>NW_024543870.1:10467500-11067500 GCF_018167655.1 Microtus oregoni | reverse complement strand
GTGAATCTCTCTGCATTTAAGGCCAACCTGATATATAGAGAGAGTTCCAGGACAGCCAGGGCTACACAGAGAAACCCTGTTGCACCAGGTAATCCAAAGCTTGTTGGTATATTAGGTCTGTGCTAGCAATCTCAGTTTGGGGGTTTGTTTGTTTGTTTTTGGATTTTTTTGGCAGCAGGTCTACATTTGTGTGTGTGTGTGTGTGTGTGTGTGTGATGTGCACACACACTGGTATATCTGCGAAGGCCAGGGGACAACTTTTGGAAGTTGGTTCTCTCCTTCTACCATGTGGGTCCTGGGAATCAGACTTGGTGGCAAGCACCTTTGCCCACTAGGACACCCTTAGCATCCTTTACGAAACCATTGTCCTCAGTCTAGGGAAGCTCTGGAAAGAGATGATTCTAGAGATGACTCACGCTTTTTGCCATTCACTTTCTGCCGTTAACAAATGTACATCTCCTAATGAGCTAAAGACTGGGGACCAGTTTCACGATAAAATCACCGTAGCCTCAATACTGACTCCAGAATAAAAGTCCTGATTTTTGGAGGAAGAGCGACTTTTGCTGGGCTGGGCTGGGCTGGGCTGGTGTAACGGTTTGAATAAGGATGGCCCTTATAGGCTCATATATTTGAATGCTAGGTCATTAGGGAGTGGGGTTACTTGACAGGAACTAGGAGGTGTGGCCTTGCTAAAGGAAGTGGTCACTAGGGAGGTGGGCTTTGGGGTTTCAGAAGCCCAAGCTAGGCCCAGTCTCTCTCTCTCTCTCTCTCTCTCTCTCTCTCTCTCTCTCTCATGTCAGTTTCTGTTCCCCATAACAAAGGGAAGAAGACAGACAACTGGCATTTCCAGACTTTTATAGTAATCATTGGAGGTATTTTTCTTTTTCTTTTTTTTTTTTGTGTGTGTGTGTGTGCAACAGGGTTGTCAATTTTGATTCTGCTAATTGAAGATATGTTCAGAATTACCTGGCAGGTTACAAAACAACAAGAAAGCATTTTAATGCCATGTAGATACAATTCTTTTTTCAGTAGAATAAACGTCTCACAGACAAGCAACAACCCGGCAACTCTTAGGGACTCTTTCAAATCGTGCATCTCTGAAAATACCACAGGCCCTCTGCCTTCGGCACCTGTTCTGCTCACCCCCTCCCCCAGCCTGTCTCTCCCACCCACCTGTGGGCACTCACCCGCAGAGGTGAAAGCAATGATGAGTGTGGCACAAGTGTAGAAAAATCTGGAATACAGAAGCATCCAATTAAAAGAAGAAACTTAAGGATCAACCAGGAACCTGCTCGACCTCCAACATTGGATAGAACTCGACTGCATTCTCAGCCAAGGAACTCCAGAGACACAGACACTTCTAAGAGGCCTCTCAGCACCGGAGAAGTCAGTCCTGGTAGACTGAGTTGTGGACTTGTCTCCACAGATGGTTTGAGAGTAAATCTCAATTGTAGACTTGGTAAGAACCTAGAACCGCCTGGCATTGAGGCGATTACATTAACTGATATGGGAAGACCCATCTTGACTTGGGTGAACCATTCCCATGGCAGGGGATCCCGGACTACATAAAACAAGGAAAGTGAGCTCAGCATTCGTCCTCTGCATGGCCACAGATGCATGTCAACAGCTCCCTTGGACTCCTGCTGTTGGGACCTCCCTACCATGATGGACTGGAGCCTGGAACCATGAGAAAGGGCTTCCTCCCTTAAATTGCTTTTATCACGGTATTTTTTTCCTCGTCACAGGAAAGTCATAAAGACATGGATTTTGCTCCCCCCAGGCTCTAGGGCTAAACCGGGAAGTGCTGGCTAATAAGCTCAGCTGACAACGATGTGATGTGTACAAGACTCAGGAGCACGGTGGGCAAAGCCCAAGCAGGCCCCCTTGTCCTGAGGCCAACCACTTGGGAAAGGGGCTGATGCCTAATCTGCAAATCGAAACCTTGGATTCTAATTCCTCCTCCACAGAGGACTTTGGACGAGGCGCTGCCTTTCTCTGGGCCTCGGTGGTTCTTTTCTGGAGAAGGAAATGGTTAGTGACCACATGCAACCAAGAACTTCTACTACGCATTTGAACTCACAAAATCATAGACAGAGCAAAAATGTTTTCAAGATTGTGTGTGTGTGTGTGTGTGTGTGTGTGTGTGTGTGTGTGTGTGTGTGACTGGACTTTCTGGTCGTTGAGAGTTCAGGTGACAACTTGGTGTTGCAATGAGAGAAAGGCTGGATGTACCTGGATCAGACTGATGTAGATTCCAAACGCAAAGCAGCTGAGTTCACAGCTGGGGTGTGGCTTAGAAGTTGTGGTGGCTTCAAAGAAAATGCCCCCCATAGGTTCACATTTATGTCCCTTGGTTCCCAGTTGGTGGAAAGGACACGCGCACAGCCTTGTTGGAGGAGGTGTCATGGGTGCCTGGCTGTGGCACTTCAAAAGCCTGTAGCCACCCCAATTGTACTCCCTCTTCCTGCTTGTGGATCCAGATGTGAGCATTTATCTGCTGTGCAGTTACCTAAGGTCATGCCCTCCCTCACCATCATAGACTCTGGAACCAGATGCCCAATGAAATGCTTTCTTTTATAAATCTCCTTGGTCATTTTTTTTGTTGTTGTTGTTTATTTTTTGGTTTTTGTATTATTTGACCACAGCAATAGAAAAGTAACCAGGACAGAAGCAGACACTTCCCTGGCTGGCATGGAGCCCTGGGTTCCACTTCCAGCAGTATAAAAAAACAGCCAAGTTCAAGTGATTCTTGGAAAAAAAAAAATCCTAAGGTTCCAGGGCCCTCTGAGAGGTGGAGGACTTTGTAAACATAGATAACGAAAGCCGTACCATAAAAAAGAAGTTCAAAGGATGCATGGTGGGGAAGAGGCAAAAGGAGACAAAAATTCAAGCTTGTCTGACTTAGCTCGCTATTCTCCAGAAAGCTTGAAGTATAAGGACCTTGCTTTGCTCTGTTTTCCCAGCTGACGGCTCTTCACATCTGTACCCCTGCTTTAGGCTACACCAGAGATCAGCAGCCCCTGCTTATCAGTGAACTTGGCCAGGAGCATTAGAGTAATCAGGAGGCAGCAGGACCCTGCAAAAGCAGCTTGAGGTTTTTGGCTCATCTGCAAGGGAAACCCCCATGGCAAGAGTCATCTTAGTCAGAGGCAACCTGAAGTTCCACCTTTGGGGTTACCCAGAAAATGATGCACAGGGGAGAATAAATACACAGCCTGAGCTACCCAGACGTGAGGCCCTGCTGGAAAAGAGACTGGGAAAGATTCCAGGAAATCAGATAAGGAAATCAGATAAGACAAGGAAAGCTGATAGCATCGCTGAACATATTGTTAATTTTGTAAGCCTGGCCTCTCAGGAAGTGGAGCATGTAACAGGATAATACATTACTGCCTATAGGGGAAGGCGCAAAGAAAAGGGAACCAAGGGTGTAGGAAGAGGGAGGCCCTTCTTCACGTCTGCCCAGGCTGGAGTTTTAGACTTACATAGCTATCAGGCGGGCCACAGTTGTCTTGAAGCGGTCAAAGATGTAGCCAGTGGGGAAGGTCATGAAGTTGTTCATGAAGGATGCCAGGGTGAAGATGAGTGAGAACTTCTCATCCTGAGCTTTGGAGCCTGGGAAAGGAACGTGAGCCAAAATCAGAATCGCCTAACTTTCCCACCAGGTTAGTTCCCACACAACGCTCCCCTCCTCTTGAACTGCTTTGCTGATCAGAAAACTAGCTATCAGGTTGTGTTACAATGTAGTGGTCTCTAAGGGCCCCTTCAAAATCCGATACTTCCTTCCTTGACACCCTCTGCACAGAGGATTCTGACAGCCCCTCCCTCATAGAAAGGCTGGCAAGATGAATTGGGAATGGGGTCCTCCCCACGCTCTTCCACCTCCCAGGAACCAGTTTCTTCAACTTCCTTTAAGAAACCATCGCTGTCCTTACCAGGGGGCCCGGTTGCATTGCTCCTGAGCGTGCAGTCCTGTTCACAGGGCTCTGCAAAATACCCTTCTTGTTTGAACACAAACACCAGTGAAGTCCAGCCAAAGAGGACACCAGCGAAACCGATGCATTCCAGCAGCCCAGTCAAGAGAGTGGCCAAGTAAAGGGGCAGGCCCTGGTTTGCCATGGTCTGAGGTGAAGTGGATCCACAAAGCCTCCCCTTAACTTCTGAGACAGGCCGCTGGTAGTGATGTGTGGAAAATTCCTCTGGCAAGCCCTCAAGTCCAAAGAGGCCTCTTGCTCCAGCTGTCTCTGGGTTGAGCCAGGAGAACCATGGAATGGTTTAAACGTCTGGATCCTGGAAAAGAAGGCAGAAACAGCCTGGTACTGGAAGCTTGTGGAAAAGCGGTGGGAAGTGGTCCTCAGGAGAAGGGCACGATGCTTTGGGAAGTGAAAACTTTCATACATGACAAGGGAATGTGGCTTGTATCTGGAGTTCATTCCCAAACATGGAAAAACAAAAATCAAATGACAACAAAACCAATACTGTTCACGTCCCCTCTAATTCAAGGCATCTGTGAAACCATGCATGAGTAAGAAGAGGCGAAGAAAGGTAGGTCTCGATGGCAAAGCATGCCGTAGAGGAAAAGACTATTCTGCCCAAAGTATGGGGGAGAGAGGCTATCAATAGCTAAAGTAGAAACCAGTAACCTGAACATCTGAACACAGTCTGCTACAAGAGCAGGCATGGTATATCATACAAATGCTCGGTGTAGCAGCTGGATCTCTTCAGTGTGCCAAAGTGAAATAGAAACTTCTCAAGGTTTTGTGTACTTGTCTCAAGGTCGCCAGGCTAGTTAGTTGGTCACTACGTAAAAATATCCCAACAAGAACCTTGTCTAGGATCACAAGCCCATTCCCTGCTGCCTCTGCTAACATCCATCAACTTCCACCAGGCCCAGAGGTCTGGGCCCCATCCCGCAGCCGCTCTCCCGCAGATCGCTGTCCCCAAAGCCCTACCGCCACCAGACCGCTGCCCTGCCCAGCCCAGGCAGCCCTGACCCGGCCTGCCCTCCTACCCGGTCCTACTCGTGGTCGTACTCACGCTCCTCAGTTTGCTAGTCAAGACAGTTCTTTCCGAACGCGCGCCAAAACTGGGCTTCCCTGCCGTCGTCGCCCCTCCCAGTCCTCTGCTTGTCGCCTCTCGCTCGCCCCCTCCCGGAAGGGCTTGGGACCCGCCCCCTGTCTCCACCACTTCTGTGTGTGTGTGTGTGTGTGTGTGTGTCTTCTTTTTCCTTCCTCAACAGCTGTCTAGGATCCAGACAGGGTCTCATTTGCTCTGTTTTGACGGGGTAGCCTTTAGGCTACCCTGTCTCGGCCACCTCTAACCAAGACAGTTTTAACACAGGTCCCAGGCACTGGTCCAGCCGTGGGTATCAAGGGGCACAGCTCAGAGCTCTTGGATGCATGCACATCGTGTTTCCGGCTCTTTACACTGCCCACTTGGGTGGGCACAGAACAGTTTCCCACTCACTCATCAGCTCACGCCCGCTCCAAGCTCATAGTCAGAGCTGCCAAGAAAACCCCACCATAAAATCAGGGAGCTGGGATCAGGACAGAAACCGTCATGGGTTGCCTTTTACCCCAAGAACCCCTTTCCTTGCTCCCCCAACCCTTTAGGAACAAACGCACCCCCCCACACACACCCCCAGCTGCCTCCCAGGTTCTGAGAAAGGCTTCCTGCCAGACTGCGTTGATTAACTATTCATTCATCACCCCATTTTTTATTAATCAAAGACATTTATAATTGCCCATCGGAGCTTGTGATCAGCATGAGATGGTCGGCCTAACCAGCTGCGGTGCTCACTCCAGCCCACAGCAAATGAGCTGATGTCCTCCTCGACTGTACCACGGCGCTCTCCTCTCCTTTGAAAGAGGGCTTCTTGTGTATTAACTGCAGACCCCATGCCCAGCTTCCTGGCTCACTGCTTGCTCCAAGGAATAGATAGTAAGACTGTAGGAAGGCCAGCATCTGTTAGTGTTTTCCAGATCACCGCCAATAACAAAGTATCAAAAAAGGCTACTCAAGTGACTTACTGCAGAGGGGAGGTGCTTCCATCCTAAACCACAGTGACTTCAGAGGTGACAGGCTGAACGAGACAGGCTCCCTAGCTGCCCCACCTGTATAGTGGGTGCATCTTAGTGACTGGAGCTGTCCTCGAGGAGGCTTGAGGAACATGAAGTACCATTGAAGCAGAGAAGCGGGATTTCCAGCTCATACCTATCACTGGGTCAGAGAGGGAGCTTTGTAGGGAGTCCTAAAAGGACCTTGCCAAATGTCATGCCACACAGCAGCCCTAACAGGACTTTGCCCAAGGTCATGCCACACGGAGTGAAATCTGCCTGACTCCCAAACTCCTGCTCTTAACTCTCCCAAGCTTGACATCAGATATTTGAACATTGCCGAAAACAAGTCATTTCTTCAAAAATTAAAACAAAAACAGAAGAGGGTGAGGATGGGGACCTAAAAATACAACTCAACACAAAAGGAAGCACAATGCAAGATTTTCTTTCCCTGCAAGCCACAAAGGAGCTGATAGGAATGCAAGCCCAGACTTCTGCCCTGGGCTCACGCCTCGCTCTCCTGAGGACCTGGTGGATAAGGAAATGGAAACAGCAAAGGAAGAACAGTAAAATAAAAGGTCAAAGTCAAGATGAAGAGAATTTAGAATGCAAATCAGCAGGAGCAGGCAGGAAGGCACAGCTCACAAGTGGGCTAGAGCACAGGGCTTGGGATAGGCAACCCTAGACTAAGCAGTATAGTCTTTCCCTCTCTCAAGTAGAAGCTCCACCCTACACCCCAGTCGACTGCAGATGGCCGATGGACAATGCCAAGCATGGAACTTAGAATGTTCTGAGACCTGGTTGTTTCGGTCACTGCTGCTCTGATCAGCCTACAGCTGCTCTCCAGTGAGGATTTTTCTTGTAACATCAGAGAGAGGAGTGATTATAACAAGGTCTGACTTGGGTACCAACATCCCCATCTTTCTCTCTTCACCTCCTTCCCCTGAACTCCATTCCTTTTTTTTTTTCAATTGATTGCTTGCTTGGTTCGGTGAACCCATGTAAGCACCAGACTCTGTGCCGGGAACTGGCATTCAGGAGACCCAGAGCCTCCCCTCAAGTGGCTCCTTCTCAAGCCAAGGAGACAAAGAAAGCCGATTACTAGAGCGAGAGAATGTCCCTCCAAGCAGAAGCCAGCATAATACTTCCAACCAAAAACATGGGGCCAGGGAAGAGCCTAGACAAAGCAAGAACCTTCTAGAACCGAGGCAGACACTGGCAAGGACAGTGGCAAGACTTAGGCCAGAGCCAGTACCTGGGGGAGGTATTTGGACTTCAGCCCATATCAACCAATCACGTCCTATTGATCCCATCTCTTTCTCTCTGTCCTGCCGATCCTTGGCTACTCAGGTCTTCATCTCTCACTAAGGCATTGCCTACCTCTGTGCCATCAGCCCATCAGCCCATCTGGGTTCTCATTTGATAATACTGATAACACTACTTAATTGTATATATCCTTTCCGGTTAGCCAGCAGTGGAGGGCTAGTCCAGGCTCCAGGGATAAAAGCCACGGATGTCACATGGACTTGTGTGGCTAGCTACATAAGAAAAATGAAAGAAGCATGTTAAATCATATCTCTGGGAGTGAAACGATCGATGGAGTGCTTGGCTAGTGTGCAGCAGGAAGTCCTGGGTTCCAAACTCATCCCTGTGGATGAAAATGCTCACCTCTAGTCCCAGCACACGAGAGGTCAAAGCAGAAGACACAGAGGTTCAAGACTGTCCTTTGCTATACAGCAAATTCAAGGCCAGCCTGGGTTGTGTGAGTCTCGTTCTCTAAATAAATAAATAAGATGATACTCCTGGTACAAGCAATGGTCAGGTCCTCAGTCTCCCCCTCCCGCCTTCCAGAGCAGTCCCCTCTCCCCCTAATAATCTACACCCCAGTTGCTCTTCCCTGGGGAGGGTCCACAACTTTTGTTGTTGTTTTGGCTTTTTTTTTCTTGATTTTGTTTTGCCTTGTTTTTGACACAGGGTGTGTGTGTGTGTGTGTGTGTGTGTGTGTGTGTGTGTGTAGCCTTGGCTGCCCTGGAACTCGCTCTGTAGACCATGCTGGTCTCAAACTCACACAGTCCGCCTGCCTCTGCCTCCCAAGGGTGCTGGGATTAAACACCACCATGACCCGGCACACAAACCCTTTCTTAACCTCCTTTCGTGATGGATAAACTGTGAGCCTTTTCACATAAAGGGCTCTGCTTTCTGACACACCAGGCATACAAACAAGGCAGTATTCTTGAAGAAACAGAACTGATAGGATGAACTAACACAGCTAAACATCAGTAAGGGGTGTATTAAAGATTTAAAGTGGGTCTCCCACCTACAATAATCCAACCAAGAGAAGTCCCTCCCAAATGCACCCAGCTTCTTGGCCTTTAGTTACTTCTGACTGTAGTCAAGTTGAAAACCAAGAGTAGCTGTCACATTGCCTTTCAGAACGTAGGCTTGTGAGAATCCAAATATTTGGTTTTCCCACCTATCGTCTCAAAAAGGGGGTGGAGAGAGCCTGCTTTGAAAGTTTAAAAAGCAAAAGGTAAATGGAAATATTTTCCTTTTCATTTCCAATGGTAAGGAAAATTCCCATCCTCCTGAGGTAATGTCAGGAAAAAAAAATCTCTGCAGTGTGTTGATGATAGCCTATTACTGGTCTCTCTGAGCTCCTCTCCCCTCGTCCATAAAATTAGTCAGGCTGTGGTGTGGATTACATATAATGTATGAAAATTGCCCAATTAGTACACGGGCTAATATTGTTGTTAACAAAAATTATTTAATTATGGGAAAATCAAGAAGAAATCTAATCCAAAAAAAAAGGAAATGAGATTTTAGAAGGATTATAAAGTAGCCCTATACTAACAAAGAAATAAATGGGTAGGGCTGGAGAGAGGCTCAGTGGTTAAGAGCATTGGCTGCTCTTGAGGAGGATCAAGGTTCATTGCCAGCACCCACATGGTGGCTCACAAACGCCTTTAACTCCAGTTCCGGGGGATACAACACCTTCTTCCGACCTCCACAGGCACCAGGCACACACATGTGGTAAACAGATATACATTCAGACAAAATGTTCATACACAAAAAGTAAAATTATTCTTAAAAATAAGAACAAAAAATAGATGGGGAAAGGGTCACCGTGTCATCAGAAAGGACTTGAAAGAGCCTCATCATGCAGAAGCAGTCCCCTGAGGTAGATATCTGCTTCTCCCCTGCGACAGGGACCCTGTTGACCAGCCAACCGATTATCCTGTGTGCTACTGGCAGGAACTTGGTTGGCACACCAGAGTGGACAGGAAGGAGAGGGAACCACAGAGCTAGGCTCTTTGGGATCGGTCTCCTAGTTTGTTCAAAAACGGTTCTGAGGGGGCTGGAGAGATGGCTCAGTGATTAAGAGCATTGCCTGCTCTTCCAGAGGTACTGAGTTCAATTCCCAGCAACCACATGGTGGCTCACAACCATCTGTGATAAGGTCTGGTGCCCTCTTCAGGCCTGCATGCAGACAGAATATTGTATACATAATAAATAAAAAAAAGGTTCTGATCAGGGCAGGGCTGTGAGTAAAGAGGAGGCTGCCATGCTCTAGGAGATCTTTCTTTTCAGAGGAAGAAGGATACGAAAGATGCCCAAGAAGGCACTGGAGAGGACTTCAGGCCAGTCACATCACCAGCCCAGCCCTCGTGGACACTGTCAGAGACCACAGCCATGCATACAGCAGCCAGTCACAGTGAGTTTTGGGGGCAGAGGCAGGAGCACCAGGCCCAACGCTGCTGACCTCATGAGTCCCCTGGGGCCCAGCCCTCTCCCTAACTCTCTCTCCTTGGCTTCATTCCCACATCACATCAGTTATTTTCTGTGCTGCGGTGACAGGTGACCCAACAGACACAGCTCAAATGAGGAACTATTCATTTGAGCTTGCGGTCTCAGAGGCACTTCAGTCTGCCATGGCTGAGAAGGCGCAGCTGTGCTCGCCGCGGTAGTGGCCAAGACTCACATCTCAGGACATTAAGAAACAGTAAGAGCTAGATGGAAACTAGAGCCATCACCACAGCCCAAGACGTAGCTTGGTACCTTTGGACCACGACTGCGGTGGCCTTTGAAAGCCCGCACAGTTACACCTGAGCAAGCAACCCTAGAAGGCTCTCTACAAACAGGACATCCCTGGTGCCCTCTGTTTCCAGGAATTCTGTGTGGAGAGTCTTTCATGTGCTGTTTGCAATTTTTCTCCCAAGCCCGTTGATGGGTGAGACCTCAAGGCCCTTTCTTATTGTTCAGGTGATGCTCGGGGCTTTTTTCTTTTTTTGTTTTTTTTTTTTTTTTTTTTTTTTTGTTTTGTTTTTCGAGACAGGGTTTCTCTGTGGCTTTGGAGCCTGTCCTGGAACTAGCTCTGTAGACCAGGCTGGTCTCGAACTCACAGAGATCCGCCTACCTCTGCCTCCCGAGTGCTGGGATTAAAGGCGTGCGCCACCACCGCCCGGCAATGTTGATTTTTTTATCTTTGATGACGTTCGTGTGCATGTAGGTTGATGTATGCATGAGAAGAAGCCAGTGGCACCGGACCCCACTGCAGCTGCAGCTCCAGGCAATTGTGAGCTACCCAACACGGGGCTTCTGTATGGTGCTGAACTCTCTTAATAGCCCACGCTGTAAACACGCTTCCAACTATGTTTTCCACATTCTTTGCTCTGGATCTCATGGTAAATCTCACTAACAGCAATCCCAACCCTGCCCCAGCCTGGGTGCTATGCGGCCGTGCAGTTTGATCGACCGGATAAATTAGATTTTTACTTTTGAATCCAGCCTTGCTCCAATGTTTAGATTACAGGCAGATTCTTTGTCAGAATGTCACATGAATAGCTTCTGGTTCCGTTTCCAGTGGTGTCTGTGCTCCCATCTGAAGGCTGTAAACACAGTGTGCACGTCTGTCGGCGTGCTGGTCTTGAGAACACCACTGAATTTGCACAATAAGCTCTACTTACGGTATCCATGAGCTTCTGTAGCCTGCACACCTGCTCTTTTTTTTTTTTTTTTTTTTTTTTTTGGTTTTTCGCACCTGCTCTTAAACAGTCCTCCCGACAATCACTTCCGAAAGCGTAAGTACCACGTATTTGGGGTTCTTACAGTGACCGTCCCACTCCTGATACGATTCTCTCCATCAGGAACTTCCCATGTCATTGTGGCAGAAACGAAAGAAGGAAGCTGTGTCTGGGTTTACTGGGTCAGAGATGATTTAGTTCCTCATGGCAGAAAAAGCATGGTAGCCCTCAGAGCACAAAGAGCATACAGTAGAGACCCCCATACCGGGATGAACCAGGAAGCAGAAAGTACCAGGCGGACTACACCCTGAAAATCTTCATGACTACTTCCACCAGCCAGCTCCTGCCTCATAAAAGCTTCATGGTCTTCAAAATTTTAACACAAGCTGGAGACAAAGCATTGAGATCATGAGCTTATACGGGGCCTTCCAGATTTAAACAGATAGGTGTTGTTCTTTTTTAAAAATGCTCCAAGATCCCCGTGGCAGTAGGCAGCAGAAATGCTGTAGGTCCCAAATGGTGGTAGCGGGCCATGTGGTGGCAGGCAGCGGGCCCTGGGAGCAGCCAGTCCCAGGCAGAAATGGCTGCCAGTCCCAGAGCGGAGGCCCAAGTGGTGGTGCTGGCGGCAGGCCATGTTGCAGCAGATAGCGGGCCCTGGGAGCAGCCAGTCCCAGGCAGAGACAGCTGCTGGTCCCAGAGCAGTGGTGGCAGGCCATGTGGCAGCAGGCAGTGGGCCCCAGGCAGAGTAGGCTGCTGGTCCCAGAGCAGTGGTGGCAGGCCATGTGGCAGCAGGCAGTGGGCCCCAGGCAGAGTAGGCTGCTGGTCCCTGAGCAATGGCTGGTTCCAGGCAGGGAGATACATGGCGGGCGGGCAGAAGACAGAAACATGGATAGACACGACATGCAGGGTGAGGTTGAATGTTTATTCAGGGGGTTATGGAGGAGGAAGGTTGAAGGGGGGGACAGAGAGAGGGAGAGAGAGAGGGAGAGAGAGAGAGAGAGAGAGAGAAGAGGAGAAAGAGACAGAGAAGGGGGGAAGAGAGAAGTGGGGAGAGAGGCAGAAGCAAAGCTGCCTCTCCGAGAGGAAGATGGAAAAGAGAGCGAGCTCAGGCTCAGGCTGGAAGCTGAAGATCAGCTTGCCTCAGTGGATGGGGAGGGGAATGGGTGTGGCTTGTCTCTTAAAGGGACCAAAACCATAACAATAGGTGTGCTGATCAAGGAGACATTTGCCGGTAACTCTTATCAGACCGCTAAAAATGTCTACACCTGTAACTCTGAGAACGCGGCTGGCGCACACTGTGTGACCCCCACGGTGAGAAGACACGGAGTGGCATCTGTGGTGCCCGCTCTCAGTGACCACTGATTGTGTGCTAGAGTTTACCATGGACCGTCCCCCAAAGGCCTGTGAGTTAAAGGCTTCTTCACAGAATACGGGACTATTGGGAAGTGCTGGAACACTCAGGAGGTAGGTCTTCACAGAAGGTCCTTAGATCTCCAGGGCTGTGTCTCCAAAGGAATTTAGAAATCTCAACCCCTTCCTCTTTGCTGCCAGGCCATGAGATAAGTAGTGGCCTCAGACAGAGAATTTCCTCAGTCTCAGATGAGGACATCTGATCCCTGTGCCTCTCCTACTTTCACTCCCTTTTGGTCTATTCTCCAAGCCTCACTGTGTATCCCCAGTTGGCCTCAGACATGCATCAGCCTCCAGGGCACTATCATTCTTGGCTAGCCTTTCTCTTCCCCACTTTGAAATATTTATTTCTATTATTTTAATTACACGTATGTGGGGAGGGGTATGTGTGCATGAACATAAGTTCCCGCAGAGGTCAGAGGTGTGAGAGCCCCTGTAGCTGGGGTTAAAGGCAGTTATGAGCCACCTGATGTGGGTGGGTGCTGGGGATTGAACTCAGGACCTCAGGAAGAGCAGGATGCAATCTGAACCACTTAACCTCCAGCTCCAGTTTCTCCCTTTGTTAAGGACAGGATTTCATGGATTCAAATCAGCCTCAAAGCTGCTGTAGAACTAAGGATGATCTCAAACGTTCGATTCTCCTGCCTCTATTTCCCAGTGCTTTTTCACAGGTGTACACCAGCAGGTCTGGTTTTATCCTGTAATGGTGACCACACCCAGGTTTTGTGATACTAAGCACTCCACCAACTCAGCCACATTCCCACCTTTCTTCTTTATAAGCTAATTGTCTCAGGTATTTTGTTTTAGTTAATATTGTAGCTCACTATATATTGGGCACTATTTAAAGGGCTTTGTGCTTGTTCTCTCATTTGGTTAATAATAACTGTAGGCAGAGTTTTCTTATTATACAGGCATTCTCAAATAATCACTCAGAGTCTTAGTAGTAATTGTAAATGCCTGGCCAATAGCTCAGGCTTATTACTAACTCACTCTTACATTTTTTTTTTAAATATTTATTTATTTATTAGGTATACAGTATTCTTTCTGTGTGTATGCCTGCAGGCCAGAAGAGGGCACCAGATCTCATTACAGATGGTTGTGAGCCACCATGTGGTTGCTGGGAATTGAACTCAAGACCTTTGGAAGAGCAGGCAATGCCCTTAACCTCTGAGCCATCTCTCAGCCCCTCACTCTTACATTTTAAGTTAACCCATATTCCTTATTTATACTCTGCTCTCTCTGCATCTGGCTGGTGACTCCAGACTCTGCCCTCCTTCTTCCCAGAATTCTCCTAGTCTGACTCCCCTGCCCAATTTCTTCCTGCCCAGCTAATGGCCAGTCAGCTTGTTTATTAAACCTATCACAGCAACACGTATTCACACAGTGTAAAGGAATATTCCACAGCAAATAACCCCAAGGATAAGAGTTCCAATATAATGCTAAATTCATTATATTCCCCTGCTGTTACCCAGAGGGATTCAGCAACTTTCCAAGATCAGCTGGGTAAAGTGGGGTACAAACCAGGGTGCTTTGACTCAGCTGATCCCCCTTTTTACAAATACTTTATCAACTGTATGCATGTGTACCTGAGTCTGTATGTGCGATCCATGCATACAGGAACTCTCAGAGGTGAGAAGAGATGTGTCAGATCCTCTGGAATCAGAGTTCTAGATGGATGTGAGCTGTCACGTAGATGCTGGAAACCAAACCAGGTCCTTGTTGAGGATGATAAGAGATCCTAGCCACTGAGCCATCTCTCCAGGCCCTCAGCTAATGTTCTTAACTAATAAACTGCCTAGTCTGCCTGCCCCCAAGTACTGCGCAAACCATGAGTTCTGGGAATGGGCTGACAGAGGTATCAATCACTAGCCACAGAAGGAAAGGGTGCAGACTGCTTTCTGACAGCATCGCTGATTAAAACGGAGACGTCTCGCATGGTCTGTGTCTCCCCCGCTCACACAGCTGAAATGATGAAGGCAACTTGTGTCTGCTTAGACGTCTCAACCTTCCACCCCGCAGCCGCCACATCTGCCTTGACAACACATTGGGGATTACCGTGACCCCAACCATGGACCAGCAGTGTTAACCAGAAGGAGTAAAGTTTATACAGACTAAACAAAGATAACTGAAAATGTATAAAATCAAAATTAACCATCACGTTGTGTCTGAAATAACCACGGTATTCCACCTCGGCAGATGTTTCAAGGCTATGCTGACCCTCATCTAACATTGATGGAATTGTGGTTTCTATGGGTTCAGCCTTTAAAAACGCTGTACTCCGGAGCTTCAGCACCAAGAGACCAAGGCATTAGCTCACGCTAGGTCACCCTGGCCAAAATGAAAGGATTCTTAGACTCTTAATTGGCTTAACTCCTGTGGCAGTCTATGTCTTTCATGTAAGTTATTTCATTTTTTGGAGCCCCAGGAAGATTACCCCTATACACATGACTCAGCCTCACTCTGGACTGCTCTAGGAAATAGAGAGGATTTAGGGGAGTCACCCCCCTGGAGATGTTCCAGGGCTCTGTGCCCTTCCACCGAGCCTAGAAAGGTTTGTAATGACTGCTGTGTGGCCCAGGCACCAAATGGCTAGAGTCCTTCTGGCCCTGCACACTGAACTCAGTTTTGTTTAAGAGGATGGGCCTCTAAAGAGGGCCTTCTTCTGGACAAGAGGGACCGTCTCTTTAGGATTAGGAGCAGAAACACTGTGAGAGTGCTTCGTAAGGTTTGAGAAGAAACACGTGACCAGGAGCCATCCCTTGTTCTCCTGAGCTAAACAGAGAGGCCAAAAGCAGAGGGCCTGGCTCCCCGATCATGTCTCTCATGAGAGATCCGGTTTTGGTTTTAGTCAAGTTGAATGGTCAGCCAACTGTGCGAGCTCTGCTTACAGGGTTATTTTGTTGATTAGTTACTTACTGCGTCTCTGTCTTGTTTTGTCCCCTCCCTGCTGTCTTTTCTGGAAAGAGGAGGGCTGGTCTGCACCCCACGCTCACTCTGACTCAGAGACTGGAAGCTAACCTAGGGCATGCACCTCATCCTTCACAGAGTCATCTGCTCCAACCTGGGGTGTGCAGCTCACCACTTAGCATGCCCTCTGCAGCCCCGGTCCCCTGCTTTATATGAGCGGTGTGAATTCCAGTAAACTGTCCTCTGATGCCGCCTGTCCTCTGTTTTGTCTTTTCATCCACGAACTCCCGACCTGCCTCTCCCCATTCCTGCCCCGGCTCCATGTGTCTTTCTCTCCTCACTTGGTCCTTTCTTTCCAATCATTTCTTTCTCTGCTTCTCTCCAGCTCTCCACCCCACAGAGTTTTGTCTCTACCCCCTCACTCCTGCTGCTCAGCTCCTGCTCAGGGTCTCAGCCCCCCTTTTCTCAAAGGGCTTCTGGAGCCCGATGAGAGCAAGCCAGAAAATCTTGCTGACTGAGACCTGCAAGATAAGGCCCCGAATGGGACAGGACAGTGTGGGGGGCACAGGGTGACTTATGACTACAGGAGCTAAAATGTAGCCCTCCTCTGCACACACACACACACACACACACACACAATGCTTCCTTACCTTCACTGAGACCCCAAGCATCCTAGTACCCTTGTCAGCCAGTGAGTCCAGGATGCCACCTCAGAGGGGCCACAGGATACAAGGCCCTTAGCTGTGTGACCCTGAGGGAGACTGAGATGGAAGACCTCCCCATTCCTAATGCCCGCTGTTTCTTTCAGATCTCCAAACACACTTCACCTGAGATAGGGCATTCTTTCTGCTTTCTGTTCTTAAGACTCCCTTTTCTTAAGCCTGTGATCTACCTTTATTTCTGCCTAACAAGTCTGGATAGTCTTGCTTTGATTCCTGTCTTTCCTGGGGACATGTGGAATAGGAGTCCAAATGCTGCCCTCCCCCCAAGCATGCTGTCCGTCCGTCTTGACCTCTCCTCATCTTGACCAGGTCTGGAAGTGAGTTTGTGGGAAGGACAAATCACTCCAGCACATGGCTCTGGCAGGCCTTGCCCTTCTCCCTCTGCCTTGCTGGAAAGCAGTGGGTTACATTCCTGCAGCTAGCCCCACGCTCTCTTCCCTTCCATGGCCAATCCATCCTCCTGAGGCTGACTACCAAGGTCCAACTATCAAACTACTGAAATCCAGCAATCAAAAGCACTGGTTAGCTCACTTAATTAACATATCCAATTAAAATTAAACACCACATTTTAACATGGGGTTCTCCTTGTACCTTTATAAACAGCCATTTTCCTATTGGCTCCATCTGTCTCCTCTCTATGCAGAGGGAATCTAATCCTTTGTCCCTCTGGAACAAATACCCCTGTCCCCTTTCCTTGGGTCCCTTCCCTTTTCCCTCTTCCTCTATCTCCTACCTTTGTCTCTTATCCCTGTCTTCTGTCCCTCTGGGGCAAATAAATCTTCTTTGTGCTGAGCACTTGGCCCTGGGAGTCCTAAGCTGACTCGTTTCCTTTCAGCCAGGATCTGTGGACAAGCACAGGTCAAGAGTGCAAGGAACCCAGGAGCTGCCCAGATCTGCGGCTGGAATTTACTGAGAGTGCCCTTCCCACTAGGGGTCTCAGTTTCTTTCCCTAGAAGCAAACACTGACATCGCTAGACTTCTGTGCAAAGGCTGATCCTGAAGAAGGCTCTCTGGCCGGGTTCAGATGTCTCCAGGCTCTGCCCTTCCGGCCCAGAGAACAGATCTGTTGGGAGCTGAAGTGACCGGCAGTGACTCAGAAACCACGAACTGATGGGCTCTTGCCTTTCTCCTCTACTGCTAAACCACAGAATGGGCTGTGATTGCTCTCAAGGAGGATCCCCGTACTCCAAAGAACATTCTGCCCTGCACAGCTGAAACCAAAGGGTCACCACTCACAGAACAGAGCCTCGAGGTCCTGAGGATGTACCTGGTGCCAAATGAGACTCCTTCCAGAAATGCTCTCTGTGGAAATATCCTTCAGGGCATTCGTAATAGCAACAGTAATGACGTCCATTTACTCAGTGTCCTTCATAAGCCACTGTCACTCTGCCCTAACTGGAGGTTCAGCAACCAAAAATCCAACCAATTGCTGGTCAAATATTCGGGGAGCTGGAGGTTGCATCTATACTAAACATGTAGGGACTGCTTTCTTTGTCATTGTGTCCCCCAAATAATCATTGATATATGTTTTGTTTTGTCTTGCTAAGTTTGACTCTCATGTAGCTCAGGCTGGCTTTGAAATCGCTGTGTAGCTGAGGATAGGCTGTCTGATCAGAAATTCCTGATCTTGCTGCCTCTGGCTCCAAAGTGCTGGGATTACAGATATGCCGCTAGGGTACCCGACTAGTGTTACATTGTTGCTAGGATGCCCCATTGTTACATTGTTGCTAGGATGCCCCATTGTTACATTGTTGCTAGGATGCCCAGCTATTGTTAACATTGTTAACAACTATTTACACAACATTTACAATGTATTCAGTGCCTGGCAGATGGGCTGGGGAGATGGCAAAGTGGGCTCAGAGTGCGCAATCATAGGAATTGGAATTAAAATCTCCACCACAGAGCCACATCCTGTAAGCTAGCATCAGTGAATCAGAGTCACGTAGATCCTGGAAGCTCCCTGGCAAGGTAGCCTAGACAAAAGAGCAAGCTACCCCCTCAGTGAGAGACCCTGTCTCAAGGTAACAAGGGAAGAGTGATAGGAGGGGCCTGAGGACCAGAGAGATGGGAAAACATGAGGGTGTGTTCAAGGATCGTGCTGGAGACCCCTTCTTTGCCACTGTCACCCTCCTCCAGGAAGCCACTCTGAACGTGCCTGTCTCCTCCCACAGATCCACACAGTCTGTCTTTTTCAGGAAAGTCTTGGGACTTTTCTCTTCCTGCACTGAAGGGATTTATTCTCCATTCCCTCCCCTGGAAGGTGAGTTGTTGTTATGATTAGTGTAGAGGAAATAGCTAGCACTAAACACACTCATGAGGCTGATTAATGAGTTCAAAATGCAATTTATTAACTTACACTGAGAAATGAAAGCCTCCAGCAGCCGGGAATTCTGAAGCTGGCTGGTCAGCGCAATCTCTTTCAGGAAGGGCAGACTTTTGGGAGAGAAAATCAATACTAGAAGATTCTTTATTCAGTACAAAGTCAGTAAAGGAGCTGATGGATTGACACACAGGTGGAGCCTGACACGCCTCCAAAGCCTCCTGCCTGCCAAGGACCAAGAATATCTAAGTCAGAGTGTCCTGGCATCATCTCTGGACAGCTCTGGATTTTTCTGGATCCTATGGAGAACCTACCTTTAGGACGTTTTCATCATTGTTCCAGCCGGATCACTCCAGTTCTTGTTTGTTTAGGTTCATTTCTGCAGTTTAACAAAACTGAACAGTAAGTTCCAGTCCACAGAAGAAGAGGAGGAGGAAGAGGACAGGCAACTGCCCTCTATATCAGTCCTGCTCCTTTCTCTGGAGTGTGTGCATCCCCGTTATGTTCTAGTCCCACATTTCCTCGGGATGGGGGATCACGGATGGAAAACATGGTGCCAGAAGCCAAATTATCCAGGTTTGAATCCTGGGTCTGCATGGACATGCTGTGGACACATTATCGATGGCAGTTTCCCCTTCTCTAAGTCGAGGGTCACAGGAGCACCTACCCCAATGTGAATCAAGAGAATTCGATGGCTGAGTACACGTGAGGTGCTTAGAGCCATGTCTGGCATCTGGGAAGCAATCGATACTTGTTAGTGATGATGAATAATTCATTTCATAGATGAGAAAGCTGAAGCCCAGAGAGATAGTCAACCGAGATCATACGGCCAATGAGGGGTGAAGGTATAATTCCGCACTGCAGAGCTTGCTCCAGCTACCAAAGTCTCTCCTCAGACACCCTCCTACTTTTTGTATTAATGCATACTAACTGTACATACGATAGAGACTGAGTGTGAAATTCCACACATGCTCACACATGCAGGGGTCATTTCCACTTCCTCTGCCCCTCCTGCAGCATCCGTCCCAGTCTCTAGGAACCGTTTGTCTGCTCTCAGAATGACTTTCTTCCCATCCCTGAGAGAGAACACTCTGTCCTTGGTTTTCTCTGCTTGGATTATCTTCCTTGGCATGATGGCCACCAGCTCCAATGCAGCTTCACTGCAACTGACGACCCTGCTTTGTGAAGATTAGGTGTCTTGTCCTTGAACTTCAGAACGCTAAAGGAGAGGTCATTTTAAAGATGCAAATACCCACCTACCTACCAGAATGGGTACAGATCTGAAAGAATGAAATGTTAGGGTCCCTTGGTAAGTGTCTGGGAGTTTCCAGCGGTGTTAAATAAACACCCACTGGATCAGTCAGGTTTAACCCAGGAACGAGATCTCTGTCTCTCTCTGTCTCTCTGTCTCTCTCTCTGTCTCTCTCTCTCTCTCTCTCCCCCCATCCTCCCCCCCCCCCGTGTGTTCTCTAGAGGAAGAGAACTGATAATAATATGACTCTATCTCTATATAAAGGGGCTTTATGAGAATGACTTGCAGGCTGTGTTCCAGCTAGTCCAACAATGGCTACTTAGTAATAGAATGTCCAAGAATCCAGCAGTTGTTCCTTCCACATGGCCTGATGTCTCAGCCGGCTGGAATGAAGAAATAGGCTCCAATGCCAGAGAAGGAATGGACTTCCCAGAAAGAATGAGGACAAGCAAGCGAAGAGCAAAGGCTTCTTTCTCCCTTGTCCCTTATTTCAGCTGCTACGAGAGGGTGTGGCCCACATTTAAGGTCTTCAGACCTCTAGCGATCCAGTGAACTAAAAACCTCGAAGGAGTACCTAGTGGCTCGGGTTTTTAACTAATTTTAGATGTAGTCAACTTGACAACTAAGAATAGACATTGTGTGTGTGCAGTGTGTGTGTGTGAGAGAGAGAGAGAGAGAGAAATGTGGTGTGTGGTGTGTGTGGGTGTATTATGGGGGTGAGGAGGGGAGAGGTGTGTGTGTGTGTGTGTGTGCAGTGTGTGTGGTATGGTGGTGCGTGCATAGACTGTGTCTGTTTGTGTGCATGAATGTGTGTGTTATGTCTCTGTGTGATACATAACCTGTGTGTTACAGGGATTTGGTGCCATTTAAATATGGACAATGATCGAGTCATCTTACATGGCTTACCTCACACCTGAGCTCCAGTTCCTGGAGTCAGACAGCAATGAGGGGGAGACCCCATATGCTTGAACTGGAACCCCAAGAGAGGGACAGAAGCCTTAAAACCCTGTCAGTTCTTGTTGTCACTGGTGATGTAGTTTGCAGAAGCCACAGGCCTTTCCCATGGCTGTCACGTCAGACATTCCTGACTCAAGAGCAAAGAGGAAAGCAGCTATGGAAACATGCCAAACAGGCCTTCCAGAGAGATAAGGCAAAATGTGTTTGAGCTACAAAATGACTGTTGCTTCCTGTCCACACTCCAAATGCTCTCCAGAATCTTCCTTGGGACCCACCCTTACCAAAAACACTCAAGAAAGGAAATTCTACTCTCCAAATCTCTACTCTTTAAACTTACCACACCTACCCTTTGACCAAGCCATTCCACTTAAGATTCACCTGAGAAATGAGTGTGTGTGTGTGTGTGTGTGTGTGTGTGTGTGTGTGCCTACCAGCTAAGAGCGGCAGAGTGCTCACAACAGCTTTGTTCAGAAGAACCCAGGGCCAGTAACCCACCAAGAACATAGACAAGCAGATTGCCTTTATTCACGCGATGCACACTACTCCACAAGACAAAGGCCTTCGGAAGTTCAAGGTCATCCTCAGCTACTTAATGAATAGGAGACCAGTTTGGGATACAGAAGACTCTGGAGAAAGAAAGGAAGAGAGGGAGAGAGGGTTGGAGAGAGAGAGAGAGAGCATAAAATGTACAATTCTACTTTTGTAAAGGTCATGATGGGCCAAGCTGATTGAGAGGGATGGAAGGACAGTTGGTTATCGCTGAGGGGAAGGGTGGCTTTGCTGTCTTCAGTCAGAAGGTCTTCCATATTGGTTACTTTCTCATTACTGTGACTACATACCTGACAAGATAACTCAGGGAACAGCAACTTATTTTGGCTGACAGTTGAAGAATACCATTCATCAGGGCGGCAGGAAGGAACTTATAACACATTTTCCCCTTATATCTTGGAGGAGCAGGAAGCAGACAGCAGACCAGAGGCAGACCTGGGTTACAACTTCAGAGGTTCACCACCTAGTGTCTTGCTTTCTTCAGCCAGGGCTGGCCCCATTAGCTGCTTCTCACAGCAGTACCAACAGCTGGGGAACAGCAGTCCTTGAGTAGCAGGTGATAGACCTACTGTCTTAATTAGGGTCACTGTTGCTGTGATGAAACACCATGACCAAAGCCACGTGGGGAGGAAGGGGTGAAAGTTGACACTTCCTTATCACTGTTCATCACTGATGGAAGTCAGTACAGAAACTCAGACAGGGTAGGGACCGGGAGACAGGACCTGGTGCTGAGGTCATGGAGGGATGTTTCTTACTGGCATACTCCCTATGGCTTGCTCAGCCTGCTTTCTGATAGAACCCAGGACCACCAGCCCAGGGGTGGTCTCACCAACAATGGGCTGGGCCCTCCTCCATCAATCACTAGTTAAGAAAATGCCCCATGGGCTTGCCTGCAGCCCAACCTTCTAGAGGCATTTTCTCAGTTAAGGTGCCCTCCTCACTGATGACTCCGGCTTGTGTCAACTTGACAGAAACCTAACCAGGACATCTGCCCATATGTGAAAGTTCACTGGAATTTTACATTTAGATTAGATCTCCTGTTAGATTTTTGAGTCAGTGTAAAGAGACAGTAGGCAGAAAAGAGACAGGGTTCTGACCTTCAACAGACAGGGCTGTGTTTATTAATGCACACAGCAAGGACTGACCTCTCTCCCTCAGGAAATTGAGGGGTCTACAGGGGAGGGAGGTTGCTGCACCCCTTTATAGGGGCAGGGTGAAGAGCTTGAGACTCAGGAAACTGGCTACCACAGCCCACATATCCTCCTGCAGCCTCTCCTTCCTGAAATGGTTTGCTCAAGGCAAGAAAGGTGTCTCAACGACATTCCTTCCTTGGGTGACCCAACAAGCCCGCGTGTGTGCGACAGGGCTCCTGCTTTAAGAGCGTGGCGCTCTATCAGACAGGACCCTCAGGGCTTAGTACTCTGAACTGTGGGAATGACCTAGGAGCTGGAGAGATGGCTCAGCAGTGGAGAACACAAGCTGCTCTTTCAGAGGACCTGAGTTCGGTTCCTCCGCCCTCCACAGGCACAGAGCCCATCACAGACATATACGCATAATTAAAATAAAATTTCCTATGTTTTGGGATGTATTTTTCTTACATGTATGGATGTTTTGCCGACACGTATGTCTGTGTACAGTGACTATGTGGGCCAGAAGGGGGTTTTGGATACCCTTAGAACTGGAGTTACAGGCAGCGTTCGCTGCCATGTGGGTGCTAGGAATTGAACTGGGAACCTCTGAAAAGCAGCTAGTGCTCCTAACTGCTGAAGCATGTCTCCAGTCCGTCTCGAAAAACCAAATAAATAATAAATAAATAAATTCTAATACCAAACGGTACTGACCACATAGCCCTTCATCAAACAGGAGGTTCCTTCCCAGTAACACACAGAGTGTGTTCAACTCTGCAGCTTTCGGCTGTAGCGTTCCAAGCAGATGAATGGTTTCCTGCTCTCATGGATCACCCCTCTGGGAGCTGCCAGGAAGCTTCTCTGTTCCTATCATGCCTTCTTCCATCACTCAGCTGCCGTCTTCAGCTATGGACAGAACCCAGCTGAGATCCAAAACCACTGCTCTATCTTGAGAGGCTGATTCCTGTAAGAACAGTCAGGCAAGACCCACACTCAAATGAACCAAATATTTCAAACTGCGTGTTCCTCCCTCCTTCCCTCTCTCCCTCCCTCTTTCCTTCCTTCCTTCCTCCCTCCTTCCCTCCCTCCCTTCCTTCCTCACTTCCTTCCTTCTTTTCCTCTTTTGCTTTTTTGAGCTCCTGTAAACTCAGGCTGTACACACCATGTAGCCGAGGCTGGCTTTAACTTGATTCTCCTTCCTCTACTACCCAAGTGGATTTGCAGCCATCTAAGGATTAAAGCTAGGATTTTTGGTGCATGCTAGATCAGCACTCCACCAAAAGAGCCACATCCCCAGGGCCCCTCTCATTCTTAGCATAGATTGTGTTGGTGGGGTGGCTGACTGGTTAGAAGTGCATGCTGCGTGAGCCTGGTAGCCTGAGTTTATTTCATCTTTGTGACCCACGGTGGAACGGGAGAACGGACTCTTGCAAACTGTTCTTGACCTCTACACAAACCATCACACACACACCAATGACACTAAATAATTTTTTATAAATTTTATCATTTATTTGTGTGTATATGTTGTATTAAAAAGAAAACAATCATGAGAGCTTTTGTGGAGGGGATAGCATCAGTGTAAACTCGCAGGCCCGCACAGAAAAAACATCATTTGTCCACACCTTAAAGGTGTCTCATCTTAAGAGAAGAGACGCTTAAGAAGTGCCAGTGCCCAATCCAGGGATGAGGAGGCCCGGGTACAACACACACACACACACACCAACCTAAGTAGGCAAGAGGAGTAGGATCGGAGTCTATTGCTAACACTCCACATTAGAGTCAGGCCAGTTAGGGCCAATAGGCTCCAATCTCACTGGGCCTCCAGGTGACGCCTAACAACCTCTTCCACCTACCAAAGCCGGACATCAGCTCAATCAGAGCCCCTCGCTTGAGGAAGGGAGGCTGTAGGATTCCTGAAGGCTCCACCTCATTCCCTGGGCTTCCCCCTGCTTAATCAGCCCGAGCTCTATGCACTGCCACTGGGGTGGAGCTGATTTATCCTCCTCTAACTTCAGAATCTGGGCTTACCATCCTGTCTTCCCTTCCCACAGGGGCTCAGACTTTGAGAGTGAAAAGGTCTTGAATCAAATCTAGAAGTTCTAGATGAAGCTGGCCACCCACAAAAGGATCCGAAGCAAATGAGTTTTGGAGATCGCTGACAAGTAGCTCCCACAAGATGGGCTGCCACATTGACCCACACAGAACAGAGGATATGCTCTGTGGCCCTTTGAGTTCACCAAAGATGGATCTCTCTCTCTCTTTCTCCCTCCCTCCCTCTCCTTCTCTCTCTTTCTCTCTCTCTCTCTGTTTTAATGATGTATTTGTGTTTGGGGCTGTATGATTTCTCAATTCTCTCTTTATAGCACACGTGTGTAAACACAATCAAAATGGGCAGGGCCCTTTAGTCATTTGCACGAAGGACTGTTAAGCGATTGCTGTATGTAAAGAGCCACTCCTCATGCTGCAGGTACAACAGTAAATGAAAACCCCCGAATCGGGGACAAGGGGTGGTGGTGCACAACTTTAATCCTGGTACTCTGGATGAAGAGGCAGGAGGATTTCTGAGTTCGAGGCCAGCCTGGTCTACAGAGCTAGTTCCAGGAGAGCCAAGGCTACACAGAGAAACCCTGTCTCTAAAAGTAAGTAAATAAAAAGCTGCAGATTCCTGTTGCTACTCAGTTAGTAGGAGAAAATTGACAATGAACAACAAACCTAAGGAGTAAATAAAAAGCACATCAGGAGGTTGAAGGTGCTGTGCCATTGCTTCCCCCATCACTATGGCAAAGAACCTGGCAGAAGTGACTGGAGGGAGGAGATTTACATTCAAGTGTGATCAGCCCATCCTGGTGAAAAGGGCAGGGTGGCAGAAACATGCAGGGCAGCACATTCCCATCCTGGTGAGGAGGGCAGGATGGCAGAATCATGCAGGGCAGCACATTCCCATCCTGGCAGATCAGGGCATGGAAACCTAGAGCCGGGACCAGATGTAAACATCACCTACAAGACCCAACCTCAGCGACCCACTTCCACTAGCAAGGTCACACGTCCCAAGGCCTTCACAAACTCCTGAAGCAGGGACACTAGCTTTGCTACCAAGTGTCACACATCAGAAGCCGGAAGGACATTTTGCTTTCAACCCAACAAAAGGAAGAGAGAATGGGAGCAGGGTGTGGAATTGAGAGTGGGAACCTGGGGTTCAGGATGAGGTAGCTTTGGCTGGGAAGGTCTGAGCCAAACCCTAACGGCAGCAAGCCTTGTCATAGTGTCACAGACACATCTGGTTACTACGTAATCTCCATCCCTGCACCTGTATTTGCATCCAGTAATCATTCACAAATTAAATGGATAGGGCTGGAGATGGTGGCTCAGCTGGGAAAATCCTGGGTTTGATACCAAGCACGGCATAAAAATGTAGTCTTTTCTGACTGTCCTAGAAGTCCACTTACAATCAAGACGGAAGCAATCCGGTTTAGGATGGTGTCACACTGCAGACAGAGTTTGTATCTTGATGGCATCATTAAGTCGCTGAACTGACCAAGTCTTGTGTCTCTGTCTCTAGATCTATCACATGAAATATATAATATATCTTGTTGCTTAAGCCATTCGTGTGGACTACGCCTGCTGTAGCCCACCAGTGTGGACTACGCCCGCTGCAGCCCACGGGTGCGGACTTCTCCCACTGCAGTCCACAGGTGCAGACTACTCCCGCTGTAGCCCACAGGTGTTGAGGCTCCCCCTGCAGTCTGCAAAGCCCCCATTCTTCAGTGGATGAGTCAAGCAAGAAATTCTTCTGTTTTTAATTTTAAATGTTAAATTATTAAAGAGATAATACATGCACCAGGTCTTATTTTTTAAAATGTACAAAGGTTATACAGTAAAACATAAATCTAGGGCAAGGGTCATAGCTTGGGGATAGAACACAATTTGATCTCCTACATTCCTCTCAATAGCAACAGAAAGGAAGGAAGGAAGGGAGAGAGGGACTGAGGGAGGGAGGGAGGGAGGGAGGGAGAAGTAAGGGGAGGGAGGGTAAGAGAGAAAGAAGAGAGAGAGAGGGCTCTCATCTATCAAGAGTACCCAATGTGCATGCAGGATGATGTTAAAGAGTTAGAATTTCCACAGTCTCTGTTGTTCAGATCATATCTCCAAACCCATAAAACAGCTTGTGATTCAAGTAGTCAGTCAGTCAGTTGTGCAAACCTGGTGTCAGGACCAGTCCCTGCCCTCCCTGCTAGCCTTCCAGCCCAATCCAGAATGCTGGCCAGCTTTTGCTACTGCTTCCTCTGAGTTCTTCCAGAGACAGTCTCTGCATCTAATGGTACAATGTGTGCATGACTATGGTATCACTATTGCGTCCCACATGTTTTTGACACAGGTGGCAGCGTGCTGTCAAATAGTTCTGTCTCTTATTTTGTTAATGGTATCTTTAGTGTGTTTGTATCTGTTCTGTCTCTTTCTCTGTGTGTCAGTGCACATGAGAGATACCTTTGTGTGTGTGTACACAAATACAGAAACCAGAGGACAACCATGGGTGTTTCTCAGAAGACATCCACCTCACTCTTTCATCTGGGGCGTCTCATTGACCTGAAGCACACCAAGTAGGCTGGGCTGGGCTGGCCGAAGAGTTCTAGATGTCCATCTATCTCTGTGTCCCTAGCTCTGGGGTTACAACTATGTACCATGAAAACTTTTTATGTGTGTTTCCTGGGGATCAAAGGTAGGTCCTTATGCTCATAGAGCAAGCAATTTATCAACTCAGCTGTCTCCCCAACCCTTAACTAACTTGTTATGTTTCCTTAAAAGATGTCCTTTATGTGTGCATGTCTGTGTGCATGCATGTGAGCACGTGTGTGTGCGTGCGTGCCATGTACATGCATGGAAGAAGATGTCCGATCTGCTGGAACTGGAGTTACACGCAGCTGCCCGGTGTGGGTGTTGGGACTGAACACAGGTTCTCTGGAAGAACAATATACTCTCTTACCCAGTGGGTCATCTCTCCAGCCACATTCGTATATTTAGTTCTGTTCCGCAAAAGAACGTGTAGCCCCCACTCTTATTTTTATAATTTCAACATTTAATTTCCTTAAGTTCAACACTAATCTGGGAGTATTTATGTACGGAGTAGGATTGGTGATCTGAGACTGTTTGACAACTTAATAAGCAACTAAAAATGATGCAAACGTGCACACTTCAAGAATAACTGCAGGATCACTTTCTAAAATGTGAATTTCCAGATCAAAGAGTAAGTACATTTTAAAGTTAATAGCCATTTATCAAACTGACCTTCAAAGCAGCCATACCAATTAACACCCGCACCCGTGATAGATGAGCGCTCCTCTCTTCTCCACAACTGAGGAGCCTCGCAGATCGACTCTGGAGAGCACACAGAGGGGGGTGCTGGCCTGTGAGAAGACCCTAATCATGACTAAAACACGGATGCAAATCTGTGAGATGAAGATGCTTGGGAGTCTAGTGACGCCGGACTTGAATCCTGGCGACTCAGTTTGCTTTTAACCAAGGTCTCAACTATCTTTCAGGCTTTGCTGTTACTCACTCTGCAGTCAAGGATGTCCTTGAACTTCCGGTCCTACTTCACCTACTTCCGGTCCACTCTTATCACCTGACACTGAGTCCGCTGACAAGGTCAACACGCCCAGTCTCAAACACGTGTTCTCTGTGTAATTTAAGCAAATGCCTTAGCTTGGGGTGTGCCTCATATCCCTCATGTGCAAAGCATAGATCTTTTTAAAACCATATCTGGCCATTATAAAGAGCCAGCAGACGAGAGGTGCGTACAAAGACCCTGGGACTGATGGTGTAGCAGACAAGCGTCTGAACCCAAGTCTCCTCCGTGATCTAGATTTGACTCAGGCAAGACCTGGAGAAGTGTTGTGCCTGAGGTAGAGGGTGCCGTTCTGAATGCACCCTGTAAGAGGTGCCAGGAAAGCTCAGGCTAAGGAGAAAAAGTAGGGACTGATTCAGGCCTCAGAAGCAGAGGAGAGAAGTGTGTGGACTGAGAGACTGAGACTCACTATGTGGCATAGATTTTACCTAACGGGAGATACACAAGATCATTGTGGGTTTTTTGTTTGTTTGTTTGTTTTTGTTTTTGAGACAGGGTTCTCAGCATAGCTTTGGCTGTCCTAGAACTCGCTTTAGACCAGGCTGGTCTCAAACTCACAGAGATCTTCCCGCCTCTGCCTCTCAAGTCCTGGGATTAAAGGCGTGTACCACCACCACCTGGCTGAACACTGTGGGTTTTTTTTAAAATATTTATTTATTTATTATGTATACAGCATTCCTTCTATGTATGCCTGCAGGCCAGAAGAGGGCACCAGATCTTATTACAGATGGCTGTGAGCCACCATGTGATTGCTGGGAATTGAACTCAGGATCTTTGGAAGAACAGGCAATGCTCTTACCCTCTGAGCCATCTCTCCAGCCCCGACTGTGGTTTTTAAAATACTGTAAAAGTTGATATTTTATGCCCACACATGAACATGTACACATACATCACACACAAGAAAAGTAGGTAAGTAGGTAGATACACAGATAGATACATAGATAGAAAGATAGATACATAGATAGATACACAGGTAGATAGATAATAGATAGATAGATAGATAGATAGATAGATAGATAGATAGATGATAGATTGATATACACAGATAGATACATAGATAAATAGATACACAGATATAGATAGATGATAGATAGATAGATAGATAGATAGATAGATAGATAGATAGATAGACAGACAGACAGACAAGACAATGGATCTAACACCCAGGCACCCATGCAGGCAAAACACTCATAGACATGAAAGCAAAATAAATAAATGATGGATAGTTTTAGAAAAAGAATGGTAATGAAAGCATTTAAACATTTTTAAAGTGATTTGATTGAAATTTAAAAACTCAGTGATTCATTTTACATGGTATATGAACCACAGCTATCCCCCAAATTGTGACGGTTATATACTAGTGACTGGAGTTGTTCAAACACTAATATTCAACATCAATTTTGGACTTCAACATGAGTTCTAAGAATTAAACAGACTGAAGTCTGGAATAGCTATATCAGAACTCAGAATTCTAACCTATAAAATGGGAGTGCTATTTTAAAAATAAATTTATTTATTTATTATCGTATTGCAGTTTCCCCTCCCTCCTCTCTTCCCCTTTCTTTTTCCCCAGCTCCCCTAGGCATCCCTCCCCCATCCACTCCTCCTGTTTCTGCTCAGAAAGGGGCAGGCCTCCCATGAATATCAACAAAGCATCGTATATCAAGTTGCAGTAGAACTAAGCCCCTCCTCTTGTATTAAGGCTGAGCAAGGCAACCCAATATGAAGAATGGGTTCCCAAAAACATTAGGGACAACTCCTATTCCCACAAGAAGACCATAAACGCCCAATATATGTCAAGGGCTTAGGTTGGTCCCACGCAGGCTCCCTGGTTGTGGATTCAGATTCTGTGAGCTCCTATGAGCCCAGGTTAGTTGTTTCCGTGGGTTTCCTTGACTCCTCTGGCTCATACTATCCTTTCCTCCCTCTCTTTAGCAATATTCCCTGAACTCAACCTAATTAAAGCTAGACTGTGGGTCCTTTCATCTGTTTCCATCAGTTACTGGATGGAGGCTCTCTGATGACGATCGGGCTAGCACCCAATGAGCATAGCAGAATATCATCTGGCATCATTGTATGACATTTTTTTCTCTAGTGTTTGGTTCTATCCTAGGTCTCTGGGCCATCCAGCCTCTGAGTCCTGGCGCTCCAGGCTCACTCTCGAGGCATGTGTCTGAGGCTGGACCAATCAATGGTTGGCCAGGGACTGGGACTTTTTTGTAACGGGATGCCTGCAAAGAATCAGTGACGTCACACGCACAAGGTGCTCACTTCACTTTCTGGAATACAGGAAGTGCCTAGTAAATGTGACCGTTGTAATTACAGCAAGCATAAACTAAGGAGTTTGATTTCCTCGGTTATAGAACCCATCCTGTTGTGGAACATCCTATTTTTTTTTTTTTTTTTTTTTTTGGTTTTTCGAGACAGGGTTTCTCTGTGGTTTTTGGAGCCTATCCTGGAACTAGCTCTGTAGACCAGGCTGGTCTCGAACTCACAAAGATCCGCCTGCCTCTGCCTCCCGAGTGCTGGGATTAAAGGCGTGCGCCACCACCGCCCGGCCGGAACATCCTATTATTAACAAAGAAGACGGTTAAGCCAAAAAGGAAAACCACCCCTCACTCTCCCGACAGTCAATAACTTTCATTTTTGCATATTCTTCTCCTGACCCTGTCAAATGAGCACTTATTTTGCATGTCTGCAGTCCGTGTTCATGCACTTTATCAACAGGCACGTTATAAACAGTTTCCATGTCTCTGCATAGCCTCGATCATTACCGTCTTTGCGGGTGTACAGTATTGTATTGAAGAGATCAGCCGTGATTTTAACCATCTCACTGCCTGGAGAAAAGAAAGCGAAGCGCCCGAGTGATGCCTAGGGCTTTCTTTTTTCACCTATTGAATTAAGTTCTTTAGACCAATTCCCGGAGGGGAGCTTAGTGAGTCAAAGGATAACAATACTTTCAAGGTTCTTGCTACATTTACTCGATTGCCTTGCAGACTGGAACGCTGCTTCCAAAGACGCAGAAGCACAGACTTGGCCCAGTCTTGCCAGCGCGGGATGATGATGTCTGTTAAATTCTGCTAATTTAATCAGTCTGAAATGCTATCCCGATTCAGCTTTCATTTCCATCTCTTTGATCACAGACAGTTTGAACTGTTTTCCAAGTATCTGTTTGCTCTCTCCCTACCCAGCTGGGTGAAGCAGCCAGCACACGGCTCCCGCTTTGTCTATTGAAGTCTTTCGAATCCTGTGATGGATTGAAGGAGCCCCTCAACAGAGCCAGATTTGGCCACGGAGGCTTCTCAGCTCAGCAGAATGATGCATGCTCAGGACTACACCTTAGGAAGATCCATCCTCAGATTAATTGAGGGAAATGAACTGAACGGCAGAGACGGCTGTCAGCGGGATGGGGCTTGAACATGGAAGAGATCCCAGACTCCCAGTCTGTAGGGGTCTTTATGTCCCTCTTCCTAAAGCTTGTGGCTTTTCTCTTCACCCCCATCCTACAATTCCCCTCTCTCATGAACTTGCCCTCCCTTGAAAACCTAGTGAAACGAAGGACCAGTCTGCCCTGTCCATCACTATACGGCTAAAGAAAGTCTTTCCCAAAGAGGATCCCACAGGGAAGAGATGACAAACACCCAGGCTTATGTGGCATCTTCATAGAGGTGATGAAAAGACAGGAGCTCACAGCAAGAGGGAGCCCGGACTCATCGACTTTTTGCTCTCTCTAATATGGTTCCCCGACTAAGAGTCCAAGGCAGCCCATCGAATAAACACCACAAGCAGGACTTCTGAGCCCTGCCCCACCCCCACTTTACTTTTTCACCCTCTGATAAATACCAACATGATCCTTGTACCACCATTATTAGGGATTAGAGCTGCCCCAGCGAACATGTGTGTGATGTATCACAGACATTGCTTCCAGGTGCACAAAATAAATAGAATCAGAGAAAATGCGGACTCCGCATTAGGCAAGGTCACAAGTTCATGGTCTAAGGAGACAAGGGGCCTTCTTCCTACCACACAGTGGGACCCAACTTCTGAATTAATAAACTTCCAGTAAGTCGAATCCTGACTGAGGAGCAGCACTGCGTGGGGCTGCCAGAGAGGAGAAGTTAGTATGTACCGGGATGCAGAGGCCAGCTCTGCGGCTGCTCAGTCTTGTCTCCTTTTGATGAAGTCATGTGACTTCTTGGCAGAGCTGGCCCCAAGCTGTATGAGAACAGGGCACAAGTACAAATAGAAATACTATGTAACATAGGTTGGGAGTTCTCTATCACACAGCAGCGAAAGCAAGCAAGACTTCCCCTCAAAGTAACCCTTGTTTCCCAAGCCACAGGCACCCTTCCTGCATTCTTCAAAGAAACCTAATATTAGAAATCTAGATTCAAATTTAGAATGATTGGATTCCATATGGTTCTATACAGAAATATACTGCGTTCTAGTCTCTTGCAAGTGTCGTTTCACCTAAACAAGGGTCCTTGGGGATATGCACATAAAAATCCCTTCCTAGCATTCCCGCCAAAGCACCTTCCTGGAGCCCAGCTTCTGCTATGGGGACACACAACAAAAAGATGAGTTAAAGAAAGGGCTCAGGGGTCTCCTCAAAGAAGAGTTGGGCCATTTGAGAAAAAGACACTGCCGTCCCCACCAGGGTCATACAGGCTCCAGGAGGGCACATCTCCCCTGCTTTAAGTAGTTCTTATTCCATTGAGAGATATTGGCTGGAGAAAGGGCCAGAAAAAAGTTCTAAGAGCATGGAACTCAAGGCAAGACTCCTCCTGCACAACTACAAGATGGCTCCGGTTTCTTCAAGCTCATGTTCCATTTGTTAAAAGGGCTCTAAACAAACCCTCCCTCACAGAGGGCACAGAAGTTGGTGGCCTGAGGTAAGTACTTAAATACAGTACCATAAATAATGTGAGCTGGATCCTCTGGAACTGGAGCAACAGACAGTTGTTAGCTGCTATGTGGATGCTGGGACCAGAGCCCTGGTCCTGTGCAAGAGCAACAAGCACCCTTAATCAGTGAGCCACCTCTCCAGGTCCCAAACTTGACCTCTAAATGAATATGGTTTGGGATTTTTTTTATTCCTCAATTTAAAAAGGATCTGCTGGGGGCTGGAGAGATGGCTCAGTGGTTAAGAGCATTGCCTGCTCTTCCAAAGGTCATGAGTTCAATTCCCGGCAACCACATGGTGGTTCACAACCATCTGTAGTGGGGTCTGCTGCCCTCTTCTGGTCTGCAGACATGCACACAGACAGAATATTGTATACTGTATACATAATAAATAAATAAATAAATAAATAAATAAATAAATAAAGGATCTGCTGTTGTATCCTGTCCCCATCAGGGTGGCAGAGCAAGGCACGGGGCTCAAGGAGAAGACGCTGGGCTGCAGAGGTGCATTGCAAGAGTGTGCTGTACGCTGGGCTGCAGAGGGGCATCCTCGAGAGTGTGCCCGTACGCTGGGCTGCAGAGGGGCATCTGCAAGAGTGTGCCATGTGTGGTCACTGACCAGATCAGAGGAATGCAGAGGACACTCACCAGCCCTACACGGTGAACGGTGAGAGAGCTAAGGAGCCCCAGACGAGGTGTACGGCAGAGTCTCTACAAACCCTAACCATCTACTGGGAGCCCACCGGAGCTGGGCAGGTGGGAGCAGCGAGGAACCTGGCTGACAGACTCCACTTTCAGTAGCCCCATCTCAGAAGCCCCCGAGAACCAGGAATGCCAGAAACCTGGACTCTTGGGAACACCGAACCCATAGTGTTCATTTCAACTGAAGCCCTGAAAGGCCATCACAGGTTACACTCACAGACAGAACTCAGGCTGGGACTTCTGGTTCAGGTTGGGAATCCTGACACCACACAGGGCAACCTTGCTGAGCATGTGCCAGGAGAGGGTGGCTAGGTCAAGCTCAGCCAGGGAGGCCGCTATGACTAAGGACTCTGGAGCCTAGCACTGCCTCTTCTTCCTGATGAACTTAGGTCCTAACTCTGCCTTTTACCCTTAGGCTGCAGATCCTAGTCTCCAGGTCACTTTACATGTGGCTAAAACCACAAATAATGACATTATTTAGCATTATTGAGCACAGGGTCAGAGACTGTGAGATTCTTTCATGCTTTATTTCATCTAATCTTCAATCAACTCTATGACCTGGAAACTAAGACTGTTCCTCTTCCATTTTCTACACGAGAAACCTGGAGGCTCAGGAAAGTGAAGGCACTTGGTGATGGTCACCTGTTTAGCTAGTGAGTTGTGGACAGAAACTCTGCAGAACCTCCACGTTCATAGCCACTGAGCAAGCTCACAGTGGACATTGACCGACCGGGATTTTGATATTGAAGGTGCCAAACAGACGGAGTTTAGGAGACAGCTCTGTCAGCTCACTAAATGGGGACACCAGAGGGAAGAGGGGCCCCTGGGACACAATGAGAACACTCGTGTTCACTGGAGAACATAAAGGCCCGTTTGTGCCAACAACCTCTTCTCTCCAGACACTGGCTTGATCTGAATACAGTCTGTATTCATTCCTCAACCCCTTTCTTTGGCTTCCAATGGGACTGCAGCTCCACCTACAGCCAGCAGAGGGCGGGCCAACTCTGTGGCCAAGAAGAACCCAGAGCTTGGCCAACTGTCCAAGCAGAGGTGGGCCTACATGACCAAACCACGGGCCCCCATTACGCTGTGCCATCAGCATACTCCTTGGGATTTCCAAACATTTAACTGCGAAAGTCCATCACGAGGTCTGCTTCTAGTGAGAGAGCCCATCCCAAAGCAATGACGCCTTCAAAACAGTAATACAGCCTGGAGAGATGGAGACTTTATGTAGCCTGTTAAGTAGTATAGTCTCTGTGTACAAAAAAGGAAATGGAGGCATAAGGAAAAGCGTGAATGGCCAGGGGTAGTTAGAGAAAGCTGGTGTTCCGATCCAGAGGGAGCTGTCAAGAAGTGTAAGGGGGGGGACCCCAAATGTAAATATCGGGAGAGAAACAAGGAGTAGGAATAGCCCACAGGGAAAGCCAAATGCTCAATGAGATTCTGGGAAACCGATGCTAGCCACCCGCCCACCCACCACCAGCCAGTGGTCCAACAGCCTTGCTCAGCACCTGTTGGACACGCTGTGTAAGAAGCATTTTCCTGCCCTCAAAACGCTGGCAGTCTAGAGTGGGAAGTGGTGACTCAGCAGATAACTATGGGAAACCCGGACACCTGTACCAGGGGGCGGCTTAGAGAGCACGCGACTGTCTAGGGAATCCCAACTTGGGCTGAAGGAGAGGCCTGGAGCTAAGGACCCTGTCCCCCGCAGCTCATCACAGGATGGGGCTCCCTTCCGAGCTTTGGTTGCCAGCCTGTGCTGGGGGGCCAGTGTCCCCCTCCCACCCTTCTCAGAAGAGCTGCGGCCCAGGGAGCCGATGAAGCACACCTGAGTCAGCCCGCCGCCCACCCGCCCCTCAGCGTCTGTCTCCGCATCTTGTGATATTTCGCTCCCCGGGAGCCAGCCCCATTGCGCTCCGGAGGCAGCTCGGCAAACAAACCCAGCGACAGATTGTGCCGCGGCTCATTCCGGGGAAGGACGCCAAATCCCACCCTGCTACCCCCAATACTCCCTCCCTGCCGCCCCCTCCAACGCTACCCCCACCTCAGGCGCGGGCCCTGCGCAGAGTGGGACCCAGGGAAACGCAGGGCCCTGTTCCGGCCTTATAAAAGAGGGACAGGAGGTCCAGATAAGCCCCTTTTTGTTTCTACCTGACCTGGAAAAGAGAAAAGCAGGAGAGAAAATTCAGGGACTGCTAGGCTGGTAGCCCTGAAAGTAACAAAAGATAGAACCAGCAGGGGGCACCCCAGCGCGTGAGGTGCAAGAAGGCTGAAGAGAGCCCTTACCACCACCACCCCGAGATGAAAAGGGGGAAGGGAGGCATGTAGAAGGGGGGGGGGGGGGGGCGACGAAATGCATGCAGACAAGAAGAGGCCAAAAGGCTGCGAATCAAAAAAAGAAAGAAAGGAAGGAAGGAAGGAAGGAAGAAAAGAAAGGAAAGCGGCAAAGACAGGCAAAGAAACAGACGAAAGCAAACGCATGTTTGGAGAGGAAAGGACAGATCGGAAAGTAAGGGAAGGGAAGTGAGAGAGAGAATAGAGATAGGGGTCATAAAATATGAATAAGGGTTGGGGGAGAAAATGAGAGGAATCGAATGAGTACGAGAGAAGAATGACAGATTGTAAACGGAGCAGGGAATGAATGAGAAGAATGAGACTAGCATTTATAAAGCGCCGACTGTATGCCGTGCACAGCGTTGAACGCTGGCACAGACACGAAAGGAGGAGCCAAATGCCCGGACTAAGGGTTCCTCGGCTCCGCTCACGGGAGTGGCCACGCAGTGCTTCCACGCTGTCACCGACAGATGACCCTGGGACCCGCAGTACTCACCACTGGAGCAATCCCAACCCTGCGCGCCGCTTGGCGACGGTCCCCAACTAACCTTCATCTAGTGGCTCTCAAAAAACAAATTACTAGGCACCGTGGGCTGACCTTTAAAAGGCGCTTAGGGGGCTGGAGAGATGGCTCAGAGGTTAAGAGCATTGACTGCTCTTCCAAAGGTCCTGAGTTCAATTCCCAGCAACCACATGGTGGCTAACAACCATCTATAATGAGATCTGGTGCCCTCTTCTGGTATGCAGGCAGGCATGGAAGGAATGTTGTATACATAATAAATAAATAAATATTTTAAAAAAAAAAAAAAAAAAAAAAAAGGCGCTTAGGTCAGGGTTTGGCTAATACTGCCCCCAAAGAGGCCACTAGAAGTGTCTAGGGCCCCTTTCCACCCCTCTGTAAAAGGGGAAGGCGTTTCTTTGAAACTAACAATCCCACTTTGGGGTCCTCTTCTGCCCTCTGGCGAGGGATGAGATATCCCCATTGGGGCATATCCCGTAAACACACACACACACCCTGCACGCGCGCCCAAACTTACATCCATTAGTAAAAGCTTTCAAGGTGCGTACAACACACCCGAGTACATATACCCTTCGCCTCCCATCCCAAACTCTCGCGCGCGAAATTTCACACAGCCCTCGTGCGTTCCACCAGCGCAGAAACTGACGCGCGCACTCACGTCACCCCGCCCTGCTCCCCGACCAGGGATAAAAAGCCAGCCCTCAGCTACACCTGCCTGAGTGTCTGCGCGCGGTGGGGGGTCACGTGCCTATACACTTGTTCCCACAAAACTCCTATACACACGGCTCCTGTAGCTGCACAAGCAGGGCTAGGAGTCTGAGAACCAGAGAGAAAGTGAAATCTTGAAGTTCTTCTAGGGGGACACAGCGCTCGCAAGGGACAGGGCAGGAGGAGGGGCGCTGAGCGGGAAACTACTCAAGAAACCGTTTATTTTCTGGGAAAGTTGGGAGAAGAAACCCCAATCCCGGACAAGTCCATGGGGGCGGGGGTGGGGATTTCCTTAACACTACTGCGCGCGCACACACACACACACACACACACACACACACACACACACACCAAGAAGGGATTTCTCTAAAGGCATGGCGCCGGGGAGGATATGGGAACACAGCCTTCCGGGTCTCCCAAGGTTGGGAGGGGGCCAGAGGAGTGGGCTAGACGGAGAACCACTCCCGCCTCCCAGTAGCCAGCAAAGGGTTAAACCGGCAAGCCGGGAAGCGAGGGAGGAGCCAGCGAGTGCGGGAATGGGGGGGGGGAGTGCTTCCTCGCTGTCCCCACTCTCCCTCGGAGAGCAGCCGGGGTGCACGGACGGATCGACTAACCGACTCCCTGCGGGGCTGCCCTGCCTAGGGGGCGCGGACACCAGGTGTCCAGGGCCAACCCAGCCCTCTCTACCCCGTCGTGCCCCGCCCCGTCCCGTCGGGGCCGATGGCTCCTTCGGAGGCACGCAGTCCGGGGGGCGCAGGGTAGAGCTTCGCAGCCCGGCAACGTAGCCCGGGGACTCCTCGGGTCCTTCCGGAGCCCCGCGGAGTCCCCGCCGTCTGTCCGGCGGGATAAGGGGGCGAGTGGGAGAGCCCTCCCCCCCGCCGCCCCCTCCCCCGAGCGTCGAGACAAGATGCTGCCCGGGCTCAGGCGCATGCTGCAAGGTAGGGACACCGTCCGGCTGGAGGACCCTAGAGAGGGGCACCCCACTCCTTGGGCGTGAGGGTGGGGCAGTGAAGGGGGTGGGGTGGGCTGGGAGCAAAAAAACCGCTTAGCGCGGGAGCCGCGCCTCCGCCCCCATAGCTGCCAGCCGCAGGAGGGCACTGGGCTTGGAGCCTGCGGGAGTGTGCGGGGAGCTCGTGACCAAGGGGCGACGCGGAGGGCAGAACGAGCAGGCTGGGAGGAGGAGAAAGAGGCTCGGGTTCCGCTGTCCCGGCTCCACCTGCTCCGGGGGACGCGGAGGACTCGGGCCGGCTGGGGAAGCGCCGACTCAGCAACTCCTCGTGCCCGGTGTCTCAGCACTTTCCAGTCACCTGGGAAGACAAGCCATGTGGGTAGGGGGCTATCTGGGAAGGTAGGAGGCAGAGAGCGCGATTTCCCCCATGGCCCTGCCTGATCGGACAGATAGAGGGGCTAGAAGGAGGCTAGTGCCGTGCGTTGAGTGACAGCTAAGGGTGTGGACTGGAGACTGGGGGCGGGGAGGGTAGGGGTCGGAGGGAGGAGGGGAGTCAAGATGAGAAAAGTGTCTAGAGAGGTGGGGAGTGAGAAAGAGGAGGTGGGGGCGGGATGGGGGAGGGGCGGGGGGAGCAATAAAGGTTAGACGACAGGAAAAGCTTAGAGGAAACCAGGGTCCAAGGGAAGACCAAGAAAAAGAGAGGAGAAGTGGACCAGTTCAGGAGAAAAATGTAAAGACTAAGATGGAAAGCTAGTGGGGCGCGGGGCCGGGGAGATAACCGGAAGGGTGAGGACGGGGCCTCCGCGAGACTGGACTGGAAAGGGGATGGGAAGACTAGAAGCCAGCGGAAGCTGGTGATAGAGGATAGATGGAAGGGTCAGACACGGGGTGGGGAAACGGTCACCAGGATTGGCGACCCGGATCCCTAGAGGGTAGAGTGGTTAGAGAAGGCTCGGGGTGTCAACAGAAGCCAGAGAAGGAGAAAGAAGAGAAGCGAGGAGGTGCTCAGGGAAGAGACAAAGAGGCTCCTGGTAACCACTTCCACGTGGGAAACACTCCATTCTCAAGCGCCTGCCTGTTCTACCCCTTCTTTCGGGGAGTGGCTGTGGCCTAGTCCAGGGGACCTTGAGCTCAGGGTCTGGGGCAACTGTAAGAGAAGGAGGCTGAGGACTTTGTAGTGGGGGGAGGTGGCAGCCTCCTGGGGTGGGCACCTGGGCTGCCATTTATATCTTCAAGCCCCGACGTCGGATCCTGCCGCCCCACAGTGGCTGCTTATTTTGGGGTGTTACATTCTGGCAGCGTGAGAAGCTGTTTCAGACAGAGTGAAGCAGCAGCTTCAAACCCTCCAGTCACCTGCATCAGTGCCTCCCCAGGCCCCTGCGTCACTGGTATGCCATCGCCCCCATGCCACTCCTAAGCCACCCCCCTCAGCCTCTGCCCCCTCAGCATCTGCTGGGCAGGCCCCTGGCTCTTCCCAGGAGGCAGTGTGTCAAGTGTGGAGATGGTGCTTGTATTTGGAATCCTGAACCCTGTTTCTAGAGCCAGAGGCCTGTCGACTTTTCCTGGGGTATCTGTGCCCCATTATGGTGCAGTCTAGTTCCTGCCTTGGACTCCCCCCAACACACACACCGCTTCAAGTTTCTTATCCCCAGGAGCCTCTGGCCTAGCGGTTGGCACAGGCTGAGATCTTCATCTAAGAACCTGGGTATTCCAAGGTCTGGCAGCCCTTGGGCCTTGAGCATGGTTCTTTGGTGAATGGAACCTTTTGGCTCTGGTTACCTTAGCCTTCCAGGATCAATATCATGTTGTGGCTCTCTCCGCTCCCTCCTGTGGCCTGATGTGGCTATGCCTGGGGTCATAGGCCACCTCCTTCTGACTCCCAACTGTGCTGTGCTCTAGGATAACCAGAGCCTGGAGCCCAGGAGTGGAAATCTATAGCGAGAGCCTAGGCCCCTTTCCCCCCTTGACCCTGAACAGCCAGACTGCTAGCATTGTGAGCGTCCCAGGCCTGAGCATATGCACAGAGTACCTACAGTCCCTCTGCCTCTAGACACAGGCTCACATCCAGGGGGTGTGGTGGGGGGAAAGTCAGAGTGCATCTTGTGACCCATCCAGTGCCTGTGTCTGCTGCTCTGGAGCTCATGTTACACTTGGGCTACACAGTGAAGTCTCCCACCCTTCCTAAAATGGTTGGGACCTATGTACTATTGCTCTCCCCAGGGGTCGCGACAGGTTGGGGGTCTCTGGATAGAGAAGGCAGCGTGCACAAGCGAGTAAGTGTTGGTGTACAGTGAGCACACCACAACAGATTGAGTCCTTCTCTGGCCCCACACACTGCTCATCTTGGGGCTTACCTGCTCACTTTAGAGGAAGGGATGAGCAGAGGGTGAGGGAGAAAAGACTTCCCTCTCCCTTCACTACAGGGGAGGGGAGAAGCCCAGATTCTGAGGACAGAAAGGGCTCTACCCAACCAGAAGCCAACTTCACTGCTTTCCAGTCCTCGGTGATGTTGTGATGTTTTCGGTCTCACAGTGGCTTATTCTAGAGTGGCTGAGGATCCCCCGGCCACCTCTGGCACACTGTGCCTGCCCAGGACGTGCATAGGGGAGCCTAGAGAATAGCTGTGGTCCTGGTTGGGGGGGGGGGGGTGGCTGTGAAGAGCCGTGTGAAAAGTGGGGCTGGGGAGGGGGGGGATGTGGGAGAAAGAAAATGGTAGAGGAGAGGGGAGGGAGGGAAAGGTGCTCTCCCAGCCCCCTGCCTTGCCTTTGCCTGGAGTGCCCACTCCAACCCAGCCTGGGGGCAGAGAAGCCTAGAGCCCCCCTCCCTTTCCCCCCTGCCTCCAGTGAGAGAGCCACAACCTGAATTATGGATGAAGCTCCTTGGGTTACAGCTGCTTTGCGCGACAGTGAGGGCCAGAAATGGCAACAGAGTCACTGTTACGCAGGAGCACCCCACCACACACTGGGTCCCTCCTCAAAGGGCCTGCAGGGAATACCGCTGAGACGGAGGAGAAGCGGAGCGTGAAGGGGGGTAGCCGGGAGGGGGCAGCCCGGGAGGCCGGCAGAGAAAAGAGGAGCGGGAGAACTGGAAGGAGTGAGGAGCCAAACAGGAAGTTGGGGCAAGAAGGACGGGGGAACTTGCCCAGCCCCTTGATGAGCTTGACCTCAGCTTGGAAAGGGACCTGAGGCCGAGGGAGTAGCCCTCTGAACCTGTGGCCTTCTGGGTTTGTAGCCCTTTCCGCTCTCTATCCTGGGAAAGTAGTCAGTCAGCCGTGGAGGTCGGTAGAAGAGCCTGGTAATCCTTGGGGTGGGGGTAGGGGGGCGGGGAGGCTGAGAGCCGTGCAGTTCACACTCTGGTGAGCTTGTGGAGGGGGGTGGGATTAGGGGATCAGAGGAGGATTTGGCTTCCTTTGGTGTAAAATCCTTTGAGAGGCAGAGCTCAGTGAGTGACAGGAAGAGGAATGCCCTGCTGGACACCAGGCCAGTCTCTTTCTGGCCCTTGTCCCGCACCACTTTAGTGGTGACCTTGGGTAAGTTGTCTGCCTTCTCGGAGATCCAAATTGCCGTCTCCGTAGGATTTACACAGCTTCGAAATCTCCAGTTCTGAGCTCCAGTCCTCAGTGCTTTGGAAGCCCACCCAGGGTCTACCACTGGACTCCCACACCCCACTCCTCCCTGGTTAAGATCAAGGGTGAGAGACATGCTCCTCCACCCAACGTGGCTCTGAAAAAACTCAGAAGGAGAAAAGTAATCGTGAACCGCCGCACGGGGGAGGGGTGAGAAGGACCGAGAAACGCGGAGGTGGTGTGAACGAATGGAACAGCCGCGCTGTGTCACTGAATATTACATCACACCCAGCCTACACACGCACGGGGCCCGGCACTCACACACGCGGAGGACCGCCAGCACACGCTTGCTCGCTCGCTCGCTCGCGCTGCAGGAGGGGCCAGTGACACACACGAGCGAGCGGGCTGGGGTGGCTTTGGGAAGCGCCCGAATGAAGAGCTGGGGAGCACCAGGACTCCAGGGTGCTCCACTCTGCACCAACGTGGAGCTCCCCAGGGGTACATGCCTGACACAGGTTGCCTACCAGGTGGCGCTGCACCTTCAGTAGTGAGCACCTGTCTCACGCTGCCACCCCCCCCCCCCAGATCACAGGCACACCTCCATACACACAGCCACGTCAGGATGCATTCAAACCTCGGTTCGCACACAGCCTTATAGATCTGGCACTAAAAGTTACCCACCTCTCAACTACCCACTCCCTGAACCATGGGGACACCCCAAACCAGGCCTTCCCTCCAGGCCTTCCCACCTCTGACTGCCTGGCTGAGGGAATGGTTCACCTCTCCCCAGGCAAAGATTCCCAGGAAGTCTCAGGCCTTCTGAAAACCCTGCTAGAACTAAGGTCTACCAACAGGAACCTCTCTCTGGGGCATTGAGGAACAGAGGGTCGGGAAGCAGGTAGGAGGGGCTACCTTGCTCGTTGGTGAGGCAGAGAAACACAGGCACCCATCCTCAGCACCTTAGTCCCCTGCACCTGCTTTCTGGTCTGTACCCTAAGATTAGCCCACAACCAAACCCCAGACAGTTACTCTGGCAAAAGCAAAGGCTTTGAAGGAGACCTTGAATGAGTGGAGAGTTGATTCTGCAGCCCCACCCTCCAGCCGCTTCCCAGGTGGAAAAGGCTAGGGTTCTTCCAACGCCTTCAGGGAGAAGAGGGGGGAGGGTGTGGGTCACCAGGACACCCACAGGCCTTCTAGTCACAGACAGCCTCAAGTTAGTGTCTAGCTTTCTCGAGTGGGCTGGTTTTGCTCCCAGAGGACATTTGGCAATGTCTAGAGACATTTTGATTGTCATAACTGGGGGCAGGGTGCTGCTGGCATCTGCTGGAAAGAAGGCAGGGCTGTAGTTTAACACCCGTCCCCATCCCAAAGAATCCCCAGCCCTGCTTCAGCACAAAGCAGAGGAAACGCTGACCCTTTGACTTTTGACCCTAACTCTGAACAAGGTCAAACACAACAATGGAAACAGATGGAAAGGAAAGACACCTGTTCCCTGAACAACTTTAGACACATCCCCGTGCTGTCTACAAAGCCCTCCTCATGTCCCAGGCAAAGTTCCCCAAGGAAACTTCAGAGCCCTGGGAGCCCTGACAGAGGGAAGTGGGCAAAAACTGGTTCCACTTTTATCTGCTCCATTGAGCTTACCCTCACCACCAGGTGGCACAGGCCTTTATTCCCAGCACTTGGGAGGCAGAGGCAGGAGGATCTCTGTGAGTTCAAGACCAGCCTGGTCTACAGAGAGAGTTCCAGGACAGCCAGGACTGTTACACAGAGAAACCCTGTCTTGGAAAAAAGAAATAGAAAGAGGGAGGAGAGAGAGAGAGAGAGAGAGAGAGAGAGAGAGAGAGAGAGAGAGAGACCCTTCACTCTTTGATACAGTAGAGAAACACAGGCATCCATTCTTAACAAACTATAACTCGCAAAAGATTTGAAGACTGGGATTGCAGCTGAATGGGCTGAGTGCTCGCTGGTCCAGCATGCACAAGGCCCTGGGTTTGGCCTCAGGCACAGCATCAGCTAGGCATGGAGCACAGCACTGTAATCTCAGCACTGGGAAGGTGGAGGCAGGAGGATCAGAAGTTCAGGGTCATCCTCAGGTAAACACTAAGTTTGAGGGCAACCTAGGTTACATGAGACTCCCCCCCCCCCCCTCACACACACACAGAGGAAAAGGAAAGAAAGAAAAAGAAAATGAGGTTTGCACACTTCAAAGGGGGCTGGAGATTGATGGGAGGCCACTCAGCCTCTTGAGCCTGTTAAGCTGCATCTAGACCCCTGACCAAGCACCCAGTGAGCCTTCCCTCTGCTCTCCCACAGGTCCTGCCTCAGCCTGCCTACTGCTGACACTCCTGGCCTTCCCTCCGGTGACTCCCAGCTGCCCTATGCTCTGCACCTGCTACTCATCCCCGCCCACCGTGAGCTGCCAGGCCAACAACTTCTCTTCGGTGCCGCTGTCCCTACCACCCAGCACACAGCGACTCTTCCTGCAGAACAACCTCATCCGCTCCCTGCGGCCAGGCACCTTCGGGCCCAACCTGCTCACCCTGTGGCTCTTCTCCAACAACCTCTCCACCATCTACCCCGGCACCTTCCGCCATCTGCAGGCCCTAGAGGAACTGGACCTCGGTGACAACCGGCACCTTCGCTCCCTGGAGCCCGACACCTTCCAGGGCCTGGAGCGCCTGCAGTCGCTACACCTGTACCGCTGCCAGCTGAGCAGCCTGCCTGGCAACATTTTCCGAGGCCTGGTCAGCCTACAGTACCTCTACCTCCAGGAGAACAGCCTGCTCCACCTACAGGTGAGCCAACCACCTCCCTGGGCCTCTTCCACCTCTCTCTCTGGACCTGCCTAGCCACGTCCACCTACCCGTGTCTCTGTGGCCTTTCCCATGTCCGTCCACCCGGATCAGGAACCCCGCTCACCCCTCTTTCTGTACCTCTCTCCGTAACCCCCATTTGTCCCGCCTGTCTCCTGACGTGCCTCCCATATGTCTCCCTCTGCCTCTTCTGTCTGTCTCCCTTCACGCACCCACTCAGCACACCCCACAATGTCTGTGTAGCTCTCCTTTCCCTGAGAGCCGCAGCCCAAAGGGCTTCACATGATCTTTTCCCATCCACCCCCACGTCCTCCCACTTCCCAGGCGAGCTGGACAAAGGGTGGAGTCATTGCCAGGGAGGGGCTTGTCTCCTGAAGTCACACTCTCCTCTGATGGCTGGGTAGTAACAGAAGGGAAAGCCTTGCCCTCTGTAGATCCCATCCCTCAAGCCTGTTGTCTCAGGTAAAACTCTGTTACACAGCTAAAAAAATGGAGGCTCTGGAGAAAGAGAAATGGAAGGAATAGAATAATTGTCATTTACTGTTATTATTATTGACCTAATTATTATTTATTATTGTCATTATGCTCACTGTCTGGCAGTCAAACCCTCACGTCTCCTTTCTGTGGGAAGTAGTCACACAGCCTCAAAAGCAACCCCTCAGAAGGACATGTCCCCTAGCAGCACAGCCTCTGACTCAGAGGACCTTCTCTTTATCCAGGCCTTGGTACCCACAGGTCCTCCCTCCGTCTGTGGGTTGGAAAATCAGTCCCAGCCGACGTTCCTGACAATAGCAATAGTGCTGATAGTTTGTCAATGTGTTGAGAATCCACGGAAAGCCATTCTAGAAGGACAGCAACCTTGGAAACGGTGTTCAGATGGAGAGAGGGGCAGGAAAAGGCACAGTGACCAGCATGATATGTCTCATTATTGCTGAATGATGGTGATCAATTCAGCAGACACATAGTAAGTGCACATTGTATCAGGCCCGAGGCGAAGCACTTTACAGACATCAACACTACCCTGTGCAAGCGTGTGGCATGGTCAAACATGGGCCTCAGTTTTCCTCTCTGTGAAGTGGGAGTAATGGGAGCATCCGTCACCCAGGGATTTTGTAAACACTAAATGCATGAATAATTTGTAGTGTCCACTTAGAATAGTGCTTGGCATACATAAGGGCCATATAAATGCTCGTTAAAATGCCGTGTGTTTTAAAATGAACTTTATTTAACATTGGTCTCAGTGAAGTGCCCCAGCTTGAACTTCATCTTAGAAATCTGGGTCAGCTCTAAGGATTATTGTGAGGCCATGGATAGGATCCAACACACACCTCCCATTTCTCTTCTTCCTAAAGTTGCCGAGAGCCACATGGTTACAGCGTGCACGCTGCCTCTCCCTCGCAAGCGTACAGGCGTCTGGAGGTGGGGGTTTTCACCACAACATGCACACCGGAGACCCTAAGGATTTATGGGACCAAAGTCCCTGTGGTTGGGGGCTGACTGGGCTCCCCACCAAGCTGAGCCCCTGGCAGCAGGGACAGACAAGGCTAAGAAGGGACACAGAACGGAACTGACTGAGACGCCACAGCCAAGTGGGAGTTGACACTTGATCTGCCCAGTACGACCATACCTTAGAGGGCTCGTGCCCTGAAATACAACTGAGTGGGCTAGGGGTTTGGGCTAGCGTGCTTGCTGGTTTGCCGTCGGTTTGTTGCTGTTTTAGATTTATTTTTATATGTATGGGTGTTTGCCTACACGTACATCTGTGCCCATTGAGGCCATAAGAGGAAGCCAGATTCCCTGGAGCTGGGGTTAGTTACCTGTGGTTCTGAGTGGCCAGGTGGGTGCTGAGGAATCAAACCCAGGTCCTAGAAGAGCAGCCAGTGCTCTTAACCTCGGAGCCATCTCCCCAGTCCTGGCCTTGAACTTGGTAAATCCTCCCACCCCTGATTCCTGAGTGCTGGAATTACAGACCTATACCAGCATGCCTGGTTTGTGCAGGGCTGCAGAAGGAACCTTGATCTTGGTGAAGGCTAGGCAACCATTCTACCAACTGAGCCGCATCCCCTGTGGGTTCGGTTTTAAAAGCGCTGCTCAGCCTCTCTGTGTGGCTTTAGATAAACTATTTTCCACATCCCTAAGTTGGCACCTTAGTGATGTTTATCTGCCTATAAGGTTCATCGGTATTAAAAAGAAGGGATTTGAGCTCAGGCCGCAACTCCAGAATAGAAGTACCATGATTATTGCAGGCTGAGCACCTGACCTGAAGTGCTGGGGATCAGGTGTGCTTGTTTCAGACTTTGGAAGATCTGCATCCACATGACGAGTTATCATGGAGACAGGACCCAAGTCCAAGCATGTAGCTCACCCATGTCTGTCTCCTACACACCTGGACTCACAGCCTGAAGACATTTCATACTACTTCATAATTCTGACCGTGAAACACACTTCATGGTGGGGAAATCCCCACTTGTGGTGACATGTTGCTGTACCTCTGAGAGTTTTGGATTTTAGTTGGATTGGAGGGGGGCGGGTGTTCAGATTTTCTGGTTAAAGACGCTCGGCTTGTGCTTTTCACTTTTAAATTACATTTTTTATACTCATAGGGGAAGGTGGGTATAGTGCTTGTGCTGTGGCATGCAAGTGGATGTCAGAGGGTGCCTTGGAGGACTCGGTTCTCTCCTTCCAACCAGCTCCCAACTGAGGAACCCAGGTTGTCAGGCCTGGTGGCTGTCCTAGTTCAGTTTTCTGTTGTTGTAAAGATACACCATGACCATAGCAACTCCTATAAAGGCAGACATTTGATTGGAGTAGCTGGCTTACACTTCAGAGGTTCAGTCCCTTATCATCACGGCAGGGAGCATGGTGGCATACAGGCAGGCAGACAGAGTCCTGGAGTAGTAGCTGAGAGTCCTACATCTTGCAGGCAACAGGAAGTCGGCTGAGACACCGGGCAGTACCCTGAGCATAGGCAACCTCAAAGCCCACCCCACAGGGACACACTTCCTCCAACAAGGCCATACCCACTCCAACAAAGTCACACCTCCTAATAGTGCCGCTCCCTGTGAGATCATGGGGTCCAATTACATTCAAACCACCACAGTGGCAGACAACTTTACCTACTGAGCCAACTTGCTGGCCTTGACTCTGTTTTAGTGACTACGCCTAAGACCCTGATCTCCTTATCTGATGTGGGTGTCCTTCTGAATAGGTGTGCCAACACTTATCAACACGTAGAAGCTACAGCTACTCAGCATTCAGCTTTAGGGAAGGTGCCTCCCTCCCAAGCCTCCATCTCCTCTTCCTAGTGGGGAACTATGAAAATGAGGCCTTCCACAAAGACAGACTGTGAGATGCTAGTAAGTTCATGTGTAGAGTACATTGCTTAGGGTTTAATAAATTACTTTTGCCAGGCAGTGGTGGTGTACACGCCTTTAATCCCAGCACTGGGGAGGTAGAGGCAGGTGGATCTCTGTGAGTTCGAGAATTTTGAGAATTTCGGGACAGCTAAGGCTACACAGAGAAACCCTATCTTGAAAGTAAATAAGTAAATAAATAACTCCTGACCCTCAGGCCACAGACAGCAATCTGTTCCTGGGGCCACCTAAGCTCAAGGTGATCCTCAGGGTCTTCTGAACTAGAAACCACCTCTTTCTGAACAATCTTGACCTGGGCAACATTGGGTGTCATGGGAAGGAAGCCTCTTCACACCAGGCCGTTTATAGAGAAGAGAGACAGCACAGCCTCTGTTTGTGAGGTGTCTGATAGAACTAGGCTAGGAGATGCCACACACAGGTGAGGAAACACGTGGCTCGGTGAGATCCTCGGGGAGCAGGTGTGACCCAGGATGGAGCCCAGCCTGCCCCAGAGGGGAGCTCTGAAGGCGGCTCATGAATAGGCTGTGGCCGGTGCACATGAAAATGGTGGCAGTCCTTGTGGCATGTCTGCTGAGGGCTAGGCGCTGTGCCAGGCCGGTTCATTCACCAACAGACTCCTTACTGAGCACCTACTGCATGCCAGGCAGCGTGCAGGGTGCCAGGGATTCCAGGGTGAACGGATTGAATGGAAACAGTACCCCTGCTCTGCTGGAGGGGGGCCAGACGGTAAAGCGGCATCGCTCCCTTGGTTACAGCTGTGGCTTACTTCATGTTTACTGGCAGATCAGAGTTCTAATCTAAGCCCTCTCTCATTTGCTGTAGCCTCAGGGTCCCACCTATGAGAGAGACACCGTGGTCTGTTGCTCAGGGTAGGAGGTGCTGTGGGGACTAAAGGGAAAGAATACGGAGTTGGGTGGGAGTCACTGGCAGTGGTGACTTCATCAGCTGTGGAGCTGCCTGGGGAGAACTGGCCCAGGCCTGTTAGGCTCTGCAGCACAGGTGTTGGGAGTCTTGCCGCTGGAGCTCACGCCCATGTTAGCTGTTGGGTCCTCAGCAAGTGGTTCCCTTCTCTGAGCCCCTCTCTCTCGGTCTCCAGAGAGAGAAGGATCACAGCATCCGCCTCGGAGTGTTGATGATTAAGATACTATCAGGATCTGTGCCACACAGGACTTGGCACTCAAGGGGAACTTGGCAAATCACCTGCTGACGCCAATGATTGTGACACCTGCCATGGATGGGCAAGCACCGCGAGCGGGGGTGCCCAAGGCAGAGTGCACACGGAACGGCTTTGCTGAATGAGTGAGATCAGCTCCCAGGCTCCCTGAGTCAAAATTATCAAAGGATCAGCCGCTCAGAGTCACTTCACGGAGGCCCAGAGAGGTGCCTGGAGCTGTCCAAGGTCGCACAGCCTGGGAGGCTGATGAGATCGGTACCAAGGCCAGGAGCGGGAAGATTGGAGGAGGAAGGCAAGGTTAAGAGCAGGATGCTCTCAGCAAGGCTGAGGAGCTCGGGGATGCTGCATTTAGATTCCAAATGGATACAGAGAGCTGCGAACCGGCCAGGCGGGAGGCGAGGGAAATGTGGTTTTTGAAATGGAAGAGAGGGATGACTTTAGCAGATGCTCCTAGCCCAGAGGGAGGGGGCGGGCGAGAAGGTGATGGGGGAGGGGCCAGGGCTGTGAAAGTCAAGAGCTCATTAATGCACAGAGAAAAGTTTTAATGGTGGAGAGAGGAAGGACCGGATTTGAGAGCTGCAGCCCAGGAAGTGGTCATGGGATTTGGCTACAACGTGGGCTGGGGGAAGGGAATGGACCCCAAGGTTAATGCTTAGAGGGGCGAGACTTTTAGCCAAAGAGAGGAGAAGAGGCTAGAATACAAAATTGGGCTGTGGTTTAAAAAGAAAAATCTGAGTTCCCTGGAATGTCATCCCCTCTAGAACCCCAGTGCCACTCTCTCCTGCCTTTCCACACTGATATAGCCACACATCTCTGGGTGTGTCCTACTACTGCTGACACTCTAGAAGAGGAACCCCAGGAAGAGGGTTAAGCAGAAGGACTCAGAGCACGCTCCGGGCAGGACAGCAAGGCTGAGGCTATGGGGTGAGCAGGTCAGCTAGGGACCCGAGCAGGCTGGCATTCAGGGTGGGGGCATCCGAGGGTGGAGAGCACTGTGCTGGTGTCAGAGGTAGTAGGGAGCTTGAGGACCGATCTCAACGTGGCCAAGAGAAGGGCTCTTGGCAGACTTGGTTCCTGTAGTGGAGAGGGCGGGAGGCATATGGGAAGAGGTGCAAACACACAGGAACTCAGGAAGGTGGAGGCTGTGGATATGGGCAAGGACTCTGCATACTCCCCTTCCTGAGACCTTCGACCAGGTGCCCAGGTAGCAGGAGGAAGGAAACCATCTCCCCAGGCACTGGGGGCGTGGGAGAGAACCAGAGCTAGGGAACAGGCCAGGATGAACGGGCCTCAGCAAAGAGGATGCTCCTGTCCTGCTTAACCCCATCTCCTGGGACCTGCTGACCATGGCCATTTGGGGAGGGAGGCGAGGCAGTGGGGTGATGGGAATGGGGGTGTGGATCTTTCTACAGTTAACCCTTCACTTCTGATGGGTGGACACTGAGTAGCTCCCAAATCACACTGCATATGTGTGTAGGGGGGTGATCCAACTCAGGACCTTTAACACGAATAGGCAGACTCTACACCTGAACTACAGTTCTGCACCAGCTGACCACCGAATGTTCTCTGGCACGCTGGTTAAAATGCAGAGCACCCAGCCATGGCCGTACCCTACCTTCTGAGCCATAATCCCAAGGTTCTGCCAGTTCTAACATGACTTCACAGGCCCTGTCCCCCACACCATAGGAGGGACAATGACAGGGCATCAGGGACTTCAACTTCTTTTCCTGCCTTTGTGCTAAGTCTGGGCTGTGGAGCACTACACAATGGTCCCCTGAATAACTCAGACCGCGGTGGAACTTCCAGTCCCCAAAGAAACCCTCCCTTAGAGGAAAATGGATGGGATGGAATTCTAAATGAGCCCCTGCTGTCATGACAACCGTGGATTATGGATGGCTGACTATGTCTCTATTGGGTGCTGTACCCTCAACAGCACTGTAACATCTAACCTTCCTTTAGTATATTTAAGAACATTTGGAGGGGGGAAGTTTTGAGACAGGGTTTTTCTTTGTAGCCTGGCTGTCCTGGAACTTGCTCTGTAGACCAGTGTGACCTTGAACTCACAGAGATTTGCCTGCCTCTGCCCCCAAGTGCTGGGATTAAGGGCGTGTGCCACTACCTCCTGAATATTTAAGAACCTTTTAAGGGGAGATATATATACTAAGGGAACAGAGACTGTGTGAGGTTAACCAGCAGGGAAACAGGAAAAGCTGGGATTTATGTCAGTGCTTTTAAGTCCTGAGCCTGTGGGCTTCACCCCTGAACAAAACCTCTATATGCAAGAATTGTACCCAGCACTCCACCCCATGAACCTCTGGGAACTCTGTTCCTTGGTCCTCAGAACAGACTCGAGAGCTAGGAACACTCATTTCCAGGTTACAGAGGAGAAAGCCTGCTTCGAGGAGGTACCTGGACTTGACCAGCTTCACAAACATGGCTAATTCACACATGTCTGTCTGCCTATGTGAAAACCTTACCCCAAGTTTCTTCTCCTCCTCCTCCTTCTTTTCCAAGATAGGGTTTCTCTGTGTAGCCCTGGCTGTCCTGGAACTCACTCTGTAGACCAGGCTGGCCTCAGACTCAAGAAATCCACCTGCCTCTGCTTCCCCAAGTGTAGGGATGAAAGGCGTGCACTGCCACTGCCTGGCCTATACCAGGCATCTTAATACATGCTTCCCTATTAATTGCCACATTTTACAGAGGAAGAAACTGAGGCACAGAAACACAGTGACTCTTCCCTGATAGCACAGTTCACAACAGACCCGAAATCTAACTCTCAAGCTCCAAGCACGGTCTTCAGGCAACCTCATCATCAACACAGGAAAGGCAGATTTGTTCTCAGCCTACCTCACCCCTGCCGAATGGCAAACACTGGGGAGGTCCTGAAACCTGAAAGGGTTGGATACACCCTGAAGTTTAGAATCAGGCACATTGTCCCTGTGTTGACTGCCCTCTTGACAGGCTGCAGATTCACCTAGAAAGGCAGGAAAGACAGCTTGTCAGATAGGTGGTTATCTCCAATACACACGACAGAAGGAGAGGATCACTCCCACAGGTCGTGCGCGCGCGCGCGCGCGCGCACACACACACACACACACACACACACACACACACATAAGAGAGAGATTAAGAAGGAGAGGATCACTCCCACAGGCCGTGCGCACACACACACACACACACACACAAGAGAGAGAGATTAAATAAACAAGTAAATCTAAAGGCTCACTAACATAACCAGGTTTTGTGTTGCTGAGAGCTAATCTAAGCTACTTGAGAGACTGAGACACGGGATGGCTGGTTGAAGATCCACTGTTTGCAGTAAGTTCAAAGTCAGTCTGGGCAACTCGGTGAGAATCTATCTCAAAAAAAAAAAATGTATGCAGGGAGATGTGGCTGTAGCTCAGGGGAAGAGTTCTTGTCTGGCGTTGTGCTGGGCTCAGCCCCTTGGGGCCCTGGGCAAAAGGAACCCACTGACCTCCTTCGACTGTACAGCTTTTTCCATAGGAAATAGATTAGATGATCCACGTTTCAAACTCAGCCCTTGTTTCAAAATCAGTTGATAGAGTTGCCTAGCATGTTTGAAACCCTGAGTTTGATCCCCAGCACCGCATAAAACCCGAAATCTCAGAAATCAAGAGGTGCGGGCAGGAATTTAGAAGATTCTCAGCCGGGCGGTGGTGGCGCACGCCTTTAATCCCAGCACTCGGGAGGCAGAGGCAGGCGGATCTCTGTGAGTTCGAGACCAACCTGGTCTACAAGAGCTAGTTCCAGGACAGAGGACAGGCTCCAAAACCACAGAGAAACCCTGTCTTGAAAAACCAAAAAAAAAAAAAAAAAAAAAAGATTCTCGTGGTCCCATCGCTGCAATGCATGAGCTCCTGTCTCAAAAACATGAAATGAAGCCCATTCCACTATTCACAGTACTCCGCCTGCCATTGTGCCTTTCTTACCCTCCCCCCAGGTCCTGGAGCGGAGTCCCCAAACCTGTCTCAGGCCTCTCTCTTCTGTTTCCATCCCACCCACCCCTCCCCGCCTCACTCAGGATGACTTGTTCGCGGACCTGGCTAACCTGAGCCACCTCTTCCTGCACGGGAACCGCCTGCGGCTGCTCACGGAACACGTGTTCCGCGGCCTGGGCAACCTGGACCGGCTGCTGCTGCACGGGAACCGGCTGCAGGGCGTGCACCGCGCGGCCTTCCGCGGCCTCAGCCGCCTCACTATCCTCTACTTGTTCAACAACAGCCTGGCCTCGCTGCCGGGAGAGGCGCTGGCCGACCTGCCCGCGCTCGAGTTCCTGCGGCTCAACGCCAACCCCTGGGCTTGCGACTGCCGCGCTCGGCCGCTCTGGGCCTGGTTCCAGCGCGCGCGGGTGTCCAGCTCCGACGTGACCTGCGCCACCCCACCCGAGCGCCAGGGCCGGGACCTGCGCGCGCTGCGCGAGGCCGACTTCCAGGCGTGCCCGCCGCCCACGCCCACGCGCCCGGGCAGCCGCGCCCGCGGCAACAGCTCCTCCAACCACCTGTACGGCGTGGCCGAGGCGGGCGCGCCCCCCGCAGACCCGTCCACACTCTACCGAGACCTGCCCGCCGAGGACTCCAGGGGGCGCCAGGGCGGGGACGCGCCCACCGAGGACGACTACTGGGGCGGCTACGGCGGCGAGGACCAGCGGGGCGAGCAGACGTGTCCCGGGGCCGCGTGCCAGGCGCCCGCGGACTCGCGTGGCCCCGCGCTCTCGGCCGGGCTGCGCACCCCGCTGCTCTGCCTCTTGCTCCTAGCGCCCCATCACCTCTGACTGTGGTGCTCAGACGGAAGAGGCCACGGCCTTCGCCCCGCACCCCTTCTCTGCCCCACCGAGCTGCGGCTCCATCCTCTTCGCCCCTTGTTTGCGGCCGGCCTTTGCGGCGCCTTCCCCAGGCCCCCTCGCTCCTTTTCTTCCCGGGGACTACGCTGTCTCTTTTGCCTTCTGGGCTGTTCTGACTTACGTATGGCAGCCCCTAAGACGGTGTATAAGGCTGCTCAGCCCCATTCGTCCTGATTCTAGCCATTAACTCTTTTTCCCCAATCCCAAGGCTGGGGCGGGGCACCCCAGGCAGCCGTCGCTCCTCTCTCCAGGGCCCCACAGTGGACTGGAGGGGCTTTTGTCTACAGAGCACCTTCCACCAGCAGAGCCTTTGAAAGCTCCCCCAGGGAGCCTCCCTTCCTCCCCCGGACCTTGGGAGGGTTGCCTCAGCAAGGCCCAGGCTGCTCCTGGACCATGCTTGTCCTGATTCCTTCAGCCTCCTGACACCCGGAGGAATAACTTTTCTCCTAAGTCTACCCAGAACACTTTTTAGGGTGCCCGGAGAGTTTCCTCTCCACCATGGCCCCTGTGTGGTGAAGATCAAAAGAAGTTGTTTGGGGGAAAATTTATTAAAAAATTCTATTATTTTATCTCCTGTAAGTTTTTTCCCCCCTCAAGACCTCAAAAGCGGAAGTAGGACTTAGAATTGTGTTTAAAGGTTGGAGGCTAGACAAGGAAGAACCATCTCAGGCCACCAGGGTTTTCTGCAGTGTGGACTTGCTGGGTGACTTTACCCCACTTACACCTCAAGGTCATTCTGATCCTGCCCAGGCTTCTGTTTCTTGAGCTACCCTGTCTGTTGAGGGTGTGTGCTGATGGCACCAGTTTGCCCAAGAGAAGCAGCTACCACCAGCCCTGAAGGGTTTGGCTGCTGAACAGTAAGTCTGGAGGTGGCCACCAGCTCGGCTAAGTGGCCACCATGAAAGAAAGCTTCCACGTTTCCCTGCAAGTAGGCGTAACTTAGACATCCCCGGCACAACTAGCTAACCACAGCTTTGGGCCTATCTGGAAAAGGCACAGCTTCCTGGGCGAACACAGTCGCACCACAAAAGCTTTAAAGAGCAGAATCCAGGACTACATCCCAGCTTGTGTTTGCCCTCTTTGTTGACCACCCCTGTGATGTATTCAGCAGACCCAGCTGTTCTCAAAGACCCCACAGGCCATGGGGCCATCAGCTCTTTATCCCTGCGAGGCAGAAGCCTTCATGGGTGGGTCAAGTCAAGCCGTTCTCTGAGCAGATTAGGGAGCGACTAAGAGGGTTAAGGTGATCAAGGGACAAAGGTTTCAAGTGGGGTGTCTTACATTGGATCATAGCTAGATGCTCCCTCTCTAGGGTAGGTAAAGAGAGGGGGTGGGGAGGAGAAGGGAGCCGTGCTAGCAATCAACCTTAGCCTGAGTCTCATCAGATGGAATTGATTAAGGATCCAGAGTTGAGGTTGTAGCCTGGGAGGTGGGAATGGCAGGATAGAAGGGACCTGGGTGCTGGGAGCTGGCACTGGAACCCTATAACTCTGACCAGTGATATCCCAGGATGCTGAGAAGAAGAGGTAGAACAGGCAGGAATCAGCATCCTCGGCCTGTAGCACATGGACTTTGGATAGGAATGTGAGATGGTTGAGGGGCTTGTGGGAGCAGAGGTCGGTCAGACAGAACTGGAGAGCTCTGAGCTGGGGTCTTACAAGGTCCGGCTCTGAGGAAGCTCATGAGTGAGGTTGGAACTGGGCCTGGAGATAAGGTGGAGGGGGATGGGGAGAGCTGGGGAAGTTGGAGGAGGGGCTTCTGGGCCAGGGTGGGGGAGGGGAGTGTGCTGGTAAATCAGAGGCAGGCTGTCCAGGTCACAGAATTATCGTTGTGAAATATTCATGGGCCTTCGGTCCAGATGCTATTTCAGAACAGCGGGAGCAGGAGGAGCGTGTGAGAGCCTCAGGAAGGAGCCTAGAGCAATGCTGCTCCCCACTGGCCCCCACCACAGCCACTGACAGCCCAGACAGACCAAGGGACGCCCATCACGTGCACACCCACACCCTTCAGCTCACACACACACACACACACACGCACAAAATGGAGCTTTGTGACACATGCAAGCACACCAGCCACTCATGGGTCCCACAAACAGGCAGATGCACCCCAGACATGGAGGTGTACCCTCACCCTCTCACCCAGGACCCCACCCCCAGCAATCTCACAAGCTCAGATCCCCAGCCTCCCCAAACAACCCAGACTGACAGCTCTGAGTATCACACTCCAGAATAGATGGGCAAATGCATGTTTTCCAACCCCCACCAATGTCCGGAGAAGGAAACTGAGTCCAGAGTGTTCAGGAGTGGACCTGTCTGTGACTCTCCTAACTCCCGAAAGAAACAGAAATCCATTCACCTCCCACATTCCGTGAGTGTGTCCCCATTCTGCATGCTTCATTTTTTTTTCAGACACCCAATGTGGCTGTCGTTAGCTCCTCCTTTCTCTAATCTCCTATATCTGTTCAGTTCCCAAGTTTCCCTCCTGGCCCCTGGCCACGCTCTTCTTCCCTGCCACCTCCCTGCTGACAGCTCCTCGTTACCGTGTGCCTGGAATATAAAAGAAAATGGAAGCAATATCTACTCTGCTTTCTCTGCTCTCGGTCTGTCTCCCCGACTCCCACCCAGCCTGCCCACAGACTCATCTGGCCACACGGAGGACCTCACTAGGTCATTCTCCCCATTGCCTTCAGATTCAAAGTAAAACACCTTACCCAGGCACCCGAGGGGTTTCACTGTCAAGAAACAGCTGCTATTCAAGCCTCCGCCCTCAATGGCTACCAGCCAGCCTTCACTCTAACGCTTGAATGTTTGTGGCCACCTGGCCACCTGGTTTGGTAAGCTAGAAACCCAGAAATTGGTACGCTAGAAACCTAGAAATCTATTTTGAATGCTGCCTAAAGTCCCTTCATCGCCTCCAAACTAGGAAACTCCTCCCTGCTGCTCTCAGATCCCAGACTCTAGAGCCCTTCCTCAAGGCCAAGCCTGCCTCCCTACGAATAGCCAGAGCTCTTTCCTGTCCTTCAAAGTACAGAGAGGATGAAATAGGCCAGAGGATGGCTGCCCCCTACTGACCATCGTGGGAAGCACGGGCAGGTTTGTCATCGCAGACTGCAGACTGAGCAAGCAGTCTCCTGGGGAGAGAAATAGCAGGCCGCCAGATGACAAGCTTTGTAAACCCTTAAGCCTCTCAGGTTCTACACCCAGAGTGGGGGGTGAGGGTGTTTTCAGCCCAGTTTTCCGAGCAGCTGGCTCCCCGTTTAGATCTCTAATCTGTGAGAGAGCTCCTCTATAAAAACATGAAGATGGAGTTTCCAAGACCCTTCAGAAGGGAAAGTTGGCCAACAAACTGAGAGGCCGCCGAAGCAGGGACAGTCCAGGTGGCAAGCCCAAGGTCCTGCTGGGGTCAGGTTTCTCTATGAATTATTAATGCTTACAGCCAAACCTGTCAGATGTCCTGAAACCTGAGAGTCCATCTCCTCTCGTTTGTCCACGATGCCCTTCTCCATCCCTCTGCTCTGGGGCATGGACATCAGAGGGGGTTTGGGGGCAACTATGCTCAGGGAAGAGGTTTGGAGAAGGTTGGGAGGTCTGCTGCTCTCCCTCTACCAAGTGGTCTTGGCAAATTCTCCTGATATCTTTTTTTGTTCTTATTGTTGGTACTGTTGTTTTGGACATCTGGGGGGGGAAGGGAACGAGGACACAAAGAGTCCCTGACTTAACTGAGTTGAAGAGGAGAACAAGCCCCTAACATGGCCTCACTAGCCCTGTCTCCTCTCCTCTTGTTTTCTTCCACCAACAAAAGACTCTCTCTCTCTCTCTCTCTCTCTCTCTCTCTCTCTCTCTCTCGTGTTTTTGGTGTCCCCAGTCAACTCCAAATAGCCCAAGCCTTGCAATTTTCCCAAGGACTACAGATGAGAAGAGAGGAGATTTGGATGTGGGCAAGGCCGGCTGAGCAAAAAGTAAACAGTAGAGAAGCCAAAGAGTGGGAGGGAAGTGGGGGCAGGAGGGGAGAACCCCTGAGGGTGGGCACAGAAAGGGGACCCCCCTCTCCATTGCCTCCACCCTTTCCTTTTCCTTCCATGCACCCATCACACCGGAAAGAGACCGCCACAGTGGGGGAGGGGAGGGCAACACAGGACGCAGTAAGAGGAAATGGGCCCCCATTTTCCCAGCCCATTCAGCTCTTGCATGGTGATTCTAAAAATAAGGGCCTCTCTATCTGATTAAGTGAGCAGACAGTTTCCGAGCCCCTCAACCGCTGCTGAATCAGATAGCTGGTGGTCCAGGGATTTGCATTTTATCAAGTGGAAAATGTCTGTAAGTTCTCTCAAGTCTGGGAGTCATCTTACTGAGGGTGGGAAGGAGAGGAAGGAGGGGAACTGACAGGGCCATGCAAAGGAAGGCTGGCACTCCTCCCCAAACAAACACTTTTGGTGGAAGCTGTGGATGGGAATTAGGTGTTGAGGACGGTGGGGACGAATAAAAGATGGAGAATGTCAACCTGAGCGACCGTTGTTTCCTGTGTAATCCCAGCACTAGGGTGGCTGGGCAAAAGGGTAGCCGTGAGTTCGAGGCCAGTTCCGTCTATACAGGGAGTTCCAGGCTAACCTGAACTACAAAGTGAGGTAGGTCCTGAAGAAAGAAAGAAAGAAAGAAAGAAAGAAAGAAAGAAAGAAAAAAAGAAGAAGAAGAAGAAGAAGAAGAAGAGAAAAAACCCAAAACGGGTAGTATGATAAATGTAGAAAGAGGGACCCATATCGGATGGGGGTGGGACATAGCCAAGATGAGACTGGGAAGACCCATGCAAGGTGTGCCCACCCCACCCACTCTTCTTCACAGCCTCCTGAAACTCTGCTTTGCTGGACCCACTAGCTTTCTGGAGAGGAGGGCCTGAGAGCAAGCGTGTCACTCACCAAGACCAGTGAGCCTCTATAGGGTGTGTCTAGGAAGACGCGCCCGCAAGTGCCACCTCCCTAACCTCTGCACCCGCGGGGTGTCCAGCATCCTTCTGACCTGTTCCCTCCGGCCTTCCCCAGCCCCCAGTTCCAACTCATCTGCATAAAGTTCCAATTAACACGTTTTCCTGGAGTTGTTTGCGATCCCTGAACTCGCTCCCAACCCGGAGCCGGCTTCCTGCCGCCCCCTCGTCCCTCGGATCGCAGCTCCATTAACCCTTGAGACCCAGGCGGCTCGGCTCTCGTTGGCCTCTGGCCTGTCCCTTCGTACGAGACAGCGAGCCCGGGACGCGCCCCTAGGCGGCTGATTGTGCAAAGGGCGGGCCAGAGGCCGGTGTTCCTCGGGAAAACGACAGGAGTTCGCCCGCCCCTCTTTCTGGGAAGGCATGAGGAGGGGGACTTCTCCCGGGAGACTCGGGGCGTCGAAATTCCTCGTTCCTCATCCTGCGGCCCCCGCACCCCTCCTCCCGGCAAGGCACCCTCTCCCCTCCCCAGCCATCTGTTCCTCTAGGCAGCGCAGCGACAAACACAGCTCTAGCTTGCTTCCGGCCTTACCCAGCCCCCTCCCCAAACTCCCCCATCCCCGAGGGTGAGAGAATGATGACACCCCTCTCCTAGAAGGTCCACATGTCAACCTCCATGTCTCACTCAACCCCTAGCTCAACTGGGCAGGGTAACTGTGGGGGTCCCCCTTCTTCTACCGACGGGGTTCGTGGAACTGAAGAGAGAATGCTTAAAGCTGGGGATCTGGGAAAGGCATGGAGGAGACCTCCGGGGGGGGGGAAGCAGAACAGACAGAGGTAGGAAAACCGGGTGCCAGAAGCGTGGATTTGAGCACAGTGGTCTGGGGTTCCCCTCCTGGGGTTTGCCACCCCGCGATTTGCCCACCCGCAAATACGCAGCGCCGCCTGCTGGGCACACTGAGGACCGCGCGCGCGCGCCCACACACTAGGCTTCCTGCGCTCGCCTTCATTAGTGGCTGATTGATGGGATGCCAGCCAGTTCCCTTGATGGCTTGTGGTTGGCAAAATTAGAGCTCAGGGAGACCCTGGCAGGGCCTCTGGGAGTTAGCCAGCCTCACCGACTGGATCTCTCCCATTCTGAGATTTTTCTTGTGCACAAAAGGCCACATAAAGAGTCAGGAGTCTGCTTCGAGCAACCATCTGCTGCGTGACTTCTCTCCAGACCTCCCTGTAGTCTTGTCGTTTGAAGATGGGCGGGTCATTCTCCTTTATTCCTCAAGAGAAGTCAGAACAAACAGAGGAAGCTTATCTGGAACACTGTCTCCCAGCCCTCGCATTTGGAGATCCTCCACGGGATAAGGGCCAAGAGGATGGATCAGGACTGAACCCGGGGTCACTCTAGAGTCAGAGGGCGTGGCACTCGTCTCAGCCCAGCACTTGGGAAGCTGAGACAAGAGGATTGCAAATTGGAGGCCAGTCTCAGCTACATGGTGAATGATAGTCTAGCCTAGGCTAAAGTGTGAAACCCTCAAACACACTAGCAAGGCACCCCAGCCCTGAGAACTAGAATGCTTGGGTAATCCTTTCTGTCCTTGGCTGCTACTCCGCTTTGGCCTTAACCTTTCTGGTGTTTCCTAATCTACATGGCGGTACACTATCGAGCTCTCCAGCTACAGCTGTGCTAATATGGCTCACCTGTGTGGAAGACAGGTGGTCAGCAGGCGTTAGAGGCTCTGCCAGTCTGTGCCTGACTGCTAAGGCTTTCTGTCCCAGGGCACAGTCTAGTGAAGGGCTGAGACAAACAAGGTCACACCTTTCTCAAATGCCTCTCCTCATTAAAGACGGTGTTTTCTTTATAGCTTATTTATTTTACCACATGTGCCTTGGTGTTTTGCCCGCATGTATGTATGTCTGGGTGAGGGTGTCAGATGTCGGAATTACGGACAGTTGTGAGCTGCCACGTGGGTGCCAGGAATTGACCCCGAGTCCTCCGGAAGAGCGGTTGGTGCTCTTAACTTCTGAGCCATCTCTCCAGGCCCAGTGTTTTCTTTAAATGTGAATTATTTTAGAGCCTCGCTTTAATGTTTAAAATAAATGTAAATACAGTGTAACATCAGAATTTGCCTGGTGTTTTAGGATGAAATAGGAAGCAACCAATAGGTGTTGCCTTCAGCAGGTCCCAGACATGGTAGGAAAGTTTGAGTCATTCTTTAATGTGTGTGTGTGTGTGTGTGTGTGTGTGTGTGTATGGGGGGGGGAAGGGAGAGAGAGAGAGAGACTGACTCTGTGACTCTGAAGCTCAGGCTGGCCTGGTATTTGCTATGTAGTCCAGACTAGGTTCAAACTCATGGCAATCCTGCCCCAGTCTTCAAAGTGCCGGGGTTACAGGTGGATCCACCATGTCTGGCTTACTATGTCTTCATTTTTTTAAAAAAATTATGTAATGTATATAAGTGACCCATCTTCAAGCACACCAGGAAAGGGAATCAGATCCCATTATAGACGGCTGTGAGCCACCATATGGTGGCTGGGAACTGAACTCAGGTCCTCTGGAAGAGCAGCCAGTGTTCTTAACTGCTGAGCCACCTCTCCAGCTCCCCAATCATCCTTCTTAAAGTCCCAGCCACGTGTGGTGAGACAGGAGTGGAGATGTGGAAGGACAATAAACCCCTCCCTCCAGCCGCAGACACACACTGCCAGTCTTTGATTCCCCTTTTTATTTCCTCTAAGACCTGTAAGAAACAGCGCCAGGGAGGGACCCGCCCTCCAGCCCTCACACCCGAGGGGGACACAGCGAGCACGTCAGTCTCTCCTGCAGGAGAGGTTGCCTGTGTGTGTGCATAGGGGGATGTGTGCACACTTGGCAGCTGGAATTTTAGGATAGACTGTTCACCGATCCCATGAGTCTTCAGAAGGCAGTACCCACAGAGGCTCCTGGGACAAATGTGGAGAAAGGGCAGCCCCCCCCCCCACCTCTGGTTTCCTTCAGTCCAAGAAGATGGCCCAATAACACTGGAATAGACACTGCCTTCCGTTCATAGACAGCTTGCTTTGGAGAATATTTTTAAGAGCTGTTTTTTTTGTTGTTGTTTTGTTTTGTTTCCCTTTTTGCAAAGCCCTACAAAAATAGAACTCTCTTAGTATTTATAAATCCTCAGCCCCTTGGCTCCACTCACATGATGTGGGCAGAAAGCCACTGGGGCATTCCCTTTGCTTTATCACGCCTTGGTTGCCGGTCCTCTGAGTTCCTCAGCCTTGGGAGTCTATGTAGCCACCTTGGAATCATTGAGCACCTTCTGTGGATCTGGCAAACTGGCGGCATACTGTCTCTGGAGACGGGACCGGTAGTAGAAGAGGTAGGAGGGCAGAAGGAATCCCAGGAACGAGAGAATCAGGAGGCCCAGATTCACCTTCGGAGCATGGAAAGAAGAACAAAGCCAAATTAGGACTAGCAGGGTGCATCCTCTTCAGGGACCTGCCTGAGACACCCAACATGGAGGACAGGGTAGCCATCTATACTCCAGGTCCAGGACCAAAAGAAATGTGGTCAGACCCAGCAGGTAGGTGTGGTGACTCCTTCACCAGCATCTCAGATGGTCGGCAAAGGGGCTGAGGCGAGAACACCGATGTCTAGGGAGTGACAGTCATGCCCCACCATGCCACGCTCTCTGGAGTGGAGGAATCTATGCACCAGAAGCCTGGCTCATGCCCGCTAGTAGGATCCCACTAGAGTGTCTTTGGCATGATCAAAGGAACAAGGGTGGATATCTAGCCAGCCTGGAGCACAGATGATTTGCCACACCCAGGACTGTGACCTTCATGAGCTCCCATGAATCACACGCTACTCCCTGACTCATGTGTGACTTTGGGCGAAGACTCTCATCTCAGCTGAGTACCCCCTTCACGGGTCTACTGTGGCAAAGACTAAGTGAGAAGAAAAAGAAAAGGCCACCATGCTTGGCACAGCAACTCCTCAGCAAGTCGGGGGGAGGGTAACTTGTCACAGTTCTCTCAGAAGAGGGGCCCGTGGTTGGGTGCCCCACAAGCAGAAGTCAGGGTCAGGTGGGTGAGAGTTCTGCAAGGAAGGGCCTTGACAATCACAGTGGTGCCTCGGGGCCTCATACAGGAGCAGGCACCTGCTGCTGAGCCTCCCGAGCCTGTTCCCAGAGTACTGAGAGAGAAGGACAGCATCGAGTCTACATGAATGGGCAGAGAGGTACCGGAGTGCAGTCCTCGGGGCTTAACTGGGCACACAACTTAACTGGGACCTAATAAAAACAAATCCTGGGGCTGGGGAAATAGGGCGGTGGAAAAAGCACTTTCAGCACATAAACGAGGATCAGAGTTCGGATCCCCTGAATGCATATACATGCTGAGTGGGACGGTGGTCCACCTCTATTCTAGTTCTCTGGAGAAAACTAGGTAACTGGATACCCACATTGCTAAGCTCTGAGTTCAACTGAGAGACCCTGCCTCAATGAATATAAGGGGCAGCGCAGTCAAGGAGTGCTCCCAGCGTCCATCTGGGGCTTCCACACACGTGTGCACACATACACTCAAGCATGAGTATGCTCATGCATGCTTACCACACACATGACAAAGCTTTTTGAAAAACGAAATAGAACAAAACCGGACTCTGGGCACCAGATCAAGAGAGAGGCTGACCAGAGGCTGGGAGGATTCTGATGAACAGGCATCCTGACAAGCCCACATTAGGGATCTCCAAGGCACCTGCTGGCCGAGATGCCAGGAGGGGTTCTAGCACATTCCAGCCCCGCCCCTTCCCCAGTACTAGGAAGGGTCCCTTGAGCTCTCACCCAGAAGGGGTCTCCATGCAGAGGTCCCACCATGGCCATGAAGAGCAGCTGCTGCAGCAGAGCGAACACGGCACTGATGAGGGACTGAAGGCCTGTCAGTGTCCCGAAGTGATTGGACGGGAACCTGAAAGGGCCAGCCAAGAGTCAGAGGCAGGACCCCCTCTCAGCCCCGCACCCACCCTGCTCCCTCCCCAGACATCACTCCGTGTTGGCCAGGAAGAATGTTGCTTGAAGAATTCAAGTCTGCGTGTACCCTTGGGTCCCTACCCTCCGGGGTCTGTGTCACTTCAGAACCAGCAGGCTGAGTTCAATTACCTACTGTCTGTGTGGTCAACCTCTCTGTGCCCCACTTCCTTCACCAAGAGCAGGGAGAGGACAAGCCTCACCTGGTTTTTTATGTTATTCTTTTCATAAGTGTTTACTGAGCTTCTCCTACGTGAGACACTGTTCTAAGCGCTGGAGAAAAGCATGAACCAGACAGATATCTTGTAGCCGTAGCGGTGGTATAAGCAAGACAAATGCATAGCGTTTTAATCCTAAGAGCTAAGCAGGAAAGCTGAATGGAGAAGTGGAGAACTGTGGGGGTCCAGGGGCTTGCAATGTAGATGAGGCGGCCAGAGACAGTCACACCAAGGACTAATAGATGTGCCCCCGGAGAAGCTGAGGAGGGAAAACTGTAAACCTTGCAGGTAGCTGGAGGAAGAGACAGACAGGAACATACTTAGGGTTTGTTTACAAGTTGGCTCTTGAAGCTGAAGCAAAGAGACAGGGAGACAGGGAAAGGAAAGGGGCAACGAGACCCTGGGCCCAAATCTTTGGGAACTTTGGCCCAACTCTGGAGCAAGAGGAGACGGGAAACCATAAGTCATGTCAAGAGTGGTGGTCCTACCTAGTGAGCCAGTTTGTGTTAAAAGGGGAGTGAGGAGGTGGGCGGTGGTGGCACATGGCTTTAATCCCAGCACTTGGGAGGGAAAGGCAGGAGCATCTCTGAGTTCGAGGCCAGCCTGGTATACAGAGCGAGATTCATGATGACCAGGGTTACACAGGGAAACCCAGTCTCAAAAACACAAAAACAAACAAAAGACAAAGCGGGGAAGGCAGCAGCTAGAGGTGATGCAGCCTTGCAATGATCCGTGCTTGAGATGAGAGTGGACTGGGGTATCACGGAGGCAGTCAGGTTCAGGAAAGCAGAGGCAGGATCTGTGAAGGACGGAGCCCAAGGGACGGCAAATAGCCTGCAGTTGAGTGTCCAGAGAGAAGACCTCAAAGGCAACTGAGAGGCACTGGCTGGGACAATGAAGGAGAGGGGCTGCCCTCTGCTGAGACGGCTACAAGGAAGTGTAGCCAAGCACCCACCCAGAACCTTCCAGGGAAAGGACACCGTGTGACATGATCCGTGCAGAGAACTCTTTCAACAGCACCTTGCAGTTGGCGTGAAGAGAGAAGGAAACCAGCATTGTTCATTGGGACGCTATAAGAAATCTCTACAAGACAGGCCCGGGGAAGGAGGCCTCAACCCAGGCTCAGGGCCAAAAAGTTCATTAGACCAGACTTTCCCCTTTTCTTTGAGAAAGACATCATAATTTTGGTGTCTCTGTGAATAGATGGTGGGCTCTCTGTGTTCACTGAGCTCCCACCATGAGATACAAAGAGCTCCCATGATCACTTTCCCTCTCACAGTCGAAGAAAGGCCAGGAGAAAGACTGCTTTGGAGGAAGTTGTGGCCCTTTCGGCTCTGGCTAAGAATCCCTAACTGTTCAGGCAAAGCTCCAGAAGGCAACATGGTCCAAGTGACTCACACGGCAGCATAGAGACCTCCGCAGGCCGAGTGGAAGAAACCACGAACTACGGTGTGTAGGACAAAGGCCACCAACTGAAACCCAAGAGAGAGAGAGAGAAGACGGTCAGAAAGATCAGAGAAGAGAGGAGAGGGACACGGGCTTTGCTGGTCCACTTACACAGTTCTACCCTGACCCAACCCCCACCAACACAATCTTAACCCAACACCCACCAACATAATCTTGATCCAACCCCTACCAACATAACATTGACCCAACCCTCACCAACATAATCTTGGCCCAACGTCCACCAACATAATCTTGACCCAACCCCCACCAACATAATCTTGACCCAACCTCCACCAACATAATCTTGACACAACCCCCACCAACATAATCTTGGCCTAACCTCCACCAACATAATATTGACCCAACCTCCACCAATATAATCTACAAGACAGGCTTCCTGGAAAACCCAGGAAGCAGACCTGGAAAGGGGATGCTTCTGGAGTATTCAGGCCCTGGTAGAGCATCCCCACGGGGGAAGCTCTAGAAACTGAGGAGTGGAGGAAAGCAGGTACCTGCAGGTGTAGGTTGCTGATGAGGCAGATGATGCCAAAGCCCACAAGCAGAATGTTGGTCAGGGTGAAGGCGTTGATGGCATTGGTGAGCTTTTGGATCTTTCGGTAGCGTGGTCTGGTGAACTTGGTGGTAGTCCCGTCCCTGAAAAGAGCAGGCAAGTCACTGGTTGCTGCCTGGAACTCCTGGAAGCTCCTTGGTACCAGCCTGGCGCCAAGCCCTGCTGGTGTGCCTGCAGAGTTCGGAAAGCAACCACAGCAGAAAACCGTTTCTCTGTCTAGAGAGATGGCTTGGTCAGTGAAGTGCTTGCCTTGCAAACATAAGAATCTGAGTTCTTATGTTTAAATCCCATTAAAAAATGGTATAGCATACACTTCAATCCTGGCACTCAGGAGGCAGAGGTAGGTGGAGCGCTGTGAATTCAAGGCCAGCCAGGTCTACATGAGTGCTAGCCTGTGTCTAAAAATAAATCTGGGTTAAGTGGTAGCACCTGAAAACTCACTGTTGGGGAGGTGGAGTAGGTGGGACCCTGGACCTCACTTGCCAGCCAGTCTAGCCTACGGGACAACCTCCAGGGAGAACCTATACCAAAAACAAAGCCAGCATGGGCAGCACCTGAGGACCAACAGCCAAGGTTGTCCTCTGGCCTCCACGTGCAAGTGCACACTCATGCCTGCACACGCACACTTGGAAAAAAGAAAGCTATTTCTTCATAAGTGTGGTTTCCTCCCTGACTAGACAAGCAACAAATGGAGGGGGTGTAAATCTACAGGCCCACCCCCAGAATGCAGGATGTCTAGAAAGAAACCCAGGAATTGGCAGGAAGGTGGAGAAGGGATTCCCCATACCATCTTCCCCATCGGCCTGAACTGAAGCAGGTGCCACTCTGGGCACAGCTTGGCATGACTCCCCAGAAATTTTTCAAATCTTTTTGGCATGACCAAGAGCTCTGGGCTGGCTCAGGAAAGAAGGGCAGCAGGCAGGCTGGGATGAACACAGGCTGCCCGTCTGTCTAGGGTGGCCTCTGCAAATGAGCCTTGGCAAAAGAGCAGAAGGTAAAGAGAGAAGGCTGGAGCCTAGGAAACAAAGGGAAGCCACTGGGTCCATCCTTGGGTGCTTTTCTCCTAATCCCCCCTCCCACATTCTCAGGGAAAAAAAAGTCAGGAGTTCTGAGTTCAAGACCCAATTTCAGGCTTTAGCCAGCAAGATGCCCATGGTAACCCCGGGCCTTCCTCTACAACACCAGACTCACTCTGTAACCACAGACAATGACAGAAATTATGGCAGTTACCACTCAGACTGTATCAGAAGACACAACAGCTCTCCCCTGTCTCAGAACTCTGTCAGGAAGCCACCTTCCATACCAAAAGTGTCCCTAATTTAAGCCACATTGGAAGGCCCTGAACTTCTTGCCCAGTTATACAAGCAAACCCAGAAGCAGTTCTCCAACCCAGACACAGAAGGGTTCGGATGGCACAGCTCTGGCAGGAAGACAGAACACAACCTCATGAGAAAGCCCAGGTCAGGTCCATCACGCTAGGGCATGCCCAGACTCCATCCCCTCAGCGGCTGTAGGGAAGAGTCAACATTTGTTGTTTGGAGACAGGGCTGTGCATTCCACAGCCATGGACAGCTGACAGGCCAATCCTTCCTTTTCCTAGCCTTTGTTTTCAAACAGGGCCTCGCTCTATAGCCAAAGTAGGCAAAAGATGATGATGTAGGATGGCCTCAAATCATAGCAACCTCCTGTCTCAGCCTCCTGCTTGGATGACAGGCATAAGTCACCATGATCAGACAAGCTTAGGAATGTGAGCTTTAGGACACCGGTTCAGAAGCCTGCTGTGTGGTCTCGGGCTGGTTACTTAGTGGTACTACCCAGGTCTCAGCATCTTCATCTGCCCATGAGGGTCCATGAGGAACTCACCTGCTAGAGACTGAAATGATGCAAAGTGCCTAGCATCTTCCCAGCCCACACCTAGAGACATCCTTATGCCAAACAGGCCAAGCCTCCTCCAGCCTGCTTCCCTATCTGCAAGATAGGGAAGTGCTGTCTCGGACCTCCTAGGAAAATGACGTGGGATGCTATATGCCCAAGCCTGGAGGAAAGGCAAGAGGCTGCCTGGGCTCCTGTGGGTCACCTGGGATCTCCGGAGGAAGCACCCTCACGCAGGGCGCCCTCGGTCGGATCATCCACACAGTCCTTGATGCGCCAATCCATGATGTAGCCAATGAGGGGGCAGGTGAGAAGACACAGGAGCTGCATGACTCCGAAGATGGAGGAGTAGAACTCAACTGGGCAAGAACAGAAGCGGGGTCAGGACGCCAGCAGCTCAACCCCCGACCCCCAGCGGAGGGGGACGAGGCTTAAACAGCCTCCCTCTGACCCCCAAGGAATGGGACATGGGACATCTCCTTACCTGTCTCTTCCACCTTTTGTCTTTGCTCATTCTGCTCTGTGGGGAGAGGAAAGACACGGTGAGTGGTGAAGGAAAGTTGAGCCTACCGGCCCTCCAGTCCCGCCCTCCGCCCCTCCCACCGGCCCCGCCCACGCAGGCTTTCCGAAGAGCCTCACCATGCTCCCGGCCACCAGTCACAAGGAACTCCAGTATCTTGTTCATGGCAGCCATGTAGAATATGACGCGCAGCTGGGTCATACACATGGTGACGAGGCTCCACAGAAAAATGGGGGAGCAGAGGCTCTTGCGAAAGGGAACAGACTCTGAGGAGACAGTGGGCTAGCAGTCAAGCCCCCGGACTTTCTGTTTCCCAGCTTACATGGGTCTAGCGGTGCTAAGACGGTGGCTGTGGGACTCTAGAGAGGAACAAACTTCTTGAGGGACAAAAGGTTCAGGCGCATTATCCTGCTAAGCTCTGTCACAGCCTCTGTAGAACACGGTTAGGTGACCTAAAGGCTTCCAACATCTATGAAGCAGCTGCTCTGAGCCACGTATATGACAAGCTTTATTTTACCAAATCAAAAATTTCCCCTTTTTGAGACAGGCTTTCCCACATGTTGCAGGCGAGGAAACTGCTGCCCAGGCAGATAAATGGTTGGCCTGAGCTCACAGGACTGAAATAGCAGGGCAACCTGGCTTCTCTCTATCTGTCTGTCTGTCTGTTTTTTGAAACAGGGTTTCTCTGTGTAACAGTCCCGATTGCCTGGAACTCGCTTTGTAGACCAGGCTGGCCTTGAACTCACGGAGTTCCACCTGCCTCTGCCTCCCAAGTGCTGAGATTATAGGCGTGCGCCACCACCGCCTGGTTCAGTCTCCTACTCTTAATCATCCTCCTGTAAGATTGAGCAATGGGGATGATAAATCTTATGACTGGACCCATCCTGCACTATATATATGAATAGCTTGTATTGCCCATTGAGTCTTCCGGTCCTCATAACTAACCTCCCTGTTGGGTGATGGTTTCAGAGATGAAGACGGAGAGGGTGAGGACCAATGTTGACGTCATACAGGGAAAGCAAGACTCAAGCTTGCACTCCAAGGTGCATGCTCCACCCCCAGTCAAGTCACTGAGCCCCAGAGGGAGCTAAAGTACATTTGGAAGTGAACTTCAGGTTGGTGCAGCTCTTCCTATGGCCAGCAGGGGGTGTAGGCATGCCAGACGTGGAAGGCACTGTCTCAGAGCTGGGACTTGGCCAGGAGATTGATTAAGCTCAGTAGTGAGCAGAGACTCAGCTGCCTCAACAGGTCCTGTCCTCATCCAGAGGATCCAGCAGGGTACCCCGAATCTGAATTTCCCTGGTCTCATTGAGCTTTGGCTCCCATATCTACATCCACAGAGGGTGTTGTGAAGACCAAGGAGGGATGAGGATGCACCCTACCTGCCCCCCTAGGCTGGAAACCTGACCAGACACTCACTCTCATGATGTTTTTCTGAAGTTCCAGAGATATCCTGGGATGAAATAAAGGCATCAGCCCCTTCCTCCAGGCTGGGGGCCTTCTGGCTCAGCCGCTGGCCCACAATGGTTACATGGGTGTAGAAGCGGTCACCTGTGACCTTATGGTCCAAGGCTAGCCCAATGAGTTTGATCTTCTTCCTGCCAACAGTCAGACCAGAGCATATGAGAGCTAGTCATGCAAAGCCAAACTTCAACCGTCCCAGCCTGTCCAAGATAAACACCTCTTTATCTAGCACTGACATTCCTAGAAATAAGCTCCGAATGCTGCCCCCATCTCTTTGCTCAGAGCCTGGCTTGGGCACCTGCTTATACAGATATCCAGAAACCGAAGGGCAGATGAGTGTTTTCCTCTTGGTCTATTTCTATGGAGGAGGTGGCATAGCAGCTTCAGACACTGGCTCAGCCAGGTCCCATCCAAACTTCACCTAGCCTCTTTTCAAGGCTAGAACCTTTAGCGAGTCAGTTTGTCATTAATGGCGTTAATAACAGCATTTCCAACCCACAGCCAGGACAGCGTATGACAGATAGCAGGTCTCAGTAATATCAGCTATGTGACTACTACCTTCTGAGCTAGGTTTCTGCAGCACCTCCTCCTGCTGTCTGTTAACTGAAAGGGGACTGGAAGAGGCTGGCATGCAGGCTGCCCCCACAAAAGCAGTATGCTAAATTGGCAGCATGGCAGCATCTTGTTTGGGTCCATGGGACACTTAACGCTAATTCAGGAGTGGGAGTGGGGCCTCCCACTCTGACCTTCTCCTCCATAGTCAGAGAAGATTACCCTTAATAACAAAGCACTTGTTGACTACCTACTATGGGCCAGCTCTACTATAAAAAAAAAAAAAAAAAAAAAAAAAAAAAAAAAACCACCCGCCAGCCCGTGGATCAGATGCAGAAGCAGAGCTGGGAAGTCTGAGGCCATTTGCAAAACCAAATTCGAAGTCCAAGTGTAAGGGCAAAGCTGGTTCTATCGATAACATCCTCACTGCCCTGGCCTCAACCCTCTACTGCAGGGGGCAGGGAACAGGAATCCAAGTCGCACTCCAACCTCCTCTCCCAGCCTCTCACGTGTAATCAACTTCCTCGGGGGCAGGAAAGGCTTCTGCGGGCCAGTTGAGAGCACAGTTCAGAAAGATAAGACAGGCCAGGCCAGACCAAGTGAACATGATGACCATGAAGGACACGCCAGCATCGTAGATCAGCTGTTGGGGAAGGACAGGCCATGGAGGGAGCCAGCTTGCTTGGGCCCCACAGAGGCAGAACCCTTGGAGGACTGGGGCCTCCAAGGTCCCTTCCATCCCATTCCTTATACCCAATGTGCAGGCGGAGAAACCAAAGCAAGAAATTGAAAGTCAGACCCAGAAAGTCCTCTGTCCCATCCCTTCCTTTACCTGAGCTCCACTAAGGGGGCGTGGAATTATCCTTACAAAGCACTGAAGGTGTCCACCACTCCCTCAACATGCCTGGGAAATCCCAATGTTTGCCCATGACTCCTTAGAAATGCTCACTTTTTGCACAAAAATAATGTTTCCTATCATATGCACAGGGAAATTAATGTTCTGGGTTTAGCTAGCACATTTCCTCACGGAGAGGCAAATCAAACCTGAGAAGCCTTATCTCACGGCTCCCAAGTGCACACAGGTGCATGGGCAGTAGAGAGGTGGGGTGATCCAGCAAGTTTCTACCCCAGAACAAACAGGTTCTGCATGGGCTGGGATCTAGTTCAGATGGGACAGCCCCTCTGATAAGAGAATTGTTTCCCATTGTCTTCCCTGACAGCCCCCTACTGAGAGCTCAGGTCACTGTGTGGGAGAAACCTCCACTCTTCCTGGAATTTGGGCCTTGTGTCCTTCTAGGGGCAAGACAAAGCTTCAATAAACAGCACCCCTTAAGCACGTCGGGATAACATAGGACTCCTACGCCCATAAAACTAACAAAATAACTCAAGATCAGCTCTGATCCGGTGGAAAGGCTGCTTGGACAAACTTGACCGAGGAGCCCCTCCCCCCCAGCTTAAAGCTCAGACCTCCAGCTCCCAGGCCCATCAGGCTGGCCTGACCAGAATCTACTCTGGCAGACTTGCCTTGTGACCTCAGACCAAGTTACTCGGCCTCTCCAGCAGGGAGATACAGCCTAAATATCTGGCCTCCTCCATGTAAAAGCACCACTCACCCAGCCTCGTCCAATTCGGTGTCGAGGCAAACAGACAGCTCAGGGGATGAAGGAAATGGTTCAGCGGGTAAAGTCTGGGGCTCCATCATACATGTAAAGGCAGAGTGTAGTTGCACACACCTGCAACCCAGTGTGGGCTGCGGCTGTGGTGTGGGAACACACAGACCCCAGAGGGCTTCCTGGCCTGCTAGTCTAGCTGAAACCATAAGTTTTGTTCAGTGAGAAACTCTGTCTTAGAAAACAAGACAGAGGGGGCTGGAGAGATGGCTCAGAGGTTAAGAGCATTGCCTGCTCTTCCAAACGTCCTGAGTTCAATTCCCAGCAACCATATGGTGGCTCACAACCATCTGTAATGGGGTCTGGTGCCCTCTTCTGGCCTGCACGCATACATGGAAGGAATGCTGTATACATAATAAATAAATAAATATTTTTTTAAAAAAAGAAAACAAGACAGAATGCGCAAGCATGAGTTAGTTCAACTGTAACACACACACGTGCACACACGCACAGACACGCACTCACACACACACAGACGCGTGCACACATGCACAGGCGTGCACACGCGCGCGCACACACAAGCACACACGTACAGACATGCATAAGTGCACACACACACAAACGCACACACACACGCGTGTGCACACATGCACAGACATGCGCTCACACACACAGACACGCACACACACATGTACAGGTGTATGCGCGCGCACACACAAACAGACGTGCACACACTCAAACACACACACACACAAACACACATGCACGTACGCACAGTGAAAGAAGGAAAATGACAGCCCAGCCCTACCAAAGGTTCCATACCTTGATTCCAGGGAACGTGATGGCTGAAGACGCATAGGAACCAATCATGAGGGCCATGAATGTGGATCGCAAGTTCCCGAACATGTTGGGCAGCTGAGGGAGAGGAGCAACTCTGTGAGCTGGTGATACGCTAATATCATGCCAGGCTCCCCTGTGTTAGCGTCTTAGCACTCCACAGAAAAGCTCGGGGCTCCAGTCTGGCATTTCTCAAAGAGAGCTCCAGGAAGGGCAGCCCCAGAAGACCTACAGAAAAGTCCTTGGGCACCTAAAAGCGTTCCAGAAATATCCCTAGAGAGAAGCTTTAACTTTGTCTCTTCCTAGAATTACCCAGGGTTTTTATTCAGGGGACCCCTTTATTCAGTGACCCCTGGATAACCCCCAAGAGCAGGTAAGAAGAAACCCTGATCTAGGGCAGGAGAGCTCACTGAGCTCAACTCTCAACATGCACACAGTGGCTCACAACTGTCCATAATTCCGGTTCCAGAGATCTGATAGCCTCTTCTGGCCTCTGCAGGTCACTAGGTATGTATATTGCATGCACTGACATGCATGTAGACAAAACATATATGTGACATAAACAAATAAGTTTTTTAAAAAGAAACACTGATGTAAGCCGACTCGTTTCTAACACAAGAAAACTGAAGCTGTGAAAGGAAGAAGACTCAAGTTCAGCCTTAAAGACTTCCTCCCTGTCCTGGCCCCATGGAGGCTGTGTCTGTGGATGACCCTATCACACAAAGATGACCTATAATCCTCTCTTGGGTCTTGGGGCCCGAATACCACAGCCTGCAGGCTCTGCTTAGCCAGGATAAATCATGGAAAGACCAGGAACGCAAGGATGAATTGGTGGGAGCTCTGGTGTCCTAGAACACCCACTAGTAATGAATTAATTGATGGTGATATGTTCTGCTCACTAACAGTGTGCCAGGCCCTCCAAGAAAGGGAAGGCGAAGTCCTCAAGATCATCTGCATCCTCCTCTCTTAATCCCACTGACTTCCAGGGTTAGGAGACAACATAGGGGGATGGGACCTTAGATGTCATACAGAGGTCACAAGAACAACGTCTCAGTCAAGGAAACTCAAACAGCGATGGGAAGTAAAATATTTAAACAGAGAAAGGAGTTATCCTCAATCCCAAGAGAATAAAGTAAGGGGAGGCCAAGCAACTCCCACTAGAGCAGAGGTTTCGCTAGCGCCCTCTCTCTGCCATGCTCCCTGCCAATGACGCAAGGGAAAGATGCTAGGACTTAGATCCCTGTCCCTCGAAGAGGTTCAGCCTCAGTCCAGCTAACCAAAGGCTCACCCAGGAGGTAGCTGATTAGCCAATTTGCCTTAGTTAGCGCCTACTGCTGGTCTGAAACAGCAACAGGTCAGGGTCAGGGCAACAAGCGGAGGGGCGGGGTGTGGCAGGCGCCAGGCCATACCATTGGCTGGAGATGAGGGGATGACCGGAAGAGGAGCGCAGACTGGCTGGCCCTCCAATCCCCTCCACAACCCAGGGCAGGGTCCAGGTCAAACCTCCGGCTCCAGCCCCAGAAGAGACTTAGAGACCGGAGTCAATTTGCACAGCGGGAAGGGGTTGCTGCACAGAGGATGGATCGGAAGGGATCAGCTTCCTTGAAAGTTGTGAAATGTGTCCCCAGCTGCAGTTAAAAGCAGCTGCTGGGATGAGAAATTGGGCCAAAACATCCAGTTTGGCCGCATCAGAGATAAACAACCAGAAACGGCCCAACGGGACCTCTCCTTTTTCACCGCCACCCTGCTAAACTTTTAACCCGTATATCCACAGACATCCACAAATAAATACGGTAAAACAAACTCACACAGATACGTGACAGGCGGGGTCACACGAAAGCGGGTCAAAACTAGTTAACTATTTGTAAATTCATACGAGTACAACCTCGCACATGCCTGTTTCCTCTCAAGCTCTTTCACACATTCCCCAGAATGTGGCAAAAGGTCCACGTGGCTAAGTTGCTCCTTCAACCTCGCGACCACTTGACCCAGCTGAGTTTTCTTCCTAGTAGTTATGACTGTTGACATGATTTATTAGTGTGCTTGCTTATTCTGTTCCACCCCTCCCTAAGCCCCATATGGAAGCTTCTGGGAGATGAGGACATAGTCCTGTTTGTACTGTAGACTCCGTGCAGGAACAGAGCTCGACCAACGCTCACGGGCTCAGTACACACACAGAGCCTCACCCACGCACAGCTCTGTGCCTCCCGTGAGCTCCCCACCTGCACGGTTTGACACGCAGGCACTTGATCTGGCTACTAGTCATCCTCTCGCTCGGCAGATTCTACAGTTATTTTTATTTACGCATATGCGTGTATCTGTGTGTGCGCCATGTGTGTGGTTCCCTTGGAGAAGAGGGTTGTCAGTTTCTCTGGTGCTCGACTTAAAGGCAGTTGGGAGCTGCTGCAGGACTTAGGGAGGGCTGGCAACCAAACTCTGGTCCTTTGCAAGAGCAGCAAATGGTCTTAACTGCCAATCAGCCTCTCCAGCCACCCTTCACTCACATCTAACCCCGCCCACTCTCAGGTGCCTGGATAGCTGCCCGGACGTGTCCGTCATACTCACAGTGAGTGAGGTAAACGTTAGGCAGATGCCAGCAAACCCATTCAGGGATAGTGCCAGGAATATCAACGGAGACAGGACTGGGAAGAGAGAGAGAGAGAGAGAGAGAAGGACGGATGAGGGCATTTGTGGAGCCATGGCGTCAAAGCCCACCTTGATCCCCACCCATTCTAGAGAGAACAGACGGCTCACCGTTAGTGTCCCGAGAGGCCAAGGCCATAAGGGTGCAGGATGCGGCAAAGCAGGCACTGCAAGAGCACAGAAAAGTGCGGTATAATTTATTAGCCTCCCATCCCCTGCATCATCTTTCTGGCCCGGCATCGCCCCACAATCCAGCCACCTCACCTGCCCACCAAGCGCAGGGGCCGGGGCCCAAAACGGTCCATGAGAATCCCCAGAGGCAGTGTGGTAGCGCTTAGCAGGAAGGAGCCAATGGTGAAACCCAGATTGAGCATCTTGTCCTGCTGGTCACAGCTCGGCCACTGGTGCGGTTCATCTTGGGTGGTGTTGGTCCTGTTCTCGGCTGGGGGGGTGAGGGATGGGAGGGCTCAGCTTGCTCAACAGAAACAGGAAAACAGCCTGGCCCAGGGGTCCTGCCTTCCGATTGAAGCCTCGGCCTGAACTAACCAGGGGTTCCTAGAGTTAATGCCAAGTCCCACATGCTCTGTCTGGGGTGGGAAAAGAGCCCAAGAGTGAGAGCAGTTTAGCATCTGGCCTAGAGAGAACCACACACATTCTCTTTTTTTTTTTTTGTTTTTGTTTTTGTTTTTCGAGACAGGGTTTCTTTGTGGCTTTGGAGCCTGTCCTGGAACTAGCTCTGTAGACCAGGCTGGTCTTGAACTCACAGAGATCCGCCTGCCTCTGCCTCCCGAGTGCTGGGATTAAAGGCGCGCGCCACCATCGCCCGGCCCCACACACATTCTCAATCCGAGGCTTCAACGAGCTCAGCTGAGAACGTGGACAGCAAAATGTGTACCAGGTTGTGATGTCGCTTGGGAGCACCAGTGGAGAACACCCCAAATGAGAAGGCAAAATCAGGGGCTCGTTCTCTAACGCACGTAACAGGAATGCACATAAAAAGTAGGGAAGCCTCAATAAGTGATATTGATAGCAACAGCTAGTCCTGTTTAGGATTCAGTATTCAGCATTTACTATCTAGCATTAAACTGTGTTCCAGGCACTGCTCTGCGCAGATCCTGTGAGTCACAACAACCTCCCAAGGGTCCATGAATAAAACATTCCATCCCCCACATGATGAGACCAAAGTGCGACATTTGGGGCCCTTCAGCTGTGAACTTGGGAACTGGGACAAGGTAAAGCAAAGAGCCAGGAAAGGGGACAGAGGGTGACTTGACTTAACTCTGTGCATTGAGCCATGAGGTGGCTGGCTACCTCCAAACTGTTTCTGGGTTGTGCTGCCAGGGGAAAACAGGGCATTACCTAGGAGACAGGCCAAACAGGATCTCCATTCCCACTGCCCACCTGACTCCCTCCGTGGGTGCCTCAGGCTCCTTGTCTATTAACAAGGGCAGAGAACAAGCAGCCTCAGCTGGAGACAAGGGAGAGAGTTTCTGCACAGTTCCTGGCCCAGGGGAAAGGACTGAGGCCCATTCCAGAGCTCCAGAAATAGCTGACAATAAGGTTGAACGCACACCCACCGGATCACACCCTAAGATTGGAAGTTCTGCAAAGGTTTGAGACAGGGAATGAATGGATGCTGTTTAGAGGGGAGGAGGGCTGTTTGTAGTGACCCATGAATGTAATCCCAGCCCTGAGGAGGGTGAAGCAGGAGGGTTGCCCTGCAGTCAGCCTGAGCTACATAGTGAGTTCCAGACCAGCCTAAGCTATGTGTGAGATTCTTCAGAGAGAGAGAGAGAGAGAGAGAGAGAGAGAGAGAGAGAGAATCATTAACTAAAAATACAAACGTGTGGTGAGTTCTGTGAAGGAACAGGGCTGTACCTGGGTGCTGGGAAAGAGGGTGGCCCTTGACTCTGACTTCAAGTAACCTCGAGCTGTCAAAGGACCTACAGGTAGCAGTAGGTAATGAGATCTGTGTGTTAGCATAGAAAGAACATAAAGATGGGTCAGATCTGAAGAGCAGGCTACCAGAAAAGGAACTGCCTTGGGCAGTACCAACTACCTTGGGAGGCTAGGGCCAGGGCTAGGACACCTGGAGAAAGGACTTAGGGGTTCAACCACTCAGCCTTTGAGGTTCACGCTAATCTCCTTCCTTCGCTATCTTTGTGAATGCCACCCACTTCTCCACCGGGTTTGTCCACATGGGTGTATTCTGATTACTCCACAGCACTGTGTTGGGGCAGAAGGAGAAGTCAGACCAAAGGCCACAAACGGGTGACCACCCCGATTCTCTCTACCCATGTTTTGGTAGACCACCAGTAACTTGGGTTGAGCATCATGTTAAAGAGAAATCCAGATTTCTAGTTCTTAGGAATTTGGGAACCTCAGCTGGACATGGTGGGATGCAACCACAGTCCTGGCTTCTTGGGAGGCTGAGGCAAGATGGCTGGAGCCCAGGAGTTCTGGGCCAATCTGAGCAATATAGTAAAAAGAGAGGAAGGGAGAGAAAGCCAGAAAGATCTAGCTGTTGCTGGCCTCCTCTTCCACCAGGACTGTTCTCTTTTGAACAGGTTATGTCTGTCTCACAGCTCCTGGATGCTAACTAGCTACCTCACACCTGCCCTGCTGGCCTCATTTATAACCATCCTCCTGCCCTTACACGGCAGCTGAATCTGTAGCCCCTGAGTTAGACAATTTCATCATCAAATAACAAGTCTCCTCTCAGGTAATTCCATGAGTTTGCATCCTCCCATGTAATCCCACGCGTTCGCAGAAAACACCTACTTTGTGCCAGGCCAAAACTCTATCTTTACCACAACCCTAAAAAGTTAATACAGAGGTCTGTATGCAGATGATGAGGCTCCCGGAAGCAAAAGTACTCAGCCACCCAGCGGCCTACAGTGACCCAGAGCCAGCAGCACAGATTTGTCACACCACCATGCCAGCTGTCCCAGAGGCCAGCTTGGAATCTTTCCCAAGTATTTTCTAATGCCAGTGAATACGTGTACCCCGCTCCAGGTACCCAGCCCAGCAGGCTGCTGACGGCCGCTCAAGGCCCGCTAAGATGTAATTTTTTTTCTGCTGTAATCAGCCAGCTTCTTGGGAGTTCAATATGAGCTGGCTCCTGAAGCCCGATCACTCTGAGTGACTGGTTAAAGAACTTGCGTCCAGGAGACGCAGAGCAGAATAAGTCCGGCATCCAGCTGCCCCATTTTCACAGACGGATAGCGCATGAGAGGAGGAAAGTGAAGGCACCCAGTGAGCAAGTGAGGCTGCTGGGTTGACAACCAAGGGAAAGGAGTCTCCACCTCTATGCTCCAGCTCTTGTTTGCTCCCTGTTAGCTGGGTGACCTACGCACAACACAGTTGGCCGTGCACGCGACAGGGCCTTTCAAATTGGGGTTAGGTAGTATGTGGGATGACTTCTGAGGGTCCAGTTATTCGTTACTTGTGCATTAGAAACATGCATGAATATATGTATTTCTCAGGACTATATATACATACGTGTGTGTATACAACATCAAACCAAAGGTTATATCACACTTTAAATAACAGTAACTAAGGCACACAGGAACTCCAAAGGGGGTTTGTAAATGAATGATCGTGTCTGAGAGACCCTGGGAAATAGGTCATGGGTCAGCATGCACCTCTAATTAAATTCTGGCCTCACTAGCTATGCTGTGGAAATCCTCTGAGCCCCGGTCCCACCTCTGAAATGGGGACAATGACCTGAGACCCCTGGATCTGAGGATGGGCTGAGGACCGTACATGCAGAGCAAACTGAAAATGATTTTCCTGTCTCCTAGTCCATGTTTGCCTCCTTATGTTATTTTCCTGCTGGTGTTGTAGTCACACCTCAGGACAAAGTTCTAGCTGGTTAAGTCTTGTCTATGGCACTGGGAACGAGATGTTGGAGTCTCAAGGACTGTGCTCCGTTAGAGATAAGAAGTTTAAAGACAGGCCTGACGCTAAGCGGAGTAAAAGGAGTGGTCCCCTCAGAGTGAGACCCCACCCAGCTAGTCCTGCAGCCTGTGAAAGGAAAAGACCTGAGGGGCCTGACGCCCAAAAAGCACCAAGGAGTCAAAGCCACCGAATGCGAATGTAATTTAAGGAGGGGGCCGGGTTCCAGCCCCAGCAGAGTTTGGCAGCCTCAAGTCCAGGGTTCAAGGATAGTGGTAAATACATCCCTGAATCGTTCTCTTTTGTTAAGGAAAGTCATTGAGCCCCAGCACGTGCTAGGAAGTCTCTACCTGGAGGCCCAGAGAGAGCATTTCATGAAAGCTATGAAAGGGAAGCCTGGCTGCACTGGAGACCCCAAGCTGTTGGAGATTCCCGAGCCATGGATGGGATGTCTGCCAAGGAAAGCTGCCAACAGGGAGTGGAACCAGCCCAAGACAGAGAAGAAGGATACAGTCAACAAAGAGGGAAGATGGCATGAGATCGGAAGAGCCCTGTGTAAGCGGCATGAGGTTATAGGATTTGGAGTTTGCCCTGCCGGGTTTCAGTCTCTCTCTGGTCCAGTATCTCCTCACCATGCCCCTTGCCTCCTTTTGGGAATGGCAATAAGTATTCTGTGCCATTGCGTGTGGAAGTATGTAATCTTCTTTTTGAATTTACAGGGGTTACAGGTAAGAGACTGCCTTGAATCTCAGAAGAGACTTTAAATGTCGAGACTGTTATAGGCGACAGGGACTTCTGGAGTTGGACTGGATGCATTTTGTATTACCATGTGGCCCTAAGTCAAAGGAGCAAGCAGCGGGATGTGCTGGTTTGAATGGGAATGGTATTTGGGTATTTGCTTCCCTGTAGGTAGATCAGTTTGGGAAGGGTTAGGAGGTGGGTAACTTGGGGTTTCAAAACCTCCAGCCAGACTTAGCCTGTCTCTCTCTGCCTCCTGCTTGTGGGTCAGATGTGAGCTCTCAGCTACTGCTCCAATGCCCTGCCTGCCTGCTGCCGGACTCCCCGCCATAATGGCCATGGATTCGCCCTCTTAAACTATAAGCAGGTCCCCAATTAAGGGCTTTCTTTTGTAAGTTACCTTGGTTACGGTGTCTCTTTATAACAATAGAACAGCAACTAAGCCAGCTGGACACGATCGTCAGCTATTGGTGGTTGGCACATACAAGCTATTTCATGAGGCTCTGTAATGAAGTTCTTTGTTCAGAACGGAAGTGAATCCTCACTCTGTGCCCTCCTCACACACCTAGAGGTATTGAGAGCGGAGCCCACAGCTGCGCACTTGCTAGGGCGCACCCCTTGTTCTCTTCCTTACCAGCTGGGTGACCTTAGGTGAATTGCTTAGCATCCCCCCAGGTGCAGGTTTCTCTCCCCAAAATGGGGTTTACAATGAGATCTGAAGACCTAACGGAGAGTAAATATTTAATGGCTGCAGCACTGTTTTGTTTTGTTATTAGTGTGTCATGAACTGAGATGGCCCTGACTAAATTTTAAGTAACTTTCCCCATTAGCTCCCACCCCAGAGATTGGGGGGAAGGTCCCCAAAACATACAGTGTGACCAAGAAACCCCAAAGCTTGTAATAATATCAACCTCAGTTATGAGCTTGGCATTTGCTGAGTTCTTCAACTGTTTGTTAAAGGGCACCTTTTGAGTCGCGTGTTATTCTGCGGCAAGAAAAACAGCAGTTGTGCAGGTGGAGGCCATTACAGAAAATCACGATCAATGAAAACGCAGAGAACAAGCAGCCATGTGCTGCCTCATTTACATCCACCTCACAACCCCTATGCCTAAGGCTCAAGGATCATATTGGAAGCGGGGACAGAGGATTGCAAAAGCCAGAAGAGGAGGAGGATTGCTGAGTATCTGCATCTCCTAGAGAGGTCAGTGAGGACTCACGATGGGTGAGGCACCAGGAAGCAGAAAGGGGTGCTTCTGATCAGACAGCATGAGCAAGACAGAACGGAGGTACGCGCCATCCCATCCACTAGCCTGCAGAGCCCCTGAAACGAGGAGCTGGGGAGAGGCGCTGTCTGCTGCTTTCTAAAAAGGAACAAACCCGCTCTGGAAGAAAATGACAAGCGTTCACTTAGTTTACCACAAACAACCAGCCTCAACCACACACCCGCCTTTGAGCAACTCAAAACATCATGTCGGTACCTCAGAAGATCAAGGATCTAAACGCAAGAGCCCAAACCACAAAACTAAGAAAACACAGGTGAAGATTTTTGTGACCTTAAATTGAGTCAACAGTTTCTTAAACAGGATGGAGTAGCAGAATAAAAAAATAGGCAAATAGGATTTTAACAACATTCGAAACAGATACACATATGCAAAAAGAAAAACACCAACGTTTAAAAAGAAGAAAGAAGTAAAGGAAACTACAAAAACGACAGAGATAGATAAAGAACTCGTACACTTCCAGAAGGGAAAGACAGGACGAGGAAGACAGCTCAATGCTTAGCACACGTAAGGCCCAGAGCCCAAGCTCTAGAAAATAAACAAGCAAATAACACTACTTAGAAACAACCACTATTGGGGATGTGAAGAGACTGGAACCCCTCATACACTGCTGGTGAGAATTTAAAACATGGGACTCATTTCGAAACACATTAAGGTCACCTTCATAACCCAGTGAGTCACTCCAAAATAAATACATAGGCACAGGAGTATTAGCCTTCACAACCCAAAAAGTGGAAATAGCCCAGGTGCTTATCAGCTAATAAAGAAAAGTCATCAGTACACATGATGGAGAGTTAGCTATAATTTTAAAAAAAAGAGCTTAGCTTGTATGTGGACAAAGGTGAACCAAGAAGACGTTAGGCAAAGTGAAAGAAACCAGCCACAAAGACAAGATTCCATTTATAGGAAATGTTCCGAATAGGTATAGCTGGTATTCATCACAGCCAACCTACAACAGAAAGCAGACAAGTGGTTGCCTGGAGAGAAAACAGGGGGGCTGGTGCTGCTAATGGGTAAAGGGTTGATAATGTAAATGCTCTAATTTATGGGGTGACTATGTGAGACCAAATACACTAGAACCTATTGTATTGTATGTTTTGGTTTGGTTTGGTTTTTAGAGACAGGGTTTCTCTGTGTAGCTTTGGTTGCCCTGGAACTCACTATGTAGACCAGGCTGGCCTCAGACTTACAGAGATCGGTCTGCCCCTGCCTCCCGAGTGCTGGGGTTAAAGGCAAGCACTACCACCATCTGGCTTATATTGTATGTCTTAAATGAGGGATTTAGATATAATTGTAGGCCCTTAAAAGTCTTGGGAGTGGTAGAAATGTAAATATTAGCTGTTGTAATGAATACTGGAATGTATCAATATGTCAAACATCACCAAAATGTACAAGGTAATTTTCAGTAGAGTTAACTTAGTGAAACCCTACTACCTCCAGGTGCAGAAGTCAGGAAGAAGCCACTGCATGGGTTATAGCAGACATCAAGGCCACCAGGCAATAAAAGAAAGGTTCTCTTTAGTCTCCAGGAAAAACTCAGAGGGATTTGAGCTTGTGAGGTGGTCCTCTATTTCTAAGGTTCCCTCTCACTGGGTCGTCTCAACCCTCCCAGAATGCCTATCATCCCACCTCAGTCTTCCTACATGAGTAGGATCTACCCTGAGTCAAGGGATCTACCCTGACTTCCTAGGCTGATGCTAACTCCCTCATCTCCAGTCCCAGCACTCGGTAACTGGGGCCAACCACAGGGGCAGGGTGCCATACTTGGGTGCAACCCATTGCTTCCTTAGAGATAACTTTGGCAGGGGTGGGGCAGCCTCCACGGTATAGCTGGTGCTGCAAATAAGAACAGATATCACGACCTTCCCATCTCCACCCTCGAGGAGATGGCTTTCAGACCTTCCCCACTCTCCGTATAAGCTATGCGGCATGGGTTGAGCTGAGGAACCAGGAGAAGCCAGAAGGACGTTTACAGTTGCCAAGTATTGTTGAGTCTCGCGGCCATCCAACGGGCAGATATTACTAATGTCCCTAGGTAATGGATGCTCAATTTGTAAGGGACTCACTGGTTAAATGAGGTGGAAGCTGGGATCCAAATCCCTTCCATACTTGCTCTACAACATGGCGGAGGCAGGAAAAGGGACAGAGGGAGACACATCAAACCGCACCCCCACACAGCTCCTTTGCTGAGCACAGCACTCTCCTATCCGGGAAAGAAAAATATCCACAAATATCCACCGAGTCCTAGCCACCAAGTGAGGAGCCCCGCCCTACCTTCCACCTCCCGGATGCTGGCAGGCAGGCTTTGGCTGCAGTTACTGTTCTCAAAGAGTTTAGGATTCCCACTCCACGAGACCAAGTTGATTGACTAGAAAACCAGAAATCCACCACCGATATCCCTTCTAGAGGAAACAGAGCTGTTAACTGTATGCAAATGAGTGATTTGTAAAACTCGGGACTCCAAGGTCCTGAAAAGGCCAAGAGTGCAGGCCCTTCATACTCCCGTTTGTGTGCCTCTGCTTGGTCTCATAAGAACTCTCTTATGTGTTGGTGATGTCGCTCAATGCTTGCTAGCATGCAAAAGACCTGGGTTTAACTCTTATCCACGTAGGTACAGCACTTCAAAGAATCTACATACTACTCTAGAGACTGGAGGTTGTCAAAGGCAGTCTCGGGACTTGGATGACCAGCAGGACACCGGCATTCAGGGACCACTGAATCAAAGAATCCTAACGGAGTGGGCACATGAAGTTGGAAGAAGTCAAGAAGTGAGGCTGTCCAATTCCTATTTGCCCAGTGTTCCAGTCTTGGGCAGCACTGCTTTGTCTACGCCTGACCACCTGTCCTTGTTTTCCAACTTCCTACCTCCTCCTTCTACCGTTCCTCGCGGTCCTCACCCCCAATCCCAAACCCTTCTCAGATATACCTGGGCACAGACTGGAATAGAAGCCTTCCTTCTTGAGCATGATCAGCAGGGAGGCCCAGCCCAGGAGCACCGCGGAGAAGAAGAGATTCTCCAGCACAGCGGTGCAAGCCATCCACCAGCGCCTGCCGTACGCCTGCTTCAGCGTGGGGGCCATGGTGGCCGAAACTCTGCAGAGAAACAGAGCGCTGAGAGAAGAAGGGCTTCCTAGCGGCCCTTGAGAAGGGTACTCCATCATGGTGGCTCCCGAGACCCCCGGAGCCAACCCGAGATGGAGCCCTCATGGGGGTCCCATAGAGCCCGGTGCTGCGGAGCTGGCTCCGCGCGCTCTGGCAGTGCCAGGGGTGAACGCGCCACTGGCCCGCAGGGCACTATCAGGAACTAGAAAGAGCGAAGCCACTTCCTGGCGCGCTGCCGGGCTCATCTACCCGGGCCAGAGCGCACAGAGCCCGCTCCTGGAGCCAAACCCCAAGTTCCCAAAGTCTCCCAAAGTCAGCAAGGGGCGGACCGTGCTCTGTAGCCACCGCTGACCCACGCCTAGCCAGCCTCTGGCGCCAGATCGGACTCTCAGAAGCGGGCAGGAGGCGGAAAGGGAAGTCTGGGGCTAGCCCGAGACCCTCTCTTCTTGTTACGCCTTTCATTCTACTCCTCCTCTCCAGGGCCCGGGTAGAAAAACTCCTCCCGCTCGCCACAGCCGGCGCTCGTGTCCCTCCGGTCTCCTGGGCCAACCCCAAAGCTGCCACGTGGAGGGAGACCCTGGGCGGGCCCCGTGGCGCCCCCGCGCGCCCCTCATTCCGCCGCGCGCCTGGGAACCCGCCAGCCCTTCGGTCCCGGGGAGAGGGCTGCGGCTCCGGCAGGAAATCCTGTGCCTGCAGACTTTATAAGGACAGTGGCGGAGGGTGGGATGGCTGGCGGGCGGGTGTGTTTACCAAAGGGAACGTAGAAATCGGAGTTCGCCCGGGCCGCGGTCGCCGCCGCCAACAAGGGAGGCGAGACCTAGGCACGCGGAGAGGGGACACACAGGGAACAGCAAGCTAGAAAGACGAAGGGGAAGGAGACGCTTCTCCAGAGGGTGGTCAAGCTTCTCATCTGTAAAATGGGGCTTTCGATTCAGTGATTCCCGGAGGTCCCTTCCCAAAGTGACAACTGTGGCTCTAAACAGAGTGGACTAGAAGAATGGAGGGATCGGAGAGAGGGGACAATATGCCCAGTGTCTCAGGTAACGGGCGCTTCGAGGGGACCTGCAAATGTGGCTGGGTAACTTTGAGCTGCACCAACTGCTCACCTGTCCCCGGCAAACTTGCCTTCCGCAGCCGCTGACACCCGGTGTAACGCAGAGCCTCCGCGGCGCTCCCACACTCCGGATCGCCGGAGACCCAGGATCCCAATGCCAAGTCGCATCCACGCGGGGGTCTTCCGGGCGTGCCAGACCCAGCGGGCCTCGGAGCCTGCGGATCTCTCCTCGTCTGCGCCCTCGAAAGAGGCGGTAGACCTGGGAACCGTCCGGGCGCCACAGAGCCGGGAAGCCGGGAAGCCGGGGCATGGACTACCGATCTGCCGAGTTGATTCTTGTATTTACAGCCGTCCAGAGCGGCGCCCCAAGGTGGGGGCGGGGGTTCCCTTCCCTTCCCCTCCCCTTAGGTCGAGTTTCACTCACACGTGACTCGCCTGTTGGTCCCCAGATACTCTTCTTACCCAATTAGACCGGGGCGCCTAAATTTCCACTCTCGACCCCCGCACCTTCTCTGTTGACCCCCTGAACTAACGTTTGACAGCATTCTCTGTATCTTTGTTCAAAACAACCCAAAATTTGACTGGAGTTAGTCTGGATGCTGGGAAAGGCTTGGATGGGGTTTTGAACTGTGAAATTAAGAGGAGTGTTTTCTTCTGAGAGTTTATATGCTTCAATTTCGAGTCTGCATTTTGAAAACTGACTAACTTGGGATACTCTGGGCCACTTAACCTCTCGGAGCTCAGTTTCCTTCGCTACACAGTGGGATGGCAGTAGAATTTGCCTGCCTGTTGAGAGGAGCTGGAATCAGGATACCACTGTAACGCTGGGTACACCTGAGCGCAGTTTTAATTGTTGCGACTGTTGTCCATGTTATTTCCCAAGACTCAATGGTCAGGCGCTTCTGGTCGACAAGTGATTGATTTTGGTAAATCGTTCGTCCCCACCTGGCCTCAAGTTCCTCATCTGTAAAACAGGGAAGATATTCAGTACCTACGAGGACAATAGTGCAGATTAAGGAAACAGTTGTGCTGAAGGAGAGTGCCAATTCAACGCATTAAGTGTACAAAGAGTAGTTAGGCGGTGGTGGCGCACACCTTTAATCCCTGAACTTGGGAGGCAGAAGTCTCTGAGTTCCTGGTCAGACAGCCTGCTCTACAGAGCCAGTTTCAGGATGGCTAAGGCTATGTAGAGAAACCCTGTCACTTGGTACAGTGCTTGCTTAGTATGCCTGAGCCTCGAGGGTCTATCCAAAGCACGACGTTAGCCGGGCGGTGGTGGCGTACGCCTTTAATCCCAGCACTTGGGAGGCAGAGGCAGGCGGATCTCTGTGAGTTCGAGACCAGCCTGGTCTACAAGAGCTAGTTCCAGGACAGGCTCCAAAACCACAGGGAAACCCTGTCTCGAAAAAACAAAAAAAAAAAAACAAAGCACGACGTTAACCGGGTGCAGTCTCTAATCCTAACAAAGGAGACGTGGAGGTAGAAGGGGTCAGAAGTTCAAGGTCATCTTCAAACTGCAGGTTAGAGGCCAGCCTGGGTTACCAGCCTGGGTTACAAGGAATCCTGTCTCAAAACACAAACAAGTGAAGACTGCTGTGGTTGCTATTCTCAGAGCTTCGAAGGAGCTTGGAAAACTGCCGAGTTCCACAAAGGTAGGTGATGGGGAGTCCCTGAATCCCTGAGCAGCTGGGCCACAGCACCAAGAGAGGAGCTAACATCCCAAGCTACTACGATAGGCTGGGCACTTTCCAAACCAAAGTTACTAACTGTTCAGCTCATCCCAGTGTGCTTCAAACCTCACAAGTTTTCACACAGAGAGTAGGCAAGGTTTGCAGCTAGACCGCAGTGGTTGGAGGCAGGCCTGGCTGGCTGGTACTTTTTTCTGATGTTTTCATTCCCGCGAGCCAGGTGAAGGAACAGCTAAGCAAAAGCTTGGCAGCGGAATGGCACGGGGAGTTCTCTGGCAACAGCACATGGCGGCTTTGATGGTGGTTTTACTTCTTAAAATGCCTTGCTGGCTGCAGGGTGGGAAGTATGGCTGAGCAGTAGAGCTCTTGTGTATGCATGTGTTTCAGTCCAGAAAGACGCAGGCGTGCACACACACACACATATGCACACGTGCACACGCGTGTGCGCGCACACACATACACACACATGCACACGCGTGCTCGCACACATGTGGACATACACATATGCATACATGTGCATGTGCTCGCACACATGGACACACACATATACACACATGGACACACACGTGCACACGCGTGCGCGCATACATGCAGACACACATGCACACACATACACATATACACGTGCACACACATGGACACACACATACACACACGTGCGCACACACATATACACATATGCACACGTGCGCATGTGCTCGCACACACGTGGACACACACATATACACACATGTGTGCACGCACACATGTGGACACACACACCACACATATACACACACGTGCACACGTGTGCCCGCACACATGTGGACACACACATATACACACGTGCACACGCATGCGCGCACACACGTGGACACACACATACACATATGCACACGTGCGCGCGCGCACACACATGGACACACACATGCACATATGTGCACACACACATGCTTCCAGACCTTTTACCTCAGGCTCAAATTTTTTAGCTCAGTACAAGGAGCTCCACAGGAAAGGTTCTAACTCTTGAGACTACAATGAAATATGAATCCATTATCTATGAAAACGTCTCATGACATGCACACTGAAGTCACAGTGGGGTTGTGAGCCCCATCCTTGAGACTTTAGTGTGCATGAACTCCTGTGTCTGGAGCTTGCTGTTCCTCATCCTCTCCGATGTTCCCGTCTTCCTCTTGGGGTCTCTGAGCTCTGTGAAGTCAGGAGGAGCTCCTTGAGCAGATGTGCAGCGAAGAGCCCGGCCAGCTGGCTTCGCACCTTCCTGTCTCCGCACCTGTTCTTGCGGTGGGAGTGACAGATTCACGTCTTCATTTTGGATTCATGCATCCTGACAGCGCTGCTCAAGCCTCACCTTTGTGTGGAAGCTGCCCACATCTATCCCCAAACTCTCTGCCGACCTCTTCGGAAGCCCCCTGCTCATCTCAAACGATCAGTTTCCTTCCTCCTTCCCCACTCGTGGGCTGGAAGCCTGTTGTGGGTACAAGAACAATCACGTTGTAGGTAATTTGTACGGCTGCTGCCTATCAAAGACCTGGCATACAGTAAACTGCTAGTCAACATTTGCTGAATGAACAAGAAAGGAGTGGCAGGAAATAATGCTGGGAAGGAGGACAGGATGACTTTGAACTGTAAAATATCCTGGGTTTTATTGTTTTCTTTGATTTTGTTTGAAGGGAACAGACATGGTTAAGCTTGTATGTTTTTTTTTAAAGATTTATTCACTTATTATTCATACAATGTTCTGCTAACATGTGTACACACCAGAAGAGGGCACCGGATCTCATTACAGATGGTTGGGAGCCAACATGTGGGTGCTGGGACTTGAACTCAGAAGTTAAGCCGGTCCCCTTAACTGCTGAGCCATTTCTCCAGTCCTGTATATTTAATGAAAAGAGGGTATGTTGGGAAGGAAAGCTAAGTAGGCAGCCACTGTAATAGTTCAGACTGTGAGGGGTGGAAAGGCCTGAAAGCCCAGCACTTGGGAAGCAGAGATGAGGCAGGATGACAGGCCCAACTGCAAGGCCAGTTCTAGGCCAAGGCGACAGAACAAGGCTAAGACCAGAGAATGGGGGCGCTGGAGACATGACTCAGACATTAGGAGTACTGGTTGCTCTTGCAGGGGACCTGATCTGCATTCCCAATCATCCACATGGTGGCTCCCGGTCAGGTACGTTAATTCAGCGGAACTCGGTGCCCTCTTCTGGCAGCCACAGGCACTGCATGACTTCTGGCGAAACACTCAAGACACTAAGATAAAAACAAACAAATCTTAAAGATTCTACTCCAGAGGCACACGTGAGGTCTCGGGAAACTGAACAGGGACCGTGATGGGAATGTATAATTGGGGAGTGTGTGATATGCCACTATGGGGATGTATAATAGGGGAGAGTTGGATCTAGCCAGGAGCTCAGGGAATGGTCTTTAAGGGGGATGGGTAAACTGAGACCTGAGATAGCTTTAGGGGACAGAATCAGCAGGATTTGTCAGTCCCCTGGAGAAGGAAACCTTACGTGAAAGGTCAGTTCCTAGAACTGGAGAGAAACGTACAGAGGAAGGGATCGCAGCACAGGCTGCTTCTGAAAACTGCCCTTCCAGGCCTGTCCTGTTGGGTCTTCTAAGACTGTGGCCCTCTCAGCAATTTAAAGAGACCGTTCCCTAACCTCTCTTGCCTATGTCAATAGCGGCCCCAACTCGTCCCGGGCTTAAGTGACAGAACTGGAGACACCGGATTCTGCTCCCTGCCTCCGTCCATGTGCAGCCTGCCAGCAGCCTGTAGTTCCTACTCTAAAGACTCCTTGTCTGCATGTACCGGCCTTCCCAGCCCCTACTGCTCACACAACTCAGGGTGGACCCCTGCAGCCTGACCTTCCCAATCCCACTCCACTTGACCCCACATATAACCAGCGTAAGCTACCGGAAAAGGAGCTTTATCTCTTGAAATGTCTGTGTCCTTTTGTTACTGGCATTGGGGTCAGTGGTTATGCTTTGATAATCCAGGCTCAGCCTCCCGTCTACAACAAGTCAATCAGAAGAACCAAATTCACAGTGAAACACAGAAGCAATTTATTTTTTAAAAAATATTTATTTATTTATTATGTATACAATATATGCCTGCAGGCCAGAAGAGGGCACCAGACCTCATTACAGATGGTTGTGGTTGCTGGGAATTGAACTCAGGACCTTTGGAATAGCAAGCAATGCTCTTAACTGCTGAGCCATCTCTCCAGCCCCAGAAGCAATTTCTTTAATGTGGCCACATAGAGAAAAGGAATAAAGAGATGTAGTAACCCCTGTGAGAGTCTCCTCTGTGTACTGTGATTACCATAGCAAGGCAGAACTTAGGTAGGCAGGGAAAGCTAGGCTGAATGCTGGGAGAAAGAAAGGCGGAGTCAGGGAGATGCCATGGATCCACCAAAACTTTGCTGATAGGCCACAACCTGGTGGTGATGCACAGATTAATGGAGATGGGTTAAATTAAGATGTAAGAGTCAGCCAATAAGAAGCTAGAGCTAATAGGCCAAGCAGTGATTTAATTAATACAGTTTCTGTGTGATTATTTCGGGTCTAAGCTAGCCGGGCAGCTGGGAACCAAACAAGCAAACCCCTCCTACAGACTTCTGTGCCTCAAGTCTATCTTTGGGGTCCTGTCATAAGGTTTAGGCTTAAGTAGAGAACTAGAAGGATGCAAAACTAGGCAGTCCTGGACAGGGTGTGGTTCCACCCATCACTGACCCATCATTGCTTGGACAAGGTGGTCTGACCAGTTGTCAGAAGCCTGTGGTCATCTTCCAAGAGACAAGGTCCCCTCCGGCTGACACTCACTTTCTCTCCCCCAGCGTGAGGGTCCTGAAGAAATTCCAATTTGTTGTTGGCTGTGTTGGCTGTTATTTTAATACTATCCCAATGAGGAGCTTTAGGGTACTCCATTCCTGTTTGGGGGAGGGGGTCCCTCTTGCTCGGGCTCGAACAATGACTCTATGTCATCTGTGCCTCTATGCGACTTTCAGTCCCTCTTCCTCCCTTCTCCTGTCTCTGTGACTTGGCCCTGAAAACCTCCCTCACACCGTTAACACTTCATGCTTTCACCTCAAGTTCTTCTTGGGCCTAGAACATTCTTCTGACCTGGCACAGTAAACTAATCCTTCAAATCCGAATTAAAGGTGATTTCCTAAGTTCTTTGCAATAACTTGCCGGACCCGATCTGTAAACCCCTTTGCTGTGTGGCCTATATAACACTTGACTTTTCTTATGGTAAACTCATCACAGTGTGCCTGTTTCCTCCGACGGAGTGTGTGCCTCTCAGGACAGGTGCCTGCATGTGCCTTCCATCTGGACACCCACCCTCCAGGCCCACTGTCTGGCAAATCCTACTCTTCCTCTGAACCTTGCTAGTCTATTGCTTTTACCTGATGCCCAGACTATGAGCACATTCCTTCCTGGAACCACGTAGCTCTTTGGACACCTTTTATAACATTTATTGAAGGGTCTCTGGATTACAGTTCAAGGAGGCCACTGGAGACAGACTGTCCTTCCGGGCAAGAGATATATTAGGAGAAATAGCAATGCCTTGAAAAGTGGCTTCTAGGGGTTCTGAGAAGAGCACAGACCCCAACACTGTAGACAGTCAGCAGTAAGGGGTCCCTTCTTACAGGTGTCAGAGGAAAAGGAAAATTCCATGCACCATTAATTGAAAAGTGTCCACAGCACAGGCCTGCCTCTGATTCCCAGGGATTGTGGGTAGAGGGTATTGCATAAAGCAAGCAAGAAAGGAATCTTGCTAGTGTGTGACTTAGAAAATATGGGGAGTACTGGGGAGGAGGGGCATGTTTACTTACGGTGGACCCATTACCTAGGTGGGTATGGGGTGCCACTGGTACCCTCTGATATCTTGGGAATCTAGTAGCCTGGATCTATCCTTGAGGAAGTAAGAATAAGGGTGCCAGGGACAGCGAGATGGCTCAGCGGATAGATGCTTGTCACCAATCCTGTGTTCGAGCCCTAGAACCCACATGGCGAAAACTGATGCTTGCACGTTTCTCCCTGACCTCTGACATATATGCACATACTTACCCACTAAATAATTCTTTTTAACTAGGGCACTTCTGGCCCTGCCCTTCGCTGGCTGGGGGGAAGCTGCACTCCCAGAGCTGCCCCTACCCCATAGGCATGGGAGAGCTGGCTTCACCCCTCACCTGAGTGAGGGGTCCTAGTGACAAGATCAGACCAACTCAACTACCACCCAGGCACACGTCCAGGGCTGTGGGTGGGCACTCCCCAACCTCTATCCCATCTATGACCTGCTGGAGCGTGTGAAGGGACTGGTCATGTAGAACCCGCCTGCAGGATCTCCAAGACTCAGGACGGCAGCAGGATATCCAGGAGGAGATTCGGTGAGGGTCCAGTATTAGTGGTATACTAGAAGCCAGAGGGCTTGAACATGATCAACAACTCATTACACAATGGACGTTTGCAAGTGAAGCTGTGTGGACCAGTCTACAGCAGAGTACACAGCAGATCCCAGTGCCATCAAGACAAATGAAGAGGGGATAGAGAGGCAGGAATGATGGAGGAGCCAAGTGGGGTATTTTTGTTTTGGTTTTTGTTTGTTTTAATTAACATCTTTATTAGCATTTTATTTTTATTATTTCTTTTCAAGTTTTGCTGGGTGGTGCAGATGCTACTAGGGTGAAGGGTGGGTATGGAGGGACTGGGAAATGAGTGGCATTGGGGTGCATGATGTGAAATCCCCAAAATCTCAACTGAAGAAAAAATATGTTTAAAATGAATAAATTAGGGCACCTGCTATTCTTCTGGAGTCCAGGCACCTGGGGAACCTACTAGAGGGGAAAGATTGGCTGGGGAAGGGGCAGGCTTGCCATTTCCTTTACAACAGCTGTGGAAAAGAGGCTGCTACACATGGGTGTGACTTGCTCAGCTCCTAGTCCAAAATCTGAAGGTTTTCACAACTACAAAACCACCTGTTTTTCGTGTTTGTCCCGCCAGCTAGCTTCCAGACCCTCATTCCACCGTGTCCTACCACCTAAGAAGATGCTCAGACAAGACCCTCTCGGCTTAGCACTCCTGTGCACATCGAGAAAGCACTTCTTAGCTTTTTGCAGAGCCTAAGAACCTTCCCTAGATGGTGAAGGGTCTGCCTCCCTGTGAGAACAGCATCCCCCACTGCAATAGATGCTCTAAAAGGGCAAGTGTCTTCGGTCTGATCTGATGTATCCCAAGGGCCTAGAATGGTACCCAACGCAGTCCCACATAGGTCCAGAATAACCAAGAGTCTCAGACAACTTCTTGAGGTACATAGATACCATGAGTATGAGTTGCCTGTGGCTGAGTTACCCCAAAATATAATGCTTAGAGCAAACATTTATTATCTCAGCTTCTCCAGGTTAACAGGAGATAAAGAGTGGCTGGGCTGGGTCCTGACCTCCAATATCTCTTCCAGGCTGCAAAGTATGGTTCAGTGATGCTCTCAAAGCTAAGCAAGGGCAGACTCACTCACATGGAGGGAGGGGCGGAGGGGCGTTCACCATGTGAGGGTGGATTACCTCAGGGGCCTCTTCAGAGGTCAGCTCACAGCATAAGTGCTGGCTTCATCAGAGTTAGCCAGGAAGAGAAGTAGAATGTGCAGTCCTTCCTAACCACAGCCTTAGCTAGGGCCTTTTTATAAGAAGTCTTGTGGTCTTGTGCACATTGCACACAAGAAGGGATCCATCTAAGAGCAAAAAACCAGACGGTATCCCGAGGCCCCAGAAATCTTAGAAGTTGCCTGCCACAGGATGCGCTAAGAGCAGAAGGCATAGGCCAGAGCCCACCGAGTCAGGCCAGTAAGGAGGAAGAGGAGGCAGAAACTAGAGGTGAGAGATTTGGGGAGAGCTGAGGCTTTGACCACCTTCCAATAGGCTGCGATCAACCTGTAACGCAGATTTACAGATCGTCTGACTTTTTAAAAGTAGCCAAAGCCTAGAATTTTGTGAGGTGTTTCCTGATTTTTGAAACAGGGAAAAATCAAACCAAACCACATCTGGGCTTATACCTCCTCCCAGAACAGGAAAAATCTAATTCAGTCATTTTTCCCACTCTTTGAATATGTCTACCGTCTCTCCAACCTTCCACTCCACCCCCTTGTTCACCGGCAGCAAGAACCTAACCAAGACATTCTGTGCCCGGCCCACAGAAAATGCTCTGAAAATGCAGACTTGCAGTCTTATCTCCTTAGGGAATTGCCCTTAAGCCAGGAACAGTAGCTTAAGCAGCCTTGGGTCTGTAACTTAGGATCTCAGCTCTGCCTAGGACAAGTGATTAACTCTTGAGGGCCTCAGCCTCTTATCCATAACATGGAGCAGCTGTACCTGCTCCTGAGTTGTTCCGACGCTGAGAAGAGTAGTCCACGTGAGGAGAGCTTACGGCAACTCAACGGCGGGAGCTGTCTTCTCCCAGCAGCCCTCTCTCCTCGCCGTCTGAACGGCGTTCCTCTAGGATTCACTGTCATCTGTCATCTAACGCTATCTGGCTGGGAGAGTGAGCCTTAGAAAAGCAGAGCTGTCGCTGACACTAAAAAGTTTAAATCCTCTAACAGTCTGTTGATGCCCTTAGCAGGCGCAAATCCACATGGTTTAACACAGCCCACTACCTAGGCTGTTCTGGAGCTGAGCCTGCCCAGGCTTCTGAGCTCATCGCTCAGCTTTTCTCTTCACACTCGGCGTTGCCACCACACTGTGGCTGTTTCCCAGCGCGTCACACTTCCCTGCCGCAGCAAAGCCTGAGCGTCACCCCGAGCTGGAACCTCTTCTCCGTCTGAGCACCAGGCCTCGTTTGTTCCAGCTGTGTACTATCAAGAGAATAGTCTTGTCCCTTTTAGCCCTGATGGCAGATACAGTATCTCTTCTCCTCACAGTGACTCCTCTCTCTTCCTAGCAATTGGCAATGCTGGCAGAGCACAAGAAAATGCACTAACTTTGTGGCACTGGCCCCAGCAGTTCGGACCTGAAGGCTGACAGCGCCATCTGCTGGCCTAAATTTGTACTTCAGCATTTAGAAAGCCTTCAGTGTCTTCCCACCCAAAAGAGACAAAGGTTTTGAAATTTTACATTAGTCCATCCAGAGCAGTGGTTCTCACACGGGACTGTATTAAAGGGTGCTGCGACCCTTTAATACAATTCCACATGTTGTGGTGACCTCCAGCCATAAAATTACCTCGTTGCTACTTTATAACTGTAATTTTGATACTGTTATGAATTGTAATATAAGTATATGATATTCAATATGCGACAGAGGTCACGGCCCACTGGTTGAGAACCACTTGCAGTGTCTTCACTTCCCATAAAAATTAGCAAATTATTTAGTACTTGGTGTATTTTAGATACTTTTCTAAGCGTTTGAGTTATTAGTTGTCAGAGGCAGTAGGACATTACTGAAACTTTTACAGTTAGGGTAACTGAAGCAGCCAAATGACTCTCGGGCCACGCAGCTAGAAAACCTCAGCCAAGACCCAAGCCCTGTTTGGACTGGTAAGCTCAGCAAAGCCCCTGCCTCTGTTGTCCTTTACTCCACACCATGAAAGCTGCACTCCTCCGAGGGCCCTCAGACACAAGTCAGGCTGCCTCTCCGAGCCGGTTTCCTCAGACCTTCAGTGTGGCTGAGTGAACGCTCTAGGACACAGAAGGGACTGAGGAGTGGTCTGAATCAGATGGACACAGACGGCGAGTCACCCAGACCACTTTCCGTGACGTTCGGCCAGCCTCATGCCTTGACACCACCATCCTGAGCAGTCTGGCTACTTCTTCCTAAATCCATCCACTGTCACGCCCTCTAAACCATGTCATTTTAGTGTGTGCTATGGGGAGAAATGACTGCCTGCCTCCACTTGAAATCAAATTAAATCAAATGTCTAGAGCTTCCTACCTGAGTCATCTGCTAAAGTGCAGAGATCTGTTACATTCAGGGCCGCACAGCAAACAGCACATGCTGAACAGAAACCCATTAACCTCACCAGTCTATGGTCCTAACACAAAACCCAACCCCAAATCACACAGAAAGACCCAGAGCATCAAATGCCACCTACTGCTGGATGCTTTAACTGAGCCATTACTCCAAATACTAAAGACACTGCTTTGCACAAATTTATTTTAATACAGATATATACATATACACACGTACACAGTCACAAACCAGCGTGACAAGTTCCCCTCTTGAGCCAGGAGGGCTCTCCCACATCCAGGGATCCTGGAGATGCTCTGGAGAGCCTAGTCTGACAGTTTTCACATAAACACCCACTAGGGACATGTTAATCAGATTAAATGGCAAGGTGCACCCAGGTGTGCACTGCCTGGGCCTCACGCTGGTCCAGAGCTCTGCTGGACTCTCTTCATCAGCTCTTCATCCTGCATTGACAACTCTGTCAACTTTTTGCCCATCCTCTCATGGATGTCCAAGTACTTGGATACACATCGGTCCAAACACACAGACTCGCCTTTGGACAGCTCTGCTTCCTTGTAGTGGGGAGGCACACACTTCCGGTGGCAGGCACTGGTCATCCTGAGATTAGAGAGGCACAAGGTTGTATCAGCACCTTTCTGTGATGTCCCAGGAACCTTCAACGACTCCAACCCCGCTGTACTGATTTTGCCTCACCCTCTCCCCTACGAAAACAGTGGAAATCCTGTTTTCACTTCAGCCACCTTAGAAGGTTCTTCAGACCAAGAACCTTGTTTGAGTCACGTATAAGACTAGTTAAAGAGCAAAGACTTGCTGGATGCTGGCTGTGTGCCAGGCATCGTGCTAACTGCTAACACAGACTGTTATGTAACTAACCCTCACAGCAGCTAAATGGGGCGTGCACAATCAAACCCCCACTTCACAGATGAGGACATTAAGACAGAAGTGCTCAGTAATTTGCTAAGGATCACACAAAGCCAAGTGGTCTGATTTCCCATCTGCATTTTAAAAACCATTCCAGCCAGGCAGTGGTGGTGCACACACCTTTAATCCCAGCACTGGGCAGAGGCAGGCAGAGCTCTGAGTTCAAGGCCAGCCTGGTCTACAGAAGGAGTTTCAGGACAGCCAGAGCAAGATAGAGAAACTGTGTCTTGGGGGGAAGGTTAGGATGGGGGAGAGAAGAATTCTAATTTGTAGCCTCCAAGATAAATCAACCAATGAAAAGAGCTTCTGCTGACTCCAACCAGCAGGTGTCTCACTGGTTCCTGACGGGCATGCCTGATGCTAACGGCTTTAATGTTCAATACTAGCAACTCCTTCAGAGCAGTGTCATTATGCCAGTTTTACTGATGATGCAATCAGTTACCAGACAACTTCTCCAAAGATACTCAGCAGGTGACGGGTTTATTTCCAAACTGGCCAAACAGCTACAAGCAACAGTTGCGAAGTCAGCTCTAAGGACTGGCTCTGGCCTTCTACTCATCAGCCCCGAACCCTAACATTACTAAACCCCTTGATACCTCAATTCCCCTATGTTAAAATGGCACTAATAAAATTAACCCACTGATTTTACTTTCTTTTTTTTTTAAAACTGGTGTTCCTTATCCCAGACTGGTCTCAAACTCACTTGTAGCCAAGGATGACCTTGAACTATTGACTCTCTGGCTCCACCTCTGGGCACTGTGATTACAAGCACTACTTCAACATCAAAACAAGGGTGTCCTGCATTCTAGACAAGCACGCTATCAGGGAAGTTATTGCCCCTTCACCCAGTGAGTTATTTAATATTAAAGATAAAAAAAATGATAATGGGGGGTTAGAGAGACAGTTCGGTGGTTAAGAGAACTCACTGCTCTCGCAGAAGACCTGGGTTTGGTCAGCACCCAGAGGGTAGCTCCCGACTGTCTGTAACTCCAGTTCCAATGCTCTGATACTCTCTTTGGCCTCTTCAGGCACACGGTGTACATACATACATACATGCAAGCAAAATATCCATACATGTAAAATAAAAACAAAGACTATAAAATGACCATGTATATAAAATGCTGTGCAAGTGTCTGATACGGAGTTAAAGTTCAACGAAGACTATGTGCACACCTTTAATCTCCAGCACCCAAGAGGGAGAGGCTGGTGACCTCTGTGAATTCAAGGTCAGCCTGGTCCACACAGCATGATCCAGGCTAGCCAGGGTTACACCAGAGATCCCATCTCAAAAAAAAAAAAAAAGTTTAATGAATATTAGCTACTACATGGTATTAACCACTAACTGACTGTGCAGGCGGCTAAGAAGACAAAGTCACTAGCTGCCAAGCCAGAACTGAGTCCAATCCCTGGGACCCCTGGTGGAAGGAAAGATGGACTCCTCTGACCTCTGCTAGTGCGCTGTTGTGGTGTGCACGCTGGCGTCCATAAACAAACACAAAATACAGAAACAAATTCAATTAAATGGGTTATTTTTTTTTAAAAAAGGTTAACACTAGTTGATTTTAAAACTGGACAGGAGATCCTCCTTCACGTCCCTTTTGCTCCCTCTCAATAGCCAAGTCCTTCCAAGTGACCTTAATTTACCCTAGCCAAGCACACGGGGAGGGTGGGGCAGAAGGCGGGAATGGGAAAGCACTCGTAGCAAGCCCTTCTCTCTGTCCCGGGAAGGATGACTCCGGCTCAATTTCCAAGACAAGTGTATCGTGGAGAGGTTCTCATTACCTGTTGTACATGTCGGCCATCATCTCCACCTCCAGCTCCGCAGCCAGCTGCTGGGCTCTAAGCGGATCCATGTCAGCCGAGCACGGTGGAGAACGGCCTCCGGGTCTTCAGTCCTAGGAGCAGACACGATCGTCAGCACCGACCCCTCCCGCTTCGCCCTAGCATCCGGGGGCTGCAGGTTTCAGACCAGGACCACTGCCCCCAGCAAACGGAAGTGGAAGCGAGGCCCTGCCAGGGGACGGTGCCAGCTCAAGGTCACCCAGGCTGTCACCAGCAGAGCTCAGGGCCGGAAACCGAGGCCAGAGGATCGGCGGCAGCCCCGGGACACCCGAAACCGTGGGCCTGGCCGGCGCGGCCCTGGGGATCCGACCCTCAGCACCACCGAGGCTGCTGCAGCCCGCGCGGAGGCTGCGCCCGCCACGGCGAAAGCATCATCGGGGTCACTCCGGGGTCCGACACCGCGTCTCACTCACCCCCGCCTCCGGCCGCTCACCGATCCCACGGCACCCCCAGCTTCGGGTCAGCGGCGAGCAGCGGCCGGACACCCAGCTAGGAACTAAGAAGCACGTGGGTCACTTCCGGGAGGGAAGTCCAGCCTCTTCTGTGATCCGGAAGAAAACGCCCACCCGGAGCCGCTGGGAAGCCAGCTACCATAGAGACGGAGCCACCGCCGGGGGCTAGAGAGGACTCCGAGGGAACCATCGAGGCTGGAGCGAGGGGCAGAGCGCCGGCAACGCTGGAGGTCTCCGCGTGGTTGCAAGTGTGCAAAGGGAGCGCACGCCTGAGCGCAGACAGATCTTCTTTCTCCAAGGGAGCCCGTCGGTTTTGCATGCTCACACCACCTGGAGCACTTTTTAGAAAAAAACCTCAATGCCCAGACGTTACCTCATTCATACCCGTGAAATCAGAATCGCCGGGAGCTGGACCCAGATATTAGAAAACAAACCAGCTGGGTGTGCACCCGTAACTGATGGGGTTGGAGAGAGAAGGATACAAGATTGCTGCTCGCAGAAAGAAGAAACATGTACAGAGTTTTTTGATCGCTTTTTTTTTTTTTTTTTTGAGATAGGATCTCAACCCAGGGTACGCTCTAATTTGCTGTGTGGCCGAAGATGAACTACAACTTATGATCCTCCTGCCTCTACCTCACTAGTACTGGGTTACAGATGTGCGCCACTGTGCCTGATTTAACCTAGGACCACATGCAATATAGGCAAAAATTCTACCAGCTGAGCTGTTTTCCCAGCCCTAGAACGTGTTTTATTGTACTTCTCTATTTTATACACACACATATACATGAACAATACAAATAAATAATAATAAAAACATTGGTTTTTAATCTTTTAAAAATACTTTTATTAGGACACATCTACAACACACAGAAAACAGTCTGAAAATCATGATAACGGGGTGCAGGCACAAACACTGCCCCACTCCTAGATGATGAGTTGTGGGCAATTGGTAGATTCTGGGAGAGGGAGAATTAGCTCTCCTAATTTCTAATAAAAGCGTTTAAAAATGGTGTTTTTAAAAAGGAAGGAAAAGAAAACACAGTCTAATGAGCATCAATACAGCTATCACCAGAATGTGTTTTCTTAATCTCTTGTTGTTTTTAACAATGAAGTCTTTTTTTCCGAAGTGCTGTTTCCACATCTTCAGCTAACAGTGATTTTATTTTTCTGTCTCTCTTTGGCAGTGCTGAAGGTTGAATCCAGGGTCTCATGCGTTCTAAACAAGCCCCCCCACCCCTAAACTAAACCTCTCATTTGGTGTAATTTTAAACTTTCAAATTTATTCATAAAAGCACGGGCCATGGGCACGTCTTGAAGTCAAAGGACAACGTGTGGGTGTTGACTCTGTCCTTCCACTGAAAGGTCTGAACTTGCCCCATTTTACAACTGAGCCTGAGTTTCGGTTTCCTAAAAGGAAAAGAGAGATAGCACGCACCCAGAGACAAGATAACACATACCAGGCCTGAGCCAGTCCCACAGTATCTCAGTACAATGACCAAAAAGGACAGTTCCTATAATCTCCCTAAAACATACCCTGCCTTGCCCAAGAATGCTCCAAAATGGTAAAACTATAACCATGGCCAATCAGGAACATACTAATATAACCGATGCTTGCTTAGCCAATTACGTTTGAGATAACCTGTCTCTGAAAGTACCTGAGCAGTGCTTAAAAGGAACCTGCGTGCTCCTCTCATGGTCATTTAGGCTTTGGGTTTGATAATGCGGCCCCAGCATGCTGGAATCTTTACTCTCGAGAGAATAAACACTCTCACTGATGGCATGCATGTCTAGTGGTCTTTCGTGTGACTTCTCGAGGACCCTAATACCACCACATGGGTCCAGAGTCATCAAACCAAAGTTATCAGGCATCATGGTAAGCACCGTCGCCCACCAAGCCATCTCAGCAGCCTGCTTGTTTCTTAATGCAATCTATTGCAGATTTTAAAAATTAGTTCTCTTTCTGTTTCTGTGTGTGGAGGTCAGAGGATAACCTCAGGCTTTCATCCTTAACTTCCACTGTGTTTGACACAAGGGCTCCTGTGTTTGTTGCTGCCTGTGCCTGCCTGGCTGGCCTGAAAGCTCCCTCCTGACTCACTGTAGGAGTCCTGGATTGGGGAACCCATCCTAGCACGTCTGCTGTTACATGGGTCCTGGAGATCTTAACTCAAGAAGTTACTATTGCAAGCCATTTCCCCAGCCTTATTGCAAATATTTTCTCTGCAAACTCTCAGAAGAGTCTTTTTAATTGTAATTAGAACATTTAACATATGATATTTACTTGTACAGTATAGTAGTGCTATTTATGTGCGCTGTATCACACAGAAGACCTCTAGAATGTATTCTTCAGTACGTTCCAATCATCATAGAAAGTTTCTGTATTTGCCACTCACTCTGGGACATTACTTTCTTGGATGGGACTCCAGCCCCAAAGAAAGGAATTCAGGATCTCATTGGGACTGTCACCCATAAGAAACTCAGAGAACACAAAGATAGAAGGCTCCCTGACTGTCCTGAGAGGAGCAGGAGATGAGAGGAGGTGAAATATACCCAGATTTCACTGCTGTCCCTTCTACGGCTGTTCCTCATCCCTTTTCCTTGCCTCTACTGATGGTTCTCTGGCCCAGGTCACCACAAACTGTACCGAATCACCAAGTCAGCCCCCCTCTAGGGCTGCCCCCCCCCCCTCCTGCCGATACTTCATGTCTGACTGTTAAAAAGAGCAGCCAGAGTGATGTCAAAAACTAAAATTAGATCGCATCACTCACCCCCTAAATACTGCAGTGGTTCCTAATCACAAAGCAAAAGTCAAAGTCTGCTCAATAGCTTGTAAGGTCTTGTATTATTTTTCTCCGTGGTGTGATCCGTTACCTGAGAACAGCAGCCTAAAGGAGGAAGGGTTGACCTCGGCTTTCAGTTCAGGGGAAACCTTCCATTGTGGCAGGAATGGGCAGCAGCTCGTCACGTCAATGACCACAATCAAGACAGACAGAGAGAAGGACGCTGATACTCAACTCACATTATTTTATATCCAGCCAGCTATTCCCGTCCAAGGGAAGTTGCTACAGACTTTCAGATGGGTCTCCCACCTCGGTTAATTAGCTTGTGGACATGCTAGAGGTTTATCTTCTGGGTGCTTCTAGGTCCTATTAAGTAGATCACCAGTACAAGCTAGTACAAATCCCACACGATATGCCAACCCTATCTTCTTTCCTCTTCTCTCCAGCTGCTCTCCTGCCCCAGGACTTTCCCCAGCCATGCCGATAGCCTCTCTTTTCATCATACACATAAATCATATCCTCGTCTTCCTAGTTACTATTCTATTTGCCAGGGATGCTGGTGGCCCTCCCTGTCACAGACTTCAGTCCCAAACTTACGTGAGATCTTCATTCCTATATCATTTGCCCTATCTAATATATTCTCCTCCCTAAGAAACAAAACAAAAACACAAAACTCTATCAATTATTTGTCCTGATTCACCTTGTTTTATAGAACCTGTCACATCCAATATATCACACATTTTACTTGTTTTAATGCAATTACTATCTCCCTACACTAAAGTTATCTTCTGCTGGATATTTTCTTTCATGTCCAATTTCGTTGTCTCCAGCATTTACTTGGTGATCGCTAGCCACTGCGTCAAAGAACGAAAGGACTACCTGAGAGAAGTTGTGATGACTGATGCCACAATCTTCTGGGTTTTGTTGTTTTTATTATCTTGTGACAGCAGGACAAGAAATGAGTTAAGGTAAGAAAAAAAAACCATCAAGCCAGAGAAATGTGGAAGAATTCGTCTGTCTTTGGCAGATAATGTTTGGATGGATAAAGGAGACGTAGTAGGGACAGATGTTACACTTTTGAACATCGGTCCCCAAACCTGGATTCATGCAATAACCTCTCTTTCCTATCATTCCAGACACTGACCCCAGCTTATTTTCTTTTTTCTGTTTTCCTTGATTGGCTCCCTAATTCAACATGTATTTATCAAGAGCCTAATAAGACCCAGGCGAAACTCTAGGTCTATATCTGTGAGCATGGAAAATTGATTCCCTGTCTTCATAGAGGAGGGGAGAGTCACAATAAATGTTAAAGATCTGCACTGCATGCATGCCTTTGGAGGTCGGATAAGGACATTGGATCCCCTGAAACTGGAGTTCCGGAGGGTTCTGAGCCATTATGTGGGTGCTGAGAACTGAACTGCATACTGAGTACTCTGTAAGAACAGCAAGCGCTGTGCTCTTCAACAACAAACTATTTCTCCAACCCTAAGAATGAATTTTATTGTTATTTATCAAGACAGCGTTTCTCTGTGTAGTCCTGACTGTCCTGGAACTCATTCTGTAGACAGGCTAGCCTCAAACTCAGAGATGATTTACCTCTGCCTACTAAGCATTGGATTAAAGTGTACCCACCATGCCTGGGTAAGAATGTTTTGGTTTGGTTTGATTTGGTTTGGTTTTGGGTTGTTTTTTTTTTTTTTTTTCAAGACAAGATTTTTCTATGCAACTCAAGCTGTCCTGGAACTCACTCTGTAGACCAGGCTGGCCTCAAACTCACATAGATCCGCCTGCCTCTGGCTCCTGGGTGCTGGGATTAAAGGCGTGCACCACCATACCTGGCTAAGAACACAATTTCTGATTCCAGTGAACATTATGAAGTACATAAGCAGGCAGGAGTGCTGGCGAGAGCTTGACAATCACGGAGGACCTCCCTGAGGGAAAGAAATTTGAGCTGGGTCCAGAACACTGAGAAGGAGCCCATCTCACAAAGAGCAGAAGGAAAACCCAGTCCTGAGTCCTGAAAGCTCTGGTTGGATTTATTTAAGGAACAGGAAGCAAGCCAGTGTGGCTGAGTGGAAGGGGCTGGGGGAGGGGAGTTGGAGGAGCCCACACTCTCCAAATGGTACCCTCCTTAAGTTGTGGGACACACAGCCAGAATAAGAATTTGTTTTGTTTTGTTTTTCTGAGCAAAATTTCAATTCAGTGCGCGCACGCACACACACACACACATACACACACACATATTCAGAGCTGATCATGTACCAATCAGTCCTGCTCAAAACAGAACCAATGAGGAGCTGGCGAGATGGCTCAGCGGTAAAGAGCATTGCCTGCTCTTCCAAAGGTCCTGAGTTCAATTCCCAGCAACCACATGGTGGCTCACAACCATCTGTAATGAGATCTGGTGCCCTCTTCTAGCCTGCAGGCATATATACAGACAGAATATTGTATACTTAATAAATAAATATTTTTAAAAAACAGAACCAATGAGTTATCTATGCTATAGATGCTAAAAACCAGTGTTTCATTGGCTTTCTCCATTCCTCTCTCTTCTCGGCCCCTCCCCTTTCAAGTTTCCTAGTCCGGTGCAAGCCCACTGTTGGCAGCTGCCTCATTTGCCACCTCCTGAGCCTACCCCTCAGCAGCTGCTCTATCTAGGCAGGAGTGAAGGAGGCAATTAGAGGAAGCCTGGCGGCAAGGGGCTGAGGGAGTCCAGAAGGCGACCAGAGACCGTGTTCTAAACAGGCTGCTGCTTGTCCGGGTTTCCAGGGCCAGAGCACCTCAGGAAGGAAGGTGATCACAGAAGAGATGCTGTTAGGGTTGGGCCAGAGGGACGTGCATGATTGAAAGGCGCCACCTGTCAGATCTTCAGGGGAAATTTGAGCCTCCCAGTCTAAGAGAAAGTGTTGTACCAACAGGGCAGTAAACAATGCTCTTCCCAAAGCCCAGGCCTTGTTGGGGTGGGGGGGTGGGGGGGAGTGAAAGCAAAGAGGCGGGACTACGAGCTGGGGGCTCGAAGCCTCCAGAACTTAAAGGATTGTCAGAGTGAGGCCACTCAGCTAGAACGAGGCAGGAGCTCCTAAGCTGCAGGCAGAACCCCACAGGTAGGAAAAGCCCTGGGCCCCTTTCTTATTAATCCCATATCTTCCAGCCCCTCCTCTTCCATCCAAGAGCCGGATCTTCTAACGGGGGTCCTGCAATGAGAAATTCAAGTTGCTTCTTTATCCTCTCCACTCTATCAACTGTTTTTAGCTGCCTAAAGGAGTCGGGAAGCTTGAGGTTGGGCACAGAGTAGCCTGCAAGCAGCCATTTATGAAGAGGGCTTAGCAGGACAGGTAGAGGTAGAGGTTCGGGGGCTTAGGATGCAATGGCCTCTCTGAGAAAGGGCTGAGGTGGTAAGGTAGGGGCCTCAGAGCTACTGGGAGAGGGACTAGGTGGCAGTGGGAGATAGAGGCATCACAGAAATAGCCAGCATCTCTCACACTGTTCAAGGCTTCTGGACTGGGGGAGCTGAACCAAAGAGCTGAACTGGACACAAGATAAGGATAATGGTTGGGGTTCAGGGGAACAGGGAAGGAGGAGTCAGGAGTAAAGCTGGGAAATGAAGGGAGTCTAGGATGCCCTGAGGGGAACTCTACTTATTCAGTGGCTCCTCCCCCAGGTGCGGGGACTACTCTTCTGCGCTGGGACCATTGAGGAGGACACTGGGCTGAGGATCTAGTGGGGAAAGTATCTTCAACATGTGCGCTAACCCTGGACTCCAGAGACCTAGGTTCTGGATATGGTTTGGCCTATTTAATTCTCCGATGACGTTAGTCATAAGTACCATAATCCCTAAGCCAGACCCCTAAAGTATAAAATGGGGCTAGTCACCCCCTTCCGAGGGGTCAGTCAAGGAACTAAAGTAAAACAGAGTGCTTCAGCTTACTCTGTAAAGTGGGGGCAGAATCGTGAGTGCTGGGGCAGGGTGCTATCCTGCTCCTCAGTATTCAGGTTTTCTCTTCCTATTTATGACAAGCCTAGAGGGCAAAGCGGAGGTGATGAACTGGCAAAGTAGCTGAGGTGTGTGCGTGTTCCCGTGCATACCGTTGCCTCCCTCCACCTCAAGATAGCTGAGGTGTGTGTGCGTGTTCCTACACATACTGTCTCCTCCCCCCACCTCAAGACAGCTGAGGTGTGTGCGTGTTCCCATGCATACCATCTCCTCCCCCCACCTCAAGTGTGTAGCCTGCAGCGACAAGGATAGACGGTTGAAGCAATCAGCCATGTCTTAGCCAAATATGCCTCACTTGGAGGCATAAAAAAGGGTTTGCTGTCATCTTACTGACTTCCGTTCTCTCTGGCTGTGTCATTCGTAATGCCCTGGGGACCAGGTCAGATCATCACCACGGCCCAGGAATGGTACAGTCAATCTTCAGCAGGCAAACTATGGGCTAAGGACTCTCCTTCCAAATCCTGCCCACGCGCTAGTGGCCTGAGCCTTCTACCATCCATACGGGCGGGTGGATATTTCTATTGCTATCCAGAGAAACGAAAAGGCAGAGCAAGCATCGCACAGTGAGTGGTGGGAGCTGGCATCCTCCCATCACAGGACCACAATGCCGTTCACCACTGGCGCGTGCCACCTTCCCCACAAGGGCAAAGAACAGAAAGAGAAGAGGGTGTGTGGCTCATTCAGATCTTGAGCTTGGTTTTGTCAAAGGGATCAATAGGACTGCCTCATGGAAGGCATTCCAGTAAGAAAAGAGGGCAAAGAGAAAACCCGTGGACAGGTAGGCTTAGGGAAAGGTGAATTCAATGATTTTCAAGCTATGTTTTTTGGTTGTTTTTTTTTTTAACTCAGTGACACCTGATACCTCCTTAAGTGCTAATGATGCTGTATCTCTCTAGGAGAGTGAAAAGCTGGCTATATTTGGAACAACCTTGGTCAGTGAATAAATACATCTTCCTCTCACTGTCAAGAGAACCTTTGTTTTGTCTTTCTTTTTTCTTCTTTCCTTGCTTCATTTCCCTTCCTTCTCTTCCTTCCTTTCTTCTTTCCCTTCCCTCTCTTCCTTTCTTCCTCTCCTTCATTTCCTTTCTTTTCTTCCTTTCCTTCCTTCCTTTCCTTTCTTTTCTTTTCTTCCTTTCCTTCCCTCCCCTTTCCTTTTCCCTTCTTCCTTCCCTTCCTTCCTTTCCTCCTTCCCTTCCTTTCTTCTCTTCCTTCCTTCTTTCCCTTCTCTCCTTCCTTTTTTTCTTTCCCTTCCCTCCTTTCTTTCTTTCCTTCCTTTCCTTCCTTCCCTTTCTTCTCTTCCTTCCTTCCTTCCTTCCTTGCTTGCTTTCCTTCCTTCCTTTCTTCCCTTTCTTTCCTTTCTTCCCTAACTTCCTTCCTTTCTTCCTCTCCTCTCCTTCCTTCCTTCTTTCTTTTCTTCAGCTGGCCTCAGGCTTATCATGGACTGAGACTGACCCTCCCCCTCCTGCCTCACAGATGCTAGGTTTACAGGCATGTACACTACACCCAGTTTATACCATGTTGGAGGTTGAGTTTAGGGTTTTGTACGTTTCAAGAAAGCACTCTGCCAGTGAGCCTATCCCTTTCGTTTGTGCCACGCCTCCACCGACTATCATCTAGAAACTCTGCCCTGAAGCTGGGATTCAGAGGGAATGAGCTGAGTGACAGGAATGCCGGGGTCCCTATGCCACGACCTCCTGGCCATCACCCTTGCATGCTGCGACACGGGCACTTTCCCCTCTTGCTAGAAGATATGGCTGGAGCTGCTGCACCCCCAAGGGGCTATGGTGGTGGGCAGTCTTCGTATCTTTACGAAATTTCATCTGCTTCCTAAAAAGTGGAGGGCACCAAACCCAGAGACCCCAGGACTTTTGTCTGGAGGAACAGAAGACTGAGGTGGGTGGCTGTCTTCATGCCGCCTGAGCTCTGTCCCAGTTTACCAAGGTGTCCTAGGTGCTCTCACCGAGAAAGAAAGTACTGCCAAGAGCAGGCGGTATTTTTAGCCAGTGACAGGAGCGTCACTTTTCTTATGGTCTGAGTCATGCCCTGAACCCTATCTGGGAGCTGTTTCCCTTGTAAACAGACCCCCTGACAAGAGCAGGTAGTAAAGGAATTGGCCCTATCCCCAGCACCAAAACTATACAGACTCAAAGAGGAATCTCCAAGTTAAGGGGGCATCTTCTCCACATATACCCAAGAGCAGGTGGAGGCCAGCTTTGCAGACCAGGGAGGGTGTGATTCTAGTCTCTCACCAGAGCAAACTCTTCTCATTGACTTTCTCAAGAACCACGGAGGTTCAGAAACGAGCCTGCCCGGGGGCTGTCGAGTCTCGAGTGTTTTTACAGCACCTCTGCGATTTGATGTCTGTATTTGCTTTGCTCAAATGTCCGCGATGCCTGTCTTGTTTTGAATTAAGTTATTTTTAAATCCAATAATGCATTTTTAAAAGACATTTCAGATCACAGCTGGAGATAGAAGCTCAATATCACTCACCAGAAATAGACGATAACTGAGAATCCATGTCATGGAAGCGAAGCAGGGTTGTTCAGTTCTATGGGCTGGTCTGCTTTAGGCTCTAGGGGGTGAGCAGCGATTGTTCCTTATTCCGGAACGAGGGCAAAAAATTGTGACCACCTCACTGTGCTCATCAAAACGAGGCAAAATCATTGAAAAGGCAGAATGTGAGCCTGGATGCTTCATTCGGTGGTAAAGTGACGGTTTGCATGCATGAAGCCCTGGGTTTGATGATTAATAACAACAATAATAATGATAATAATAATAATAATGGTCAAGTGTAGTGGTGCAAGCCTGTAATTCCAGCACTCAGGAGACAGAGGCAGTGGGATCAGGAGTTCAGGGAAATCCTCTATTAAAAAGCAAGTTTGAGACCAACCTGGGCTACATGAGACCCTGCCTCAAAATAATAATAATAATAAAGCCATAGCCTACAGAAGGGTATTGGATAAAAACCATCCAATATCAAGTCAATATGGCCCCACTTTAGCAAAAGAAGATCTGTATCCTTTATGTTACCACAGGGAGCATGGTTATGTGGTATCATGCCCAACTAGGAAGGGAAACAGGACAACAGATTTCTGACTCCTGAGCCAGGACACTCAGAGGGCAAGGTCTGCATCTCATGCCGGGTGGCGTGTGACCAAGTCTTCATGTCTTCCCTTTCTAGACATGGAACAGACAGAAGGGAGTCCCTCTGAGGACAGGACCACTGTCTCTCCAACTGCTGGGAATCTTGGGCCACCAGGAAGCACTACAGAGGAGGTGGCTGAAGGCACAGCTGGGACAAGTGTGCAAGAAGGGTCTCCAGGTGAGGCAGGACAGCAGTGTGAAGTCACATCTGAGGGTGCAGTGTCAGGGCGGTGCCCAGAGGATGGAAACAGATCCAATGAGCTCACGGCAGACGCTCAAGAGGAGGCCAGTGGGAAGGAGGGAGCCAAGGCTGATCTTGCAGAGGAGGAGGGCGGGAAGGAAGAGACCACCACGACTTCTGAGGGAGAGGCTGGCAAGAAAGAAGAGACAACACCGGAACCCAGCGAGGTTAAAGGGAAAGAGGAGACCACGCCGACCTCGGAGGCGCAGAAAGCTGATGAAAAGGAGGCCGATCTGGACGCTAAGGACAAATCGGATGTGAATGATAAAGTCAAGCGTGAACCCAAGGAGGGTGTTGAGGCAGAGGCTACTGTTGAAAAGGCTGAGACGGAATCTCAGCAGAAGGCTGATGTAAAAGACCAGGCCAACGCTGAACTTGAGGCAGCTGATGGGACAGAGACTGGAGGTGACGCAAAGGAGCTGCAGGTGAGCAGGGATGGACGAGGGTTTCAAGTCTCCTCCTCCCTGGAATTAAAGCCTCCCTGATTCCCTTGTTCATCTGGGGTGTTGTTGTTGTTGTTACTACTACAAAACACCCAAGCAAATCTATTTAAAGAGGGGGGATTACTTTGGCTCATGGTTTCAGAGGTTTCAGTCCTGGCTTCATTGCTTTGAGGTCTATGCTAAGGCAGAAAGACGGAGAAAGGGCACCAGGATAGAGAAAAACTGTTTTCCCCATGGCAGTCAAGGAACAGGAGACAGGGAGAAGAAATCTCAGATCATAAGATATTCCCCTTGCTGGGGAGATGGTTCCTTGGGTAAAAACTCCTGCTAAGCGAGAAGAAGCACCTGGGTTCAAATCCTCAGAACGCATGGACGAGCCAGGCACAGGGGCACACATCTGAAATCCCAGAGTGCCTGATGGGAGGCAAAGACAGGAGAATCCTATTATGCACAGCCCAAGAACAAAGAGAACTTGTCTCAAAGAAGAGAAAGAAAGGATTACACCTGAGGTTCTCCTCTGATCTATGCATACATGTGCATGCACACACTGTGGCTTGTGTGTGCCCATATTCACACACGTAAACGCATTTACACACACACACACACACTGTGGCATGCCTGTGGCCATACTCACACACATAAATGCATACACACACACACTGTGGCATGTCTGTGCCCATACTCACACACATAAATGCATTCACACACACATACACAAACACATCACAAACATACATGCATCACTTGAAAGATATGCCCTTCAAAAGCACACCCCTCATGGATAGATCCTCTCTCACTAGGTCCCTACCTCCTGTAATAACTCATTCAATTACGAACTTGTTGCCAATGTGATAGTCTATTGGTGAGGTTAGCACCCTCATGACACAAGTACCTCTCAGTAGAGGATGTGGCCGCTTTCTATCCAAACAATTACTAGGGAAAGCACAGTCTTCCTCCAGCAGGTACCAAGATCCTGGGAGTGGGACTGGGGGAAGGTAACTGTGGCTCAGACTGCCTTCCAAATCTTTCTGAAGTCCTTAGAGAGCCTTGGGTAGCTGCCCACACAGATCCCGTTCATCCCAGGAGCCAGGGAGTCCCACGGAAGAGCAGGAGCAGGGAAAGGAGAAAGAATCAGAAGAGAGGGCAGCGGTGATTCCCAGCTCCCCCGAGGAGTGGCCTGAGAGCCCCACAGACGAGGGACCCAGCCTCAGCCCAGGTAAGGGAGATCCCAGCATGCCACACGGCTGACTTGAGGAAAGAGTTGCAGGGAGCCCATGACAGAGCCTCAGCTTCCTCCTGCTCTGTTCTGTCCCTCCAGATGGCTTGGGTCCAGACTCCACAGCGTCTGGAGGGACCAGTCCTTCGGCCAGGTAATGCCAAGCCCCAGAACTCTGACCCCTCCTATCTCCTGCTGCCACTTCTCTCTGGGCCTCCCCAGAACCTGATTTCCAGATATTCCAGGATTCCTGGCCCTCAGCCTTGTATCCCAGACAGATCCCAGGAAACAAAGAGTGAGAGGCATGGGAGACATCTGGTCTACCTCCTGTTCTATGGCTGAAGCCTCTTCAGGCCCCATGACTTCAGCTCTCTCAGTGTCAGCTATAAGAATGACCAGAAAGCCTGAGTTTGGATGAGGGCTCTGCCACTTACCAGTCGTGTGACCTTGGCTGTGTCACTAAGCCTCTTCTCATCTGTGAAGGGAACGTGACAGTTGTAAGGACATCCCAGGACTATTGTAGCTCCAGTGATGTGTGAGCAGAAAGCCCCTGACGTCCAGGAAGTGCTAGACAGCCAGGCTTGTTCTCCCACGGCACCCAGTCTCTTCCTTGTCCCCATTTTACAGATGGGGAAGCTGAGGTTCAGAGAAGTAAGGGGGCAGTCTCAAGATCACACAGGAATTAAGAACAAAGCAAGGCTCCAAACTCAGATCAGAGCCCAGGCGTACTCTAGTTCTGTCCCATGTGGGCTTGACAGACCACAAGCTCCCCAAAATTAGCCTGAGTCTTCTCATTGCTTCTTGGCCCATCCAGTGCTAGGCACAGGATGAGTGTGTGTACCAGTTCAGCACAGGTCTGTCCATAGCAGAGACCTCTGCCCCATCATCCAGCAAGCCCCCACCCCCCACCCACCCCCCCAGAGCTGCTCTGGACTCGGTGGTGTTGGTTTACTCCCCGTTCGTGCTCCTGCAACCTCTCCACGTAGTGAGTCTTCGCCCAGTGATGTGCCCCAGAGCCCCACGGAACCCCCACCCTCGGTGGAAAAGAAGGAGAGAGCACCAGAACGCAGGGTGTCGGCCCCTACTCGGCCCCGGGGACCCCGCGCACAGAATCGCAAAGCCATCGTGGACAAGTTCGGCGGGTAGGATGCAAACCAGGAGCCAGGGTGGACTGAGATTTTCCCTGGGATCTAGATGCAAACCAGGAGCCAGGGTGGGCTGAGATTTCCTAGGATCTATGGATGGGGGCTAATGGAGGGAGGGAGGCCTGGGGACCAGCAGAAACCATCACCTGTAGCCTGAGATTCCCCACAAAGGACTGTTTATGGTATCTCGCTCCTCCCCTCACAGGGCAGCCTCGGGCCCCACTGCACTGTTCCGGAACACAAAGGCAGCCGGGGCAGCCATTGGTGGTGTTAAGAACATGCTTTTGGAGTGGTGCCGGGCCATGACGAGAAACTATGAGGTGGGCACAGGCTGGGGATACAGAAGGGGCAGGGACACTTTTCCCCAGGACAAATGTGTGGCGGAGAATCTGAGGGTCCAGATTCCAAAGGATGGGAGAGGCAAAGCCCAGGCCCTCCGGCCCAGGGTCGCTTAGGTCTTTCGTTCCCTGTCTGTCTATCACAGCACGTGGACATCCAGAACTTCTCCTCTAGCTGGAGCAGCGGCATGGCCTTCTGCGCCCTCATCCACAAGTTTTTCCCAGACGCCTTCGACTATGCAGAGCTGGACCCAGCAAAGCGGCGGCACAACTTCACGCTAGCCTTCTCCACTGCAGAGTAAGCCCCAGTCCTGGGAAGGCAGAGTCGGGAGGGAAGTGGGTGGCCTCAGAGAGATCCAGAGGAGCATACAGGATGCGTGCAGGTAATCAACCTTGTATCTGAGGGGTTTAAAAAGAACCTTTAGGTCAATGGCTCAAACAAAGAAAACTATGCTCCGTTGTGGCTTCTGTTCTAAATGAAGAGACAGGTCCTAAGAACATACATGCAGCTAACATATAATGACAGGCAGCGACAGGTGCCCTGAAGAACATTCAAAGGCCGGGGAGATATTTCAGTCGGTAAAATGCTTGCTGCACAACCTCGAGGACCTGAGTTCCACCTCCGAACCTGTGTAAAATGGCAAGTGTGCCCTAGACAGGCAGATCTCTGGAACCTGTTGACTGTACTAGTCTAATTAGTGAGAGACCAAGACTCAGATAGCTTGGCGGGTGGCTCCTGAGGTGCAACACCCAACACACATGTGCACACCAACACACACATTCACAGAAGATTCAAAATTGAAGCAGAATAAAAGAGAGAAGACAGGTAGACCTTCTGGTTTTGGACGTGGGGTCAGATTTTAACTCTGTGTAACCTTGGACATGCCCAAGGTCCCCCACATCCCATGATGTTTCCCCCTTGTACAGAGATAAGAACTCGGTAACATAATTAAGTTCCTGGACCCCGTAACAGGGCCAAACCCACAGCAAGCCCTTCAAAAGCTCCTGACTGCATTGCTATCATTATAATGAATGATAGGGTACCACGATAATCACCATTCACTTTGGGTCCTGGAGGGGTGTTATTGCCGAGGCTCGCATAGCCACACGCCAAGGGCAGTGTAAGGAAGAGACTGAAGGGGGAAACTGGGTCAAAGATAAGACTTTGAACAAGGGGTGTGGGGACACATGGCTCTATTCCCCGCACTCAGGAGGTGGAGGCAAGAGGACCTCAAGTTCCAGGCCCACCTGGGATATGCAGTGAGAGCCTATCTTAAGACAAAACCAACCAACTAACCAACCAAACAAGCAAGGTTGCCAGAGTGGCAAAAAGGGGTTGGGGTTCCTGCCACCTTCAAGCTCCTACCTCCAACCTGGGAAATGACCCAGAAAGAAACTTCTAAGTCACTGGTGGAGACAGGGTTGTGCAGAGGGTGGGGTAGGAAGATAATACAGACTAGGAAACGTTAGGGTCTGGAGACCCAGGCCCATCGAAATTATAGGTTCCCTGCAGGGACCTCAGGTACCACACTCCCAGCTGTTACACTCTTTCACCTTGGGCAAAGCACGAAACCCTCTGAGCTCAGTTCCTCCTCTGCTTGTTAGAGATAAAGAGGAGTAACCGAGACCGTCTCCCGGGGTCACCCGATAAGACACCTGGCACTGGGCAGGGAGGCCCCAGCTGTGATTAGCCAGGCTTATCAGCCCCAGCAGAACCAGGGCTATCAAGTAGCCTCCAAATGCAGCCAAGATGTTAGAAAATGAGGACTTGCTGGGTCACCTGCCATCTGGACACACAGCGAGCAGTCATACAAATGTTCTCTGTCGACTGCTATGGAGCACCCTATTAAAAACGATCGGGGGCCCTCTCTAGTGTGGAATGGCCCTTTTCTGCTCTCTCCTTCTCCGTAGTGTCTTTCGCCGATCAGATACAGCTTCTGCTTTGTGGGCTTGGTTACTGTTGGCCCCGTGAGGGCAGAGTTTTGGCTGACAAACAGAAGACTATTAGCACACAGTAGGTGCTTACAAAATAGGTGATCTCACTGATGGGAGCTGTTCTGGTTGCTGCCAGCCAGCACTCTAGGGAGGACTCATGTTCTGTCCCTAATCCAGAGCGCAGCTGTGCTCATGTTCAAGGAAGAAGAGAATACAGACTAGGAAACGTGAGGATCCGGAGACCCAGGCCCATCGAAATTATAGGTCCCCTGCAGGGACCTCAGGTGCCACACTCCACTCACACTGGGTTGGCTGACCCAGTGGCCTTCACTTGCCTGGACCCATCTCCTGGGCTCCCTCTTCACCTTTGACCCTATGCCCCTCCTTCTGCCCTCTCCTCAGGAAACTAGCCGACTGTGCCCAGCTGCTAGAAGTGGAAGACATGGTGCGGCTGGCCGTGCCCGACTCCAAGTGTGTCTACACCTACATCCAGGAGCTGTACCGTAGCCTCGTGCAGAAAGGGCTGGTGAAGACGAAAAAGAAATGAAGGGCAAAGCCACGCAGGTGGAGGAAGCAGGGTGAGACAGCCGACAGCCATAGCCTTCGGGTGCTTCACGCCAGTGGCACCAGTCATTAAAAGTGCTTTTGTAAAGTTCCTCTCGTTCCTTGATGCTCCCCGCACCCCAACGAGCCACACGTGTGTGCAATAGGCAGTGGCCAAAAATAAAAAGAAGCCTGCATTTGGAGCTGTGGGTGGCAGTTTCCCAGGTCCCCCCGCCACACACACACCCTCTCCACTTCTCCTCCACAGTGGGGGGATTTCTAGACAGGAAGTAGACCATCTCTAGAAATCTCACCCAACTGGGCTGCCGCAGCCGGCCAGTAAGTGGCGCTCTCGAGATGGACAGCAATTCTAACTCGATGGTTTTCAAATGAAACAAATCCCTCCCAGTGTGTCTGAAGTTTCGCCTTGTGTTAACGCCACTGTACTGAAGCTCAGTGGGTGAGAGAGTGCTGGTTTGGCATCTATGAAGCTGTGGGTTCATTCCCTGGCACCAGCAAGGGGAAATCAGACAGGCTGCCCAGGCAGGAAGAAATGTGGTCTCTGCTGATTGACAGATGTCCATTGGAAGGCGTCCTGAGGATGGTCCACTCAGGGCCAGCATTCCTGATCGTGTGTGGACAATAGCCACTAGAAGCAGGGTCACACTCTTTTATCAGTCCCCAGCCAGCCCTCCTTCTAATGAAACATTTAACCCAAGCAGCTCAGAAGGCAAAAGGTACAGGCCACCAAGCCAGATGGGTGGCCTTGGTTGAATCCTCAGGACCTACATAGTGAAGGAGAAAACTCTCTCCCAAGAATTATTCTTGTACCTCTGCTCCCAGGCCTTGGTGTGCTCATCCACCGTACACAAACACTCAAAATGAAAACGCAACAAAAGCTAAAAAAAAAAAAAAAAAAAAAAAAAAAACCTTTCCTCTCCTGGAAAACTTAGCTGAACTCTGGGATTCATCTGTGAAGTCAATGACAGACAAGCGCACACATTTTGTGGAGCTCCCTGGACTAGAGGTTAGAGGTACACAAACCCCTTCTTGAGGCCTAGCCCCCAGAAACGTAGCCAGTCAGAGAGCAAGCTGTCTAGAACCCTGAAGTCTGATTCCTGGATGGAGTTTAAATTCTTCATTTTGAGATTCACCAGCGCAAAAACAAAATGATTAACATTTAAGTCTGGGCATACCTAGAACAAGCATGGCTGATTCCAATCACTCAACAGTGAATTTGGCTCCTTCTGTGTGCCCAGCCTTCTAGCCATGGTCCTGTCTTCCTTCTTCCTTGGTGCCTGGGCCCTGAGGCATTCAAGTTTCTGCCAGATGGAGAATGGGAAAGCAGGCCCAAAACTGTGCGGACCTAACTTGCACTGGCTTTGGGAGCGGCCAAGAGTGTGGGAATGGCACCTCTACCACCAAATGACACCCCACACAGGCCTACACACACACACACACACTAGGCACATTTATTCATAATTAGCAGCCACAAAGGAAAATGTGATCAGAGGATAGGCCTCCAAAGGCCTCTGGTGCCAGTCCTGATACACACCCACTAAGCAGAAGATCTAGGCAGAGAGGCCTGAGAAGGAGAGCTAAGAGGGCCTGTCCTCTCCAAACTTAAGGGTGAACTCTTCTGCGTTTCTCTTGAACATCTCTGGGTTCTGGGTCAGGAGCTCGCCAAGTTCCAACCGCACAGGCTCTTCTGGATTGGGTTTACCCACCAGCACAATGAGGGCCTCCAAGACTGGGGAGAGAGAACAGAGAGGGAGGTCAGTGCCAAGGAGGAGCATGGGAGCTGGCACCCAGTTACCGAGCTTCGGGCAAGGGGCTAGAGGTTAAAATACACAGACGCACACAGACAGAGAGACAGCGACACAGGTCATCCTTGAATTCCCCAAGAATGCCCCCTTTATTGTGTTGAGGGGCAGATTATATAGAGACAGCCACGCCCCAGCCAAACCCACCAGAAACCACTCTCCTGCCATCAGGAACTCCTGAAGGTCTCATGCTCAGAGCAGCTGTAGGCACTCAGATCAGGGGATTACAAGAAATTCAGGATCTGGGGTCTCACCGCTCCCAACAATTTTCTGTTTTGTTATTTAGCGCTCTCTCTCTCTCTCTCTCTCTCTCTCTCTCTCTCTCTCTGTGTGTGTGTGTGTGTGTGTGTGTGCGCGCGCCCATACATGTGCAGATGGTCTTGGAGGCCAGAACGGGGAGTTGGATACCCTCGGCCTGGAGTTAGAGGGCGTCGAGAGGGGCCTAATGTGGGTGCTGGGAACTGAACTGTCCTCAGCAAGAACAGCAATCGTTCTTAACTGAAGAGCCACGTCTCAAACACCCTGGTTTTGTGTTAGGTTGGAATTTTAAAGAAACTTTTATTTGAGGTGAAGTAGTTCTAAACTAAAGACTGAAAACCGTTCCCACCCCAGTGGCTTTTAATCTTTCTCAGCTGTGCACGAACCGTGGCTCAGTTTCTCGGTCACCCCTGAAGAGTATCCCGACCGTCCAGTATCTCAGGAAGCATTCCTTCATCCCACAGGCTCACCTAGACTTTATTCACCTTTAAAATGTGCTTGGGCGGGAGAGATGGCTCATCAGATAAGGACTTCTAAAAGTCCTGAGTTCAATTCCCAACACCCACATGGTGACTCATAACTCTACAACTGTAGTCCCAGGGGATCCAATGCCCTTTTTGCTGCGCATACACACAGACAAAACATCCACATATATAAAATACATAAGTAAATAAATGTATTTATTTGGACCGTGCGGTGACTCGGCAGTTAAGAGCACTACACTTGAGTCCCAGCCTTCACATGGCACCTCACAATTGTCTGTCGCTCCAGTCCCAGGGTTCCAACACCCTCTTCTGGCCTTCACCGGCACCAGACATGCATATGGTGCAGAGACATACATGTAGACAAAGGATACATACATATTAAATACATAAATGGTTAAACATTTTTATTTATACAGTCTTAAGTTTCTACACATGCGTATCTTGCCTCTGTGTGCATGTGTGCCACATGCATGCAGTACCCGTGACAGCCAGAAGAGGGCACTGGAATGCCTGGAACTGGAATGCCTGGAACCGGAATGACGGATGCTGGGAGCCACCGACTGAGGTCCGGAACCAAACCCAGGTCCTCTGCAGAGGCAGCACACCATGCGCTCTTAACTTGGGAGTCAGTCACCTCTCCAGCATCTGTTTATTTAGTTTTGACTCAGGGTCTAATGTAGTCCAAGTAGACCTCAAATTTGTTATGCAATTGAGAATGAGCTTTTGAAATTAATTTGTTTGTGTGTAGGTGACACGTGGGAATCCGACACACATACCTGACACAGAGCTTGTATAGAGGCTCATGTGGCGCCGAAGACTGACCCTAAGACCTTAAAGACAAGCACTCCACCAACCGACTTACACCTCTCTCCCTATCTCTTCTCTTTTAAGCCTTTAACTCAAACTAAGCCCCAAACATCCCCCACGCAATGGCCTCCATCTACACGAACCCTCTTCTGGGCAAGGCCAGCCCTACCTTGGTAGGTCTTAGTGTAAGGCTTCCAGTTCCTGATGCTGATCAGGGGCAGACACACCAGCCCATCCTCGCTGACATTGGGGTGGTAGATCTTGGTGATGAATTTCAAAGTGGGAGGCTTTAATGGATACTCCCTGGGGAAATCGATCCGCAGACGGAACGCCTTGAGGTTATAGGGAGGTTGGTCCTGGTCAAAGAGAAGACACTGAGTTCTGTTCTGATGATGCAACCCCCTGAAAGATGGATTTTCTCCAAGGGCTTTGATCTGGTTCCCTCCCTTTCCCATCCCAGGATCCCGGGTTTCTCTGTTCTGCTCCCAGGAAGATATGAGGGTTTGGCAACTGCCTTAGAAATGAGAGGAAGGATAGACTTTCACAAGACCATTGGACAGAAAAATCTGACCCTGGGTTTCACCCTATTGTCCTGTGTGACCCATCTCCCATCCCTGAACCTCAGTTTCCTCAACTGAAAGATGGGACAGAAACCCAGAAGATCACACAGACAGACCTGGCTCAACTCAATGGGTCACAACAGAAAACAGACAGACACGTGAGAAGGAGATGCCCAGGGCAGAGAAGAGGCGGCCGTGAGAGCTGAGTGTGTGAGTGTGTGTGTGAAATGGTTGAAGAACAAAGTTACTAATTGAAAATGGTGCAGATGCTATGGAAAACCAGAAAGCAGTTCTCCAAAAATCAAAATGGGATCCATCAATTCCACTTTGGGAAATATTCCTCAAAGAATTTTTTTTAAAGATTTCCTTATTTTATGTGTGTGAGTGCCCACATGGAAGTCAGAAGTCGTTGACTCTCCTGAGATTGGAGTTACAGACAGTTGTGGGCCACCATGTGGGTGCTGGAAACAGAAGTCAGGTCCCCTGCAAGAGCAACCAGTGCTCTTAACTTCTGAACCATTTCTCCAGGGCTCCCCAAGAATCTTTTTTTTTTCTTTTTTGGTTCTTCAAGACAGGCTCTGTCTGTGTAGTCTTGGCTGTACTGCAAATCACTATGTAGACCAAGCTAGCCTCGAACTCACAGAGATCTGCCTGCCTCTGCCTTCGGAGTGCTGGGACTAAAGGCGTGTGCCACCACCACCCAGAAGAATTTTTTTTTTAAATAAAATCACTTTAACCTAATGAAGTCACAAATAAAAATATCACGGAGTTAAGGTAGCCACTCACAAAAACATTTGTCCAGTCCCAAACCCTATTCATCTCAGTGAACTTCACAGCTAGAGCAACCTTTCTGAACCATGCAACTTCCCTTAGGTTTTCTGTTTTGTTTTAATTTATTCTTCTCTCGTATAATCCATTCTGACCAAAGCCTCCCGTCCCTCCCTCCACCCTCCCAGTCATGGGGTCCTCCTCCTGTTTCCCTTCAGAACAGAGCAGGCCTCCCAGCGACAGCAAATGATTAGGGTTTTACATGTTACATCCTCACGCTCGGCACACACAAAAGAGGAAAACTACAACAGGGATAAAACTGGAAAGCCATCAGCTTTATGTCCCGTCATGACTCCTGTGTCCTTCTCCCTGCACCCTGTCTGTCCTCATCGCCTAATACCACCCACTCTTGGTCTCCTTTCGAATGTCACACTGTGCCCACCCTACAGCTGTTTGCATGTTGACACTATAGACCAGGATCTGCATGTGAGAAAGAACATTCTGGTTGGCTTGGTTTGGTTTGAGTGGCCCCACTTTCCAGGTCTAACCATTTGCCTGCAAATTTCATGGTTTCATTTTCCTATACAGCTGAAGAAGACAAATAATAGAGCCACATAATACATGCTAGAGACGCATAATACATGCTAGAGACACATAATACATGCTAGGGGCACTTAATACATGCTGGGAGCACTTAATACATGCTAGAGACACTTAATACATGCTAGAGACACATAATACATGCTAGAGACACATAATACATGCTACAACTTGGAGTAATCTTGAAGACATCACGATAACTGAAATAAGCTAGATTTTATAGAAGAGCAGGCAATGCTCTTAACCACTGAGCCATCTCTCCAGCTCCTAAGCTAGATTTTGAAAAGCTGGTGGCATACAAGCTCCTAGCATTACGCCTGATTGTTTCCATGGGCGCTGAGGGTTGAACTCAGGCCGTCATAAGCAACAACTGAGCCTCTCCTGTTTTTGATAGTTTGTCTGCTGAACCTTCTTTGGTGGACTTGGTAGCTACCAGTTTGAAGGAGAGATGTCCTCTAAGTCCAAAGTTTCTGTTGGTGTGTTCATTGGTCTGACTGGACTTGGAAGGAATTGGTCCAGAGACACGGCCTTTAACATACACCACAACCTCCAGAAAGAGATCCCAGGTCAAAGGACGGTCTCAACTAGTCCTGACCCTCCCTGCCCATGCAAGCCTGTGTCACCCCCTACCTAAGAGGGGACACTCACAGGCAGCAGGAGCATGTTCCACACCAGCACGTTGTCATCATTGCCAGACAGGTCCCGCAGGTACGGTGGAAGTTGTTCCAAAAGATCCTCCAACTCCTATAGGGGTCACATGGGGGGACAGTGGGCCAAGTGCCCATAACCCCAGCCCCCGACCGGCAGCCATGCAGCAAGCCCAAACAGGATATCCCAAGAGCAGAAAGCAAAAGGTCAGAGCCTGTTGTGGAATATTTGCTTACACTGTGTGAAGATGTGTCACTGTGATTGGTTTAATAAAGAACTCGCTGGCCAATAGCTAAGGGGGAGAGAATAGGCGGGACTTCCAGACAGAGAGAGGAACTCAGGATAAAGCTAGGCATGCAGTAGACACCAGTTAGACACTGAAGAAGTCAGACATCCAGTACAGAAGAGAGGTAACTGAACCACATGGCAGAACGTAGATTAACAAAAACAGATTAATTTAAGTCATATGAGATAGATGGGAAACGCCTAAGCTAAGGCCAAGCTTTCATAATTAATGAGGCTGTTGTTTGTGAGCTGGTGGCCCACAGGAAAACCCAACTTCGAGAGCCACCGCTTAGGGAGCACTTGGTGTGAGCCACCGCTTAGGGAGCACTTGGTGTGATCACTCAGCACAGCTGATTTCGGCCTCACCCCAGCCCCGCAGACCCATGTATGAGAATCAACTGATCACTGCTCTCAAATATTGAGAACTTGGGAGGAAGCTCTCCTAGAAACCTTCCTTTCTGAAAGCAAGGTACCTAACTCAGTCCTCTTGCCTGCTTCCTGGAAAGTCACGGAGTCCCGTTTCCTCTCTCCGTCTTCAGTGACATCTGCTGAATTCACTGGCAGAACAAAGGCAAGGACATCACCCATCCATGCCCTCCACCACACCACCACAGGGGTAAGGGACTGATCCAGGCTGCCCCTAATGAGAACCTCTGCGTGATACATGGTAACCAGGGGTTCTCAGAAATGGGCAGTCCATTGGGCATCCCTGATTCTCCCAGAAGCAGTAGCCTGAGCATCCTCCATGGACCCTTGATGAAGACAGGGTGCAGCCCCAGGAACATCTTTGAGGTAACAGAGGGAATTCAGATTGGAGGGTGTGGATAGTGTGGATGGACACACGATCAGGAAGGAGGGAAGGGGGGGAACAAGAGCGCTTCACAGAGGTCACATGCTGTGAGATAGGCCTTGAGGAACAGATAGGAGCCCACCAGGTGGAAAAGCAGAACGCCAAAGCCGAGGGCTCAGACAGGACAAGTGTGTGCAGGTGCCACTGAAATATTAATAGTTACTACAGCAAAAGGGCTTCATGGCTAAGTACATTTGGGAAAGTTGAGCTAAACAGTTTTGTCACTACAGAACAACCCAGAGTTTGTGGATTTGGTTTGGTTAGTGCCTTGAATATACTAGGTGGCACCCTACCACTGAACCCCCCTCCCCCAGCATACCCAGAGTCTCCAGTTACCAGAGTGCATCTGATCAAGGAACCTCACCCACGGAACTCCAGATCTTCTCCTTGTGTGGGGGGAGAGGGGCAATGATGACACACGGGCCATTGTAAAACCACACATTCAAGGCAACTCAGTCCTCTGGGACAATGAATAGATACAAACTGGTGGTTCTCATGCTGGGATGCCTTTACCCACTAGGGGACATTTGCCAATATCTAGACACGTCTTCCCTTATCCCGAATGGGGTAAATGCTACCACAGTTCAGCAGGTAAAGTCCGGATGCTGAGGAAACAACCTGCAAAGAATTATCTGGTCCCAAGGGGCAACAGAGATAAGGTTGGGAAATGCTTGTGTAAACACAGGCAAAGAGAAAGTTCCCCTGCCCAGGGGGTTGGAGGTGGGGTCCTTTGCTGTTGTAAGCCTTCTGTACTCCCGCTCCACACACATAAACTTCCCACAGTCCCTTCTATCTCTCAGCCTCGCTTCCGCGTCTAGTCAGGCCAACAATTTGCTTCCTGTGCCTCCTACTTAGAACCATGACCACGCATTTGCCTCTTCTACCTAACTATAACTATCTTCTAGAGCTTGGGCAAAAAAGAGAGGCTTAGGTAGAGCACAGATCTTGAGTGCCCATGTTCTGGGCTGGAGATGCAGCTTAGTTGGTAAAGTGTTTGCTCAGCAAGTGTGAAGCCCTGGGTTCAATTCCCAGCCCTGCATAAAACTTGATAAAGTGTTATACATCACTGATCCCAGGATTAAGAGGTGGAGGCAGAGAAATCGAGAAATCAAAGGTTCAGAAGTTGGGTGCCACTTATTGCTCTAACCCAGAGGACCCGGGTTCAAGTCCCAGCACCCACATAGTGACTAACAACTATCTCTGTAACAACCAGTTACAGGGGATCTGATATTCTCTTTTGCCTCTGCTAGCACCAGGCATGCAGGTGATTCACAGACATACATGCAGGCAGAACACCTGCCTTTTTACACGTAAAATAAAAGCAATAATTTAAAAAAGAAATTAAAGCTCATTGACAGCAACACATCAAGTTTGAGACCAACCCAGACTACATAAACCCTATCTCAAAATTAAAAAAAAATACCAAAGGGGAATCTTCTCTCTTACCACTGGGAATACTTGGATCTCCTGTGTTTTGGTGAATTCTGCCATGCCTTTCCCATAATTGCTGAAACCCAAGCTAAGGCACACAGCTCCTCCCAAAGCCTGCTAGTAAGTCACCTGACTTAGAGGAACTGAAAGTGAAAACGCAAAGGCCATTAAAAGCCCTGTGAGTTAGAGTTTCTTCAGTCTGGGCTCAAATTCCAGCCCAGTCACTCCCGCTGAATACCTGAACAGCACTGGTCAGCCAGGTTCTCTCTGATATCTCAGTTTCCTCCTCTGTGAAATGGGAAGACACAATTATCTCACAGAGCCGCTATAAAAATTAGATAAAAAAAAAAAACAAACTGCCTGGCACTAAGGGTTCTGGAAGCAATGCAAGACAGTCCATTTCTTAGCACTAAGGTAGCAAACCCCCTCTGCCCTATTTTGCGCCAGCCTTTAAATTTTAGTTCTGGAATGAGCCTGCTCTGGCCTTCTCCAACTTAAAGAATTTCCCTTTGTATAGCTGACGACAACGGTCACCTCTTTTCTCTCGTGAAACAGCCTTTCCCTAAATTCGGCAGACTGGAGGGGAAGACTTAAAGCCTGGGTGTGCCAGCCCCAGCTCACCAGCGTTTCTCATCTAAGATCTCCAACCGTGGCTCCCTTTAGCCCTCTAGAAAATCCTAAGGAAACTACCTCCTTCCCATTCTTCCAGATCGTACTCAAACAGTGTCCCAGAAAGAAACGAAAGCGCAAATGGGATACGATTTTTGTTCCTTTTCTGCCCCCTGCCGCCTGACACTGGGCTCAGGCATTTAGCATCTGTAGCGGACTGCGTTGGGAACCTAACAGGGCATAAATTGGAATTTCTCATCCAGGGACTATTCTGTATACATTCTTTCCAGGGACCGCCCATCCCGTCTGCATCTCTAGCAGTAGGTGGCGCAACAGAACCCTTCTGTGCCTGAGATAACGCCCCACTAATAAATTTCTAGCAGAATTGAAACTGAAACCACTTTGGGGAGTTAGTTCATTCTCACCCACACACCCACACACTCACCCTAGTACAACTCGGAAAGCTAGTGACAGCTCTTGTCTTGTGTGTCCCCATCCTAGCCCACAAACACACATACACACCGATCGCCCCCTTTCACTCCTTCATTGGGAAAGGGTACAGATGCCTGGGTTTCAGCCCACCCTAATAAGCAAAAGCGCCGGAGGTCAGCCGGAGGAAACGGAAGGCATAGAGCATGGGGCGGGGGGCATAGAAAGGGGTTGTCTTCAATGCGCCTACCTTCGCTACTCGCTTGCTGGCTGTCATCTCGGGTTCGAGTGTGGGGCACCAGCAGACTCTCGCAGGTCCCGGCTCTCTGAATCACAGGCTGAGCCACACCCACGCCCCGCTCCACCCACACGGACCCTAGCGGCTCCCCACCCCTTCGGGAGATACCTGGAGGGCACGGTCGAGTGCCCAGATCCGTGGTCTTGAATCCCAGGAACTCTGCTCTTGCAGGGGGAGACTAAGTCCTTGGAGAGCTCGGCTTCCCTTGGTTCCTGAGTCCATCCCGAGCCTTCACCAGCCCCCTCCACGCCGAGAACATACTCGCCGTGCAAACTTAGCTCTGGTGCGGGACTCTCTGTAACCTCCGCAAAGGGATAGCCGGCCTAACCCCCACCTCAAAGCCCTGGGCCACGTCACTTTGCCTTTTTGGGCCCAGTGCCCCATCTTAAAGGCGAGCAGGGGACCAGTGTAAACTGATGCCCTCCAAGGAACGCTCCCTTCTCTGTGTGGGATCCCAGTGCAGCCCAGCAGTTGGGCCTAGACATCACAGCGGAGGCTTCTTTTAGGTTGCTTGGTGCTGATGCTGTTGGACCCATTCGCTTTTAGTTTGGGGCACTCTGTCGACCTGTAGTCCTTTACTCCTCAGAACACCTAGGAGGTCGCTGCTAGATGGTGGTTTGGAAAACGGATGGTGGGAGAAGGCTCAAGATAGATTTCAGGAGCCTATTTTATATTATTACCAGCCTATCACAAACTATGGACCTATTGTGTGTTCTCACGAACAGTCGAGAGTTCCCGTCCCTCTGTGCAAGGGCAGAGATGCCTTGTTCTAGCCCAAGTTGAGCCACGGTGGATTAGCAGCCCCCCCCCCCCCATCCCAATATTGAACAGCATCTGGAAGAAATTCTGCTGCTGGGATGAAGCTGGTGAGGATCCCACCTTCCCCACCTCACCCAGAAATTAGTATATTTTGAACCCCAAGTTTTGACCCAGTATGCCACATACTTTTTTGTCTGTCTGGGAACCAAATGTCTGCTTTGCTTCGCTTGCAGGATAATTCTGCTATTAATTCAGTAGCTTTTACCAGGTACCTCCTAAATGATGACAATAAACAGGTCACCATCAGCAATCCCTCAATATAGGTAGGGGAGGAGGAAGCAGGCGTTTGTACCCATTTCTAGTCAGTCTTAGTTAACAAGCACTTACTACTGAGTGCCAGGGACTGTCTAGTGAACACAGCAGGTGAGAAAGTGTGGTGTCTGTCCTCAGAGAAGCTCTCAGGAAGTTGAAACACAGAGAATCCAGACTCTGAACTTTTGTGTCATTGTTGTTTTTGTTCGTTTGTTTTTTGAGATAGAGTCTTTTCACTATGTAGTCCTTTCTGGCCTGGAACTTGGAACTTGCTGTGGACCAGGCTGCCCTAGAACTCAGAGATCTGCCCACCTCTGCCTCCTAAATGCTGGGTTTAAAGGCCTGCACCTCCACACCCAGCTAAGTCTCTGAATTTTTATTAATAATAACATTAAGAATCACTCAGTCCTCTGGAGGTAGGAGGAGACTCACTTGATCTCCTGTCGAGGGGGCAGAGGCTTTCTGGATGACAGAAACTAGTTAGCTAGTAATTAATATTCGCATGGCAAACATTCTCATTTCTTTTTTTTTTGTATTTATTTATTTATTATATATACAATATTCTGTCTGTGTGTATGCCTGCAGGCCAGCAGAGGGCACCAGACCTCATTACAGATGGTTGTGAGCCACCATGTGGTTGCTGGGAATTGAACTCAGGACCTTTGGAAGAGCAGGCAATGCTCTTAACCTCTAAGCCATCTCTCCAGCCCCAACATTCTCATTTCTTTGTGTTTGGGTCCTAGGGACTCTTCTATTTCCTTATGAAATATACAATGAATCATTGTTAATGAAAATTTCCCTACCGTGCTACAGAATGTAAGGACCCAGGGCTTCTGGGAGCCCGGAGAAGCGGTCCAGCAATTAAGGGCATGTGTTGCCCTCCCAACAACCTGGGTCCAGTTCCTAGGATCCACATGGCGGCTCACAGACCATCCATAATTCCTGGAGATCAGACATTCTCTTGTGGTGCACAGATATGCAGGCAAAACAATCATGCATACAAAATTTAAAAAAACTTTAAAAAAAACATAAAAGAGAAAAGAAAGAACTCAGGGTTGAAGAGATGACAGAGCAAGAAAAGCTGTTGCTGCCAAACCCGGCTTCCCGGAATCCACGTGGCAGAAGGGGAAAGGAGAGAGCTGAATGCTTTGGGTTGTTTTCTGACCTCCACGAACAAACACCACAGTATGTTCACGAACACACACACACCAAAGAAAACCTAGTAGGAAAGCACACTTGAATGCCTCCCTTTTACCTAACCATATTTTGTATCCATTACCCATCTCCCTCCGTTCTTCCTGTCTGCTAGTCTTGCTCATTTCCTAGTAATATCTATTTTTTTCTCTGCTTCTGTGGGAACTCCTTCAAGCTTCCACACAGGGAGCGAGCTGATGGTGGTGGCTCACACCCTACTGCTCAAGAGATGGAGGCAGGAGAATCGGAAGTTTAAGGTCAGTTTGGGCTAATATGAGAGTTGGCAGCTAGCTTGGGTTACATGAGACCCTGTCTCAAACACGCAAATAGAACAGAAAATCCACATTTGAGTTACAATATGTAGTGTTTGTCTTTATGTGTTCTGATGTATTTCATTTGTGACACCCAACACCCATGGAATAAAATTTAAGCAGAAATTTTGAATAAAATCATTACCCATTCAGAACTGTGCACTAATACTCATTTTGAAAGGTTACAGATGAACATTTAAATTTTAAGCTCCATTGTATTTCACGTGCATGAGTGCATTTTATGTGACCGTATGTGTGGGTACCACATATTGCCTGACGCTGGAGGCGTCGGTGGAGGGCGTCGGATCCCCTAGAAAGGTTGTGAGGCTCCTGGGTCCTCCCAGTACATGCTCTTAATTGCTGCGTCACCTCTCCAGCTCTTCCAAAGAAAATTGTTTTTAAAAGAGGGAAATTAAAAAAATAGAAAATAGAAATAAATAATTGATAATGGATGCTTTAAAGCTCTCATATTATGGACTATCTAATTAGCTCCCCTGAGCTCTCTTAGGAGTTGGTACAGGAGATCATAATAACTTGCTTAAATACAAACCTTTTAACCCAGGGCCTGATATAACAAACCTAGACCGCAACAATATAAAACTCAACATGTCCTCAGGAGGTGATGTTTTATTACAGTACTCAGGAGGCAGAGGCAGGTGGATCTCTGTGTTTGAGATCAGCCTGGTCTACAGAGAGAGTTCCAGGACAGCCAGGACTACACAGAGGAACCCTGTCTGGGAGCGGGGGCGGGAGAAAGAAAGAAAATAAATTATAACATTGTCATTGTTATTTTCTTTATCGTCATCATTCAGTTCGGTGACTTCCAGTGCAGAGGAATCCCCCGAAGGAATGCAAACATCTTTAAAGGGTTTAAGTAACAAAGCAAAACTGGGGTAGCCATTCAGTAAATAAGCAGAGAGCTCATTTAATAGGAATAAGGCCGGGCTTCCATCTCCAAGGCTCCAGAATGCACAGTCACGGATTGAAAAGGCATTTTCTGCTTTTGGTTTGCTTAATCTTGGTATGTGATGGTTATTATTTAAAAAAAAAAAAAACCTTCACGTATTTTTTAAACAATAAAGGTTTGTTTTGGTTATTGGGTTTCAGGTTTTTTTTTTTTTTTTTTTTTTTGCATTCTCTGGGGCTAGAGAGATGAGATGGTCCAGTGGTTAGGATCACAAACACCTGCAACTCCAGTTCCGGGGCGTCCAACGACCTCGTCCAGCCTCCACAGGCAGCTCTACTCACACAGATATACACACTGTTAAAAATAAAATACAACAAATCTTTTGACTAACAAACGCCTTTCATGTTCTCAAGTTCTTTGGTTTCTCTTTGATTTCTCGGAGATAAATAATCAGCTTAATGCTCATCCATCTTTGCTTGTTTTTCTGTTTTTTGAGATGGAGTTTCACATCCTTGACTGTCCTGGCACTGCTCTGTAGACCAGGCTGGCCTCAAACTCACAGCGGTCCTACTGCCTCTGCTTCCCAAGTGCTTGGATTAAAGGTGTTCACCACCACTGCCCGACAGTCTTTAGTACCTCACACATGCAAATTTCCTCTTTTTTTTTTTTGAAACAGGGTCTCCTATAACCCCAGGTGGTCTCTAACTTGATATTTAGGTAAGGCTGATCCTTTGGCCTCAGCCTCCTGTGTGCTGAGATCCCAGGCATATATAATCATGCTACTATGCTGTCTCTACATCCCATTTTTAACAAGGAGGGCAGAAAGGCTTCACTGCACACTTCACAGGGGGACTTTAGTGACGAAGTTCTGCATTCTTTATGTTGGTTTTAGCAACATTCCCTTTAGGGCTGTGCTCTGATTTTCATGGCTGTTTTTTTGTCTTGTTTCCCTTCCTCCTTTAAAAAAAATCTAAATTGGCTGAGTGGTAGTGGCACACACTTTTAATCCCAGCACTCAGGAGATAGGGGCAGGCACATTTGTGAGTTTGAGTCCATCCCGGTCTACGAAGTGAGTTTCAGCATAGCCATGGCTGTTACATAGAGAAACCCTGTCTTGAAAAACCAAAACCCAAACAAACAAACAAATAAGAAATCTTCAGTTTAAAAAAAATTACTGAATCAAAGTAAACAAGAATGCAATCTATGTCTGGGCATGATGGTTTAGTGGGTAAACACGTGCCATGCAGACGTGAGGACCATAGCGTGACCACCTAGAACCCCAGGGCTCCTATGGAGGGTGGGTAGAAATGGGGAGGCAGGATGTTCCTCTGAGGCTCAAGCCAGATAACTTCCTGGGAAATGGAAAAGAAGAGACCCCACTCATACATATGAGGTTGTCCTCTAACCTCCACACAAGCTTGCAAACACACACACACACACATGCACACGTACACACACACACACGAATCCAATCCAGGCAAAGGGCATGAGTAACAATACTGACTGTTACTGTATTTAATTCTTCTATTTTTGAAAGAGATGAAAGTTAAAGCATATTCATAGGCCCCTAAAAGTATCGTGGGCTGAAGGCCCTGAGCCTCACTGACCCGGATTCATTCTATTTGTGGTGAGTGCTATTGATTTTCCATTTACAGAGACAAAGCCCTGCCCTGTTCTCATATCAGGGTAGCCAGTAAAGAAAATGAACCCATCAAACAATATGAAAGCAAATAATCCTGCGGACAGGGCAGACGAGAATACGGCCGAATCAGAGAACTCCGTAGCCTTGGAGGGAAGACTGGGGTCCAGAGACGCGCATCCTCACGGGGCTGGTGCAAGAATTCCAGAGCTGGGCTGTCTCAACGCTCCAGACACCCTTCTGGAGCTGAGGTAGCTCGACTGCCCCAGAACATTCCGGGAAGGGCTGACCAGTCCCCAGTGGCTCATTTTCACGGGATTCGGGAAGTTCCTAAATTACCCCATAGCCTGCTCTTGCCAAGCCCTGGGGCCTGGGGCCTGGAGAGTCGTCTTCCCAGAGGACTCCATGAGGAAACTGCTCCAGACGGCCTTTGTTTCCAGAGGACAGCAGTTTGTAAACCGCTCAGAGGCAACAAGCCCGAGACCGAGTTTCTTTACATCCACACGGTCACGTTTTGTTGAAGAAGAGAAGGGGGAGGGTTGGGGAGGAGCAAACTAATGGGGCTGCAGTGAAGGCTCAACATATTTTTTAGATTATGTATTTATTATGAATAAAATATTTTGTCTGCATGTATGCCTGTAGGCCAGAAGAGGGTACCCGGTCTCATTATGGATGGTTGTGAGCCACCATATGGTTGCTGGGAATTGAACTCAGGACCACTGGAAGAACAGCCAGTGTTCTTAACCTCTGTGAAGACTCAACATTTTTTAAGAGTGCTCACTGCTCTCTTAGAGGCTCAGGGTTGCATTCCCAACACCTCTTGCTTATATATGAAATGTAAAAGGGTAAAATGAACTAGCTGCCCTGCCTTGGAGGAAGGGAGACAGACTTCTGTCACCCAGGTAACCAATGCTGCTGACCAGAGGACCCACCCAGAGGGAGGAAGATTGATCATCCCGTGCCCTGAGAATTTTGTTCCCTCCCGTTTTTCTTTTCCTTTTTGGTTTTTCGAGACAGGATTTCTCTGTAGTTTTGGAACCTGTCCTGGAACTAGCTTTGTAGACCAGGCTGGCCTCAAACTCACAGAGATCCACCTGCCTCTGCCTTCTGAGTGCTGGGATCAAAGGTGTGTACCAGCACAGCCTGGCCTTGTTTTCTATTTAACCTAGAGGGGGAAGGCTAAAGATGCAGTCTAGAGTTGAGGCTGAACCATCCACGGGTCGGCTTTCTGGACCCACTCTCTGGGTGGCAAATGGTAACAGTGCTAAGAGATAAAAATATGATCTTTAAAAATACAGGCAGAGGAAGAGCTGTGGAAGGTGAGGGCCTCGTGGAGTCTCTGTTGCTTGGTAGCTCAAGGCAAGACCCAGAAATGTCTCTAGAAAGCTCTAAGTGAAAAAAGAAAACAGCCATGTAGTGCATCTGAGTGCAAACTGTGTGTATGCTCACATATGCATGCTGTCGTGCATGGCATGTGCATATGGAGCCTAGAGGTGACTTGGGGTATCTTCCACTGTCACTTTTCACCTATCTTTTGAGGCAGGGTCTTGCATTGGATGCAGAGTTCATTGATTGGCTAAATCAGCTAATCAGGATGTTCTGGGCCTCCCCTGTCTTGGCTCTACCCAGTGCTAGGGTTATAGAGTCTTATGGCCATGTCTGGCTTTTTGGTGGGTGCTCAGAACTTAGGTCCTCACAATGCTTGGGAGGGGGCAGGCGGTTTAACTATCGCCCTGGCCCCAAGTTTTATCATTTATTGGCTTTCTTTTTGAGACAGGGTTTTTCTATGCATCCCTGGCCACGCTGGAGATTGTTCTATAGACCAGGCTGGCATCATACTATAAGATTCGCCTGTTTCTGCCTCCCATTAAAGGCGTTAGCCACCACTGCTCTGCTCCTAGTTTGTATCTTACGTGAACACTAAGTGAGTGAGTGTGCACACCCAGCTGTGAAACCCAGTGGCGGGCTGGGTAGAAAACAGCTTTTATCGTGGGTTGTTGTTGTTGTTTTACATTTTTTTGCCAATGGATCAGGCAAACAGTTCATGTTAATGTTTAAATATTTGACTTTATAAAGGGATTTTTTTTTTTTTAAATAGGAAAGTATGAACTGTACTGGGCTAGACACCATCAGGAAAGATTGTTTACTGGGACGGGGGCAGAACAACATAAAACTTCACCCAGCAGTATCCATGAGCCCCTGGTGAAGCAGCTGTTCCTCTGGAATTTGTGCCATCTTGCTCCCCGTTGCTTACCCTCCTCCATGTGCTACCTTTGTGTCTCTCTTCTAATTCTTATCAATTCCCTAGAGGAGGCAGCAGGCAACACCAGCCTCCTTGTAGTCCTGCCAGAAGACACTGGAGGGATGGAGTGAAGGATAAAATAACACTAAAAGGCCTAGTTGGACAATCCTATCCATGTCCTTGGCAGCCAGTCTCAAAGGACCTTGCCTATTCAATTGGTCAACAAGTATGTACTGAGTTTCTGCTATGTGTCAGGTGGGGGGGGGGGCAGGAAGTTGCACAGACCAGAAATGGCAGGAGGATTCTAAGTTCAGTACTATCCTTAGCTACCTTCCTGGTTTGAGAACAGCCTAGGATACAAGAGACCCATCCCCAAGACACACAGATCACTCGATTCTCCTTAGCTATAGGTGTTCTTCACTTTGCTTGCTCAGATGAAAGACAGGATTTATCAGAAAGAAGTAATGGTTAAATTTTTAGGGGTCAACAGAGGGGAATGCGTGCATTGTGTGGAATACACAAAAGCGCATGTGTGCGCTGTTGCATTCACCCGTGCGTGCACACACGGAAGCCAGAAGTGGACACTGAATGTCTTCCTCTACCATTCTGTACCATAGTTTTGAAAAGGGTCTCTCTGAAACCGGAGCTTGTAGGCAGAGGCTGCTTGTTCATTCCTGGCCGCCCAGAGATAATCACGCAGAAACTGTATTAATTACAACACTGCTCGGTCTATTAGTTTGGGCTTCTTATTAACTAACTCTTACTTCTTTTTTTTTTTTTTTTTTTTTTTTTTTTTGGTTTTTCGAGACAGGGTTTCTCTGTGGCTTTGGAGCCTGTCCTGGAACTAGCTCTTTTTTTAAAAAAAAAAAATTATTTATTTGTTATGTATACAATATTCTGTCTGTGTGTATGCCTTGGATCTAGCTCTTGTAGACCAGGCTGGTCTTGAACTCACAGAGATCTGCCTGCCTCTGCCTCCCGAGTGCTGGGATTAAAGGCATGCGCCACCACCGCCCAGCTTCTCTTACTTCTTAAATTAACCCATTCCTATTATTTTATATTTTACCACAAGGTTCGTGGTTTACTGGTAAGGTTCCTGGCCTTCTGTCTCCTTCGGTGGCTACAGGGTATCTCCCTGACTCTACCTACTCTCTCTCTCTCTCTCTCTCTCTCTCTCTCTCTCTCTCACACACACACACACACACACACACACACACACCACACACACACACATAATTTATATGTGTGTGAAAGAAAATTCCTGAAAAGAAGCAGTGTCTGGCTGTGAGCAGCAGCCAATAAAAACCTCCTGGAAGGAAACTGTGTCTGCAGAGATGGACTGGAGTTCTGTAAATTCAGAAGCTAATTGCCTTATCTGGAGATAGTTTCAGCCTTTCTGAACAGCCAGTCCTCACCCCACTCTGTGGCTGACTAACGCCTCGCGATAATAAACGAAACAGTGGAACACGGGCTTCCAGCAGTCCCCAAGCTAAGGACACCATCCGATCACAGCTTAGGCCTGTGAAAACAGCTTCCCCGTTCTCCGCGTGTCTGCCGCTCTGGTGTGTGTAAGTGTTGGCGTATTTGATCAGTACACTAAATAACCAGACCAGCTCAAAACAACAGATATAATTTAATAATTGAAAACGGGGAAGCTCACGCTATCAGAGTAGAAGGTCCGAAGCCCAAAAGCGCCCCGAGCACCTATATACCCCCCACCCCCACCCCCTCATTTATCTGCCTGGATCCAGGCAGCCACACCCTAGCCAGACGTGACTGGCTGAGCTTCCCCATCAGGTGTGCCCACCAGGGCAATTTAAAGTCATCTTGATTAACGACCTCCTCTATTCTGTAAAACTATAAAGAACTTTGTGAAACTACTTCCATGTTAGAACATGTAATTTGCAGTATTTTAAATCTGCATTCCAGCGCTGGAGAGATGGCTCAGGGGTTAAGAGCACTGGCTGCTCTTCCAGAGGTCCTGAGTTCAATTCCCAGCAACCACATGGTGGCCCACAACCATCAGTAATGAGATCTGGCGCCCTCTTCTTGCCTGCAGGCATACAAGGAAGCAGAATGTTGTGTATATCATGAATAAATAAATCTGTATTCCACTCAAAGTGGCACCAGAATAAGCGGTCTTTGAGGTGTGGTTTTTACGTCCACATGTGTGTCTGTGCTGTGCACATGAGCACTGGTGCCTATGGAGGCCCAAGGAGAGCACTGGACCCCCTGGAGCTGGAGTTACAGGTGGTCAAGAGCACCTAGAGTGAGTTCAGCAAGTGCTTTAACCACAGAGCCGTCTCTCCAATCCCAAGAAAGAGCAGCTTTTGGCCCAGGCATTTCCTGTTCACCCTGGGGATGAGAGATTCTCACCCTATACTTAGAGGATGCTCTAACGTACACTACCAGACACCGGACAAATAAGACTAGCAGGGGCTGATTAGCCACATATAGGCTGTTCTCAAGGAACAACACACATCTAACAACGAGAGTAACACATGTCACAGTGAACCACACAGGGGCTGGGCTCTCGGGAACAGAATAAAAGCGAGGGGCGGTGGGATTCAGACATCATAACAGAGTCTGGGATGGTTCTTGTTTGACTGATTCTGCAGGCTGCCAGGGAACTGAAATCCAGTGCTCAGTGATAGGCAGGAATGTACCTGATACCCTTGACAGGGAAGGTTATCAGCTAAGGCCTTACCCGAGGGGACAGAAGGGAAGGGGATCTTGCTTTTGGAAGCTCCCTGATAGTCTCCAGCTGTCGGGACGGCACATAATATTGAGCCTGAGTGTTTGGCCTGTATTAGTCATGTTTCTCCAGAGAAACAGAGCTAACAGGATGTGTATATATAGAAAAGAATTTTATTTTAAGGAATTGGCTCACGTGACTGTGGAAGCTAACCCAAAAGCAGTCTCCTGGCAAAATTCCTCTTTGCTGGAGAGGTGGGGGTGCAGGGATTGTTCTGTTAGTACCTTGGTGGACTGGATGAGACCATCTCACATCATGGAGAGGCAACTCAATGTCCTCCAATGCGACGCTCATCTCAAAACCACCCTGGACTGGATGGCTCAGTGGGCCAAGTTCCATCCCTGTGATCCACATTTTTTTCAGGCTTTCTTCTGGCTTATTCGTGTACACACAAATAAATAAACATATGTAGGGGCTGGAGAGATGGCTCAAGGGTTAAGAGCACTGACTGCCCTTCTAGAGGTCCTGAGTTCAATTCCCAGCAACCACATGGTGGCTCACAACCATCTGTAGTGAGATCTGGTGCATTCTTCTGGCCTGCAGGCGTACATGCAGGCAGAACACTGACATAATAAATAAATAAAAGTCTTTTAAAAGAATAAAAAAATACCTTTAGTTCAAGCATTGTGATGCAGAGGCAGGTAGAACTCTGTGAATTTGAGGCCACCTTACTATACATAGCAAGTTCCAGGCCAGTTAGTGCTCCACAGTGAGACCCTGCCTCAAAATAAATAAATAAATATAATTTTTTTTAAATCACCCTGATAGACTCCTCTAGAATGCTTGACCAAATAGCAGAACACAGTCACACCAAGTGAAAATATAAAATGCACCGTTGCTAATACCAGCTGTAGTAGCATATAGCGGTAAGCCTAGCACTGGAAAGGCTGGAACGGGAAAATCTCCATTTGAGAGTAGCTTGGCACTCAGGCGCTACACAGAGAAATCCTGTCTTGAAAGAGAACTCAAACTATGAACAAATTTAGCTGGGAGTTGTGATAGACTACAAATATCCTAGCACTTGGTGAGCAGAGACAGGAAAATCAAGGGTTCAAGGCTGGCCTGAGACAATACAGAAAGGAAAAGAGGGAAAAATAAAAAGAATGATCACACTGCTTTGTAAACTGGCAGACATGTTGGAAATGTCAGTGGAGCTGATGCTAAGTACCATCTCTTAGCCGTGATGCTCCTGTGGGCAAGCCCCAAAGAAATAGACTGAAGACAGTTATGTCCAGAGTAGCATTGCGCAAAACAGGCTGCACCTGCCAGCAACCCAAATATCTGTCAACGGTAGAAGAGATAAAATTGCAGAACGCTGAGATAACTGAAAACTAACAAGGTGTAGGCGTGCATCCACAGCCCAGCTCTGAGGTAGTTTCATCCCGGTGACCCATAAAAAGATGAAGCAGGCGGACTGACTGAGCACAGAAGCTGAGGGCTAGCCTGAGAAACATAGGGAGCGTCCACTTTTTCAAAGCTAAAAAGAAGAAATGTAACTGCAAACTATGCAGAAATGAAAATAAACCACAGCCACGTGCTGTAATCGCTGATTTTTTTTTTAAGACAGCCAGGCTAGGGAGATGGCTCAGTTGGTAAAGTGATTGCCTCGCAAACATGAGGGCCTGACTTTTTAAAAGACGGGCATGGGGCCAATTATGGATCAGTGGGGTAAAGGAACTTGCTGCCAAGACTGATGACCGGAGTTTGATCCCCAAGATCTGCCTGGAAGAAGAGAATTAACTCTCTCAAGCTGTCCTCAGCACCCAAGTCCCAAATTTGGTCCCCAGCATTCATGTTGGGCAGCTCATCCCTGTAGCTTCAGTCCCAGGGGATTATGGTGCACTTTTCTCATCTCTGCAGGCGCACACACATGCACATGCATGCACACATGTTTTTTAAAATTAATTTTTAAGAAGAAAAGCGAGAAAACAATTTAAGAGCGAACCCCGTTTGGAGGCACATGCACTAGGGAGGAAGAGTCGTGGCGGTCACAGGGCTCACTGGCCAGGGGGCTTAGCTCCAAGCGGGCAGGGAAGGGAGCATGGTTCCTTAGGAACACGACCTGAAGTTATCCTACGGCCTTGATGTGTCCACCCCCACACATATATATTCACATGAACATACATGTACTAATGTGTAGTTTTTTGGTGAAAGAAGTCAGATATCTAGGAATGCACGTTGTGGTACAAACCTCAAAGTGAAGGCTGGGGGTATAACTCAGTGGACAGTACTTGCTTAGCATTTATAGAGCCCTGAATTTGGTTCCTGGCACTGCATAAACTGGGCACAATGGTGCAGTCCTCTAAGTCCAACATTTAGGAGTCAGAAGCAGGAGGCTTGGGAGGTTGAGGCCAGCCTGCCTACATAGGGAGACCCTGTCTGAAAAAACTCAAGGGCCAAATCGCACGTAGTGGTATCTGCCTGTACTCTCGGTGTCGGGGAGTGGAAGAGAATCACTTCAAGGTCAACCGAGTTGACAGTCAGTCAGTCTGAGGACCAACCAGGGTTACTGAAGATGACTTTGCCACAAACATCCATGGGCTGGAAATGTAAATTAGTGGTGGCGTGCTTGTCTACCACACAGGCCCTGGATTTAATCTCCATCACCATGGGGGGGGGGGGGTAGAAGAGAGAAAGAGGAGAGAAGCGGGAAAGAAGAAGGAGGATATTCACAACAGCATTAGGATGGTGGTGGCCTACAGCACTGGACATGGTGACTGATGGGAACTGCTGGAGTGTTGATGACATCCTGCTCGTTAGTCAGAGTAAGGGCTCATTGATGTCACCTTTATCGTTTTGATTCAACCCTGTGTTCATTCCTATGGAATTTTCTTTCTGAACTGTATTTCCCCGTAAGTAGTTTTAAATGATGGAAAGTTGAAGGCTCTAGACAGCCATTCTGCCAGGGCCCTCAGATGTGAGTCTGCTCCACATTGACTAAAGGTAAGGGAGTTTGAGCTTACTCTCGCTCAAAGTTGTTCCCAACAGGTGTGGCTACAAACAAGAGATCCTGACCGAGGGTGTGGTTGATTAGTATTTTGGGTTTAGAGGTGGATCCGCTCCACCTTGACCAAGGGTTGGAGAAATCAAGTCTGTCATGTTAATGAAGTTATCCTGTTGCCTCCCCCGTCCCCTTTTGGAGTGGAGTATATAAGCATGTGGAAGGTAAACAAAATCAGTATTCACTGGATATCCCTCCCGATGCTGTTCTGTGTTTCTGTCTCTTATTTCTCTCCTATCTCTGTTCCTTTTGCTTAATAATTCTAATCCTCACTCTCCTACCCTGGACCGTGCGAATTCTGTCGAGGCTGGACCCCAACAGATGTCACCTCAACATGTGGCCTACGACACAATTCACCAGAAAATAAAACAATTTCTAAGTGATTCCACAAACATGCTTAGTTTCAAAAATAAGCTCATGAGTCAGGCAAGGGGGTATACAACTATAAATTGAATTGATTGTTGTGTTTTATCACAACTATAGATAATAAATACAAAGTATAGTCAAACTTTCTTGGACTACCAGCTCCCAAATAATGATACAGAGACTTGTTATTAAGTATAAAGGTTCGTCCTTAGCTTAGGCTTGTTCCCAACTAGCTCTTAAAGCTTAAATTAGTGTGCTTGCTTCGGCAGCACATACACTAAGATTTGAACGATACAGAGAAGATGAGCATGTCCCCTGCTCAAGGATGACATGCAAATCTGTGACGCATTCCATATTTTTTATAAAAGCAAACTTTTATTAGCCTGTTTACATTAACCTGCATTCTGCCACATGCCCAGTTACCTCTCCTTGGTATTGTACATCGACTTCCTCCATCTCACTGGCAAATTCCCCACCTCTCAGACTCTTCCCCAGAGTTCCCCTCTCTTCAGGAAATCCCACCTATCTCTCCCCTCTTACCTAGCTATGGGTTGTTCAACTCTTTATTAAACTATCAGAAGGTGCCTTAACAAAAACACATCTTCACAGTGTACAAAACCGTTATTCTACAACAAAGACTAAAACAATGGTATTCACAGTATACAGAGGGGAATCCCACATTATGAAATCCTGGAAGAACACACTTGAAGTGGTTAAAAGGCATCTGTAATGACTTAATTTTGTAAATGTCTGGCTTGTTTAAAGTCTTACAAGGCACATACATGATACTGTGCTGATAACTTTGAAAGACTAAAGTATCCTTAGATAAATGAATGGGCCAATGCAGAATGTCTATAAAGGGAGTCATCAAAGGCTTCTCTTCTACTCTGAAAAGTTTGGTGCTACAAACGAGGTCCTTTGGGGTTTCCAGGATTGGAAAGCTTGTGTCTCCACAAATATTTGGATCTAATTTCCAGTCTTTACTCCTCGTCTCTGTCCACCTCTTGGTACCAGCTGGAGACTGCCAGGAAGAAAAGAATAGGAGTTTAGCAGGAGGGTTGTGGATGAGCACTCAAGGGCAAGGGTTCCAGGCTCAGTCTCTGTGGAGCTACGGAGGAAAACATCCATGTACGGAGAGAGTATTGTGCAGAGATCATCTGTGGTGACGGTGACACCAGGGACCCACATCAGACTTTTACTTGTGGCTGTCAACACCACGGCTTCCACAGACAGGAGCGTGTGGTAGGAAACCAGAGACAAAGCTCCATCATACAAAGCACAGACAAGTACGGAAAGCATAAACGCCTGCCTCCTATAGGGAAGGACTGAAGTCACAACTTTACACCAGCTGGATAAATGCTCATCCACACTAGGAAGAAATTCCGTAAATGTGGTGACTTAGTCAGCTGCAGCTCCCGCTTCATCAGACAAGAACACAGCTGCAATGCAGAAACCCCGTGAATGCCCAGGGTACACAGACAGTGGTGGCCAAAATATTCCAGGAAAGAGATCTATAACCAGAGAAAACCTCTCTGCTTCTCCGCTGTAACTTCAGCCTGAAAGTGTTGGGGCATCAGAAGTGACCCCAGGATCTGCTGACTACTATAGACAGGCCCTAGCATGGGTTAGTAACTCCAAGGATTTCACCAGCCAGATGTGGTCAACATTTGTTTTTGACTCTTACTAGCTGTGTATATCTGTTACTTTTACTTAACAGTGACCAAATTCAACAAAACAAAACGACAGCCTACAGAATGGGGAAAGATCCTCACTAACCCCACATCAGACAGGGGTCTGATCTCCAAAATCTACAAAGAACTCAAGAAATTGGACACCAAAAGATCACATAATTCAATTTAAAAAAATGGAGTACAGACCTAAACAGAGAACTCTCAACAGAGGAATCTAAAATGGCTGAAAGACACTTAAGAAAATGTTCAAAATCCTTAGTCATCAGAGAAACGCAAATCAAAACAATTCTGAGTTCCATCTTACACCTGTAAGAATGGCCAAGATCAAAAACACTGATGACAACTTATGCTGGAGAGGTTGTGGGATAAAGGGAACACTTGTGCATTGCTGGTGGGAATGAAAGCTGGTACAGCCCCTTTGGATGTCAGTGTGGCGATTTCTCAGAAAATTAGGAAACAACTTTCCTCAAGACCTAGCAATACCACTTTTGGGTATATATCCAAAGGATGCTCAATCATGCCACAAGGACATGTGCTCAACTATGTTCATAGCAGCTTTGTTTGTCATAGCCAGAATCTGGAAACAACCTAAATACTCCTCGATCAAAGAATGGATAAGAAAAATGCGGTACATTTACACAATGGAGTACTACACAGCAGAAAAAAATAACGACAGCTTGAATTTTGCAGGAAACTTTTCAAAGGATGGCACTTATATTATGGCACTTCTTTAAGGTTTAGGAGCTCTCCAAGAAAATGGAGCGCAGAGCCAGGTCAAACTCAGGGTCTTTTCTAAGGTCTTTTGGGAGCCATATGAGTGTTCCACTCTCCTGCTCCTGTCTTTCGAGTTTCTGTGAGCACTGGATCTGGTGCCAACCACAGACTTTCCTAAAGAAGGCAAACCCAGGTAGGGGTCAGGCCTGTAGTTAGACAGTCACACAACTTCATATCTATATCATGTTACCAGAGAGAGCAGCCTTGCTTTGCAGAGGACATAGGACTGCCAGACTCAGCACATGAAATACAGTCAAATTTAAATTTTAGATACACAACAATGGTGAAAATTTTATCATAAGCATATTCCAAGATTGCATAGGATTTACTTAGAATTCATATATAACTGGGTTCCTCCTTGCCAGGGTCTCACAAAACCGGCTTATTGTGACAACCCAACCATAAATACATAGAGATCAGGATTTGATTTTTGTTTGCTGGTTTGGGATTGTTGCTGTGTTTGAGTTGTCGGTTTCTGTGATTGTTTCGCTTTGTTGTGGCGCTAGGGACTGAAACCTGGGCTCAGCTAGGAGCCTCAGACTCCTAGCTCTCAAACTTAGAACGACTCATGATATATACGATAGGGAGGAGGCCGAAGCTGGGACTTTAGGACACTTAAGCCCAAGCCTGGCGTATCTCCAAACGACGGCAATGGAAAGGCCAGACATTAACTGTTTCTAAGACTTGATGTCTTAACTATCAAATGGCCTATTTCCAGAGTTACTTTGTCCATTTATCCAAAAGAAAACAAAAGCAAAAAAACTCATCTCTTGTAAAATGGGGGGCAAGTTTTGCATTTCTTCTGCTTTTTTATCTTGCTCCATGAAACACAGGTTGGTTTTGCATCCCTGTGAGCTGCACTAAGCTTCCCCACCCCGTCCCATCGCATCCTACTCCCACTTCCACCCCACTCCGAGAGGGGAGATCAGGCTAAACTACTAGCCTGGCTCACAGTGCCAGACCCAGACTGTCCCAGGCCTTTCCCATCCTGATTTACGGGAACTCGCACTCTCGCACTAGTGATCAATCATCCTTAATTTTTAACAGGGCAGTGTCCTGAACCAGCCAATAGCTGAGACTGCCCCCCGACACCCCACCCTCACTGACCTTCTGCGACTGTCCATTCAGTCTGCCCTGAAGCTGCCTAGCGACCAAGAACTTGGACCAGGTTTTATAACGGGACCTTTGGGGGAGGAACACAAAGTCAAGAGGGGTTGGCAGGGTGGTCTCCAGCCTCCCTCTCCCCTACTTTCTAGCCCCGTTTGTTATCGCTGCAATTTCCATAGGCTTGCTTCCCCTTGAGCCTTCTGCCTCCTCTTCCCTCAAAGCTGTGCTGCCCAGCTCGCCCTGGCCCTCCTCTCGGCTGCCCCTGGCTTATTGTTTAGTTAAGCGGGACCCGGGACCCTGGAGATTGAACAGATGGGCTGAGACCTGGGCGTGAAGGGAGAGAGAAGGGCCAGGCGGTGCCGGGAAAGGGAAGCGGTTTGGGGAAAACAAAACAGAGGGCGGAGCCAGGGAGAAGGTGGCCCCAGAGGGAGGAGGCGGGAGCACACCAAGAAGGGTCGAGGCCTGGAATGGAATGGGGGCGGGCCTGGGGATGGGTTGAACCCCCTGAGCTCCTAGGCTCAGGGCTGCCTCTGAGGCTAACTGGCTTCACAGGTCGCAGCTGACGTCGCTGCCCAGATGGCCTCCAGGCTGACCCCTCTGATCCTCCTGCTGCTGCTGCTGGCTGGGGTAAGTGGTCCCTCCGAGGGAGGCGGGGGGAGGAGTAACCCCCTTTGGGCCCTGGGGATGGAGGGAAGCTCCTCCTGGGATTAAGTTCTAGCCTAGCCCTACCGTAGGAGGAGGGACTTGAATTCTATATTAGAAGATACACAAGCTGGATGACCTTAGGCCGGACCTCCAAGCTTCCTTAACCAAATGTATAAAAGGCAAAATACATAGACTCCACCCAGCTCACCATCCAAGCTTGGTGGGGTCATGGGAGGCAAGACGAGACACAAGTTACAACCTGCCCCCTCTTTGATGCTGTGACAGGCTCTTCCAGGTCTGGGTCTGTAGAAAGTGGGGTGCAAGAAGAAGGCTGGCAGACAGACATGGGCCGGCGCCAAGGTTAAGAGCACCGTGGCCCACGTGGCCTAGGAGGACAGGGATAAAAAGTAAACTTGTGAAAAGAGTGAGTGCTTGCTTCCGGTGGATAAGCAGGACGTTATTCTGGAAGCTGGCATCCTGGGTGACCTTGGGGAGTCACCACCTGACGTCCGATTGAGCAAGGGATCTGAATTTTGCAGACTTTCCTTCCCACTTCTGAAAACACTGTCACATAAGGAGATCCTTCTAGCGCACCTCCCAAATGCCTAGATACCCGGGGTTACAGGTTGCACCGTTGCACCCAATTCCCACAATTCTTCCTTTCCTTTTGGTATACTAATTGTTTTCAGTACTCACCGGTATACCACACCCACTCTGAATATCCACAGTCCTAAAATAAGGCTCACAAATGCAAATGTCTATACTACCCTGGCAAGTGAGTCAAAACGAGAAAACAGCTTCTTGCATGGTGGTCAATGAACACAAATACTTGATAACCAAATTGGAATTACCCCATGTTTCCTGCAGAGAATTCCCCTGGCATTGCCTATTTCTGAAGGAATAACCCTTCACCTGCCAGACTACACCAAAAGCAACTGGTACAGTGTGCTCATAGTCTTCAGGCCTGGAGTGGTTGAGGGAACTGTGGCTCACTAAGAAATGAGACCCTGTTTCTTGAACCACAGGATAGAGCCTTCTCAGACTCAGAAGCTGCCAGCCAGAGCATCCAGGACCCATTGGTCACTCAAGAGGAAAGCGAAGACATCGTCCCTGAGAGAGATGGCCCCTGGAGTTTGAGTAAACATACAGTACAGTCTACCTGGCCAACGACCAATGCACCAACCAAAAACACAACTGACACCACCCAGAACACCCAACCGATGGCACAACTACCCACGGATTCTCCCAGCCAGCCCCCCATGAATGCTTCCGGCCAGCCCCCCATGAATGCTTCTGGCCAGCCCCCCATGAATCCTTCTGGCCAGCCCCCCATGAATGCTTCCAGCCAGCCCCCCATGAATGCTTCCAGCCAGCCCCCCATGGATCCCTCCAGTCAACCGTGTACAACCACGGATTCTCCCACCCAGGCTCCCACCAAACCCTTCTGCTCAGAGCCGCTTGCTCAGTGCTCTGATTCAGACAGAAAGTCCTCAGAGGCTACTCTGGCGGAGGCTTTGACAGAGTTTTCCATGAAGCTCTACAGCGCCTTCTCATCCACCAAGAAGGCTGAGACCAACATGGCCTTCTCCCCATTCAGCATCGCCAGCCTCCTGACGCAGGTCCTTCTTGGTAAGACTCTGGCTTCCATCCAGGCTGTATGGGGGACTCTCCACTAGGGATCACCAATCACACCCCTCTGCGAGGCTGTGTCTCTGAGAAGAAGCTGTAAAATGGGCTACGTGACTGGGTGGTAGGCCTTCATTCTTGAACGCTGCTTTATTTAACAATGATTTAATAAGGTCCTCTTGCTTATAAAAGCCCGTGGACTCATTAACAACATATAAAGTAAGGTCCCAATCGTGGTTCATAGCAATGGAAGCTGATAAGGGAGATGAAGTCATCGGAGGCAGACCTGAGAGAGAGTCCTGGTCATGCATTTCCTGGCTGTGCAGCCATGGGCAGTTCACTTAAGCGCTCTTGAGTGTGAGTTCTTGACGGTTAAGTAGAGGTGGTGAGATCTCCCTTCAAAGACCAAGACTCAGATGATGTGGTGCCTTGACTCCCTGGGAGATTAAAAAAAAAAAAAAAAACTTCTACCACCATGAGAGTGATTTCCCTGAGGGTGGGGGGGAGAGAGAAAGAGAGAACATCTCTCACACCCCAGCCCAGAAAATTTCAGTAATGCTCGTAGAGATTGCACATACAAGATTCCTCCTCCTGACTTCCCCAAATCCTAACATCTCACTGTATCTGGTAAGATGCTGGTAGCACCTGGCTCTCCAGGTGTGACAGCAAGACTGTCCTCAGACATCCTCAGGGTCTCCTGGGGGGTCCTTCCTAGTCTGTTGGTTCCGCTTTGTTCACTTCAGTTCCAGTACTGCATTCATCTTATTATTAGCTCTGGGACCTTAAATGCATTAATAACACTATCTTTGAAAGTTCAGACCCCTTCTATATACTAGGAAAGTGAGTGTCTATGTAAAAGGATTGGTGGTAACTTAATAAGATAACATAAGAGAAGCATTAGAACACCTGGACTAGACGCAATGCTCTTGACAAGTTTTGGCTGCTGCCGTGGAGAAGACACATACGGTGTTTAATAATGAAGGACACCCACCCTCTTTTACAACAGGGGTCTAAGGCCTCTACTTATAGGAGGATTCTGTAAACCCAAATCGTCTAAGTCAGGATTAGTGTGGAGCAGTGCTCAGAAAGATACGTGCGTGCGACTTACAAAGGTGGAGACCAGTGGAGGAGAATGTTTGAAGCCGGGGGTGGGGGTGGAGAGTCTAGCGGGCACGATTCAGCACTGCCCACCACCCTCTTCCTGACACACAGCTGTCTTCCAGAGTACTGTTTGATGCTCTGAAGCCCCACCATGGAGGAACACACCCTCCATTCTAGCCAGCCCACAGCCATATTCCCAAGTAGTGGGTCTCTCGTTCCTCCCCCCAAGAGCTCTTATCTCTCCCTGTCCTTTGGTGTAGGGGCTGGAGATAGCACCAAGAGCAACCTGGAGGACGTCCTTTCCTACCCCAAGGACTTCGCCTGTGTCCACCAGGCTCTGAAGGCCTTTTCCTCCAAAGGTGTCACTTCTGTGTCGCAGATCTTCCACAGCCCGGGTGAGTGTGCTGGAGTCTGGAGGAGGGGAAGGAGGCACAGTACTGAGGATGGGAAAGAGGGATGGGGAAGCAGCAGGAGTTTCAGGTGGCTCCAGGGGTGGGACCTGTGAGACTCAAATACCGTTAACAACAGGGCTAGAGGTTAGCAGTTAGAAGCTGAAAGTCACCAAAAGATACTTTTTGCTAAGTTTTAGGTCAAGTGAGTCTTCTGATTCATCCTTAGTACTTTCATATTATATGAATTTGTTATCATTTACATGTTTATGCTAGATAGATAATACCAGTAAATAATATAATAATAAATAATCAAGGGCTGGAGAGATGGCTCAGTGGTTGAGGGCGTTGCCTGCTCTTCCGGGGGTCCTGAGTTCAATTCCCAGCAACCACATGGTGGCTCACAGCCATCTGTGATGAGGTCTGGTGCCCTCTTCTGGCCTGCAGACACACACAGACAGAATATTGTATACATAATAAATAAATATTAAAAAAATAATAATAAATAATCAAATCAGTAGATGGTAAGAAGGAACCTCACAAATGATCTGACGCAGTTGCTCGTAAGCCTGGGACCCTCGAGCTGGCCATTTCTGCAGAGCTGCTCAGGAGTGGGTGGGGATGGAGCATCAGAATGGCTGGTGGGGGTGGGAGGCACCCTTCACTTCCAAAGGTTAAAAATCACAGAATTCATCTAACGCCTCTCTTTTAGGTTTTTGTTTGTCTGGTTCATGTTGGTTGTTTGAAATAGGGTCTCGCGATGTTGCCCAGGCTGGCTTCAAACTCCGGTTCTCCTCCGGCCTCAGCCTCCTGAGTGCTGAAATTCTGCACTACCACACGTGGCTTCATCCCTACGCCCACTTTCTCTCGCCTGCTCTTCTCTTCTTTCTTTTGTAAAAAAGCGTTTTCTCCCATTTTTCCCTTCTTCTTTGTGGTACTGGGGATTAAACCAGGGCTTTCTGCAGCCTATTCCAGAGCCACCACTGGGCTGCATTCCCAGCCCTCCTCTTCTGCTTACTTATTTCCTGAGATTGCCCTCTCTGAAGCCTCAGGTTTTTGTTTTTGTTTTTCCAAGACAGGATTTCTCTGTGTAACAGTCCTGGCTGTCCTGGAACTCGCTCTGTAGACCAGGCTGACCTCAAACTCACAGAGATCAGCCTGTCTCTCTGCCCCTGAGTGATGGGATTAAAGACTCAGGTTTTGGCAATCCTCTGGTCTAGGTTGCCGAGATTGTAGCCATGTGATATTGTGCTTGGCTTTTCCTTTCCTTACCACCCCCCCACACACACACAATGAAAGCCATAGTTATAGAAAACTGAGAAAATACAGGGAAGGAAAAAATAAAGAAAAAAGGAAAAGAGGTTGCCTCAAATCTCAATTCCCCCTCCTATCTCTTTCTCTCTTTCAACAAGATCTCACTCTGTGGTCATAGCTAGCTGAACCTCCCCATGTGAACTATGCTGGCCTTGACATCACAGAGATCCTCATGCCTCTGCCTCCCAAGTTTCTGGGTTAAGAGCATGCTCTGCCATGCCTGGCATTAAAATGTATCTTTTTGATATGAAAAAAAGATATGATTCAGAGGTTTCGCTACATACTGCATTCCTTACCTACTTCCGTCCAGTGGTGTCTTTTGTCCCGTTCAGCTATGGACAGTTCCACTACATTCAATATTTTAGGGCTACTTGTATCCTGCCCACCCACATCCAGAGTTCTGCTAAGGTTCTGGGTCTCAGGCTGAGTGAAGCACCAGCCAAGCCTGGGGAAATTATCCAGTGAAACAGTCTATTCTTCCAAGCACTCATTTTCTCCAGTGGACTTGGGTGGTGAGAGCAAGAGTATGGAAGTCTCATCATAAACTTCCCCTGAGGCTTGAAAGTAGGGTCTATTCCTACAGCCTTCGAAAAGGACAGAGGGGCAAGTCAGGTGCAGGCTACTTCCCAGGGGGCTGCCTAGCCAAGCTCTCCTCACCTGCAAGCGGAAGCAGCAGGGGTGCCTAGGAATAGTTTTGCTATTCTTAGTGTGGGATGTTTTCTTAAATCTGATTTGCATAGAATACATTTGCATACAGTAGAGGTGTGGGCTGGTCCCTGCTTTTGTAAAATGCTGGCGTGTTCATTGGAGTGAGCAGGAAGAACCATGGAAACCTCACCAGATGTGATGGTCTTTAATCCCTGCGCACAGGAAGCAGAGGCAGGCAGATCTCTGTGAGTTCCAGTCTGGTCTACCTGAGTTCTGGGCTAGCCAGAGCTCCATAGCAAGACCCTGTCTCCGGAAACACAAACGAAGTGAAAACACATGAGAAGTGTGTTCACTCTCTGGCTCTTTGAAGGCGGGTAAGATTGTTCAGGGGACTCACTCTTCCGTCCTGCCCCTCAGACCTACCCATCAGGGACACCTATGTGAATGCCTCTCAGACCCTGTATGGAAGCAGCCCCAGAGTCCTGAGCCTGGACAGTGATGCTAACTTAGAACTCATCAACACCTGGGTGGCCGAGAACACCAACCACAAGATCAGCCAGCTGCTGGACAGCCTGCCCTCTGACACCCGCCTTGTCCTGCTGAATGCTGTCTACTTGAGCGGTAAGGCAGGCAGTGGGCCTCATGGGGTTCTACCTCCCATCCCATCATGTCTTACATCCCACCAGCTCAGAGTTCCACAGTGACTGTCTTACCCTGCCCTAGCAGGGTCTTTAGCGCCTTTTTTTTTATCCCTACCTATGTTACAGCCGCCCTTTCTTCCTTTAGCCAAATGGAAGAAACCATTTGAGCAAAAAAATCAGAAGTCATCTTTCCTCTACAAAAACTCTGTGATTAAAGTGCCCATGATGAGCAGCAAAAAGTACCCTATGGCCCACTTCAGTGACCAGACTCTGAAGGCCAGGGTAAGTTCCTGACTCCTCCCATCCCTGACTTCCTTTCTGCCATGGACTTATCATGGTGGAGTGCCTGCTTGCAAAATCCCCATTTCTATTTCTCCCACCTTGTAGTCCCACCCTCTTTTCTCCTCCTCCTCTCTCTCATTTTTGGAGGCAGGGAAGTTTAGGCTGGAAGACATGAGTCTAGACATGATTCTAAAGTCTCTTCATTCATCTCTACTGCACCAAATGGCAAAAAGTGAGTCATTTTTAAATTCTGTGCATCTCTCTCTCTCTTAACCTCCACTCAGGGTACACTGGTAGCTTGCTGTGTCCTCTGTGTGTGTACACTCTTGTGCAGTATGCATATGTATAAGTATGCTTATAGAGGTATTGCTCTGTGTGGGCAGATATGTTAAGTATGTGTATACACAGGTGTTGAATCATTTTTTTTTTTGTTCTGTTTTTTGGTTTTTTGGGGACAGTGTTTCTCTGTGTAGCTACTGGCTGTCCTGGAACTCACTCTGTAGATCAGACTGGCCTGGAACTCAGAGGTCCACTTGCTTCTGCCTCCCAAGTGCTGGGATTAAAGGTGGATGCCACCACGACAGGCTAAATTAAGTTCTTTAGCAGATATTGAACAATATAATTCTAGTGGGTAGGGAGAGAGAAGGGACAGAATATGGAGCCCAAGCAGGGCTTGATGGTTCATACCTTTAACCCTAGCTCTCTGGAGGCAGAAGCAGACAGTTTTCTGTGAGTTCCAGGCCAGCCTAGTCTACATATAGAATTCCAGGACAGCCAGAGCTATATAACAGAAAGATACTGTCACCAACAGAAGAATATGGAGCCATAAGATTCTAGGCAGTAAATTCTCCCATGCCCAGTGCCTAAGCATTCCTGCATCTCTGTGTCGTGAGGAAGGTTTTTTGAGCCAGTATCTCATATCCATGGTACATCCATGGGCAGAAAACATTTGAGGAAAAAAAACTATACTGAACATTCACAAAATTTTTTCTTGTCATTATTCCCTAAACCATACTGTATATAACACTTATGGGGCCTGATTATACAGGCCAATATTCCTAGTGGTATGGTAGTCAAAATTCTGAGCAACCTGGCAAGGCACACTTTGCATCTTCTACACAGAAGGTGGTCGCCTAGCCTTTAATAGTGAGATAAACTAACACCATCCTAACAAATGGTCAGGATATGCTAAAGTCATTCTGTTCCTTCTACTGTAACTTAGGAGGTTGCCTGGGGAAGAGGTGTTTCTTGGTGTACGTGACAGAGCGGGCATAGTTAGTTGTGGAGGTGACCTAACTCATTCTTCCCCACTACCCAGGAAACAGAATGCTAATGAACTTCTCCCTCAGTTTACCTTTTGATATAAAAGTTGTTTGGATGATAAAAGCAGGTGATTTTCAGAATGTAAATTCAAAACTTCATAAAGTATCCCTAAAAACTCCCTCCCAATATAGTTGTGTGAGTTGTGTTTTTATTCCCATACCTCCACCCTGGTATGAGAAATAATTTAGGTCCAGGCTGGTCCTAGACTCTGACACCATATTAGAAACAAGCTAGAGATAATTTGAAGTATAAAAGAAACAGGGCTTAGGGGCTGGAGAGATGGCTCAGTGGTTAAGAGCATTGCCTGCTCTTCCAAAGGTCCTGAGTTCAATTCCCAGTGACCACATGGGGGCTCACAACCCTCCTTGATGAGGTCTGGTGCCCTCTTATGGCCTGCAGACATACACACAGACAGAATATTGTATACATAATAAATAAATAAAATGTTAAAAAAAAAAGTAACAGGGCTTAAATAAACTACATCTGAAGCACAGTTGGTAGAGCACTTTGCCAGGCTGTGGGTTTGATTCTCAGCACCTCATAGAATTAACTGTGGTAGTATAGACCTGTGATCCTAGCTTGTAGGAGGTGAAAACAGAAAGATCCAAAGTTTAGGGTCAGCTGGGCGGTGGCAGTACATGCTTTTAATCCCAGCACTTGGGATGCAGAGGCAGATGGAAGTCTGTGAGTTCAAGGCCTACAATGCACGTTCCAGGGCAGCCGGGGCTGTTATACAGAGAAACCCTGTCTGGAAAAACGAGGGGGTAGAGAGAGAGGAGGAGGAGGAGGAAGAAGATATTTCAGGATCATCTTCTGTTAATTTAAACCCATTCAGGATTGCATAAGACTTTATTGAAGGAACGAAGGAAAGGAGGGAGGGAGGGAGGGAGGGAAGGAGGGAGGAGGGGGGAACCAAATCCTACTCTGTTATTATATAGATAGTCAGGGTATGATCCAAAACTTGTGCTCATCCCTCGGGCTCTCACCAGGACTGGTGCACTTCAGTCTGACTGACTGGCATCCCCACTTGATGGCACATCATGGCAGTCAGGTTTAGCTGATGCTTGTTGAAACAGTCTTGAGGAACAGGGCACCTGGCGGGGCAGGCCAGGAAAGAGCTGGGGCGGGAGAGCTCATACAATATATCCCGTTCTCTCCAGGTGGGACAGCTGCAGCTCTCTCACAACCTGACGTTTGTCATCATGGTGCCCCAGAGCCAGAAGCACAAACTTGAAGACATGGAGGAGGCTCTCACCCCCACTGTCTTTAAGGCGGTCATGAAGAAGCTGGAGCTGTCCAGGTACCAGCCCACCTATCTGGTGATGCCTCAGATCAAAGTGAAGAGCAACCAAGACATGCTGTCAATCATGGAGAAGATGGGTAAGTCCTGGCAGCCAGAAACAGGGAGAGACGGTGTTACAATGTTGCCATCATGCTAGAGCGGTTAACTTGTATCAGAAACTTACTCCTGGGAAGACGGTGCTACAATGTTGCCATCATGCTAGAGCGGTTAACTTGTATCAGAAACTTACTCCTGGGAAGACGGTGCTACAATGTTGCCATCATGCTAGAGCGGTTCACTTGTATCAGAAACTTACTCCTGGGAAGACGGTGCTACAATGTTGCCATCATGCTAAACGGTTCTTCTTCACTTGTATCAGAAACTTACTCCTCAACCACGTGAGCTAAAGGACCAGGCTTTATCCCATGAGGTCACTGAGAAAACTGAAGCTCAGAGACTATCTGTGACTTACCTAAAGTGTGCATGACTTACCTGTGAACTAATTGGAGTCAAGCCCAAATAGCAGTCCAGATCTCTAGCTCTCTGGGATATTTCTACTAGGTTTCACTGGGACAGGTGACCCAGATGGACTGTGGACATTCACTTCTTGGTCACATTCACTAATTTGTTTGTTTGTTTTTCGAGACAGGGTTTCTCTGTGAAACAGTCCTAGCTGTCCTGGAACTCACTCTGTAGACCAGGCTGGCCTTGAACTCACAGAGTTCTGCCTGCCTCTCCCCCAAGTGCTGGGATTAAAGCTGTGAACCACCACTGTCTGGCCACATTCACTAATCAGTCACTTCACAGAAGAAACTCAGATCCATCTAGATATGTATGAGTCTGGGGTTTCTGAGTTTAGGGGAGACTTTAGAAACACCCCTTTCTAACCTTTGACGTCATCTCTAGCTAGATCTGTCGCTCATTTCCTGTTTTGACAACTTCATCACCTAATATATAACCTGATTTCCTAAAACCAGCATCAGAAGCCAAATAACAGACTGACAGAGATGCCTGTTACTCCTGCTGCTGAGGAATTGTGAGGGCTTTAGAACAGAAATCAAAAAACAAATATCAGCTGGGTGGTGGTGGTAATCCACACCTTAATCCCAGCACTTGGGCAGAGGCAGGAGGTCTACAGAGAGAGTTCTGCCAGGGCAGTTACACAGAGAAACCCTGTCTCAAAAAACCAAAAATAACAAACAAACAAACAAAAACTTAAATATTAAGACAAAATGTGCTGCCAGCACGTCCATTGCTAAGGAAATGTTAGGGTTCTAGGAGTTCTTTGTCAGGAATTTAGGGCAGAGACCAGTATATATTTCTGTCAGTATATATTATTTCAGTATATAGCATTTCTGTCAGTATATATTTCATGTATAGCATTATACTCTCACATGATCTCATTTTATAGAATATTATCCATCTCTATTTCTCAAAGTCCTTGGAGACAAGGAAGCAATATGCCATTTTTTCAGGGGAGAGTTGGTGGGGGGCAGAGAGTGAGGCGTCTTGACTCTTGAGAGTGGTTGATGGTTGGGCCTGATAACAGGGGTTCCCATTTAGAAGACCAAGAAGCAATGACTTAGAGACTGAGAAGATGCTGGAGGAATTTGAGACTAACCCAGGAAATTTAAGAACAGAATTTCCACCCACCAAGAGTTCCCTGCTTATGCCCAGTTTGTTTGTTTTGTTGTTGTTATTCCGAGACAAGGTTTCTCTGTGTAGCACTGGCTGTTCTGGAACTAGCTCTTGTAGACCAAGCTGGCCTTGAACTCACAGAGACCCACCCTCTTCTGCCTCTCTGGGATTAAAGCTATGTGCCACCACCGCCCGGCTCCTACTGACCTCTGATTTTGCTTTTCTCTTGTTTCGTCCTAGAATTCTTTGACTTCTCTGACGATCTCAACCTGTGTGGGCTGACCGACGACCCAGATCTTCAGGTGTCTTCCATGAAGCACCAAACGGTGCTAGAGCTGACAGAGACGGGCGTGGAGGCCTCTGCGGCCTCGGCAGTCTCTGTGGCCCGAAACTTGCTCATCTTTGAGGTCCGGCAACCCTTCCTCTTTCTGCTCTGGGACCAGCAACACAAGTTCCCGGTCTTCATGGGCCGGGTGTACGACCCCAGCGCCTGAGACAGGCAGGAGTCGGGCCACCCGGGCTTCCACTTACCCCGTGATTGCCTCGCCACTGCCTTCCCCAGCCACTTCCAGCCTTAGGATCGGGCAGAGGGAACTGTTTTCATCCACAACCCCCACGGCACCGACATGCTCTCTAAACCACTTTTTGCAGCTTTATGGATCGAATTTACCAGTCTCTACAAATAAAACTTGCAGACATTTCTTGCCTCTGGGTATTTAGTCGCCTCGATATCAGTACACAGGAATCACCATGCTTCTTGCATCGCCTACTTGCTACTGTGTAATAAGCCACTCTACACTTAAGGCTTAAAACTGGGGACCATTTCTTATGTCCCCCGAGTCTCAGGATTGCCCAGGGACCTTGCAGATCTGGCTAGATTAGCTTCCCTGGGCATATGGGTGCATCTCCCATAGTTAGCGGGTTAGTTGGGGGATGACTGGTTTTGATGGTCTTCAATGACACTTTTTGGCACGTGTCTTTTATGTCCTGCCACGAGGATGACCTCTGTTGTAAGAGCATAGCCTCTTTCTCTCATGTCTGCCTGCACCAAGCTTAGTATTTTCCTGTCTGCAGTTGGCATGGTGAAATCTCAGATGTAGAGTGAAAAACCATTATGAAATTATGGGATAGACAGCTATTAATTGAGGACCACAAATGCAATTTATCTGCCATAATCCTTATCTTGATTAGTTGTCTGCCAAAAAAAAAAAAAAAAAAAAAAAAAGGTGTTGGAGAGATGGCTCAGCAGTAAAGAGCAATGACTGCTCTTCCAGAGGACCTGGGTTCAATTCCCAGCACCACAGCAATTTCAGTTCCAGGATGCCTGACACCCTTCCCCTCCACAAGTACTGGGGGTATGTACCTGGAGTACAGACTGAGCTGCAGGGAAACCACCAACACACTAAACAGAAAATAAATTTTAAGATGTGGCAGTAGCAACAGCAATGAACGAGGTGGGTGACTGGTCATAGGAGTCTGCCAGGAGTTTTGCAGACATGTAATTGCTCCAGCAACTTGGCATGGCTCACTGGGGCTGTCCAAAGTCTTTGTGAAAAGTTTTCTCCTGGACACGGTGGCATGGACCTGTAATTCCACCACTCCGTAGGCTATCCTGGACTACATAACAAGACTGTCTAAAACAAAAGCACAACAAAAACGTTTCCCCTCTCTGCCTCCAAATTTGGTCTCGTTTGTTTTGTAGGCTGTACTCATCAACTCCTTGATGTCTCAGCTCTCACCTCTTCATGTGTTCCCCTCCCACATCCTTCCTCATTGCTTCCTCTTTCTACCTCTGTGTCTCTCCACCCCTCAGTATGTCTCACATTCTCTCCTCCCTGTCTCTCCCTTCTCTCCTACATGCAGACCTTAACTCCAGGATTGAGCCCATTAACTTCCCTGGCTGATGAGGTGAAGGACCCAGACATCAGCCTGGTCACAGCCCCCTCCCCAGCTCTGCCCACACACACCTTCGACTTCAGGTTCTGATCCATTAACAGCCTAGAGGTCGTGTATTCCCTGGTGTCTCTGCATGAAGCTGTCACTCCACAGACATGGATTGAGCATCTTCCACACATGGTGAAGATTTAACCCTAAGGTTAAGCCAGGCTGCTTGAGATAGTTCTAGGTATGGAACCATAGCAGATGGCCAGGATACACACACACACACACACACACACACACACACACACACACACTGCTATTGTCCCACATTCCAGAAACTTCTGCCATCTGCAAAATCCATCTTCCCCATTCCCCCCTTCCAGAAAATCTTCTGTAAGAAGCTGAGACACTTGGGAAGGAGCTGGCAGGATAGCATGTCACCTAACCTAATGGTGCTGTACCCAAGCTTGAAGCTCTTATCCTTTGGGCATGTCCCTTTCTCCATGGTGCTGAGCTGGGAATGCCAAGCTCATGGCTAAATGCAGGACATAAGGTCCCCTAAGCTTGTAGTAACCTTGGCAAGATAAGTTTAGCATGGGTTTTGGTAGCTGTCTTTGTTTTTTGATTAGTTTGTTTTGCTTTCCCAGATAGGGTTTCTCTGTGTAGCCAGAAATCATTGTATAAACCAGACTGGTCTCAGACTCTGAGACCTGCCTGCATTGCTGGAACTAAAGGTGTGTACCACCACCATCCAGACTGGTCTCAGACTTCGAGACCTGCCTGCATTGCTGGGATTAAAGGTGTGTGCCCCCACCATCCAGACTGGTCTCAGACTCCGAGACCTGCCTGCATTGCTGGGATTAAAGGTGTGTGCCCCCACCATCCAGACTGGTCTCAGACTCCGAGACCTGCCTGCATTGCTGGGATTAAAGGTGTGTGCCCCCACCAGCTTTCAAGGCCTCTTGAGTATGAAGTCAGGAAGGAAAGTAGCACACTCCTGCTTAATTCCATTGATCATCTGGTCGACAGGCCAACTCAAATTCCTGGAATAAGGACAGAATCTCTGCCTCTTAAAGGCAAGACTCCTAAAGTCACTCTGCAAAGAGCGTGGATATAAGAACACATAAATCATTCTCCCACATTTCCTAAATTCAATCCCTCAATTCCATAGTAGAAAGAGAGAACCAACTTTCAAAAGTTGTTTCATAGCCTGCCCACACCACACACATACACATAACATATATACACACACATACACACTATACATATACACATATACACACACAATACATACATGCACACGCATACCATACATACATGCACATAAACATACCATGCATGTACACACACCATGCACACGCTATACATATATACATACACACACACGCTCCACACATACACACATATACCAATGATGATAATAACAGAAAGAATAACAATAATATTTTTTTAAAGCACCAAGGAGAAATCTGGGCTTGGTAGCATGTCTATAATAACAGTACGGAAGGGGTTGAAAGAGGAGAATTATTGAGAGTTTAAGGCCTATATGGTCAAGGGTAGGCCAACCTAGGCTATAGTGGGACCCTGTCTCAAAAACACAAAACAGCCCTCAGGAAGCAGGTGCAGATAGATGATCTCTATGAATTCAAGACCAGCCTGATCTACAGAGGATGTTCCAGGACAGTTGGGGCTACACAGAAATTTCCTGTCTCAAAAACAATAAGTAAATAAATAAAATCTAAAATATTTGTCCATATCATAATACTAGGAACAAATTTATTGCAAGCTGCTGCAGGATGATTTGCATTTAACTTTATTTTTCTTCTTTTGCTGACTCTGTGGCACCCTTAACCCCAGTTACTCTAACACACATATCTTTTGAAAAATACAGAGGGCTGCAGAGAATGACAGACTTGAAGTCTCCTGCCTGAAGCCCTGCTCTAGGGCAGACCTCATTCCTGTGTTCCTCCTTCTGTAGCTCCACCTGTGTGAAATTCTAGTGACCATCAGTGATCATGGTTCTCCTACAATTAGCATTTTGACCACATGGTGGCGCTATTGAAGCTTTGTCTCGCATAGCCACATGGACATTACCTTTGAATTTTTGGTGGTCCAGACTTTCTTCCCTCTCTCTCCTTCCTAATGAAATATCTCAGAAATTTGCATGCAGCCTTTGCATGGAGCCGTGGCAATCTTCACCATGCAGTTTGATAGTTTTTAAAATGTGTGTGAGTATTTTACCTGCATGCATGTATGTCTGTATAACCACTTGCCTGTCTGGTGTCCACGGAGGCCAAAAAGGGGTGCTCGATTGAATAACCAGCCTGCCTCCATCTTAGGCTTAAAAGTCATCTAATAGTAAAAACAAATTAAGCTCATTACTAATTATGATTAAACCTCTGTTTCTCAAGGATTGGGCTAGGCCCCACCTGTAACTTTAACTACAGATGGTTTTGTACTGCCTGTTCCAGGAATGACAACCATGTCTCTGTTTCAGGAGGTCATTATGACTGACTTGTTAGCTTAGGTTCTGCTTCTGTAACCCCACCTCTTTTGCTTGCCAAATCCCCCATTTGGAAACCCGCTGCTCCTGAGAGAGGAAAACCTTCTCTTCCTCCACAGCCAGTGCTGGCCCTCTCAGGGCTCACCTTAGTGGGAGGCAGCCTGTGTAGTCAAGAGAAAAGAAATCACAATAAATAGATAAATAGCTGGATTTAATTAATTGTTCATCTTAATTTGATTTGGGTGGTGGTCTTGATGATATAGGTCAATGTCTTTATCCTCCCATCTTTGATCTTAACAGGAGCCCCTGGGACTAGAGTCACGAAGGTGTGAGCTGCCCTGTGGATGCTGGGAGTTGAGCCTGGGTCCTGTGGAAAAGCAATCAGTGGTTTCAACCACTAAGTCATCTCTCCAGCCCCTACTTCTGATATTTCTATAGGTTGCTGAACATAACAGTGATCCAGTATCATAAGTTGCCCGATTATGGATTTAAACTTTGATTCCTGGACCAACGTATGGCTCAGTAGCAGAGCACTTGTCTAGAACACAAACACAAAAAGCTAGGGCTGGAGAGAAGGCTCAGAGGTTAAGAACACTGGCTGCTCTTCCAGAGGCCCTGAGTTCAATTCCTAGGAACCATAGGTGACTCACAACCATCTGTAAGGAGAACTGGTGCCCTCTTCTGGCCTGAGGCATACAGGCAGGCAGAATGTTGTATATCGTGTATATAATAAATAAATAATTTTTTAAAGGTAAAGGGAGGGACTGGAGAGACGGCTTAGTGGTTAAGAGCACTGACTGTCCTTGCAGAGGTGCTGGTTTTGATTCCCAGCACCCACATAATGGCTGTCATTGCCTATAACTCCAGTTCCTGGGGATCTGGTGCCCTCTTCTGGCCTCTGTGGGTACTTCAAATGCATGCAGTTGCACATACATGCAAGCAAACAAAATTACAACCACACACTGGGCCAATGAGATCGCTGGGGTTGGGAGAGTACCTGCTACCAAACCTGAGGACCTGTGTTCAATCTTCCAGACCTACAAAGTGGAAGGAGAGAACCAAACTCTTCCCGTCTCTGACACCACACCAATGTCATAGCACACATGCCTACACATAGGCATAGTAAATGAATATGTAATGTAATAACAATTTTTAAGACACCTACACTCATGAACATAAATAGAAATTGTCAAAAAATTAAGGTAAAGGAAATTAATTCACTCACTCTTTTCTCTAGAGCTGGGACACGCTTCTATTGTTGGTCATCAGAATGCTAGATTTTCTGGAATTTAGAGTCTATTACTTTCACCGGCAGTTCCCAGTTCGCAGACCTTTGACCTTTGATGGTTACACCACAAGCTTCCTCTGTTCTGAGACCTTTGAACTTAGACTGTGCTGTATCACCAGTTTTCCTGATTGTCCAGTTTATTAATGGCCTGCATGGTCCTTCTCAGCCTCCGTCATCGTGAAAGCCAATCCCTTAGTAGTACCCTCTTGGCACAATGTGGTAGCAGATGCCTCCAGTTCCAGTCCTTGGGAGGCAAAGGCAAGAAGACCAGGAGTTCAAGGATGTAGTTCAGCTACATAGCAAGTTCCAGGATACTCTGAACCCTGTCTCAGAAAAACCACCTACCAACCAGAAAAACAAAAATGAAACAATAACAAGAAACAAGCAAAAATAAAAACCTGGACCAGTTGTAGCGGTGGTACACGCCTTTAATCCCAGCACTCTTTAGGAAGCTGGGGCAGGAGCAGGCAGATCTCTAAGTTCAAGGCCACCTTGGTCTACTCAGTAAATTCCAGGCAACAGAAGGCAACACAGGGAGACCCCGTCTCAAAAGATCAAAACAAACAAACCTTATTGATTTCTCTCTGTGTCTCCTCCTCCTCATCTCCCCCTCCTCCTCTTCTTCCTGGTGCTGGGAGTCATACTTGGGCCTCACACGTGGCAGGCTAGTTCTCCACTGCTGCGCTCCAACCACAGTCCTGGTTCTGTTTCTCGGGAAAGTCTAAATTCAGGTTATGCCATTTCCCATAACATTCATGAAAAGAGAACATTGAGCCAGGCGGTGGTGGCGCACACCTTTAATCCCAGCACTCAGGAGGCTGAGGCAGGCAAATCTTTGTTAGTTCGGGACCAGCCTGATCTACTACAAGAACTGGTTCCAGGACAGGCTCCAAAGTTACAGAGAAACCCTATCTCAAAAAAAAAAAAAAAGAAAGAAAGAAAGAAAGAAAGAAAGAAGGAAAGGAAGGAAGGAAGGAAGGAAGGAAGAAAGAACATTGCTGAGATTTTGGATAATTCAAAACTTACGTGATTTAACAATATAATTTCCAGAATAATAACTGGGGAGGAAGTGGAACAAACCTTCCACCCCTGTTGGAAGGTTTTACTACATTATGTTCTTTAATTTATTAAACGCTAAATTTGCTATTAGTTTGTACAGTGGGCATTGCAAAATTCACTTCTTGGCATGACTACTTCAGCCAGGCTTTTTTGATGTTGTTTTCAGTGTGTGTGTGTGTGTGTGTGTGTGTGTGTGTGTGTGTGTGTGTTCTACCAACACAGACCAGAGCGGGCCTTGTTTGTACAAGCAGAAAGCTCTCTGTGCTCCTGAGCCACCTCCCTGACTCTATTTCGGTTTTTTCATAGCTTTTTAAAATGATCATTTCTAATTTCCATCACAAAGTTATTGATTTTGGAGGTGGATTTTTTGGAACTGACACTTTCACTGAATGAGCTGAGATAACATCAACCCAAGGTGCAGAAGATCTCGTCAATGATTTCTCTGGATGGTAAAATCACACACCACATCATCATTAATGCCACCATCAGAGGTTATGACATTCGCAAACAACAGCTCAATCCCACGTAAGATGAGTGTTGGTGGAAGTTATTTACTGTTGCCAGCCCAAGTGGCCCTGTCATCAGCAATAACTGTAAGTACAGTTTACAGCCCCTCAGCCGACAGCTTTGAAATTATGCAATCCTTGATGATTTTTATAATTGTGGGAGATTTGCAACCTTTCAAATTTGTACCACTAAAATTTACATAATATACAAGTAGCGCCAGTCCTTATTATCTCCTTTCTATGGATGTAAAAAAAAATGAAGCTTTTATTAAACTAATGTACTTATTCAAAGTGTCTCAGCTGACAAACAGTGGGGTCAGGAGTAGACCCCGGTGTCTAATTCCAGAACTTGGTGCTCTATACACAAGATCCCTTTTTTCCCCAAAGTAGTTTTCTCTTCTAGAAGAAACTGCCATTCCTTCTCCTAAGCTGTAGCTACAAACACACCCAGGAGCTCAACATGATTTTGGATCTTAGAAAGAAATGCTGTGGGAAAATATGAGATTCCCTATTTTCTGTAACACAGAACCTCAGGTGCTGCCCCCATAGATGCACACAGAACCACGGTCTGCTGATTTCGGATGGAGGTGGGGACGCAGGATGGACGGACTGCCATCTGCATCACTGAGATAGACCAGACTTCTCTGAATCTCTTCATGCGACACAGATAGATGTCTAATGTTTCAGCAATTCCTCTCATGTCAGATCATGTCTTTGACTGGCAATTTGACATGCATGTCCGCTTACACACATGTAAGCATGTGCCACCCGTGTTTACTTACATGCACACATATCCACGGATGGATAGGTGCAGATGTTCTCTTTCACACGCTTGTACCATATGCGCATGCGTACACACTGTCGTCTGGAGCCCAACCCGTCTCTCTTTTTTTTTTTTTGGTTTTTCGAGACAGGGTTTCTCTGTGGCTTTGGAGCCTGTCCTGGAACTAGCTCTTGTAGACCAGGCTGGTCTCGAACTCACAGAGATCCGCCTGCCTCTGCCTCCCGAGTGCTGGGATTAAAGGCATGAGCCACCATCGCCCGGCTTTGAGGAGGGTCTCTTGAGGGAGAAGGGTGCATCCATGCCCCATGAGCTTCTTGTCACTAATTACAAACCTTGAATTATCCTCAACCATCATTCTGAAGTAACAGGTAGGCCCCACAGCTCCCTCCCCCGTTGCACCCTGCTTCTCATTGAGTTACCACAGATCTGTTCCACAAAGCAAAAAGCATTTTAGCCCGATATTCAATCCTCTCCAAAAACATAAATGTGGGCACGTTCAAGGCTCAAACCTTAGTCTTCTGCTCCGCTCCCCGCCACCTAGAGAACTCACAGCGGACTCTCCTGCCCCACTGCCGATGCCAAACTCCCTTTCAGCTGGTTTGTACTTGTAACCTGTATTTCATTGCCACTGTCCTGGCAATTCAAATTGATTTTTACCACATATAAAAATAAGCTTTTAAGAAATAATTTGTGCAGGGTCAACCAGTAGGGAAGACTAGAAATGTCACTCATACCAGGGTCCTAACTGCTTCTGTCATAGCCCCAACTCTGTGCCCAACACATGAGCTCAGGCTTGAGAACTAGTAGAGGTGTCTGTGGCTCAATGTTTGCGCGTGGAAGTCTCACAGGGACCTCTTCTATCGCAGGTTAAAATCCTGAAGCTGTATTGGCCCCACGAGGAGGGACCAGATATGAACTTTAAGGGTGCCAGGTCAGCACCTGAGCAGAAAGTGCCCGGCAGCGGAGCCTATGGGCCAAGGGTTCTTCCAATGAGCTAGTCACTACTCTCTTGGCTGGCTCCAGGCTTGACCAGAGTCAAGTCTCGGACTCTGCTGTCTCAACCAGACGTCCAGCCCTGCAACCCCAATCCCTTAGCCAAGAAATTCTGCTTTGTGGGAGCAGGCTGGTTTCCTAGAGCATCCCAGGGGCTCCTTTGCAGAGTGAGGTTAGGACTGGCCACATGAGGGAGACTTGCGCTGATGCTGATGCTGAAATGATGTTGTAAACCTCCCAGAAGGCACATACATCTTTTACCATTGTCCTCAGCTCTAACCACAATGTCTGCCACCTTCCAAGTGGCACTGGGAGCATACTGCTTAAAGCAAAACAAAGAGAGAAAAATCCTTTCTATACGCTTAAATGTTTCTGCTTCTGTGGCTAGTGCAAAACTCCTCCCACAACGTTTTCTTGTCTTCCTCCAAAGAGAACCCTTCCTACACTGCAGACACTGTCTTATCAAATTAGTAGCGTGCTCAAGTTCATTGGTTTGGGTTTTTTGTTTGTTTGGTTGGTTTTTGGTTTTTGTTTTTTGTTTTCTAGCCCTGGGGGCTGAGCCTAGGACTTCATTCTAGGTAACTGCTTTCCTGACCTCCTCCTCCTCCTCCTTCCTCCTCTTCCTCCTCCTCTTCCTCCTCCTCCTCCTTCATTTTGGCTTGTTTGCTTTTCTGAGTCAGGGTTTCTCTGTGTAGATCTGGTTGCCCTGAAGATCGCTTTGTAGATCTATCTGCCTCTGCCTCCCCAGTGCTGTGTGTCACCATGCCTGGTGGCCCCACTCATTCTTATAAAGATAGAGTAAAGTAGCCCAGAGTGTGCTCACCTGTAATCCCAACATGTGTCTGGGGTATTTGTTTAGGAAGACTGCGAGTTTGAGTCCTAGCTAAGCTAAGAGTGAATTTGAGGCCAGTCAGGGGTAAATAGTAAGACCCCATCTCAATACACCAAAGCCAATTACAAAAAAAAAAAGCCTCAATCATTAGGAGCACTCTTATTCTATAATTACATCAACCAGGAGAGTTCAAGGGAGAACTGGGAGAGGGGAGTAGGAGGATCAGCAGTTCAAGGACAGCTTTATATTTATGTAGTGAGTCATAGGCCAGCTTAGGTCACTCAAGACCCTGTTTCAAACAGACAAACAACAGACCAAAAATAAATAAATAAAAACAGACACCCCCCCCCCAAAAAAAACCAGACTTGTTGAAAGTGACTGACATTTTAGAGGAAGGTGGAGAGGTGACTGAGAATATCACTCTAGGGGGAAAAATGGACCGAGCCAGCCTTGGTGGTGCAATCTCAACACTTAGGGATACTGAGGCAGGAGTGTTGTGAACTTGAGGCCAACCAAAGGTACATTACAAGACCTCATCTCAAACAAACAAACAAGATTGATACTGGCCCTGAGTCATCAAATCAGTGACTGAATGAGCTGCTGTTGCTGTAGGGCAAGCTCACCCAGCCTTAGTGGCATGCGCCTTTAATCCCAGTACTCTGGAGGCAGAGGAAGGGAGATCTCCAAATTGGAGACCAGCTTGGTCTGCAAAGCAAGTTCCAGAAAGGCCAGGGCTACACAGAGAAACCCTGTCTTGACAAACCAACAAAAAGAGCAAGCTTGGGGCTGGAGAGATGGCTCAGAGGTTAGGAGCCCAGGCTGCTCTTCCAAAGGTCCTGAGTTTAACGCCCAGCAACCACATGGTGGCTCACAACCAGCTGGTGCCTTCATCTGGTGTGCAAGCATACACACAGGCAAAACATTATTACATAATAAATAAATAAATAAATAAATAAATAAATAAATTAATTAAAAAACCCACCAGGTCCAAAAGCAACTTGAGGTAGACAGGTTTTTTTTCAGGTTATACTTCCAGAGAACGGTCTGTCACTGAGGGAAGCCAGGGCAGGAATCTGGAGGCAGGAATTGAAGCAGAAGCCACGGAGACATAACGCTTATTAGATTGTTCCTTCTAGGTTGTTCAGTTTCGTTCCTTCTTTCCTTCTCTGTCTCTGTCTCTCTCTCTTTCTTCTTTCCTTTTTGGTTTGTCAAGACAGGGTTTCTTTGTTAAACATTCCTGACTGTCCTCAAACTTGCTTTGTAGATCATTCTGGCCTCAAACTCTCTAAGATCCACCTGCCTCTGCCTTCCACGTGCTGGGATTAAAGGTGTGCGCCACCATCATCAGGACTCTTTTTTTTTAAATATTGTATTTATTTCTTTTATTTTACATGCGAGTATTTTCCTTGTAGGTATGTGTATCAAATGCATGATTGATGCCGGACTCCTTGGACCTGAAGTTACAGAAAGTTGTGCACCACAACAGAGGAATCAAACCCAGGTCCTCCCGGCCTCTGTGGTGTGCATGCCTGTTATGTCAGCATTGGATTGGCAGAGGTAGGAGAAGCAGAAGTTCAAAGTCATCTGCAGTTACATAGCAAGTTTGGAGTCACTTTGGGCTACATGAGACCTTGCCCCAAATTTGAGGAATTAAGCTACAGGAGGGGTTTAATCATGGTCCCTCTCCATTGCTCGCCTCTGGTATTCTCCATGATCTTGTCACTTTTTTCAGTTTCCCACACGTGATGGCAGCCATAACAAGTCTGCCTTCTACTAACCGACCGACACTAGCTCTTTGGTTTTCCCAAAGATTCCAGTCAAACCTCTCAAGCCAAAACTATGACTGACGCTGATTGGATACTCATCCTTCAATCAATTGTTATGATTTGACTAGCTAAGTCTTGTGTGACTGACAGCCTTTGGGATGGCCCCCAGTGATTCCATCTCCTGGCATCCAGACTCTTGTGTAATTCCCTTCTCTTGAGTAACTGGTTTCTGACCAATAGGCTGTCAGTGGCAAGGGGCTGTCCCTTCCACGATTAGGTTACCAAAGCCCGTGACCTTCATCTTGCCAGCAGGCTCTCTTTCTTGTTGGCGCAGATGATGCAAAGCTACTGAGTTGGAGAGCCCCATGTTGCAAAGAGCTTAGCAACATGGTGAAACAAAGGCTCTCAGTCCATCCGCCCTGGAGGAATTGAATCTTGAAACAAGGGTGACAGTAAGCACAGGAACAGATCCTTCCTCTATGGAACCCCAGCTAGGAAAGACACTTTGATTATGGCCTCATGAGAAATCCCATCAGAGGACCCAGCTGAGCCTCACGACTCCCAAGCCACAAAACCTGTGAGGGGAAGAGATGCTGCTCTAAGCCATCAAGTACGGATTAATTTGTTACTTAGCAATGGACAACGAATGCTTTACAGCTATGGAGCTGCCTAAAGGGGCAGATGGGTCCTGTCTCCTATGAATCATGTTGATGGAAAGTAAAGAGTAGGTTCTCGGGCTGGAGAGATGACTCAGTAGTTAAGGACACTGGCTGCTCTTCCCAAGGACGATGGATCAATTCTCAGCACCCACATGGCAGCTTACAACTGTCCCTAACCTCAGTTCCAGGGGATCTGACACGCTCACACAAACGCACAGGTAGGCAAAAACAAAACAAAACACCAATGCACATAAAAATAAATAAATCTCTCTAAAAAAAATATAATAGGTATCTCAGCACTCAGGAGGTAGAGAGGCAGGTGGGACTCTGAGTTTGAGGTCAACCTGGTTTATGGAGTTCCAGGAGAGTCAGGGCTCCACAGAGAAACCCTCTCTTGGGGTCGGGGAGGAACTTCCTGAAAACAAAATGAAAATGCCGTGGTCAGAGGCGTGGCGGAATTCACTCAGCTGTTCACCTCCCACATCTGTTGGCAGTGTAAGGAGACAGCTGGTAACACATGCAGAGATGTAGATTTGGCAACGATTGTTGAAGTTAAGACTGGATAAAATCACCACTAAAGACAGAGGAGTCAAGAGCAGCTCCCTTGGGAATAGCAACAATTAAACGGCAGATAGAAAAAGAGCCCAAAGGGATAAACAAAGGCAGAAGTGCAGAAAGACGTGGGCTTGATGTGAAACCAATTGAGGTTGTTTGGCAAGTGAGACGTTCAGGAAATCTGAACCTACAGCTCAGAAGTTACGTGTCGTTACAGAAGTGACTGGAGGACTGGGCGTGGTTCTGCACTGCTGTGACAACATTAGCATTTGAGAGCTTGAGGCAACCTGATAGTGAGAGCAAGACCAGCCTGAGCAACACTGCAAGACCTTGTCTCAAAAAGCCAAAACAAAGCCAGGCTGTGGTGGCACCATGCCTTTAATTCCAGCACCAGGGAAGCAGAGACAGGGGGATTTCTGTGAGGTCCAGGCCAGACTGGTCTACAGAGTGAGTTCCAGGACAGCCAGGGCTTTACACTGTGAAACTCTGTCTCAAACAAACAAACAAAAAATGCACACAAAAGCGAAATTAGGCACATGATGGTCTTGCCCAGTGAAAGTATGGGAAAGAGGGCTAAAGATAAATTCCTGCAGAGTCTGCAAGAATCTGTGAGCTTAGGTGTGAGAGAAAAAAGGCAGACCTGCAGAAAGGGAGTTGAGCAACAGCTGGAGATAAGAAACAATCTGGGATGGGGCTGGAGAGATGGCTCAGTGGTTAAGAGCATTGCCTGAGTTCAATTCCCAGCAACCACATGGTGGCTCACAACCATCTGGTGCCCTCTTCTGGCCCGCAGACATACACACAGACAGAACATTGTATACATAATAAATAAATAAATAAATATTAAAAAAAAAAGAAACAATCTGGGAGGGCTGACCTCCCAGATACCACGGACATTTCAAGACGCGTACAGTCAACATGGCAAGTGGAAAAAAAAAAAAGAGGTCCTGCGTGCTGGAAACTGAACTGAGAAGGGAGGACCAATAGCAAGGAGGTCTTGGGAAGTAATGTTTGTGTTAGTGGAACTCTTTCCCCAGGAGTTGGGGATGGAAGCAGACCACATGGATTTCAAAATGGTCACACACTCTGGTAAGATGGCTCAGTGCCTAAAAATACCTGCTGCCAAGTCTGGAGACCTGAATTCAATGCTTGGGACCCACGGAGAAGAAGGAGAGAACTTCCAAAATGTTTCCTCCTACCTCTGCTTGAGGACCATGACATGTGTGCACACATGCACAGGTATACATAAACGATAAGATATAATTTAGAATTTTTAAGATAGTGCCTCTATATATCTCTGACTATCCTGGGACTCACTATGTAGAGCCAGGCTAGCCTTGAACTCTAGGGGTTCTGCCTGCCGCTGTCTCCCAGATGCTGGGATTAAGGACGAGCGCCACCACACCTGATTGTATGATTGAATGAGTGAGCAGAGCTGGAGAGATGGTTCAGGACTTAAAGCTGTGTCCTGCTCTTGCAGAGGACCTGAGTTTGATTCCTGTAACGGCGTAAACGAATGCAGACAGATTGTAAAAATATATATAGCTTTAATGGCAAAATAGACTTACAGAACCACCGTTCCGCGGAGACCAGGAAAGCAGAAAGGGCCAGCTGGGAGCACGCTTGCCAAATTTATAGGCCAACATTAGCCCGAAGCGAACACGCCCCCTAAGGGGTGGGACTTATCCCTACATCTCCCCTTTTTGTCTAAATAAGACAGAACTAAACCAAATACAACTATATACAATAACAACAAATAATAAATATAACAAACAATATTGAGAACAAAAGCTTTGCTAAGCATTCTATCTCAAGGAGTCCAAATAATGTAGAGAGTAACTACAATTATATAATCTTCAACTCAGTCAAAGATCTGAGAAGGGAATAAACACTACTCAACAAACGAGATGTATCCAAAATGTGCAACAATTGACAGAGACAACTGACTACCTGGGCAATCACCCAAAGTCTCGTTTGCAACGTTGAGTCAACCAATTTTGGTTAAGGCCTAACATAACTGACATACCATTATTAAAGGCAAGGAACTTTTCAAAACTATCTTATCCTGTCTTGGCAGGATATGACAGTCCTGTTTTATCCATTGATGCACGCTCTGTATCTCTGTCAGTGGTTGAGGTATGGGCATTTCTTTGCCCAAAGGCCAGTTCTGCCAAATAGAAAGGCTCCAGATGGAGTGTCTTTGGTGCTCAACATTCTCTCGGGAATAGAGCGGTGTTGCCAGGAGCAATTGTGTCTCACTATCACGAAACTCTGAGTTAGATTAAAGGCCATTTTCTACAGCTCTTTGAAGAGGTCGAAGATTATCTATCTATACTGAGTATAATCTCTATATATCTAGAGAACCTGATTAGTCTAATTATAAATGACAAACTTAGATGAATATTTATCTATATAATTCTCAATATCTATCTAACTTAAAGACTAAGACAATAAACAACTGTGTAACAAATGAGGATAATGACCTCCAAATATAAACACTGTACAAATATACATCACAATATGGTAAATATATATCAATACACAAACATTATATAAGTATCTTAATCAGAGGTAGAAATGTACACTGCAATATGGTAAATATATACAATATATATCAATACAATATATGTCAATACATAAAAATGTTTTAAACAGAGATAGAAACATGCATGCATACAGTAGTCAATGATTTAACTTTGTATCAATATACAAGAATCGATACCAATATATTTGTCTAAAAGCAGTAACTCATAATTATAAATCTATTATCCCATCATTCCCTCTTTTTTTTTTCAAAATGATCCCTGAGCTTATAAAATTCCTCCCCCAACCTCCCAACCCCTAAATGATGTCCCTAAACCCAGGGGTAAACTTTACTGGGAGAGGGGACGTCATCCTCTAGAATTACTTCCAGCTGTCATGGGGGCGACGTTCTTTCTGGGGGATCCTGTGAAAGTAAAATGATGGTTAAATTTCAAGATCAATGTCTTTTAAAATTGCAAATAGTCTCTGAGTATTTTGTGGAGGTCTGGCCAGAATGTTGTACAAGATGTGCACCATTTCAGCTAACCAAGTTGGGATCGTCTTGTGCAGCTGATATCCAAAACAGGTCTTGTAGTAGAGCTATCAGTATCATGACGTCATATCAACCAGGTAGAGTTGTTGTTGTGGGGCCCCATCTTCTTCCTGGAAACTTCAAATGTCACTTCAGGAAAAACTCATTGTTCATTGTGAAAAACTTAAACATTAATCATATAGACATATATAGACATACATATATATATATTCAATGAAAGGCATGATAGATATATTCAATGAAAAGTATGATAGATTTGAAGAAAAGCAAAGATGTTTTCTAAACTCATATTTCTTTCTGTCCCATATCATGACTCTTGACATGAGACAGAAACTCCAGAAACTCTGGGTTTTTCTCTTACTAACAGGCTTGGAATTGGAGAGGGACTGAGCCAGAGTCCAACTTCAAAACCAGATCTATATATTTATAAAGAAATGTTTAATAAGACATATATATATAAAAATTAATACTTACAAAATGTGTCCATCCATCAGTAATTAAATATTCAGAGTCCCTCAATTTCTTTGAAGATGAGTATTTTCCTGTGGAGATAAGAAAAGAACTCTGCCTCCAACCTATCTGTATTTCTTACCATCAGTATGTTCGCCATCCTTATGAAAGAATTGTTATTTATCTTTTCCAAGTGGCTTCTCTTCTTCAGACCGAACCTTTATTAATTTTGATGGTATCCACAATTTTTCCTCACCTGTGGAGATAAGAGCAAAACCCCTTCCCCAACGTAGCACACCTTTTGGCTTCCATTGTGAGGTCAGCACATCCTTGAAATAAACTGGTTGATTTAGTTCAGTAGACTTTTCCATTATCCAATGTCTTTCTGCAGCCGTTGTTCCCTTCTCATTAGCGTTGAGAAAATTCAAGGTTAACAAAGCATTATGTAACCTATTTCTGGGGGTGTTTTCCACCCCTTTCTGTTTGTTCAACATATCCTTTATAGTTCTATTTGATCTTTCTATGACTGCTTGACCTGTAGGATTGTATGGTATACCTGTAACATGCTTGATATTGTAATAATCAAAAAACCGTTTCATTTTCCTAGAAACATAAGCAGGACCATTATCCATCTTTATTTGTGTAGGTATACCCATGATAGCCATGACTTCTAATAAATGAGTGATTACTGAATCAGCTTTTTCTGAACTTAAAGCAGTTGCCCACTGACAGCCTGAATAAGTGTCAATGGTGTGATGAACATATTTTAATTTGCCAAATTCTGCAAAGTGGAACACATTCATCTGCCAGATTTCATTCCTTTGGGTGCCCTTTGGATTAGCCCCTGCAGGCAGTGGCGTTTGGTTATAGAAAGAGCAAGTAGGGCATTTCTTTACAATCTCCTTAGCTTGTTGCCATGTAATTGAAAATTCTTTCTTCAAACTTTTGCTATTAACATGATGTTTTTTTATGAAATTCAGAGGCTTGTAGCATACTACCAATCAATAATTGATCAATTTCTGCATTACCTTGTGCTAGAGGACCTGGCAGACCCGTATGGGATCGGATGTGTGTTATGTACATAGGGCAAAGCCTGTTCCTGATCAAATCTTGAACCTGGAGAAACAATGAGGTTAGTTCTGTATCATCAGGTATAAATTCAGCAGTTTCAATATGTAAAATAACTCTTTCTGCGTATTGTGATCAGTGACTATATTAATAGCTTCTTTAAAATCCCTTAGCACCATAAGAATGGCATATAATTCCGCCTTCTGGACAGAATTATACGGACTTTGTTCCACCTTACCCAAGTCTTCTGATTTGTAACCTGCCTTCCCTGATTTATTGGCATCAGTATAGAATGTACGGGCTCCAGTTATTGGAGCATCACGGACGATTCAAGGAAGAATCCAAGAAGTTCTCTTTATGAAGTTAAGCCTCTTGCTTTTTGGATAGTTGTTATTAATGTCTCCCAAAAAATTAGCACAAGCTCTTTGCCATGGTTCATTTTTTTAAAATATTTATTTATTTATTTAGTATGCAATATTCTGTCTGTGTGCATGTCTGCAGGCCAGAAGAGGGCACCAGACCTCGTTACAGATGGTTGTGAGCCACCATGTGGTTGCCGGGAATTGAACTCAGGACCTTTGGAAGAGCAGGCAATGCTCTTAACCACTGAGCCATCTCTCCAGCCCTGCCATGGTTCATTATCTTCCCATAATTTCTTTAGTTCATCAGCAGTGAAAGGCACTATAATTTCTGCTGTGTCTATGCCTGCTAGTTGACGAAGTCTCAGCTTGCCTTTTATAATTAACTCAGAGACTTTCTCCACATAAGTTTTCAGTTTCTTACTTGGTTTATGTGGTAAAAAGATCCATTCCAAAATAATATCATCTCTCTGCATTAAAATTCCTGTAGGAGAAACTTTTGATGGTAGTATGACGAGAATACAGTCAAGCTCTGGATTCACCCTGTCCACATGTGCCTGTTGTAATTTTTCCTCAATCATTGTCAGTTCCTTTTCTGCTTCAGCTGTTAATTTTCTGGGACTGTTTAAATCTTCATCACCATCCAAGGTTTTGTTCAAATGAATTATTAGATCAGGTGTTATTCCAATAGCAGGTCGTAGACTGGAAATGTCTCCTAACAGTCTTTGAAAGTCATTAAGAGTCCGTAGGCGATCTCTCCTAATTTGTGCTTTTTGTGTCTTAATTTTTTGCAAACCTATTTTATAACCTAAATAATTAACAGAATCTCCCTTCTGAATCTTTTCAGGAGCGATTTGCAATCCCCATTTAGGTAAAAGTATCTTTATTTCTTCAAACAGTCTGTTCAAGGTATCCATGTTTGAATCGGATAACAAATTGTTGTCCATGTAATGGTATACTATAGATTTGGAAAATTTCTTGCGTATTATTTGCAATGGTTGGTTCACAAAATATTGGCACAGGGAGGGGCTATTTAACATACCCTGGGGGAGGACGGTCCAGTGGTACCTCCTTGAAGGTTGAGAATTGTTATAAGTAGGCACTGTGAAGGCAAATTTTTCTCTATCTTCTTTTTGCAAAGGTATAGTGAAAAAACAATCTTTTTTTTTTTTTTTTTTTTTGGTTTTTCGAGACAGGGTTTCTCTGTAGCTTTGGTGCCGGTCTCGGAACTAGCTCTTGTAGACCAGGCTGGAAAAACAATCATTTAAATCAATAACTATGAGAGGCCATCCTTTTGGTAATAAAGAGGGCAAAGGAATTCCAGATTGCAGAGGGCCCATAGGTTGAATAACCTTGTTGATGGCCCTGAGATCTGTCACCATTCTCCATTTACCTGATTTTTTCTTAACCACAAATACAGGAGAATTCCAAGGGCTGGTAGATTCTTCTATATGTCCAGCATCTAATTGTTCTTGTACCAGCTGTTCAAAAGCCTGTAACTTTTCCTCAGCTAAAGGCCATTGCTTTGTCCATATTGGTTTCTCAGTCAACCATTTTAGAGGCAAGGCTGTTGGTATCTCTGAAGGGACATCAATTGCTTGTTCTTGTACAGCCCGAATGGCCGGTTTTCTCCGTTTGTAATATCTTTTAATATTATTCTCAGAAATATAGGCTCTAGAAGTAGCAGGAATGTTAATTTCAGTATTCTATTGTTGTAATAGGTCATGACCCCATAAATTCATTGCGATATTGGCAGACAGAAGGGGTCTGAAGCTTACAATCCAAATCAGCTGTTCCCTCTTCCATAGTAATGAATTTCTCCTTAATATCAGCCACTAATGTTTCAGTTCCTACAGAAAGGGACTGAAGCTCACGATCAAGATCAACTGTTCCCTCTTCCATAGTAATGAATTTCTCCTTAACATCAGCCTGGAGAACTTCAAACTGATTCTCAATTGTTTTTAAGCATTCAATCTCTGCCTTAAGAATCCTGGATTCGTCTCGTAAAGACTTTATCATATTTCTATTATCAAACCATTTAGTGGCAATGAAAACTACGAATCCCAGAAGGATCCATAGATGTGGGGTGATAGACACCTCTTGTAAAATCTCCCACATGGTACAATTAAAAAAACTGTTAAATTCTTGAATACTAATGTGTTCAGACATTTTATTTATAAAAGAAAAAATTTTTTACCTACAATGATCGGTTCCTGCCAGTGATGGTCTCTGTGTTTTTGGAGCCTGTCCTGGAACTAGCTCTGTAGACCAGGCTGGTCTCGAACTCACAGAGAGCCGCCTGCCTCTGCCTCCCGAGTGCTGGGATTAAAGGCTTGCGCTACCACTGCCTGGCCGGCCTCAAACTCACAGAGATCCGCCTGCCTCTCCTTCCCAAGTGCTGGGATTAAAGGCGTGTGCTACCACTGCCTGGCCAAGTCACTTTGTATCAGACCAAATCTGCTGCTGTGGCAGCTTTTGTTGCAAAACCGAAGGTACTTGAGCTTCTGCTAATTCAGGCAGTGGGGTTCCGCTGCAAACTTAGCCAAGGCAGGCAGAATGGGCTTGTGTGGCCGAGTATGTCTCGGACTCGGCACTGGGGCCAGAGTCACGAACTAAAAAACAGCACCCGGGAGGGTGCTGTGTTAGCTAGCGGGCTACCCGCTTGAGTCGGGGGCAAAATAGCTCACGTTGGACGCCAAAATGTAACGGCATAAACGAATGCAGACAGATTGTAAAAATATATATAGCTTTAATGGCAAAATAGACTTACAGAACCACCGTTCCTGTGGAGACCAGGAAAGCAGAAAGGGCCTGCTGGGAGCACGCTTGCCAAATTTATAGGCCAACATTAGCCCGAGGCGAACACGCCCCCTAAGGGGTGGGACTTATCCCTACAGATTCCCAGCACCCACATCAGGTATCTCACGTCTGCCTGTCACTCCAGCTCCAGGGGATCTGATGCCTCTGGTCTCCTGGCATACCTGCATCCATGTGTCCATACCCACTCCCCACATGCACAGAAGTTCTAAAAAAATATTTTTTTTAATGGGTAGGTAAATAACTCTTGCCTGACATGCTGAAATAGATGCCGTGCATTCTTTGAATGTAGGGGAAATTCACGTGTGGAAACTGAGAAGTTTGGACTCGGAGTCGAAGGAAGTAGGATAGTGATTGCTGGATGATAGGAAGGCTGGGGGTGTCCACACAGAAAAACACAGGGTGGGTAAATAGCAGACACTGAGACGCCTATCTAGAAGGGAGAAGTCCTAGTGTCCTACAGCTTGACAAGGGGCTATGGATCATAGCCACTTGCATAGCATGTGGAAAACTAGAGAAGGAGATGAACATGTTAATTGTCCCAATTTGACCATTTATACACTGTAAACCATGTGACTGACTGGCATCCCGCACAGAAAAATTATGCATTTGTTTGAAGTAAAAATAAATGAGCCGGACACAAAGGAGAGATAGAGAGTAAAGATGATGATGGTACTACAAAACGTAAGGTCTGGGGACAGATTGGGAAAGATCTGAGTGTAATGTATCTAGGCTGAGCTGAAAAGTGTGTGGTCTGCCATCCCTTCCACCGACATCTCTGTTGCCTGTTGGTGTTCCCTTCCTTTCCTCTTCTCCTGTTCTTTGCCTTTGCTCCTTCTACTTCAGTTTTTTGTGTTGTTTGAGACAGGGTATTCCTGTGATGTGGTTCAGGCTGGCCAGGATGGCCTCAAACTCATGACAAGCAATAAACCCTGCCCTCCGAAGTGCTGGGATGACAGGCGTGGCCATCTTTCCGGGTCCTTCTTAGTTGCCTGTCTTACGTTCTAGTGCCTTTTTCTAAAATAAATGAAGTTTAAAACTTCTCAAGAGCTAGGTATGTGGCAAATAGTTTACTGTAAATTGCCAGGTGATAAATATGATAGACTTTTGCCAGCCATGTTTTCTGCTGTAATCACCCAGCATGGCGATGCCACAGCTGTAGAAAATAGCCATGGGCAGTACAGTTGTGTTCCAATGAGCTTTAAGTACACAAAGACAAGCAGACGCAGGAGTAGGGCTGTGAACCGGACCAGGCTGATCCTTCCCCTAGCTTAGGGAAAGGGCTTGAAGATAGATTGGATCCTTAGGGCGATCACTATTGTTGAAAAACAAAGATCAGGGGGCTGGAGAGATGGCTCAGTGGTTAAGAGCATTGCCTGCTCTTCCAAAGGTCCTGAGTTCAATTCCCAGCAACCACATGGTGGCTCACAACCATCTGTAATGGGGTCTGGTGCCCTCTTCTGGCCTGCAGACATACACACAGACAGAATATTGTATACATAATAAATAAATAAATATAAAAAAAAAAAAAAAAAAAAAACAAAGATCACATCAAGACCTCAGAGAAAGGAACGTGCCTCGGAACGAAGACTCTCCTGTCTATTTGAACGTGTCCCTCTCGCTGTGCCTGCTATGTGGGTCTCTGCTCTGCACACCTACACGCCAGCAACCTTGCTGAGGTCATGATTCCAAAGCCTTCCATACAGTCAGTTGCCAGGCACAAATACACCGGAGAGAAGCAAGACTGTGTAGGTGAAAAGGCACCTTATTGAGGGAGGACCTCAATAAGCAACTCTGTCCATCTTCAAGTGAAGAGGCTCTACCGACAAGCTTTCTTCGGTGAGTCCAGAACCATGGTAACAACAGCCAGCTCGTTACCTCCGCTGACATTTAAGCAGTGGGATGGCTCTCATTCCAAGGTTTCTCCTTCCAGAAGGCAGAGGGCTGGCACACATAGCCTATTATTGTGTCACATTGAGAGGTTTGATTTGTTGTTGTGTTGTTGTTGTTGTTTTGACATGCCCAAATCCTGATAGGGTGATGGGGACCAAAGGCCAAAGGAAGAGAGAGCGCACAGCCAGGTGTATTCTGAAACTCCTATGGGAGAGAGACTGGAGATGGTGTAAGATGGCTAGGAGCCAAGCGACTCCAGGGTACATTGCTTTTGTTGCTGTCTACACTCCCATAACAAGTAGGGCTGGTCTCTTTTCTGAGGCTGGACGTGGTCAAGCAGGCTTTGGAAGGCTGCAAATGAAACAGGAAGCCCTTCATGAACATTAAACCTGGGCACTGGGCATGCAGAGCAAAGAAAAGCGGTCCTCTAACCTGGAACGAGAGACTCCTGTATCTGCAGGGAGAACTTATTCAACTTCTTGTTGAACGAGGAACTTTCAGACCAAGACAAATGCACTTGAGAGCTAAGGACAGAGGTGCTAGGCCAGGGAGATGGGCAGATGGGCAGAGCTGCTTGGGAAGGGGAAGAGAACTTTCAAGGAAAATGATGTTATTGCAACCGAGCAATGGCTACAAAGATGTACTCTAGGGTCTGCTTCTAGCTTGCTTTCCTGCCACTCCTGCTCTGGGTTTTTGATTAATTTCCATACAGTCCAGAGTACACACCGCCAAATCCCCACTGCTCAGCTTTTATGCTGTCCCTTCTCCTTGGGGTGCTCTGGGCTTCCTTGGTCATCATCTTCTGACTAAATGCTTTGGATGGTCAAGTCTCAGGTGCTACTTCCAGGCAGCCTTCCTTTTTTCTTTCTTTCTTTTTTTGATTTTTCAAGACAGGGTTTTTCTGTAGCTTTGGAGTCTGTCCTGGAATCTAGCTCTTGTAGACCAGGGTGACCTTGAACTCACAGAGATCCACCTGCCTCTGCCTCCTCAGTGCTGGGTTAAAGTCCTGCACCACCACCACCACCCAACAAGGCAGTCCTCTTAAATTGCGTTCCAAGTCTTTCCTTCTTTGCAGCTGTCTGTCTTTCATCAAAGGAGTCCTCTAGCAATCTCGCCTGGGAGCAAAGGAATGTTGAAGACAGAGCCATTTCCTAGGTATCTCTTTAATTTCTGACACACAGTGTATTATCCGGGAAGAACCCTCTAGAAGCAGAAATTGGACAATTAATCTACAAATTCAGACTGGTGTAGCTCTCCTATTTATGTGTAGTGGTCCCAGCTTATAGCTATGTGAATACTTGGCATCCTATACTTAATGGTCTCTCCTGTCCCATCCCGTTAAGAGACAAGCCCCGCCCACTCCCTACCCCAGTCCACCGCTGAGGCAGGCCTTCCTTCTGCTTCCAGCCTGAGCTCTGGTCCTTTTCAGTCTTACTCCCTTCTTCCCACTTCTCCCCTTCCCCCTCTCCATTTCTCTCTCTCTCTCTCTTTCACTCTGTCTCTCTCCGCTTTCCCATTTTTCCCTTCTCCCCTTCCATAACCCACAAAATAAACATCCAACCTCACTCTGCATGGCGTGCCTATCCATCTGTCTCTCACCAGCCTCGGCTGCAGCTCTTCGTGGGACCCAGCTGCCTTTGTGGCCCACAATGGTCTCATGCCCACTGCCCACTGCCGCCACTCGGGGAATAGCACCCTTTTATTTTTACCATAACGCTCTATCCCCACTTCTCCACAAGTCCCAGCCAGTCTTGTTTCTGCATCAACTCAAAATGAATGAATTCAGTCATCCCTTCATTCCCTCAGAAGCTTCTCCTCATGGTAGGAGATGCATGAGATCTTTCACTAACATTAATGGAGGAAGCAACTGCTGAACTCTTTCCTTCCTTTCTTCCCTCTTCTCCATTGTCCTTCTCCTTTTTTTTTTTTTTGTTTTTTGTTTTTCGAGACAGGGTTTCTCTGTAGCTTTGGAGCCTGCCCTGGAACTAGCTGTTATAGACCAGGCTAGCCTCACAGAGATCCTCCTGCCTCCCGAGTGCTGGAATTAAAGATGTATACCGGCTTTTCTTCTCCTTCTTTAATAGTGTTGCTATGGCGCCCAGATTGATCTCAAACTTTTGACGATTCTCCGGTCTCAGCCTTTCCAGTACTGGTATCGCAGGTAGGCACCACCATGTGCCACCTGTTTTCACGTAGCTCTGGCAGGACCTGGAACTCGGGGATTTCATAAGCTGGGTGAAGGAACCTATTGCATTTTCCTACAACCAACCTTAAACATCAGCCACTGTGGTTAACACCAGCTCCCACACGACCTGGGTTTAAAAGCACATATTGAATGAACTTAATGGTGTGTGTGTGTGTGCTGTGTATGTACTGAGAAAGGTAGGCTTGATTTGGTGGATGTTAACTCATGAACAACCAATCATCTGCATTGCCTGTGCCCTTAACTTCAAGTGACAGGCTCCATCTCCATCCCTAACAATGTCTTACTTTTTAGCTGTTGAAAATGATTCTCACATAGCCCAGCTGGCCGCAAACTCATTATGTAGCCAAAAATGGCCCGAAACCTCTGATCTTCAGGACTTTGTCTCTTAAGTGCTGAAATCCCAGGCTTGTTTCAACCATGCTCAGCAACATCTTCATCTTTAGCCTTGTAAAGAACAACAATAAGTCCCTACATGATGGAAGGACAGGACCAATCTCAGTAAGTTCTCATCTGACCTCCATGCCTGCCCCCCACATATATTTCATAGTAGACAACAACATTTAAAAAAAAAAACTAGTATCGATACAGAATCAGCTTTCGACAAGGATTTTGAACTTCTTTTCCTATGCATTGACATCCCTGCTGATCTGCAACGTAAGTCTGGAAAACTGCACAACCTTTGACAAAATAAAAGGATTTCTTTACTGCGGGGGGGGGGGGCATAGTGGGTGTAATCACAGCATTCAGAAGGCTGAGCAAAAAGGACTGCCGGAAATTTGGGGTGGATTTGAACCACACAGAAAGACTGTCTCAAAAACCACCCAAACAACGCATACACACAAAAAAGCAATCCAAGAATATTCTGTTATTCACCAGAACAAAGATTCTAGACGCCTACTATGCTGTCAAATAAAGTTGCCACTGTATGAAAGCAAAGGGCTAGCCTCAGGTTTTCATAGCAAACCCGAGGTGGCCACACACGGTCTCAAAAGGAAACCAAACAAAAATACACATAACATAAACGTAGATAGCAAAAAGTCGTAAAGAGACTTGTCTTACAATGACTATATTCTGATGAAATTTAAATTGATATTAAACTAAATTTAAAAGCCAGGTTCTCTACTCTAGCCAGACTTCAAGTGTTCAGTAGCTGCGTACGTCAGGGTGGCTACTATCTTGTATGACACACGTATAGAACCATTTCCGGTTTTTTTCCAGAAAATTCGATATAACCGCTCTGCTCAGGATCACTCTTTTACAAAATGCAGAGACTGGGGCCCAGGGAAGTAATGCAAGCTTGTTACGGAAAAGTATGGGTCTAGACCCAAGCTAGCCTACTGCGTGATATATCCTCTCCCTCCCGAAACTCTAGGACCCCCCCCCCCAGCTCAAAGATTCTAACTGGTGCTGGGGGGGGGGGGCAGGGGGAGGAGGGATGAGGTGGGGGCAACGCTCGTTCAGAGAGAGGTTTGTGACTGACCAGGGCTTCAGACGCTGCGCATTCCAGATCGGGTCAGGCCTGCCCTGCGGCACTAGGCACTCGGGATTAGCTCTTCTGAACAGCCCCACCTCTTCTTTCTGGAGTTGCCAGCTTCCTGCCCAGCCCAGGGGGCGCGTATATCAGGAGGCTCCCTCACTGCTTTGGGTGAGGCTAAAACGAGGAGAAAATTCCCGCTAGGGAAGAACTTCTGGTCAGAGGGGACGTTGAAGGTAGGCAGGAAATTGACCCAGAGGTCTCCAAGTCCAGCACCAGGGGCATCTGGGAACCAGGCTTCTGCCAGCCCATCAGGGGAGTTGCATTTGGCGGGAATTGCATTTGCCTTCACCTGCACACCTGCAGTGTGTGTGTGTGTGTGTGTGTGTGTGTGTGTGTGTGTGTGTGTGTGTGGTGTTTATGTGTGTATGTGTGTGTTTATGGGGGGGGGGGGCTCCAGGAATTGGGTTGGAATAGGGAGCAGGAGGCGAGAGGCCATGGGAGGGGGCGCCCGGGAGCGCCCTGACCTCGAGGGCTGTCGAGAGGCGGGGAGAATGGGGGTTGGGGGAGAAGAGGGGAGCCTGGCAGCCAATAGGAGGGAGGATCTTGTTTCAAAAGGGTTAACCCACAGCCAATGAGCGCCTGGGGGAGCGGATCCTGCTCACTCCATTCAAGAATCCCAAGTATTCAAGATGGACGGCAGGGAGTGTGGAAGGAGAAAGGGGGCGCGGGGGGAAGAACCCGATCTCTAGAGGAGCGGAGCGCCGCGGCCAGCCCATCCCGGAGCCCCGGTCCCGGCCGGCGGGTGGAGGGGCAGCTGGCGGGGGCTCGAGTCCGGCGGGGACGGAGAGAGGCTGGCGGGGTACGAGAGGGCGTGAGAAGGGGAGCGAGGCCAGGAAGGGGAGCCAAAAGGGAGGGAAAGGCAGAGAAAGAGCCCGGGAAGGAGGAGGTGGCGGGCAGAGGAACCTAAGAAGAGCGATGTGTAGGTATTGGGAGCTCGGCGCTTTCCGGTATTCTCTCGGTGAGGGGAGGGGGTGCTCCGGCCTTTTTCTCTCCTGCTTTTTCCTTCCCTCCTCATTCTCCACTCGGAGGCATGGTCTCTATTTTTCCTTTCGAAACACTATCTGGGGAGCACCAGGCGTATCTTACCGAGGTGGCCTCACTGTCATTTTCCAATGGGGGCGTGGTGGGAAAGGGTGGGGGGCTCTAAGCCTGAGCCATCTGCCTGTCCCTGGGCTTGGGAGGGTGTGGGGACGCGGGGGGAACTTGGCGTGTGTGTTCCGAGAGCAGCCAGAGCATTGCAGGGAATTCATCACCTCTAGAACTTGTGGGGTGAGCCCCACTTGCTGTAGGGGTATAGAGCTGCCTTTACCTAGTAGCGGTGGCGTGTGAGGACGTGGGGATCTGTGCCCCCACCTTCCAGTTGGGGTGAGTGTCGGCTGAGGGGCGAGTTGTATAGCAAGTATGGCTGAGAGTTTGCGTGTGCGTGCAAGTGCGTGTGGTCCAGCCTCGAGGTGTGGCAGGGGCACAGTTGGGTGTCGAGGGGAAAGCGCCCCTCACCCCACACTTTCCAGCTGCCTCTCTCATCCCATTCACAGAACAGGGCTTTCAGGACCCTCCTGGTCTCCTCCTCCCGTCGCCATGGTTGCGGGAGGAGGTGGGGGGATTGCAGGAGGAGACAGTTAGAGCCAGCCCCTTGCCCCTGCTGCTCCAGCTAACCCCCCACCTGCCCTTTCTCTCCTTTCCACAGGCTGGGCCCCATCCCTGCTGCTCTGGCGGGCAGGGGCCGGAAGATGGTGGCCAATGAGGAGGGGGAGTGGAGAGAACTTGAGCCAGGGCCTCCCCTCCCCCATTTCCTCCTCTGTTTCTACACCCGCTTCTGGAAGGAGCTGGGGGGGGGGGGGGGGGATGGTTCCTAGGCCCAAGGTGGGGGAGGGGTCCTGCTGGCTGTTGTATTGCTGGTCTCCCCTCTCAAGAATGAGTTGGGCACGTGAGCTCCTAGGGACTCAGTATCCCAGCTGCCTCTCCCCTCACTCCTTTAAGGAAAGATCTGGGGACTCCTTGATGAAGAATCTTTGGCTACCCTGAAGCTTACTGGTTAGTCTTGTCTTTGTCCTTTTGCCCCATGTTGGCCTGGTCCAGTTCCCAACTGGCTTGCCCAACTCCAGGAGCAGAGAGGCCTGGCCACTGACCCAAGCGGGGCCTTGGTTTCCGTCCATTGGAACTGTGCAAACTGGGGCAGGGCCCCGTGTTTGCAGATTACAAGAACAAACTCTGTCTGGGAAGGCGGGAAAGAACCTCTCCTGCTTCCTGAGGGGGTGGGAGGAGGCTGGAGGGGGAAGCTCAGAGGAAGAGCTCCCAGTGGAATTCAGTCCTCCATCCCCCCCCCCCCTTGTTGCAGTGGAAAGTGGGGGGTCTCCCTGAGGCTGCTCCACCATCTGGATCCACAGAGGAGTCGCCTCTCAGCCTCTGTCCCTTTGGTCCAAACTGTAGCTGGTTTCTGGTCATTAGCTCTGGCTGGCTCCCTAGTCCCGGGATTGAGTGTGAAGACTCAGATACTGAATGTGGGGGTAATTGGAAATTTGTCTTCTAATCCCACCACCCAGGAAAGCTTATCCTTAACTCAAGAGCCAAATCACTGACCATTTGGCTTAACACCATAGATTAGCTTAACATCCATAGATTGCTTTGAAGACCTAGGAAAGGAAACCGTGCTTGCACCCCCAGATCTGGGAGCTTCTCCTGCCCCGGTACCTGTAGCTGTAATCCCATTCCTCTGGTCCTGGAGGTCCACCACCTGAGACATCACCTTGAGACCTCCAGGGCTCCTTTGTCGAAAATTAAGAAGTTAACTTTAGACTGGAGACGAGTCAGAAGGTGGTAGGCGGACAGGCAGCCTGCTATGGTCACCTGGACTACTTAGAAAACAAGCCGGTTATTTCCTTCGAGGAGGAGAGGAAGGCGGAGCCGAGGGGCCCGGGGCCCGGAGGAGGAGGAGGCAGGGCCGGCGTGCCTTCGCTGCTGGCCGGAGCTCTTTTCACATTGTGCTACTGTCCTCACCTGTAACGAGCAGTGCAATGTTAAAAGGGCATCGGCCTTGTAGTGCTATCCAGTGCCGGCGGCCTCCTCCACATCGCTGTCTTCTCTCCCGTCTGGGCGCCAGTCAGCTGCCCTGGTGAAAACTTGGGTTAATGAGCCATTTACATGTGCGATCCCTTGGCTAGACACGGCAGGCGTCCCCATAGCAAGGGCGCTAGAGAAGTTTAAGCTGTTTGGCTAAGGCTATTGCGCTCATAAGTTAGAACTCTGTCCGGAGCCCAAGAAGAAGGTACCCATCTGTTTTATCAGGAGAGATTTGAACTGAGGGGGTGAAAGGTTTTGATGCCACCTGCTGGTTGTGTGAGGGTGTCCTCTGAAGTATTCCTCTTTAAGGATAAGCCTGGGAGCAGCTCCTTAAGTGAAAAAGGTCTGAGTTTTCAGACAAAGCTTAGGGTGGACAGTTGGTGAAGTAGGGAGAAGTGTCATGGGGCCCACAGAAGACCTCTGGGAATGAGGGGTACACAGGAAAGGAAAGGACCGAGAAGAAAGGAGAGTTGCCTAGGCAGAGGCTTCAGTTTCCCTAGTATCCTCTGCCTCTTGTTATGGGAAGGAGGTCTCTGCATCTGAAGTTTTCAGCATGACCATATCACTTGATGGTGATGGCTCTTGGGGGCAGACCTGCCTGGGCACCCAAGATCTGGACAGCATTAGTTAGGTCTTAAAAGATTAATCTCCTGAGCCAGGCCCAGAGTCTTTACATGCTCCACAACCATGCCATTTACTTTTCTGTCTTTCACAGGACTCTCCTTCAGCAGTTTTGAGCTTGCTCTGGTGCGGGAAATGCAACCAAGAGACGGAATTGGGTCTCTACTCATGTTTAAGGACAAGATAATTGGTATCAGTGAAACCGCACAATGGGTCAGACAAGCTTTCTTTGGCCCCAGCACTCAGATGTTTCTGGCTTGTGTTTGCCCAGTTCTTTGTCCTGCCCACGATCTCTCCAGTCTGATGTTAACAGTATTTGAGATAGTATAGGTAACTCTGAATCCATGAGTTCAAGCTGTTAAAGTTATCTGAGTCTTCCTGGGCATAGTGGTACATGCCCTTAATACCAGCACTTGGAAGGCAGGTAAAACCAAGTCAGCCAGAGACTAGCGTGCTCTAAAAAGGAGATTCCAGGCAAGCCAGAGCTACATAGTGAGACCATTTGCCTGTGGGCCCTTCCCCCAAACAACAGCTTCTTGTCTGACACAAAACAAACAGCTATTTGGCAGTATCTACTTTTTAAGTTTTTGGGGTATGGGTGTGGCTCGGTAGAGAGAGAGCTTGTCGAGCATTCACAACATAAAGCCAGATATGGTAGAGTAAACTTGTAATCCCAACACTATCAAGGTGGAGGCAGGAGGATCCCATGTTCAAAGTCACATAGCAAGTTAGAAGGCCAGCCTAGACTATAGAAGACAGGCATTTGTCCATGCCTCCGTGGTGTCCTTGCTCAGCCTGTGGACTGTGAGCCCCTTGGCAAACCTATCTTCAAAAAATACATTATCGTTCATAACAGCAAAATTAGTTATGAAGTGCAACGAAAGTAATGGTCGGGGTCACCACAACATGAGGAACTGCATTAAGACATTGAGAACCACTGTTACAAGGTTGCTGTTCTCCCATTTTGAACTTTTATGTATGTTCTCTTACACTTCTAGCCACGTAGAAACAGTTTCCTCAGAGTTGCCAAGTGTGTGTCACGTCACAGGGCTCTGTCTGAATCTCTACAGTGAAGCCTTCCCTGACCCTTCAAATCTAGGCGAAGTTCCTCCTCAGCTTCCCCTGTACTACAGAACTTATCTTCTGTTGAGGTCACCTAGCTTCCTTCTAACCACTAAGCAGAAAAAAAAAAAAAAAAAAACAAGAAGTTGTCAGGCCATGGCTAGCTTCCTTGTGCAACCCTGGCACCCTGGCAAGTAAAACGTACCTATAAGTATTTGCAATACCAATGGGGTGATCTGGAAATAAGGATGTAACTTAAGAGATTTTTACCGCACATATATGGTCTTCCCCTGTGGGGGCTGAGTGCCTCCAAATCAACAGTTCACTTCAGTGCACGCCAACCATGTTCCTTAGATCACACTTCTGTGTTGATGCTATAGTTTTGAGCTATATCCCACTCCCATTCCACTACCAGCTGAGTCTCAGCCCATACATTTTCATTTTAGCCTCAAGGGTATCCATGAGTTGATTAAAACATTCTAGGACTAGGCATAACAAAACAAGGAGATGCAAGAAACTGGAACCCACCAAGTTGTGGAATAAGTTTGCACTAGCTGCTTATCCTGAGTCCAGATTAAAAAGTAGCCTCCTTAGGGGGAAGTCTGGGGATCCGGAAACAGGTGCTACCCATGGACAAGCTCACCAAAACCATGCCTCATGATTCCCTGCTTGTGAAACAGGTGGAGAATCTTGACACAAAGTAACTACTGCCTCCTAGGGGGTGTTTTAAAAAAAGAGACCCTTGCTGGTGCCTATTGGAACAGTACGGGACCCACACCTACGGAAGGAAAGCCAGCACAGTACCTCAGTTGTTTTTCCCCTTTTTATTAAAAATAGACCCAAACACTTTATGTATCATACAAAAATTTCATTCGCTGGTGGCAGTCACTGGAAAGACTGGTCCCACAGCGCCGATGATCCACCGCCTCCAAGGGACTGGGTCCCAGGGAGCAGTGGCTGAGCCTTGGGGAATGCCCTTAAAGACTGCTCTCTCTGGCAACAGCCAGCCAGGGGTGAGGGCTGTTCTTGGGGCAGCTTTCCCCACCCCACCCAATGGCAAAGATTAGATACTTAAAAGTGCCTCTGTAGTGCCAAGGTAAACAGCGGAGTGAAATGGGAACCCCTGCAACTGATTTCCCAGGGTCTAGGGTTTGTGTTTTTCCTTCTATTGGCCCCATCTCTAGTCTTTTTTTTTTTTTTTTTTAGACCAAGAATGGGGTTGAGTAAACTACCCTCAGACTCTGGGGCCCTGATATCTGAGACCAAAATTTCACTCCAACCTAGGTCTTTGCTATTCTGTGGTCTAGCCCCACCACCAGGGGTTTGTCCTGGTTATTAAAAAAAAAGGCGGATCAAAGGTTGATAACTCCTAGTCCTATCTGCCTGAGTTCACACCCTGCCATCACTCTGTTTTCAGTGCCGCAAGCATCTCCTCTCCCCAGTTTCATGTTTCCCTGACTGCTACCCGCTCCTGAGCCTTCACTACCCCTGGGGTATCGCTCCTGTTCCAAGGGGACCTGGTACTGCTGCGGTGGGGGGAGGGAGGCGGTGGTCGTTTGGAGCCAGGTTTCCCCAGGGGTGGGCAGTACTCATGCTGGTGTGGACTGCTCACGGGGCCAGGGGACTGGTGTGAGGAAGGTGGGGCATGCGGAGGAGGGTCCCAGCCTGCTGAGCCCCCCTCAGTCCCAGCCGTTGTCCTTCACCATGTGTGACATCTCAATGATGTACTTCCCTTCTTTGTATTTCTGGCTGGTCTCAAAGGCTTGTTCCTGGTGGGGAGTAAGATGGTGACCATGGGAAAAGGGTGTCTTGCACCTCCAGGCTCCTCTTCCCACACCTAGGCCAACCCGGTTCCAAGCTCCCTCTATGGATCATGCAAAAGCCTGGTGTCTGCGCACTGGGTCTGGAGAGCCGTGGGGACAATCTAGGAAGCGGCTCTCCTCAAATACTTACATATTTCCAGCCCAGTGTGGTCTTGCAGCTTTCGCAGAAAATGTCAGCTACCGAGTGGAGTCCTGTGAGCAGGAGGCGCTGTTCAGCTGGCCCACAACCCACGTTGACCCTGTCTCGGGAAACAAGGACCCAGCACACAGTAGGGTTGCTCTGTCAGTCCCAACCTACCCAGAAGGATTTCTATCTGGGGGGGCGGGGGGGAGACTAGAGCGTCCACCCCTTTAGGATCAGTGCTTGGGCCTTCTTTGACCCCGCACAACTTAAGACTGCTTTTCTGATCCTTTTGAAGGCTTACCCCCATTTTGCAAAGAGAAAAGCTGCCGTAGCACAAGCAAACACACGCGCGCGCGCGCACACACACACACACAAAGAAAGAGGTAGACTCACACGGAGTTAAACAGGTAGGCCCGGCCATGGCTCCCTTGGAAGGACTGTGGAAACAGGACAGACAGTGACCACTGGGTATGCCTCAACACCACTGCCTAGATCCCGCTGGAGTGGCGGGAGACCTCAGGTGCTCCCATTGTCTCAGAGGGAAAGCCCGGGGAGGCAGGCGGCAGGCCCTCGCTTCAGCGTTACCTTGGAAATAAGCTCATCGTGTTTGGCCAGATGTGCTCGACAGTGGACACAACTGTAAGTACGGTGGCAGCGTGGAAGGTAGCTGCGGAAAGTCTTGGTGGGTAGACAGGCAGGGGCCGGGCCAGGGTCACAGCTGGGCATGACGGGCTGGAGGACGATGCCCTGGCGGGCTGGAGGGGCTGGTGCCGTGCAGCCCCCGCAGAGACGGTCGCAGGTAAAGCAGCGGAGCAGGTTGGCTAGAGCCGTGTTTCAGGACGGTAGAAGTGTGGGGGGGCTGCCCGGCCAGGGCCCCCCCAGACGAGAACCAGATAGAAATGGAAATCACCTGGTAAGAAACGAAGGTTCGTCAGGGGGGAGATGTGACCTCATGAGGAGCCGCTCTTGAGCAGTTAAAGAAGATGGGGCTCAGCTCACCTGGACCCTCCCACCTTCCCCATCGCCATCAGCCCTCAGCTTCCCATTGCACTTTCTGTCCCCTAGAGTCCCATTCTGTTCTGGCAGCGGTTCCAGGCATCTTGTGCCATGGCCAGGGAGCTGGTACCTCTTGCTCTCAAGAGGCAGCAGCAGCCTCCAGCATTTTCCACTGAGAACAGCCTGCTGGCACAGACACTACCTTAGGAGCAACATTACCTGCAGAGACTCCCCTGTGTCCAGTTCTGTGAGAAACTGCCCCCTCACCTGGGCTCAGAACCTTATCAAAGTGAAGTGCTCCTGAGTTGCGGTTGTTGGTTTTGTTTTTGTTTTTTCTCTCTCAGGGCCTCTATTGGCAATACAATTGGCCCACATTTGGGGAAAGAAGGGAGGAGGAACAGGGAGATGGGTACACACACCCCACTTAGCCCTCTCCTGGAGTTATCCTGAGCCCTGGAACTCCACACAACTTGGTAGCTTCTTCAGTATCCCAGACCTTACACGTGGCTGTTCCTCAATCTTGCATCCTGAGCTACATATCCAAGGCTAGAAGGAGCACTTGCTGTCTTCCTAGCCTCTGGCCCTCCGTCAGGTCTCACCACTGTTTACTTACTGCTAGCTTAGCTCTGAGTTAAAGACAGGCATCTAGCCCTAGGAGAAAACTTATCTTTCTTCCATCAAGCCTGACAGCTGGACCCGTGGAAGATGGGCAGCACATCAGACCAGACTCCTGGGCTAAGCCAGCCAGTGTGGCATCGTGTGAGAGCAACATTAATGGGAAACAACCGGGTAAGGGGACTCCTTATTTTTTTAAGAGCTGGGCTTTGGGGCACAAGGCAGAAAATGGCAAACACTGGTGACTGGGCAGCAGCACGTGAAATAATTGCAGGGTTCTGATTAAGAATCTTGAGACGCTGGTATCTGCTCACCCTCCAGTCCCAATGTGGCTGAGGGTACTGCAGGCAGGGGATAAGGAGGGAGGTGTCCTCTGGTAACTCCGATAAGCAGGTGAGGTGCCCTATCCTGCAGCTGTGGGTGGGGTAGCCTGTGTCTCCTTCGGAGATGCCCGCTAACTGCTCTAGTGATGCTGGACCACCAAGCAGAGGAGGCAGTCATCACTCCAGTTGCCAGGACAAACGGGCTGATCTCCTGTCCTTTGTGGTGGCCATAAGCACCCCGACTGTTCTTTTCTCTTCAAGGGCTTGCCATGCAGTCTCTCCACAAATCCCCTTGAGTGAGACCATCTATCTTCAGTTTCTGGTTCTCAACCATTGGCTGGGTCCCAGGAAAACACCTTGGGCCAAATTCAGGGTGACATTGTGTTCTGGCCCTCCTTACTGTACAGTTCAGTGTCACTTTCTTCATCTGCCTTCAACTTTGCCTTCGAGTTCCCCTCAAGGTTCCACCTTTAAACACCTCCTTCAAGGGACTAGGAGAAGCCAGGTTTGCCCTCTCCCGCTATCTTCTGCTCCTTCCCCAGCCCTGTCCTTCCGTCATTGTCACGCCTCCTTCCCTGTCCCCTGCTTCTCAGTCCAGCAGAGGAGAAGCTGCAAAAAAGGCCAAAAAAAATCCCAAGGAGGAGAGTTGGGGTCCTTTCTTCTCCCATCCCTGCCATCTCTCGTCATAGGGTGACGCTAATCAGACAAATGACTGGGGGCAGGAAAAAAACAACAAAGGTGAGTGCTGGGAAGAGGACGATCCGTGATGCTGAGCTGGGGCTGGACTGTAGGAGGTGGGGGGAGCAGAAGGGCTCGCAACTGGGAAAACTGGCAGCTGACGGCAGAAGTGATGAGGCAGAGGCCGATGGGACCAGGTGCGAATCCAGTGCCTCCCGGGAATTAAAAAAGGGGAGGGGGACTTGCGCGCACAATGGGTATATTCAATCGCTTGGAGGTTCTACCTCCCCCTGGGCCAGCATTTTCAGTATGGTATGGTCCGAATGATGAGCAGAGCAGCCAGCTCCCAGGGCGGGCTTTGGGGGTCTGCACCAGCAGCAAAAACAATCAACAGTGATGTCTGAAGCTTGGAGCCGAAGTTGCCGGGAAATAAGTGCGAGAGAATCGTCAGAGCTTGGGGAAGGATGGAGGAGCCTAGAGAGGAGCGGAGGCGCCAGGGAGGGGGAAGGGAGGACAAAGGGTGCATGAATAATGCTTTTGCAAAGGGGAGAAAGCAACACGCAGCAGGAAGAGAAGATTGGCAAAGGGGAAAAATTGATTTGGAGAAGGGCTGTCCCCTCACCTTGAGGTCTGCTCCAGAGATCTCCGTCTATCTCTCTCAATCCCTCTGCTCTCTCTTCTCTCTTCTCTCTCCGCTCCTTCAGTTGGGAAAAGGATGGGATTGGGTCGTTGTGGGTTTGAAGACTGGGACTGCAGGCTGGACAGCTGCTGGGGGCCAGAGGTGGCCTCTTGTTCTGTACCTCGGTCTGTGGGTAAATGTGGCTGTGTGTTGTGGAACTGCATCATAACACTGTGACTCATCCAACCCCCCACCCCCCTCACCTCCCACGTCAGAGCAGGGCTGGGAGACACAGGAGGCGAGTTGGGAGGGAGGGAGGGAAGGAGGGAGGGAGGGGGCAGGCATCGAGGGACCGGGCTAGAGGAGTGATGATAGGGAGTGGAGGCAGAGGGATGGCTGGTTTTGGGGTGTGGAGGCTGGTAATAGGCAAAAGGAGAGATGGGTTGTTAAGGAGCACGGCCCTGTGACCAAGGAAACAGAACCTGAGGGAAGGGAAGGGATGGAGTTAGGGAGAGCCAGGAAGTATACTCTCTCTCTCTCTCTCTCTCTCTCTCTCTCTCTCTCTCTCTCTCGATAGGGTACATTTTTCCACTTCAACTCTGACATCAGCTCTGATGTAGGCTAAAGGAGGATATACTAATTGTCATGGATGACAAACTGGGCTCTCCATTGTGCTCAGTACTGAGCACTTGGAAGCTTTAGTATCTCAGTGTAATGCCTCCCAAAGAAGCCATAGGTCAAATATGACATCTTGCACCCAGGAAGCTCTTACCAACTACTGCCTCCAAAATAACGTGTGCTGCGAATGGAGATGCCTATGGGACATAGGGTCTTGACTGGACTGTAGACTTTTGGAGGTAGGTCCTCAGGGAAACCTCTCTGTACCCCAAGACCGCAGCATCTAGTGTAAAACCCTGCACGTAGGAGAGACTTACAGAACAGGGCTTGCTTGCATCTCAGGCAACGGCCAAGTGTCTGGCTTTGATCTCAAAGACTCCTGAGTCGAAATCTTAGCTCTGCCAATTATTCACCAGGAACCACGGGCAAGTGACTAATCCTCCTGCGCCACAGAGCTCTTCGGCTCCGTGAAGCTAATGATATTTTACCTCACGGAGAAGTGACTGAGAAAGACAGCATGCACATTTCCAAAGGAGTGCCTCACACACAATAGGCACTAAGTAATGAGTGATGTCATTTTCTTCTGTTCCCTTTTGGGTTAACTTTTTAAGCTGGCGTCCAAATTGGAGAGTTTTGTTAGGAATGAGATAGTGTTACTTCGGAACAGCGTTCTCCATGTGGGCAAAGAGGCAAGCAGAAGGACTGTCAGTTCCAGGCCAGCCTGGGCTTCATGGTGACATCAGCAATAGAGAGCCCCAAACCAATACAAACAAAAACATTCTCAATTCATAACCCCTAAGCCTAGAGAATATGTACTATTAAATTTTTGATCTTTCGAGAGACATAATGCCAAATTTTTGCCTTGTAGAAAGATTACATTTTTTTTAAAATCAGCTTTCAGTTAAAATTCATCTGACTTAGAATACTTCCCATGTAGTACAGAACTGTGTCACTAAAACATGGACCCAGGATATGTCCCCAACACAAGACAACCCCCCCCCTTTTTTTTTTTTGGTTTTTCGAGACAGGGTTTCTCTGTGGTTTTGGAGCCTATCCTGGAACTAGCTCTTGTAGACCAGGCTGGTCTCGAACTCACAGAGATCCGCCTGCGTCTGCCTCACAGTGCTGGGATTAAAGGCGTGCGCCACCACCGTCCGGCTCAACCCCCCCTTTTTTTGGTTTGATTTGTTTTTCACAGAGGATACCTTTCTGAATATGAAAACTGTGGGTCGAGGCACGGACTATGGGCAATGAGAGATGCTGCTAGCTGGCTAAGGAGAGAGAGGGGGGTTCTGGATATTCAATCGGGAACAAGTCTGGGGGCAGTTAATTTTGAGAAGACAATGCGTGTATCATGAGGGTAGTACTAGAGGCCTGGATGTGAGAAGAACTGGAAGGAAGACAAAGAAGCTGAGTTGAGAGGATCCCAGTTAGAGGCCATCCTGAACTACACAGTGAGTTTCAGGCCATTCTGGGCTAGTGTGTGAGACTCTGTCTCAGACAGACAGGCTGGCTATGAAGGTGCATGCCTGTAACCCCAGCATTTCATAGGTAGAGATAGGAGGAGCAGGCATTCAAGGCTCTCAGAAAAACAAAATCCAGAGGGAAAGGTTGAGAGGGACAGGGGAAGTTTTGTCTGGGCAACAGAAATTAAAGGAAATATGGGCGCTGTAGAGAGGCTCAGCAGGTAAATGCACTTGCTGCCAACACCTGCCTGAAAACCGAGTTCAATCTCCAGACAGAATCTATGAAATAGAAGGACAGAGACAACTTTGAAATGTTGCTCTCTGGCGTCTACGCGACCATTGTGGCCACTGCCCCCCTCCCCCATCATTGCCAGCGTCACACACAACATTAGATAGACAAAGGGAAAGGAAAACTAGGGGGAGGACGAGTGTGAGGAACCAGCCTTGAGAGAAAAGGGAAGGTCCTTAGGGCATGGACTTAAAGCCGGTAGCCAAAAGGCTATCCATCAATTTAAATCAACAGAAGAATAAAATGATCAAAGATTTAGCTGGAGAGGAGAAGGAGTGGGACCCAGACAGGATGGGTTGGTGGTGCGGTGGAGATGGCAGGAGTGTCCAGTGAGACTGGAAAAGACAAGAGTGGGCCAGCAGTGACGATTGGTACGCTCTGTCCTTCTTCTGTATTTAAGAGGAGTGGAGAGCCATCTCAAAGGGAGGAGAGGGCTCTTCCTAAAGTCAGCTTGAGGTGGTTATGCAATATCCATAGAAAGATGACCTTCAGGTAACTGGGAGACATCACCTTGAGGGAGTGTGTGGAGGCAAAGAAGACTCAGGAGAATGTGTTCCAAAGAAAGGATGAGCTCCTTAGGGAGGCTACAAGTTTGCTAATGAAGTCTAGTGCTAAAATTCTGAAGAATGGTAAAGGATCAGCCTATGCCTAATAGTTCATTAAAAAGCTAATGTCTGGAGCAGAGAAAAATGTAAACCTCAATAAAAATCAATACAATGTAAAAAAAAAAAAAAAGCTAATGTCTACATGGTGAATAAATGAAATAAATCAAATCCCCAAAGAAAACGGTGAGAGGTGACAACTTACCTGCCTGAAAACTGAGCGCTACATAGGGCCAGGAAGAGAAAGGTAGACCAGAAAGCCTTTAATCCCAGGACTCAAGAGGCAGAGGCAGGCAGATCTCTGTGAGTTCGAGGCCAGCCTAGTACACAGAGCGAGTTCCAGGACAGCCAAGGACAAGAAACCCTATCTCAAAAACCAAACCAAAACAACGAGGGGGGGGGGAATAAAGAGAAAGAAGCAATACCTGTAATGACAGTTACCATAACTACCGCACAGGTTCTAGCTGGAATTAAAAGAACATGTACCCTCTGCACCTGTGCAGTCATGGAATAATACCTAACAGCTAAAACCAAGCAATTGTTTGCCCATTATTATAAATGGATCCAACTCCCTAAGTTCTTGGCTTGAATCTGTTTTAGTTACATTTCTCATTGCTATGATGAAATACTTGACACAAAAGGAACTTCTATTTTGACACACACTTTGGGAGGCAGAGTCCATTGTCACAGGGAGGCCGCAGCAATGGGAACCACTACTAGCTGTGGTGTTGGAACCTTGCTCACATCTGGCCAGATGAGGAAGCAGACAGTGCTTTTTCCTCTTCCGATTCAGCCCAGGACCCCAGCCCCGGAACGGTACTGCCCACCTTCAGAGTGAATCTTCCCTCTTTGGTCTCACGCTCTTCTGAAATCTTTTCACAGACACACCCAAAAGAGCGCCTCACTGGTGTTGCTCACAGGGTTTACTAATCCAATCAAGCAGGAAAGCAAAGTTAACCACCAAGAAGCCAACCTCTAAGCCTCATAGTGGTGCACACTTTAAACCCAGCACTCTGGAGGCAAAGGCAGGTGGATCTCTGTTGAGGCTAGCCTGGTCTATGTAGTGAGTTCCAGGATAGTCAGGACAGCGAGACACTGTCCGGAAAAACAAAACAAAAGCAACAAAACAAAACCCCTACATTTACTAATAACTGAATGTTTGGGCAAATGCGTTCGATTATCTTAGTTTCCTCCCCAAAGGAAACTGGACATAATATACCTACCTGGGTTTGAGGGTGTTGTGACATAAGACACTTGAAAAAACTTGGGAAACACTGTATGAATAAATGTAATTTTTATAGTCTCTCCAGCCTACAATAAAAACCTAAAAGTTGGGCTGGAGAGATGGCTCAGTGGTTAAGAGCATTGCCTGCTCTTCCGAAGGTCCTGAGTTCAATTCCCAGCAACCACATGGTGGCTCACAACCATCTGTAATGAGGTCTGGTGCCCTCTTCTGGCCTGCAGACATACGGACAGGATATTGTATACATAATATATATATATATATATATATATATATATATATATATATAAAGAAATTAAAAAAAAAACCTAAAAGTTGCCAGGCGGTGGTGGCACACACCTTTAATCTCGGGAGGCCAAGGCAGGTGGACTTCCATGAGTTCAAGGCCAGCCTGGTCTACAAGAGCTTGTTCCAGGACAGCAAGGACTGTTACACAGAGAAACCTAATTAAAAGGCTAACTCAGATACTTGCTAGATAGGCAATGTGTTTAGTGCTTTACGTATATCTCATCCAATCTTCAAAACAACTTTAAGAGGTCGAATACTGTTATTATTCCCGTTTTACAGACAAGAGACATCTCAGGGAAAGGAAGCCTGTGATTTATCCAGGCAAGCAGTGAGCCAACAAGATTCCAAAGGCCCGTGCTTGTGAAAAGTGGATTGTAGACGTGGGGGAATCGGTTAGCAGTGGTGTAAATGACTGACCTTGTATAACTGTCGGATTTACCTACAGAACAGTCCAGACTCTGGCAGAGGTTGATGGATAATGACTGGTTAATAAGGTTAATGGAGGAAATCACTGGGCTTTTATTCTACGTTTATCAAAGTAAACAAGCGCAAACAAACAAAAACAACGATCCTGGCTTCGTGGCTCAAGTCTCTAAATTCCAGTATTCTGAAGGCCGGAGGCAGGAGAAATCACCGCGAGTCCACGGTTGGCTATCCTGGGCTACAGTTAGACCAGAAAAGAAAGAACTAGGGAAAACAATTTACACTTGGTTCCTTCTACACGACAGGAACCAACAGGCGGAGGCTGTCAGCTCTGCGCAGCCTCAAAGGGGTGTGATTGCTGCCAATGTCCCTCCGCCTGGGTCTTCTGCTGAAGCTGGGTTTTGCTAACTTTCTGACTCGTGGTCTAGGCTAGCCGAGGATCCAGCCCGTGAGGCGTCTCCCTTTCGGGTCGTCCTTCGCTTTCCTGGACAGCAGATGGGGACAGACCACGTACCCGCCTCCGGCGCGTGGGCGCACCGGCAACGCCTCCTCCCCGCCTCCTGCGGTCTTCCCGCACCAAGTGACGGCGATGCCCCGCCCACCTCGCGCGTCACGGCACAATCCTTGAACTACGACTCCCAGAGGGCCGTGCGGCGGGGCGAGCTCGCCCCTCCATCCAACGCCTTCTCCCACCGCGCAAGAACGGAACCGCGTTCGCTTTCCGGCTGGTCTCTAAGTGAGCGTTGTGTGTGGTTGTGCTGTGGTCCTGTACGGACGCTTCTGTCACGTTTATTTAGCGCCTGTGGTTGTGCAGGTAAGGCTTAATTAAGGACTTCAGCTCACTTCTGCGAGGTCTGGGTAGATTTCATTGCTGGAGATAACTGCCACAAATGCTGAACCTGGAAGTGCGGTTCAGAATTAGAACTAGTAACTTACGTTTCTTTGGTAGATTGTAATTTACGGTGTTTTTTGTTTTGTTTTTCCTACTGTGATAGCTGTTACGCGAGGACGTGTAAGTTCCCACCATATGATAGCTGAAGAGTTGGTTCAGGTGTAGATTGGACTATAGTAGCTACTAGGAGTCCCAGAGCCGGACATGCAAATGTTTTCTTAGTCTGAACCCTGTGTCCTGTTCTTTGCACACTATTCAGAGTCTAGCTTCTTCTCGGCTAAGAGAGTTGGAGAGCGGGCATCTGTTATTTCTTTTCCAATAGAATGATGGAGTCGGTGATGGTGGCGCACGCTTTTAATCCCAGCACTTGGGAGGTGCCTTTAATCCCAGCACTTGGGAGGCGCCTTTAATCCCAGCACTTGAGAGGCGGAGTTCAAGGCCAGCCTGGTCTTCCCAGCCAGTTCCAGAACAGGCTCCAGAGCTACACAGAGGAACCCTGACTCGAAAAAAAAAAAAAAAAAAAGAAGGAATGATGGAGAGAAACCAGTGCGATCAAGTCTCCTGTTAACAAAATTTAACAAACTTTGTAGGGAGTATTCTCTGTATAACCTAGTCATTCATTCACTCAGTGTTTTCTGTCTAGATGCCCTACTATTCTACCTACTAGAGATAGGGTAGCAAACAAAAATACCTCTTCCTTCTAGCTGTGGGGAGACTGAATGAAAACAAATACCCAGTCGTAGTGGCATTTCATTTGTATTATTTTTTTTTTTTGGTTTTTCGAGACAGGGTTTCTCTGTGGCTTTGGAGCCTGTCCTCTGTCCTGGAACTAGCTCTTGTAGACCAGGCTGGTCTCGAACTCACAGAGATCCGCCTGCCTCTGCCTCCCGAGTGCTGGGATTAAAGGCGTGCGCCACCACTGCCCGGCTTTCATTTGTATTTTAATAGATAAAGCTTGCCTGAAGATCAGAGAGTAAAACAACTCCACTGGTTAGCCTTACAGACCAGGCAGTGGTGACAGGCACCTTTAATACCAGTAGCCACATTAGTTGCCATAGAAATCAGGCGGTGCACGCCTTAATCCCAGCCCTGGAAGGGAATAAACAGGAGGAGGCAGCTCACAGACACAGTCTCATTCTGAGATTCTTGGAGGCAGGATCAGGATCGTCATCTCAGGTAAGAGCCAGTGGCTGGCTGTTTTGCTTTTCGGATCTTCAGGTTGAACCTGGATTCTCTCTGAGTTTTTATTCATTAGTCGTTGCCTCACCCAGTGAGTCGTAAGGCAATAAGAACTGTGCAGAAAAGATAAAGGGATGAAACTATTGGAAGATAATATTAATTATGCATGCTTGGCCGATAGCTCAGGCTGTTACTAATTAGCTCTTACAACTTAACCTATTTCTATTAATCCATGTGCTGTCCCGGGGCTAGTAACATCTCTATTCCATTTTTGTGTCCAACTCATTCTGCATCTGGCTAGGGACTGCTCTGACTCTGTCCTTCCTCTTCCCAGCACTCTCCCTCTGTCAGGCTGTCTTTCCCAATCTCTTTCTGCCCAGCTATCGGCCAGCTTTTTATTAACAATTATAGCAGTAGCCGGGCAATGGTGGCGCATGCCTTTAATCCCAGCACTCAGGAGGCAGAGGCAGGCGGATCTCTGTGAGTTCGAGACCAGCCTGGTCTACAGCGCTAGTTCAAGGACAGACTCTAAAGCCACAGAGAAACCCTGTCTCGAAAAACCAAAAACAAAAAAAAAACCCAACCAATTATAGCAGTACATATTTACAGTGTAGAAAGATTGTACCACAGCAGTGGCCCGATGTAGTGATTGGATCTGATGTTTAATTTGGGTTCTAGGCATAGCAGCTACACAGGAAAGATGAGTGAAGAATCCAATGATGACAAGAAGCCAACGACTAAATTTGAACTGGAACGAGAAACAGAGCTTCGATTTGAGGTGGAGGCATCTCAGTCAGTTCAGCTGGAGTTGCTGGCTGGCATGGCAGAGATCTTTGGCACAGAGCTGACCAGAAACAAGAAATTCACCTTTGATGCTGGTGCCAAGGTGGCTGTTTTCACTTGGCATGGCTGTTCTCTGCAGTTGAGTGGCCGGACCGAGGTGGCTTATGTCTCTAAGGACACGCCCATGTTGCTTTACCTCAACACGCACACCGCCTTGGAGCAGATGCGGAGGCAGGCGGAAAAGGAAGAAGAGCGAGGCCCCCGCGTGATGGTTGTGGGCCCTACTGATGTGGGCAAGTCCACGGTGTGCCGGCTGCTCCTCAACTACGCAGTACGCTTGGGCCGCCGTCCTACGTATGTGGAGCTGGATGTGGGCCAGGGCTCCGTGTCCATCCCTGGAACCATGGGGGCCCTCTACATCGAGCGGCCCGCAGACGTGGAGGAGGGGTTCTCCATCCAGGCCCCTCTTGTGTACCATTTTGGCTCGACCACTCCTGGCACCAACATTAAGCTTTATAATAAGGTCAGTGCTGAAGCTAAGGTAGGGTGAAGGGAAAACTTAAATCGGGGTAGGAAGTAGGGCATTTTGTTACTTAAAATAGAAGAAATTAGCCGTGTGGTTGTGGCGCTCACCTTTAATCCCAGCACTCGGAGGCAGAGGCAGGCAGGTCTCTGAGTTTAAGGCCAGCCTGGTCTACAAGAGCTAGTTCCAGGACAGGCTCCAGAGCTACAGAGAAACAATAAATTTTCGCCCTCAAACTTGGATTTAGAAGAAATCTAAACCTAAGTCAGCTTCAACTTTTTTTTTCCCCTTAGAAAACCAAGCATTTTTTTTTATATTTAATTAGTTTATTTATTTGTGTTTTTCGAGGCAGGGTTTCCTCTAAGTAGCCTTATCTGTCCTGGAACTTGCTCAGTGGACCAGTCTGGCCTTGAACTCCGAGAGTGAGTTGCCTCTGCCTCCAGAGTGCTGGGATTAAAGGCGTTTGTCACCATCTCCCGGCTTTATTTTATTTGGTTTTAGGCTAGAGTCTTGTACTGAGACCCTGTCTCATAAGAGAAAGAAAGAAAGAAAGAAAGAAGAAAGAAGAAAGAAGAAAAGTGGGGAGGGGGGGGGGCTTAGGATGTAGTTTCCTCGCCACGCACATTTCAAGACTTGTGGTTGGGTTCCCAGTCCTGTACACAGGTACTAATTTCTCTAAAAAGGAACTGAAATAGATGGATTTGGGAACTGGAGAGATGGCTCGGTGAAGACAAGCCTTGGCTGCCCTTCCACAGGACCTGGGTTCAATTCCAGGGTCCAAGCACCCACATGACGGCCTGTAACTGTGTAACTCCAGTTCCAGGGAATCTGACACCCTCAGACAGACATTCATGCAGACAAAATACCAAACCAGTGCACACAAATTTGTCTGTGTTTTCATTTTGATCTTTTCCAGATTACGTCTCGTTTAGCCGACGTGTTCAACCAGCGGTGTGAGGTGAACAGAAGGGCTTCCGTGAGCGGCTGCGTCATCAACACCTGCGGCTGGGTCAAGGGCTCCGGGTACCAGGCCCTAGTGCACGCAGCTTCAGCCTTCGAGGTGGACGTGGTGGTGGTTCTGGATCAAGAACGACTGTACAACGAACTGAAAAGGGACCTGCCTCATTTTGTTCGAACTGTGTTGCTTCCAAAATCAGGGGGTGTGGTAGAACGCTCCAAGGACTTCCGGCGGGAATGTAGGGATGAGCGCATCCGTGAGTATTTCTACGGATTCCGGGGCTGTTTCTATCCCCATGCCTTCAATGTCAAATTTTCTGATGTGAAAATCTACAAAGTTGGGGCACCTACCATCCCAGACTCCTGTTTACCTCTGGGCATGTCTCAGGAAGACAATCAGCTCAAGTTAGTACCTGTCACCCCTGGCAGAGATATGGTGCACCATCTCCTGAGTGTCAGTACGGCTGAGGGGACAGAGGAGAACCTTTCTGAGACAAGCGTGGCTGGGTTCATTGTGGTGACCAGTGTGGATCTGGAACACCAGGTGTTTACTGTGCTGTCTCCAGCCCCCCGCCCGCTGCCTAAGAACTTTCTTCTCATCATGGACATCCGGTTCATGGATCTCAAGTAGTGTTAGCAAGAGCCTCACTTTCTGGACCATGGAAATCTAGCCATCACCCAAGGCAGAGGGAATGAGATTTGGGGACTTTAAGGAGCCGACGAGGAACAACTCGTAGGAAGCACAGGCTCTGCCTCTGAAGACAACGGTAGGAGCCAGACTCCTGCACTCTGAATCAAAAGGAGAGACTACGAAAAGAAAATAACTATTTTTTTAAAGATCACCTAAGGTGCCACTTTAAATATTCCAAGACCCTGGATAATTCCATGTCTTCCACTGTGCTACCTACCATGAGGGGATTTTTGTTACTGCTTTCTGGTCCATATATAGTTCTGGTTATAACCAGATGAAAGTGAGATAAAGTTCAAACTTGAAAATAATTATTTTAATAAATATCATTGCCATATTGTAAGTTGTTGTGATTCTTTTTTAATTTCATTTTTCTACCGAAGCATTATAGAAACTATAGGAAGGATTGATTGCTAAAGCGTTGTGAGGAGGAGAAACCCAAGAACCTACTTGTGAGCTGAGCATGTTTGTTTGTTTATTTATTTATTTTTTTGAGACACAGTTTTCTTGTGTACCCTTGCTTGTCCTGAAACTCACTCTAGACCAGGCTGGCCTCAGACTCATAGAGATGGAGCCTGCCTCTACTTCCTGAGTGCTGGGGTAACGGTGTGTGCCACCACGCCTACCTGCCAAGCATGTTCTTATGATAGAGCCTGCCTCTACTTCCTGAGTGCTGGGGTAAAGGTGTGTGCCCCCACGCCTACCTGCCAAGCATGTTCTTATGATAGAGCCTGCCTCTACTTCCTGAGTGCTGGGGTAACGGTGTGTGCCCCCACGCCTACCTGCCAAGCATGTTCTTATGATGTGTCCCTCATGCTTCACACTTAGATGGTAAACCTGTCTCCAGTGCTGGTGTACTCTGAGATGAGAGACTGGCAATAATCTTGGGATGGTTTCAGCTCTATTTCCTATAGATAGCCCAATGCCTTTAAAAAAAATTACGCATGAGTGCTCTGTCTTCATGCCTACATGCTAGACGAGAGCATCAAGGCATCCAATTTTTAAAAATTTATTATTTATGTATGCTGAGCTGTCTGCACTCCTACCTGCCAGAAGAGGGCATCAGACCCCATTTTAGTTGGTTGTGAGCTACAATGTAGGTACTGGAAATTGAACGCAGGACCTCTGGAAAAGCAGAGCTCTTAACTGCTGAGCCATCTCTCCATCTCCCGGTCATTACCTTTTTGTTAAAGCTATCCTTCCTGTTGTCTGTTTGTCTAGAATCAAGTTCCTATGTTCAAATGTACTGAAGATTTGGGGTATAAAGCTGGGCAATGCATACAATGTTCTGCCTGCATGTATGCTTGCAGGCCAGAAGAGGGCACCAGATCTCACTACTGATAGTTGTGAGCCACCATGGGGTTGTTGTTAATTGAACTCAGGATCTCCAGAAGAGCAGCCAGAGCTCTTGATCTCTGAGCTTCTCTCCAGCCCTATCCCCCAATTCTTTACTGTGCACATACGTACGCATTAGAAACTTCCAAGTGGAGAACAAAATAAAGTTTTATGAAACTTGCAGCAAAAGAATAAAAAAGGCAAGTCAGATACAGAAGCTTAAATTTGGGCATATGGGACAGTCAGGAAGGGCCCTTTCTGAGAGTACATCCCCAGAAGACCTGGAAAAGTTAAACGGCACTTATGCAAAAGTTTCCTCAGAGAGGAAACTACAAAATCCTAAAAAAGAAAACTGAGCTTAGTGAAGGATAAAGCAGTGTTGTTGGGTGTAATGAACCAAACAAAGTAAAGGTGAGGCTGGAGGGAGCTGGAGAGACAGAGAAAGTGCTCATGAATCCGAGTCAAGCAGACTACCCATCCAGAGCAGCAGGAGACACAGGACTAGGGCCATTCAGCCAAGCAACGACGCAGGGTACTTCACACTCGACAGACTTCCTTCCGGCATCGTCATATTTGGTTTTGGTTGATTTTCCTACTGCTTACTTCCCTGTCCTCTGTCCCTGTCTGCTCCAGGATCACCCCCCAACACATTTTTTAATTCAGTCTTCATTTTGAAGATTGCCCTGTGGAGAATTGACTACAGGGGGCAGGTCTCTGGAGAAGCCAGGGACCAATGGGGTGTTTTCCTGTCGGTATCGAGGTGTGACTCGGTGGGGGGCAGAATGATGGCTGCAGATGAGGGGAGTGTGACCCTCTGTGCTTGGGGATATTTGAACGTCCAATGGCTAGGACTTGCTGGTGAGAGTGAGGATTAGAAAATGGGATCGAGGATGATGACTCGTGGTAGGGTGTGTGTGTGTGTGTGTGTGTGTGTTTCATTTTATGTGTATGAACATTTTGCTTGTGAGGTGACTGGGGAGGTCAGAACAGGGTGTCAGATCCTCACCTGAAGTTTAGCCTGTGAGTGCTTTCTGGATGCTGGGAATCTCTGTTGTAGTATTAAGTGCAGCGGGGCTGCGTTCCCAGCACCCCGGCTGCCTGCTCGGCTAGCTTATGCCCGAAATAACAACACACAAACTGTATTCATTTAAACACTGCTTGGCCCATTCTCTTCTAGGCTAATTCTCACATATTAATTTAGCCCATTTCTAAACATCTGTGTGTAGCACCCCAAGGTGCGCTTACCGGGAAGATTCTAGCCTATGTCCATCCTGGGCCGGAGCTTCATAGCGTGCGTCTGCCCAGGAGCCAGGAGCATGGCGTCTCTCTGAGGCGTCTGCTCCCGAGAGGAGAGCTGTCGAGTCTGACCTCACTTCCTCTTCCTCCCAGCATTTTGTTCTATTTACTCCACCCACAGGGCCAAGCAGTTTCTTTATTGCTTAACCAATGAAATCAACAGATTGATATATGACACTCCCACATCACTCTTTAACAGCTCTGCCAGTCCTGGAACTCACTCTGTAGACCAGGCTGGCCTTGAACTCAGAGATCAACCTGCCTCTGCCTTCTAAGTGCTGGGATTAAACATATGCCACCAAACCTGACCATTTAGTGCTCTTGACTGCTGAATGCGTGTGTGCACTGCTGAGACAAGGATCACTCTCAGACTCCGTGTGCAGCCTGCAGAATTCCTCCACAGTACATGTGCTGGAGTTACTACATGTGCCACCATATCTGGCTTAGATAAGTTTTTAAACAATTTATGTCTTATGTATGAATGCCTTGCAAGTATACCTGCATCCCAGAAGAGAGCATCAGATCCTATTATAGATGGTTGTGAGCTACCATGTGGTGACTAGAAATTGAACTCAGACTTTCTGGAAAAGCAGTCAGTGCTCTTAACTGCTGAGCCATCTCTCCAGCTCCATAAAAAATTTTAAATTTTTAACTATTTTTTAATTAATTAATTAATTAATTTTGAGACAGGGTTTCTCTGTGTAACAGTCCAGGCTGTCCTGGAACTCTTTGTAGACCAGGCAGGCCTCCAATTTACTGAGATCTGCTTGCTAGCTAACTCAGCCTCCTGACTCAAGGTTAATTTTATTAGCACAAATGCAAACTTGGGGTTCACAGTGTGTTCGAATATCTCCCAACATACAGAAAGTATTTTAAGCACTGTAATTTAGTAATTTACGTGCTGTGAAGATGGAAATGAGGAACAAGAGATGGGGGTAAGAGGCCAAAAAGGGCTGGGATGCAGTTCTAGGGGCACAGCTTCTGCTCAGCCGCATAAGGCTTTGGATTCCACTCTCAGCACTGGAAAAAGAAACAGGCTGGTGATGTGTGGGTGGGGCAGAACGTGAAGCATACTGGGAACCAACCAAAGAAACCTCCCGGAAGCACTGATGTGGATCAAAACTGGCCTTGGAAAGCAGCCTTGGCATGGTGGGGGATAAACTTTCAAGGTACTGCACACGGAGGATGTTAGGTACAGACTTATCTTTCAAGAGTTGGCAAGACGGTTTAGCAGATAAAGGCACGGTTGCTAAACCTGACAGCCTGGAGAGAACTGACTCCCACAAGTTGTCCTATGACCTCGATACCTGTTCTGTGTCACGTGTGTGCCTCTTCTACCTCACGAAAATAAGGAAGAAAGTATGCAGTGAAGGGAAAAGGATCCGGAGAACAAAGAGGACTGTCTTTTTGTTGGAGGGAGGCTGCTTGCTGGTTCCCAGCTGCTCTCCACTTGTTCTCCCCAGCCGCCCAGAACTGAAATAATCACACAGAAACTGTATTAACTAAATCACTGCTTGGCCCATTAGCTCTAACTTCTGATTGGCTAACTCTTACATATTAATTTAAGCCATTTTTATTAATTTGTGTATTGCCACGTGGCTGTGGCTTATCAGGTAAAGTTTGGGCATGTCTCCAATGGGGCTCCATTGCTTCTCTGACTCCACCTTCTCTCTCATTCAGCGTAGTTTTCCCTGCCTAGCTGTGTTCCTGTACAGCTCTGCTATAGGCCCAAGGCAGTTACTTTATATATCAATGGTAATCACAGCATACAGAGGGAAATCCTACATCATCGTTTGAAAGCTTACGTTTGGCAAGTATGCCAAGCATCCAACCCAGGGCCTTGCAAATGCTAAGCCCAAATTCTGTCAGTGAGCTTCACCCCCAGCTCCAAAAAGATTATTTCAAGAGGACAAGGAGCGAAGATAGGATTTTAACATGAAGAAGTTAAAAAATGCAATCATTTTTACACTGCTGAAGGAAGGCATTCTTTGGAGCCTGTCCTGGAACTAGCTCTTGTAGACCAGGCTGGCCTCGAACTCAGAGATCTGCCTGCCTCCAGAGTGCTGGGATTAAGGCATGTACCATTACCACACAAGGTGAAGGAAGGCATTCTTTTTGCTAAGTTAACCCTGGCACTGGCTTGCCATATACAGACATACGGAAATTCAGGTGAAGGGCATTTTGAAAAAGCATAGATACGTGGCACGAGAGAAAGCACCAGGTATTTCTTGACATACTTGTCAAAAAGTAATTAATTTCAAATGTGATGATCTGGATAATATATTGTTCTGGTCTTCTTCTCCTCCTTCTCCTTCTTTTGAGACAGGGTTTCTCTGTATAGCCTAGTCTGTCCTGGAATTTGCCTATAGACCAGGCTGACCTTGAACACACAGTTTTTGTGTTACACCCTATGAAATGTGGGGTACACATTTTGTGATCTTAAGGAGAATGGAATCTCTGTTAATCCTTGGGACAGAGATTACGCTTTGCTAGTGCTCATCAGCTGAAACTGAGCTTAACAACCCAGCAGTCTAACGTCTCCAGAGATGCTAAGACATTCAGTACCTCTGGCTGGATGGTGGGATGCTTTTTCCATTTGGTGTGGCCTGGACAACAGACATGATTGTTCGCCCAGGTTCTGAGTAGAAACACTGAGCTGGCAGATGGGCCAGTGGGTGACAGTGCCTGCCAGGCAAGCCTGACTACTTGAGCGGCACATCTGGAAGCCAAGAGAACCAACACCTGAAAGGTGTCTCACCCCACCCGCCTCTTTCATATAGCTGAGGATCTGAAAAGTAGTCAACATGAACTGGAATCGGTTGTAATAAATGCTGAATTGAGAACAGTAGTAAAAACGGAGTACAAATGATAATATATACCACGTCAGAGAAGGAGACAGACTGACTCTAAAGAACAAAGGTAGATTTGTGCATTAACTTGCGGCCTAAGGCTAAAGTGTCAAAGTTAAATCTGCAACATTTAAAGTCAACCCAGGGAGACAATGACAGAACTTGGAAACCACACTGGACACACGAGAGACCTTGGCTTCAGGGAAGTGGCGGGTGGGACTCCTTTTCCAAGGGCTGTTATGTAACAGAACGACGGCCTGGAGCTGTAAGAGGAGAGCCCTATGGCAAAGCTACAGGGTCCGCAGCTGTCTCGGGCTAATTAGGGCAAAATGTAGTGCCTTGAGAGTCAGCCAGCAGCTCGCCAGGGACGAGAGCTGTTCTAGAAAGCCTTGCCTTTTCAGCCTGCTTTCTCAAAGTGGGTGAGGTCAAGGTAGGCGCCCATCCCTTGTGTAGCTGTGGCGGTGTCTATGGCTCGCACAGCGCGCTCTCCTCTCCTAGGGCTTCACTCCATCGCTAGGCACTATGGCTCCAGGGCCGCCAGCCGCGCTCCTTCATCTACCCCAGCCAAGCTGGCAGGACCCACGCCTTACATTGCTCTACTAATCCTGCCGCCTCCTCTCTCCACGTGCGAGTCTTAGCCCACGCCAGGCCAACACTCAGACATTCTGCCGGGGTGTGGGAACTGGCCACGCTGAAGACTTTTCGCCCACTGATTGTTTTAAATAAAGTTTTTCTCAAAAAAAAAAAAAGGTGGTAGTGGTGGCGGTGGTGGTGTCCTACCGAGGCCTCACACGATTGACCAATGAACGAAGAGGCAAGTCAGGAAGCCGGGAAAGGCCTACCGCTGACTGGCTGGCGTAGACGCTTGTCAGGACTGTACCATGCTAGCTCGGAGGAGGCTGATGAACTAAGAAAGGGCAGCGGCTTGTTCTTTTGAGTATTTTCGGGATGTACGAAGAAGTCTTTTCTTAGGAGGTCTCCTTGGATACACTAGAATAGAAAAGGCAGACAACAGAAGAGAGAGCGCTCGCCCGCCCGGCTCCCAGGTCCTCATCGGCCAGCCACGACGGCCTCCCGGGCGCGCTCCCGCGTCCCTACGTGCTGGCGGCGCCGTGCCCCGGCAGCCAATCAGAAGGCGAGGTCGCCGCGGTCGCCCGCGGTCGCGCGCACGCCGCCGGGCGGCGTCGGGGGCGGGGGGAGCGGGCGGGGGGAGTGGTGAATGGGCGAGTGGACGGGGGCGGGCGCGGCGGCGCGAGCCGCATGAATGAGAAGAACGTGCCCCGCGAGAGACGTCGCCCGCGCCCGCGCCGGGGAGCCAATGGGAATGCCGCAAGGCCCGGCGCCCCGAAGCTGAGGGCCACGGTCGCGCGCCGGCTCGGAGGCGAGCGGCGGCCGTCGGGAGCGCGCGTCGGCGGGGCGGGCGTGGAGCGTGCGGGGGCCGCGCGCTGCCTCTCAGAGGCCAGACGGCAGTGCTGGGAGGCGGCAGCGACGACGGCGACGGCGGTGGCGGCGGCGACCACGACGGCGGCCGGTGACGGGCACAGCGCCGGGGGTGAGTCCCGGGGACGCTGGCCCCTGCGGAACCGGAAGTGCCGGGCTAGTGAGGTGGGAGGGGAGAGTGACCTCTAGGGAAGGGGGGACCGCGGAGGGGAGGAGGTTAAGGCCCTCGCCCTCCTAGGGCTCCGTGGGCCCCTGAAACGGACGGCCGCGGAGTCCGGAGAGCCGCGGCCACCGGGGCTCGGAACCGGTTGGTGCCGTGGTGCCGGGCTGCCCGGTTGCGGAGCCGCCGCCCCTTCCGTCCCCGGCCCGCGATTCTCTCCGGGCCGGCGGGCCCTGCCTGGTTTTCTGGCCCAGGGGTTTGTCAGCTCGGCTGCCGAGTGGGGACCGTATCCCGGTCCCCTTTCGCCGCTCTGTAGCTCAGGCCCCTGGCCCCACACTCTGCTGATACTTATTTTGGTCAGAGCTTCGTCCAGTGGTTACCTGTTCTTTCTCCCGTCCACCCGCTGCTTCTCCCTACCCCCCCCCCCCCCCCAACCGGCCAGGTGCTCCGTGTCTCAAGTACTTTGTACTTTTTACAAGTGGGATCTTAAATGTGTTTGACAGTATTTTATCTGTAGGAGTCTTATTCATAGACAGGTCTAAAGTTCCTCAACCACTTGGCCAAATGGAACCACTGAAATGAGAAGCTAGGAAGTGACTAAAGTTATTAGAAGCAGTCGTAAAATCACAAACATGATCCATTGCAGGCCAGTTTTGGCCTCTTGGGTTTGCTTCCTGGTTAATGCCATCTTGTCCAGGATAATCTGAGGTTTGCATCTCCATCCTTCGATCCCAGTACGTGTCTGCTCTATATCAGACATCTCTTCTGTCTCTTGACAGCTTATAAATTCGCCTAATGTGTGTAAGAATCTGTCGACAGGTGCTTGGGTACCTGCCTCAGCCCGTGATGGCAATACTCTTAAACTTTGGCTGTGGTATTTGCCTCATAATTTATGTGCCTTCTTCTGTATGGCCTCTCCATTGCAGTAGATTCAAGTCTGTTGAACTGTGCTATAATGCTTAGTTATTAGAACAGATAATACGTGTGCTGTCAGGGGCACTGCTCCTCAGGAACTGCTTATATTGAACCTTAACCAAAGCCTTCAAACTGCATATCCTAAGTTGTTTGTTTTATAATATTTTTGTTGTTGTTTTGGGACAGGACCTCTCTACATAGCCTTGGCTGGCCTGGAACTCACTTTGTAGACCAAGCTGGCCCTGAAACTCACTTTGTAGACCAAGCTGGCCTCGAACTCACAGAGGGCTGCCCGCTTTTGCCTCCTAGTGCTGGGATTGAAGGTGTGGGCTACCACACCCGGCTCCGTGTTTGTTTTATACTACATATTTTCGCTCCGCGATCCCCCCCACCCAGTCAGAGTGTGTCATACACATTCTTGTGCCCGTGACTGAGCCCTCTGTGGATCCACAGAGCGTGACTGATGAACCACACTCACCCTTCCGGTTTCATGCCTTCTCTTTCTGCACCACATCCCTTTGCTGGAACTTGGTGTGCTCTTATTTATACCTAATCCATTATTTTATCTTGTCCCTTCTAATATCTTAACATTTCAGATGACGGTCTCATTCATATCTCAGTATGTGGTTCCAAAACTGCATGGCCTTCCATGACTGCTGTACCATGGCAGTATTAGTCTGTGTGGCTTTTATTGTGTAGTGGGATCTGCAGCAGTACAGGGTTCAAACTGATGAACTAACTTTACATAAATTTATATATATATATTTTTTTAAATATTTATTTATTATTATGTATACAATATTCTGTCTGTGTGTATGTCTGCAGGCCAGAAGAGGGCATCCAGACGTCATTACAGATGGTTGTGAGCCACCATGTGGTTGCCGGGAATTGAACTCAGGACCTTTGGAAGAGCAGGCAATGCTCTTAACCACTGAGCCATCTCTCCAGCCCACTTTACATAAAATTTAAGTAATGTAATTTTCCTTTGGAGTTTTGAGGAAAACATTTTTTTAAGATTTATTTATTAATTATGTATACAGCGTTCTGCCTGCATGTACACCTGCAGGCCAGAAGAGGGCACCAGGTATCATTACAGATGGTTGTGAGCCACCATGTGGTTGCTGGGAATCGAACTCAGGTCCCTTGGAAGAGCACGCAATGCTCTTAACCGCTGAGCCATCTCTCCAGCCCCCGAGGAGAACATTTTAATAGTACTTTACAGATCAAGAATTTTTCTTGTTCCAGTTAATAATGATACTTTGGCCTAAATTCAGCAAACAGAAATAATCATAAAATCAGGACTAAATAGGATTGGTTTATTTATTTATTTATTATGTATACAATATTATGTCTGTGTGTATGTCTGCAGGTCAGAAGAGGGCACCAGACCCCATTACAGATGGTTGTGAGCCACCATGTCGTTGCTGGGAATTGAACTCAGGACCTTTGGAAGAGCAGGCAATGCTCTTAACCTCTGAGCCATCTCTCCAGCCCCCTAGGATCTGGTTTTTAGGACCATGAGAACTTATTATAATCTTTGGGTTTTCATTCTAATGTTGCTTGCCTGCTCCCCCCCCCCTTTTTTTTTGTTTTAAACTAAGCCTTACTATGTAGCCCTGGCTGGCTTGTAAGGTATACATACCAGAGTGGTTTGGATTCTCAGAGCGATCCACCTGCCTCTGCCTTCTGAGTACTGAGATTAATGGTGTTCACCACCATTCCTTTGCCTTCTGAGTTCTAGATAAGAAAAGAAGTTATAAATCTCAGGACATATTTGATATTTTTAATAGCTGCTGTTGGTATCAAGTAGTATAATACTTGAGCAATAGCGCTGCTTCTTTCACTTAAAGTTTTTTTGTTTTATTTTGTTTTGTTTTTCGAGACAGGGTTTCTTTGTAGTTATCAAGCCTGTCCTGGAACTAGCTCTTGTAGACCATGCTGTCCTCGAACTCAGAGATCCGCCTGCCTCTGCCTCCTGAGTGCTGTGGTTAAAGGCCTGAGCCACCAACGTCTGGCTAAAATTCTGACTTAAGCAAAAATCTTGGTCTGTCGATCCTAAGTTATCATTAGGCATATGGTGTGGTAGAAAGGGTTTATGTCAGCATAACCCTTATGTCTTGGGTTCTGAACCTGGCTACCCAGGTGATTCAGTGGAAATGGCTTCAGGCCTTCTCTAGCCTTCAATTTTACAGAATAGGATAAGGGACTCTGTCACCAGATAATGTGGGTAAAGTGTTTTGAGATCACAGATGAAAGCATCCTGTAGAATTAAGGTGCCGGTGTTGTGTTGTTACTGTGACCAACAGAAATAATTGCTACTCTAATCATACTGGATTATGAGCAGCTTAGTTTGCCTCCTAATAGGCCTGTGTTAGGAGTTAAAAACTAGTGAATTTGGAAGAAAATGACCAATCCCTTTGTTGCGTTGAGTTTCTCATAGAGAATATTTCGTCTCTTGGTGCGAGATCGTTTCTTACCCAGGACCCATAGATGATTACAAAAGGCCAAAAATTGAACTTCTGCTTATGTGGTGTTGTCACTAAAAGGCATAAGCATAGAGAGACGCAAAAAGGAAATGATAGTTGCTGTCCTATTTTTAAGCTTCCTTTCTTCATTGTGGGAATAAATACTCTCTTTGTCCGAAGAGAAATATCTGTTTTAGTAGTGCCCTTCACTTCTGTGCCCTTGTTTGTTTTTAGACTTTATATTCTTGGTATGCAATGTTACTGCACTTTAGTCAGGAGAGATGGGCTTATAAGAGCGAGTCCTTGGATGACCTTAGGGCAGATAAAACTAGGTTCTCCTTCCAAACAGAGTAGCCCTTAAAAAGGTGAAGGACTCTGAATATATTTTCTTTCCATTTAGAGTTCCTATCCACATACATAGAAGTGAAGTCTTTCTTACAAAAGGCACTTTTTAGTAGTTGCTTGTGGGGCTTTAGCCTTGGGGTTCTTAAGAAATACCATGAAAGAATTTCTTTGATAAAAATATTTGGTTTTCTCCAGGTAAAGCACCATATCCCAGTTAAATTCTGCATCAAGGAAGCCCAAGATTGAAGACAAAGATCAGAGGCACTGACTAACCTGGAAACAGGGACATCTTTGGAACTTTCTCTACAGTAATCTTTCAGACTATCACCAGGTGAAATCGATTTCCTGTTACTCTGCTTATTGAAAGAACATGGCTTCAAGGATTTTAAATTTCCTTTTAGTTTTTCATGAACTCTCTGGGAAAAGAAGCCCTTAAAGGGCTTGGGAATAAGAAGAAGAGATTGAAAACGGACAATACCGCTGTTTTTCTCCCCCTTCAAAGAAAAGGATTTACAAGTCAACCCTGTAACAGCTGTTGTCCAGCTTCGGCCACCAGGAGAGAAGTAAATAAAATACAGTCACCATTGCCAGACAGCGCTGGTGAAGCCAGGTGTGAGAGTGGTGCCGAGGAGACTGCCGAAAGGGACAAGGACTGCTGCGAAAGATCGGCTTTCTTCAAAGCTGAAGGGACCCCAAGTTCCTTCTGGGATTAAAATAGAATCGTAGTGCAAGCCTCTTAGGTGGAAGTGTGGTGTTGTGGAGGGGCTCTCGTATCTCCCCAGAAGAGCTAAAGCTTCCTGCCCCTTCTTTTTGAAGACCTGCCTCCATCCATGAGCTTCACCTTGATCTGCTTGGCTCTCCATGTTTTCCACCTGCAGCTGTTTGCCTGCATACAGCCTACTGTTTGTCTTCAAGTTTTAAGTTGTACAAGTTGTGCTTCTTAGTCTCCTTTTCTGCTTTATTCTGGGGAGGTGTTATTGATCATTTGAAGTCACCTTTCCCCCTCCCATGTGCTTTCCTTCATTTGAGATCTTTTGACCTTTATTTTTGTTTGGGAGGGGGAAGGGTGATAATTTTGCATTTTTCTGTTTTCCCCAGTTTCTTTCCTCTCTGTTTCCCTCATCCCATTTTCTTGTCTGTTCTGCCGCTGTGTGGGCCTGGGCTATGCGGCAGGGCACATCTTTCATCAGAGCTCCAACATGCCCGCAGAGTCTGGAAAGAGGTTCAAACCCAGCAAGTATGTACCGGTCTCAGCAGCCGCCATATTCCTAGTGGGAGCTACAACACTCTTCTTTGCCTTTACGTGAGTTTTCTCCATCAGTGGCACATGGGGGTGGGAGGGCCATGCCATGGAAAGTGAAGACTGTTGTTTCTTAGTTTCGTAGTTATTCAGAAAGCCAGTACTCTATTGGTGTTTCCTACTTCCCTCTCCTTCCTGTCCTTTGGACTCATAGATGTTTTCATGATTTCCTATCCAGTTCCATCAGAGGTGATTTAAAGTAGGAGGGAAGACAGAAAACACCTTCAGAGAGGCTTGAAGTTTAAATGAGAGAAAGAGAATTGGATTAGACTTAAATCTTTTTTCCCTTTGTTTTTTTTTTGAGTCAGAGTCTCTCTACAGAGCCCTGGCTATCCTAGAACTTGCTACGTAGAACAGACTGGCCTTGAACTCAAATAGAACCTCCTGTCTCTGCCTTTCAAGTGCGGGGATCACCAGGCTGTGCTGACTTAAGTCTTTTCAAATAGTCAGTCATACCTGGGATGTCTGAGCCACATACTAGAGATTGTGGAACCTGAGTACCTCAGAGAGGTTTTTCTTTTTCTTTTTGCTGGCCTGGAGTTTCCTACGTAGATCAGTTGACTTCAAATTTGTGTTGATATTTCCTCTGCCTCCTGAATTCTGTCTGGGGTTTTAGACTTTTCTTTTAATATTTATTTATTTATTTATTGAGGCTGGCCTTGAACTCCACCTGGGTGGTGTGCCACCACCGCCTGGCCTGTAGATGTGTTTTTACCATGCTATGCCATAATTGGTTTTGAGATTTGAGAATTTTGAGACATGATCTTCCTGCCTTGGCCTTCTGAGCACTGTGAGAATTGATTTAAGTTATGCTAATGAGATAGTTTTGGTTTATAGTGTGACCAGGATGCTTTTCTCTTTACTTCTAAGAGCTAAGGCCTGGAGACAGGAAAGACTGTGCTTTATTTAGGAAGAAAGAACTAGGAGAGTTGTTTGCATTAGTTTCCACTGAAAGGAGTTGGAGTTTTTGTGCTAATTAGTTCTGATGGGAAAGGTAGTTGGCATTCAAAGATACCTACCTCACTTAGAGCAAATACACTTGTTTTACTGGAAGAGACTGATTTTCCCCTTTTCCTGTCCCCAGTGTGGTAGCTGTGGCCACCTAGCCAGTCTATTTTCTGTTAGGAATTTGTAATGAGCCTCTACTAGCCTTCTGAGCTTTATACTGTTGAGTCACCTCTTGGAGTGGTCTCTTTTTTTGTGTAACTTGTTTGCTGCCTTTGATATGTTGAGTAGCAGAAGGAGGGATGCTTCTTTGGTATCAGAACGTGCTCTGATTTTTGCTGTTTGAGCAGACTCAAACCTGTAGCCGACCTTTGTGCTACAGTAGCGGTTGTGCTGGGTCAGAGGAGGTCCGTGACGGGATCAGGCTCACACCTTTAGGCCTACCTAATGGGAATGCCCATTTCCCTTTGGGAGTCAAGCTCTTGGAGTAGCTAAAGTATTCAGCGGAGTAAGTGGTTTTTCTCTTTTAAACTGTTGTTGAGATCAGACATGTAGAATCCTTATTTTTAATTTGTTAATCTGGAACCATTGAAGTGCTTGGCTTGTTATACCAGTTTGTCCACAAAGAATTGTCCTGACAGGCATTGTCTTAGCTATTTAACCTACTTTTTCATCCCTTGGTGCCTGTTGAGTTGGGTCCCTCTTTATTTCATGTTGTCAGCTGCAGCAAAAGTTGTTTGTGGTGCTCCAGGGTCTTGTGTATGTTAGCTGGGTGTTTTGAACGCTAAACTCCATCCTTAGCTTGGGGGAAAAGTAGATGTTATTAACTCTATTTGGAATTTCTGTTTCTAAAACAAATTTAAGAAAGCCTTAAATTGTAGATGAGAGCCCCCATCATTAATCTCTACAGAGTAAGTTAATGGGCTCCTGTTTCTCACCAAAGTCTCACATGTTCACCCTGTAGAGTCGAATCGTAAGCACTCTGTTGATTGTACTTTTATCACCTAACAGGATTTGTTTGTTTTTGGTGCCCTCAGAGGCCAGAAAGGGTGTTGGATACCTAGGAGCCGGAGTTACATAGGTTTATGAGTGCCATGTGGATGATGGGAATCCACAGTTATGGAAGACCAATAGCTTTAATCACTGGGTTGTCTGCATCCCCACCACCTAGCTCTTGCTACCTCTGAAAGTCTTCTCTCTTTTCCATCTGACTCAGGTGTCTCCTCTGTAAGCTCACTTTTGAGCCATTCTTTGTTTTTGTTTTTTTTTTTTTTCTTTTTTTTCCAAGACAGGGTTTCGCTAATTTTGGAACCTGTCCTGGAACTAGCTCTTGTAGACCAGGCTGACTTTGAACTCAACAGAGCTCTGCCTGCCTCTGCCTTCCGAGTGCTGGGATTAAAGGTGTGTGCCACTCCTGCCTGTCTGAGGCACCATTCTTAAGAATGGGCTTTTTTGCACTCCCTCTTTGAGATTCAGTTCCTTGGATAGTTTTAAAACTATGTGCCATGTGCAAAAGAGTTCATGGCTTCAAATGGAGAGGTAAATAAAGAAGGCTCTTTTTGAGCGCACTTCCGTGGGGTCACCTGCCTGTTCTTTTCACTAGGTTTCAAGTGGCTCTTACATCAGTCCAGGTCCCAGGTGATAATTACTCTGGGACCTGGAGGACTGGGAGCAGGAGGAAGAGTTCCTTTCAGCTGGCAGACATAATTAGTGGAGGCATGTAGGCTTCAGCTAATTAGGAACAATTTACCCTCCGTGCTGCTTTGTTAAGTAGGGAAAGCTATGAACAGAAATTACCAGTTAGGTCTGGTCATCAAAGAAATAATGATGCTTTTCTGCCCCAGAGAAGTCTGCAAAGAGTAGTTGAGGTTCTACGGAGAGCTGATCCTCTGACTTCATTTGTTCAGACAGGAGTGGCAAATATCCTGCCTTAATTCATTTCTCTCTTCGCTCTTCGCTCTTCGGGTAGGAGAGTATCTGCTTAAGTAAACACACCCTTTTCTGGTTGGGTACTAGAATTTGCATCTAAGATAACGCATCTGGGTCCCATCTGTCGTAGTTTAATACTTTTTGTTGTTTGTTTATCGAGACAGGGTTTCTCTGTGACCCTGGCTGTCCTGGAACTCACTCAGTAGACCAGGTTGGCCTCAAACTCAGAGATCCACCTTCCTCTGCCTCCTGAGTGCTGTGACTAAAGGCATATACCACCACCGGCCAGCTGTTTTTGGTTTTTTTTTTTGTTGTTGTTGTTGTTGTTTGTTTTTTTGTTTTCTAAGACAAATCCTCACTATGTAGCCCTGGTTGGTTTGGAACTCATTGTGTAGATTAGGCTGACCTCAGATTTATAGACATCTGCCTGCCTTTGCTTTCTGAGTATTGGGATTAAAGGTGGGTATCACCATGCCTGGCTTTGTAGGTCAGGAGACTGAGTTTGATACTTTGTTAATGTTTCTGGATCTCAGTTTTTCCTTCTGTCTATAAAGAAGTTGAACTGGAGCAGTTTATTTCAGCTGTAAACTTTCCTGGATGGCATCTAACATGGACTTTCAGTACATAAAACAAACAGTAGGAATGCTGTAATTCAGATGAGACAAATTTAATAAATCCAGCTGCTGGTGCTTCTGTCTTTACCGTCCCCGGGTGCCGCAGAGCTCCTGGCAGCACTATGGGTATCACTACATTGATCTTCCCTAAAGTGTCCTTTGGTGCAGTCTCAACTTTCTGTTTCTTAAGTTGGGGAGAAGAGGTAGGGGATTTCTGTTTTTGGTAAAATAAAAAGCAGGTTAGAAATCCAGACACTTTCCAGAATCCTATCCATGGCACAGCTCACTTCCTTTTAGTTCCAGCATCAGGTCCCTTCCTACTTTTCTGTCTACAGATTTAGGCAACCTCTGTGGCTTTTTCTTCTCTTCCCATTCGTTCCTGTGAAGGTGTCAGCACCTGATTTTAGTGGGAACAGTCTTGTGATCTGCGGAGGCTCATTGAGCAGTGGTTGCTCCTTTCCTTCCCACACGGTTTTCCTCATCTAGAAGTAAGTGCCCAGGTCCTGCAGCACACATGGCTCAGCTTCTGGAAATCACAGGGTCTAGAAGTACAAAAGAGCACAGGTTTTAAGAGATACCTGTGAACCTGTCTGAGGACAAAATGTTTTCCCATGGAATTTTGAAGAAAGCATTCCTTGATGAAATTCTCAGCAGGAAATGGGACGTTCATTCCAGTCTTCTCATCAAGAAACACTGACGGTCAAGCAGTGAGCTAGGCTTGGGTGGAATGCATGGGCCTTGGCTGTAAGTGTTGCTTGACTCTCTAGTGCCTCAGCTGGGGATGGGATGATAGTAAGCTTGCTAGTGGAGCTGGAGTGACAGCCGATGACAGTGATAATGGTTTCCCGTGTCTTCTGTTTGGTGAATCCTTAATGCTATATATGCTAGTTCAAGACTCGTAGCAGAGCATGCCATGTGTCTGTCTCAGCCTCTGGGTGGGAAAGAGAACAACCTGTCCCAAACAAAGAGCAGAATTTAGCATCTTTACAGACATTCCCCTTCATTTTCATGTGTGTATTATGCAACTGAAGCAGCAAGCTTAAGAGTTTCTTGTGAACTGAGACAGGATTAAAATCTACAGCCTGACTGGCTTTTTCTTTCTAGGAACTTAGCTTTTTCTTTTGTGTAGTAGAAAGAGCTAGAAAGGCTAGGGAAACAGGGTTTCAGGAGTGTGTACATTGAAGCCCCCACTTCCCTTTTTACTTGGCATTGAAAATAGGCATAATGAATGGGTGGGCAGAAGAACCTGTTCTACCTGGGGTGGTTTATGTCTGGGAATCCCATCAGTGAGTCAGCCTTCTGGGCCGCAGCCACTCCCTAAGCTCTGCGCTCTGTGATTATTACTTACAGAGTTCAGGACAAGTCCTGACTTCTCTCCTTAGCTCTGGCTGCACCTCTCTCCAGCAAAGGCAGTCGATTCAAACAGACAATTGTGGTGGTCATCTTGGAATCTGGCGTAGTGCTAAGGCAGTGGAAAAGCTTTTTCTCAAGACGAGGAGAATATAGGCTGTGGCTGGAACGGTTGAGTCCTGGGGCTAGCAGCGGTAGGTCTGTCAGTGTGGAAGGAACTGTTCATGAAGGGGTCAGACATGCTGCCAGTGTGGGAACGGCCTTTATTTGGCAGTCCACACACTCAGTTCCACGATTATACATACATTCACTGAAACGTGCTGTTAGAGATTGAGAGGTGAACTTTGGCAGGATACGAGGAATTAGGTGATTTGTTTAAGTTGGAAATGAAACTGAAGAAAAGGAGGGATCTAGAAGACCGGGAGTTGAGGTAGGTATGGTGGCGCAGCCTGCAACTCAGGCACAGCCGGTCACTCAGGAGGCTGAGCCAGGCAGGGATGCTAAGAGTTGTAAAGTTAGCGTCAAGGTGCATAGTAAGTTCTAGGCTAGAGTAGGCCACACAAAGAGGCCCTCTCTCAAAAAACAAAAACAGACTGGCGGGCTGGAGAGAAGAGACAGACTCACTGGACTCAGATGAGGGCTATGGTGGTCGGTTCTAAGGACCTCAGTGCCCTACAGTTAGCTTGTTCTCCTTTAATTATCTTCCAGGCTGGAGGAGTGAAGTGAGTCACCTTTCTCTTCCTCCTCAAGCGGAAACTGAAGGGACAGCTAAGTACCAGGGAGGGGCCCTGACCTGGGCGACTGGTTTTCAGTTTCTCTCCTTTCCTCGTAAGAAACCTAGGAAATAGCTTTGCAGTAGGGTCCTGCAGGGACTCTTCCTTCTTAAACTCTGCTCCATCTCATGCCGAGATATGAGAAATCTTTTCTCAATCAGGAGTTCAGAGGAAGAAGCTTTATAGAGGACTTTGCCTGTTAATAGTGTGGGATTCTGGCTGAAGGGATGTTTTCACTTGGATATCTGTCTCTGTTATTTTGGTTTCCAATTCTGTGTAGCCCAATAAAGAGATGTAATGATTTTATTGATGTTTACTATCTGCAAAGCCTGGCACATAAATAGTATGTACTTTAAATTTTTAAATGGATGGCTGAATTTGAAAAACTAGATAGTGGAGAAAAAAATTGTGTCTCATTGGTTTATTTATGTCTTACTACAAAGCTCACTGCTTCTAAATAGTCTTGGGTCACTACTTACAGTTGTGTTTTTAGTTTGAATGGGGACTGACCACCTTTCTTGACTCTTGAGAATTAGTATTCCAGACTTGAATGTTGTCTAATATCCTAGGCTTGTCTTTTTCTTCATCAAACTCTTCCTATCTTCTGACTGTCAGGGTAAAAGGGACAAGGACAGATGCTGTCCTGATTCTAGAGATTAAATTCTTGGCCACAAAGCAGATTAGGGTATTTAGCCACTGTCTTGTGGTGCGCAGGAAGTTCTCTCTGAGCTGAAATGGAAATAAGACCAAGACAGATAAAGTAAGGTTCAGAGCCGAAGTCTGAGCTCCTGGGGCACCAGCAGAGAAAGGCAGCCCTTCTATCAAGGTCCTGATCCCAGCACTCGGGAGGCAGAGGCAGGCGGATCTCTGTGAGTTCGAGACCAGCCTGGTCTACAAGAGCTAGTTCCAGGACAGGCTCCAAGACCACAGAGAAACCCTGTCTCGAAAAACCAAAAAAAAAAAAAAAAAAAAAAAAAAGAGTTAGGTCCTGAAAGAAGATGAACTCAGACTTACATGAGCACTCCTCTTTTTTCCTTGGTGTCTAAAGCATGTCTCTTGATTTGAATGCCACGAATACTAGACATGTATGCCCAATTTTTCCCCCTGAAAGAGGATTTCTTTGATCTGAAGTTCTCTAATTTTTCCTCTCTTGTTCTTTGCTCCATCTTAGATGTCAGAAGTCTAATTCTTTGTCCTTTATGTTTTTATGGAATGCTTTACAAATTTGTATGTCATTCTTGCATAGAGGCCATAATCTAATATTATTTAAATTTTAGCACATGTGCTGCCAAAGTGAACACAGTTTTTGTCTGTAGAGCCCACGCTGACCTGAACTGGCAGTTGTATGTGTTCAGGTGTGCACTAGTGTGCCTGACTTAATTTTCATCTGTATTATTATTACTATTATTTTGTTTTTTCAAGACAGGGTTTCTCTGTAACAAGCCTGACTATCCTGGAATTCACTTTGTCGACCAGGCTGGCCTCGAAGTTAGAGACCCACCTGCCTCAGCCTCCTGAGTGCTGGAACTAAAGGCATGTGCCACCACACCCAGCATTATATTATACTTTCAATTCTCAACCATTATAATTAGCCTCTAGATAGCTGACAGTGGAGAAACGTAACGTAGTTGAGATTGTTCCAAAGTTAACTGAAGATGGATGGGGAGCTAGAGAGGCAGGTGGAATCCACATTCTTTGGGCTATTGTGCAGGTCAGTAGGACATGGATCCAGAAACCGTAGGTTGCTCCAGAGACAAGAGTGTAGCTGATATTTATCTTACAGTCAATCCCTAGTTCTTGTGTATGGTTTGTAAGGAGATAAGGGTACATTGTAAAGTCTGTCCAGTTCATATTTCTGCTGGTATCAGAGTATCATTTTCTTTATTGTCTGCAGGTGTCCAGGACTGAGCCTGAATGTGTCACCTGCAGTGCCCATCTACAATGCAATTATGTTCCTCTTCGTGCTGGCCAACTTCAGCATGGCCACCTTTATGGACCCAGGAATTTTTCCCCGAGGTAAGATCTTCCTATGTCCTCATGTAAACTCCCTGTTATCATTAAAAATAGTTACTTGGGTTGGAGGGTCTTAGGATTCTGGGATACTGTTAAGAGGAATATGTATCACACAATATTTAGTCATTTGGTTTACTTTGGGTCAGACCATTTTTATTTAAATTTTATTTAAGGTTTTTTAGTTTGATCATTATTTTTTCTCCTCCCCTAATTCCAAGATGTTCCTCATTTCCCTCCCTACCCAACTTCATGTTCTTTCCCTCTCAGAAACAAACAACAACAACAAAGGAAAATCAATACAAACAAAATTTAACCTAAACAAAACTCACATAAAACAGAATCTGTATTGTGTTGGTCTACTGCTGCTTCTGGACTTGATGCCCAGTGCCACTACATTGGAGAAACTGATTTTTTTCTTTCTCAGCAGGCATCATTTGGTTTTTATTAATTTATTTATTTACTTAGTTATTTTTCACATACAGTTCCAGTTTCCCCTCCTTCCTCTTCTGCTCCTTCCCTTTCCCCCACCCCTGCAGGAATCAATTGTAAATAGCATCTTTTTTTTTTTTTTTGAGACAGGGTTTCTCTGTGGATTTGGAGCCTGTCCTGGAACTCGCTCTGTAGACCAGGCTGGTCTCGAACTCACAGAGATCCGCCTGCCTCTGCCTCCCGAGTGCTGGGATTAAAGGCGTGCGCCACCATCGCCCGGCGCATCTTTTTTTTTTTAAAAAAATAAGTCTTTTTATTTATTATGTACCTGCACCCCAGAAGAGGGCACTAGATCTCATTATAGATAGTTGTGAGCCACCATGTGGTTGTTAGGAATTGAACTCAGAACCTCTGGAAGAACAGTCAGTGCTCTTAACCGCTGAGCCATCTCTCCAGCCCCTGTAAATAGCATCTTGATTAAGGGTGGGACTTTGGTCTGCTTCTTTGATTTTTGTTATTCAGAAATTTACTCAGAGCTTGTAGGTTGAATGATGTTAAGTCCAGTAATAATTACTATGAATTAGACAGTTCTGACAGTGTGGTACAAAGTACAGTGGAAGTATGGGTAAGGTTCTCTTGAGGACATTGACAGCAGTGCAGTTATGTCTAGAGAAGTTAGTGAAGTACTGCTAAGAATGGGTGAGAAGACTTTACCAACCAGAAGCCTGAGGAAGAGGAGGAGAGTTTCAGACAGAGGAAGCATACACAGAAGCTTGTGCCCATGGAATGTGACATCATCAGGTTGGAGGATACAGTATATGGTCAGACCAGAAAAGAAACCCAGAGCCAAATTGTGAAGGACTTCATTTGCTACATGAGGCCTTTGGAAAATGTGCTGCTTCTGATCCCAAGGGGGTCTTTAATTTACAATAAAATAATTCTTTTGAGAGTGTACAGACAGCTCTTGGCTTTGGACAGAAAGCAGATTCAACAGAACCATTTATGACAGCTTAATGGGGCAGAGCAAAGAGTGAAAAAACCTGCTGCTCCATTGCCCTGGGCATACTTGATCCCGTCTGAGCTCAGAAGCTAAGTGTGGCTAGGCCCGTGTAGTACCTATACGGATACTTCTGTTGTGGCAGTTTCAAGGGTCAGACCTTGGGAGATAAATTTAATGCTGAGTTTTATAAACTGAATGTTAAATAGGCTGAATATTTGCTTTTGTTTTTTTCCATGCTAGGGATTGAGCCCAGGCCCTGGACCATTCCCAGGCTCTAGACGTAGATAATGAGTCTGAAATACTCCCCACTACAGTTATCCAGCGGGCAGGAGTTAATACTGTGCTTTGGGAGTATGCAGCTGTGGCATGTGAAGTGGTAGGAGTAGGATAATGTAGAGACGTAGAGTGAGGTTAGGAAAGACATGAAGTAAGACCTGGTCAGTTCTGCCATTTTATTGTGGGTAAAGGAGAAAGAGGAGCCATTGAGGGAGGGACTGAACAAGGAGGAGGAAAAAAGTAAAAGCTAAGGAGAATTTGTCAGGTAACTGACTTCCTGGTAGTATATAGTGACTCAGAATCTCCCGTTTGGTTACTAAGAATTGATTTTTTAAATAATTACTTCTATTTTTAAACAGGGTCTCACTCTGTAGCCCAGGTAGGCCTAATGAGTGCTGGAATTATAGGTGTAAGCCACTGTAATAACCAGCCGAAAAATTGATCTTAACAGTAGCTAAGTAGTGTGTTTATGTATGTCTAAGAAAAGGGTACAGCTGAATTACTGTTGTTTTAAGGCAGTGAATGGAAAATGAGGAAGCAGAGTCAGCAAATACTAGATTTCCTCTTTTAAGAAGTAAGCAAAGAAAGCTGAAGATGGTGTCATATTTTAAGAGAAAAGCAAACTTTATAAGACAAAAGACTACCATGTGGGTAGCACGAGGAAATAGAGCCAGAGAAGAGCGGGAAAAGCTGGAAGCATACTTTCCAGGTCACGTCGGAAGTCTCGTGGAGGGAGGACTAAAACAAGAACAGTCATGATCAAGTTCATGAGCAAGAAAGACCATGAGCTGACAAAAATTGTTACTAATGACATCTGATTTTCCTCACAAGTGCAAATTATTTTTCCAAGTGGTCTTGGGTTAGCAAGTGAGATGCAGTTTTCCTGAACTCGCTGTGCTCTGAAAGCTTACCTCAGTGTTACTGATCATTTTTAGATTTTTGTGGGAGAAGGCACTTTGAGTTTCAAACCAAGGAAGGATGTTTTTATTGAGTCATTAGTGTTCGTTTCTCAGATATTCAGTGGCCTGCTATACAGAAATTTCTGATGACCATATGTGATAATCCTCTCCTCCCTCTTTCTGAGACAGGTTCTTTGTATAGCCCTGGCTGTACTTGAACTTCCTCTGTAGAGGAGGTCTGCTTCTGCCTTCCAGCTGCTAGGGTTAAAGGCTTGTGCCACCAATGCCCAGCTCAGAGAGAACTCTTACATTTTGGCATATTCCCTTTATTTTAAAAGTTTTTTGTTTTGTTTTCCTATATTGCTGAGGATCAAACCCAGGGACTTGCACGTTAGGCAACAACTGTGTCACAGAGCTACATCCTTGAAGATTTTGCATATGAGCTTGGCATGATTGTATACCTTTAATCCCAGCTCTTGGGAGGCAGAGGCAGGCAGATTCCTATAGTTTCAGCCCCAGGGCTATGTAGTGAGACAAACTCCAAACTGTGTGTGTGTGTGTGTTTGTGTGTATCTGTATGGTTGTTTATATATAGCATGTATCTACCAAAATGTCTTTCCATTCTGAGAATTGAGCCCAATACCTTGTGCATGGTGCACAAGAAATCTACTTGCTTTGGGATTAAAGCTATTCATCAGCATGGCTAGCCAAAAACTTCATCCCCCCCCCCCCCCCCCCCCCCCTTGAGACAGTGCTTTTTTGTGTTAACAGCAGCCTTGGCTGGCCTGGAACTTGTTTAGTAGACCAGACAGGCCTTGAAGTCACAGGGATCCATCCACATGCCTGCAGAAAATTTCTCTCTCTCTCTCTTATTTTTTTTTGGAGACAGGGTTTCTCTGGGTAGCCTTAGCTGTCCTGGACATCACTACGTAGACCAGGCTGGCCTTGAACTCAGAGATCCACCTGCCTCTGTCTCCCAAGTGCTGGGATTAAAGGAATGAGCCACGATGCATGGCAAAATTTTTTAATAAAGAAGAATGTTTTTTCTTGCTAATCCTGATATTATAGAAAACCTTTTGCTCTTAACCATGCAGTATGTGAACTGTGGACTTACAAAATATGACATTCTATCTAGGTACTTAAGAAGTTAGGCTAGAGAAGTCGCTCAGTAGTTTTAAGTCTCTGCTCTGGCAGAGACCCTGACTGATTCCAGCACCCACAGCCCACAATTGTCCATGACTCTAGCACCGAGGCTCTAATAACACCCTCGTCTGGCACATGCACACACACAATAAGTCTTAAGGAGTTATGTTTTAAACATCCTTATGTTCCTAATACTTAATAGTTTGGGCACAGTTGTTTTTAAGTTGATTTTTCCCTCTTTTCAAGCTGAAGAGGATGAAGACAAAGAAGATGATTTCCGAGCTCCTCTTTACAAAACGGTGGAGATCAAGGGCATCCAGGTGCGCATGAAATGGTGTGCCACCTGCCGTTTCTACCGCCCTCCTAGATGTTCCCACTGCAGTGTCTGTGACAACTGTGTGGAGGTAAGAGCACCTGCTGTAGAATTATGTACAGTGTTCTGCCTGTATGCATGCCTGCAGGCCAGAGAGGGCACCAGCTCTCATTACTGATGGTTGTGAGCTACCATGTGGTTCCTGGGAATTAACTCAGAACCTCTGGAAGAGCAGCCAGTGCTCTTAACCTCTGAGCCATCTGTCCAGTCCCTTTTTTTTCTTTTTTAATTAAAATTTCTATTATTTATGTGGTGTGGGTATTTTTGCTTGAATGCATGTCTATGTACTACGGTGCATATTTGAGGCCAGAAGAGGATGTCAGAACCATGGAAATGGAGTTATAGAAAAGCTGTGAGCCTTTATGTAGGGAATTGAGCCTGGGTCCTCTGGAAGATCCCTCCAGCTTTCTTCTTTAAAAAGATTGGTTCTTGTGTATATGTGTACCTGGTGCCTGAGGAGGTGGCATTAGATCCTGAGGAACTAGAGTAAATGGATTTTCTTTGGGTTCCCAGCTTACGAAAAACAACAGAGAGACTTACTATTATGAAAACTTGACCTTAGTTTAGGCTTGTTTCTACTAGCTCATAACTAAAATTAATACATTTCTATCCATCTGTGTGCTGCGCTGCCACATGGCTCTTAACCTCTCCTGAATGTCATGCTTCTCTGTGTCCAACTGGCTACTCTCCAACTCCCCCTTTCTTCTTCCCAGAGCTCTCTCTGTCCCTGGAAGTTCTGCCTGTACCTCCTGTCTAGCTATTGGCCATTTAGTTTTTTTTTTCTTTTAAACCAATCACAATTATATATCTTTACACAGTGTAATCAATTATCTCACAAAACATTAGCGTTACTGATGGTTGATTGTGAGCCATATTTGGGTGCTAGGACCCAAACCCAGGTCCTACAAGAGCAGTAAGTGCTTTTAACTGGGCTATCATTGGACCCCGTAGAGCACATTATTTTGCCTACAAAGATTTACTTATTTATATATTTATTTGAGACAGGGTTTCCTCTGTAGCTTTGGAACCTGTGCTGGCCACAAACTTGTGGCAGTCTTCCTGTGTCCCAAGTACTGGAGTTGTAGACTTATTGCACTGTGCCAAACAATTTGTTGATCAATTTGGGTTCTGGCCAACCTCTGGAAGGACTCTTTCAGTTAACAGAGCAAGAGGAAATGCTTGCTTTATTTTTTTATTTGTCTGGGTTTTTGAGACAGGGTTTTTTTGTGTAGCCCTGGCTGTCCTGGAACTCGCTCTGTAGATAAGGCTGGCCTTAAACTCAAAAAGATCTGCCTGCCACTGCCTCCTGAGCGCTGGAATTAAAGGCATGTGCTGCGATCACCTGACTTTAAATTTAACCTTTTAAAACTTTAAATTTTTGTGACTAAGTGGTGAATATGAATACAAAAAGTAAAGCTTAAGTTCTGTTATTTTGTTCCTGTTTTCAGCAGAATGAATCTAATGCTTTCTTGTCGTGTGTGTGTGTGTGTGTGTGTGTGTGTGTGTGTGTGTCTGGAGTACATGTGAATGTCAGAGGACAACTTGCAGAGATTGATTGTCTTGTTCTGTCATGTGAGTCTCAGGGATTGAACCCAGGTTATTGCTATGTTTTTAAGGACACCATTTATTCTGTCTCTTTTTTGCTCCTAGGAATTTGATCATCACTGCCCCTGGGTGAACAACTGTATTGGTCGCAGGAACTACAGATATTTCTTCCTTTTCCTCCTTTCCCTGACAGCCCACATCATGGGTGTGTTTGGCTTTGGCCTCCTTTATGTCCTCTATCACATAGAGGAACTCTCAGGGGTCCGCACTGCTGTCACGTATCCTTGGAGGCCTTTGGCTTGTGGGATGGGGCTGGGAGGGCATGTTGAGTCCTTGAGTCAAGAAATTTAAAGGGGAAGTGGTTGTAATAGAACTGGGGAAAATAAGGTAACATTGCCCTGTTTTCCTTGACTACTTGGAATCAGAATGGCAGTGATGTGTGTGGCTGGCTTGTTTTTCATCCCTGTAGCTGGCCTCACAGGATTTCATGTGGTGCTGGTGGCTAGGGGAAGAACAACGAATGAACAGGTACTAGAAGAACTGGCAGGAGACTGAGAGCGTAGCGTTTAGATAAACAGAACCTCAGTGAATAGTTATGATGTAGAGTGGTGAAGTGGGCCTAGGTCCTCAGTAAGTAGAATTAAAGGTGGTGATGGTGCTGCACCTTTGGAATCTTATTTAGGAGGCTGAGGCAGGCGGATCTCCTTGAGTTCGAGGCCAGCCTGGTCTACAAGAGCTAGTTCCAGGACAGGTTCCAAAGCTACAAAGAAACCCTGTCTCAAAAAAACCAAAAAAAGAAAAGAAAAAAGGAAAAAAAAAAAAAGGAATGGCTTTGTTATCATTCTTTTTAACAAATATTTAGTCTGTGACTTTATAGAAAGTAGTTGGCACAGGCTTTAGTACTATGATGGAAAGATAAATTAGTGTATATAACGTGTACGTAGGCTATATGCAAATACTGTGCCAATTGATGTAAAGGAATCTGGATTATATTAGTCAATATTCAGAAAATTACTTAAACCCATCTTAATACAGGAATCTGATGTTGAAGATTGATTTTCATAAGGTATACTTAGAATTTTTTTTTTTTTTTTTTTTTTTTGGTTTTTCGAGACAAGGTTTCTCTGTCGTTTTGGAGCCTGTCCTGGAACTAGCTCTTGTAGACCAGGCTGGTCTCTAACTCACAGAGATCCGCCTGCCTCTGCCTCCCGAGTGCTGGGATTAAAGGCGTGCGCCACCACCGCCCGGCTATACTTAGAATTTTAACTGAGAACCTCCGACTCTATAATTCCTGTGTTTTTGTATTTTGAGACGGTTTCTCTTTATAACAGTCCTGGATGTCCTAAAATTCACTTTGTAGACCAGGCTGGCCTCAAACTCACAGAGATCCACTTGCCTCGCCTCCTGAGGGCTGGGATAAAAGGTGTGCGCCATCACTACCTGGTGAATCCTTGTTCTTAATCTTTACAAGTGTCACTTTTGTACCTGAAAGAATGGCTGCACAGCCAGGTCGTGGTGCACGGGAAGCAGCCTGGTCTACAAGAGCAAGTTCTAGAACAGGCTCCACAGCTACATAAAGAAAGCCTGTCTTGAAAAACACGCAAGCAAGCAAACAAAAAGAATGGCTGCACAGTCATTTGCCTTTCGGCATAGTCTGACTTGGTTCTTTCTATTTCCTAGGTTACAGGTAAATTCCGGGGAGGTGTGAATCCCTTCACCAATGGCTGCTGTAACAACGTTAGCCGTGTCCTCTGCAGCTCTCCAGCACCCAGGTACACCTTTGTCTTCCTTGGCTTGTCCTGAGTAAGGGAAGTCTGATGGAAAATGTCTTTTAGAAAGGGCTTTGCTCTTAGAATGGTGAGTGGTACAAGGATGAGGCATGCTGATCTTTTGATGAACTTTTGAATTCAGCTGATACTGTTTAGGTGTGGCTCATTGCCTTTGAGAATTGAGGATGCATAAAATTTAACTGTAGTGCTCGACATTTGCTTATAAAGGCCTCCTCTTGCTGAAGATGTGCACCAAATCCAATTGCTAACTTTACACTAGACTCCTGCTGAAGATTAAACTGAGGGTCTTACTGTGTATTCAGAAAGCTTCCTTCATACTTAGTATGCAAGTAGAAATTTTGAATGAAATAGTAAATGAAAGCCTTCTCTCACCCTTGCTCCACAGGTATCTGGGGAGACCAAAGAAAGAGAAGACAATTGTAATCAGACCTCCTTTCCTTCGACCAGACGTCTCAGATGGGCAGATCACTGTGAAGATCATGGATAATGGCATCCAGGGAGAGCTGAGGAGGACTAAGGTGAGAAGAGGGAAGTAAAGCTAGGTAAACCATGGCAACGAGATAAACTTGAACTGAGTATACATCTTTGTGTTAAAGTCACTGAAATACAGATCTTTTCTCCATTAGATTTCAAGTTCAGTGACAGACACTGAGTCCATTTCTTTGTGTGTCTTCATAAGACTAACATCTTTAGATGATAGATGCCCAACTCTTCTTTGTCCTTTTTATCCCCAAACTGACTCTAACTGGTTCTCCAGTACTTTTCTTATGCCGACTTAATGTTATCTTACTGTGGTTTCTCAGTCTGATTTCCCTTCCTTCCTTTAAAGTCTAAGGGAAGCCTAGAGATAACAGAGAGTCAGTCTGCTGATGCGGAGCCTCCACCTCCTCCTAAGCCGGACCTGAGCCGATACACCGGGCTGCGAACGCACCTTGGCCTGGCTACTAATGAGGGTAAGGGCTGCTTTGGTGTGTGAGACAGACAAGGTACCACGTAAGCTGTAGAAAAGATGAGCAAGGGCTGGAGAGATGGCTCAGTGGTTAAGAGCATTGCCTGCTCTTCCAAAAATTGTGGTTCAATTCCCAGCAACCACATGGTGGCTCACAACCATCTGTAATAAGGTCTGGTGCCCTCTTCTGGCTTGCAGACATACACACAGAATATTGTATACATAATAAATAAATAAATATTTAAAAAAAAAAAAGATGAGCAAGGGCGGGGAGGTAATGCTTAAATTAGGGCTTACAGCACCCAGCAAATGGAGCTTTCTTTAAGTAGCTAAAAGGAGTGCTGCCAATTAGTAATAGACAGTGATTTGAACGGACTTTCCAGAGAATTACTTTTTACAATTTTATATTGTGTATGTGCATGGTGTGTGTGGCGGGAGGGTGTTAGGTAGAACAAAAGATAAGCTCCAGTAGCTGGTTCCTTCCTTCCACTATGAATTCTGGGGATTCACATTCAGGTTATCAGGCTTTTGTAGCAAGTTTTACTTGCTGTGAGTTTGCCTGAATCACAATTTCTTAGTACATTTGGTGCATTTGCTCGCCACAAATTATAAAGATCCTTGGTCTTTAAAAAATATTCTCCCTTCCCCCGGGTGGTGGCGCACGCCTTTAATACCAGCTCTCAGGAGGCAGAAACAGGTGGATCTCTGAGTTTAAGCCCAGCCTGATCTACAGAATGAGTTCCAGGGTAGCCAGGGCTACACTGAGAAACCCTGTCTCCAAAAACAAAACAAACAAACAAACAAAAAAAAAAAAAGAAAAACTAAACAGAAAGAAAGAAAAAGAAGGACTTTGTAGACCAGAATGTTGCTGATCTCACAGAAGTCTGCCTTCCTCTGTCTTCCGAGTGCTGGGATTAAAGATGTGCACTACCACACCTAGCCTTACCATTATTTTTTTATGTGTGTGTGGGTGTTTAGCCTGCATGTGTATGTCTGCTCACCACTTGTAGTCCTATATCCAAAGACCAGGTCCAGCTGAGTCTTGAGACTTAATTTCAGCAGTCTTGTTTCCTAGACTTTGCTTTTATTGGGTATACTTGATTCTGCTGTGCCCTTTTCCTCTACTTTGAGAAACTCCATGACAGTTGTGCTCTGGGTTTCCTGTGTAGATAGCAGTCTCCTGGGCAAGGACAGCCCCCCTACACCTACCATGTACAAGTACCGACCGGGTTACAGCAGCAGCAGCACCTCAGCCGCCATGCCTCACTCCTCCAGCGCCAAGGTACTGACTGTGTACTCTGAGAAGTGGGGCCATAACCTTTCTTGAGGAAAGCGTGGAGGAAATAAAAATCGAGGGCATCTTACTGATTATTGGCATTAATGGAATTGAATTTCCTTGATGTGTTCTTCATCAAAAAAGGAGCAATGACAAATACTAGATAAAAAACACTAATTAGTGGGCACTGGAGAGATGGCCCAGAGGCAAAGGGTACTTACTGGTTGCTCTTCCAGAGGTCCTGAGTTCAATTCCCAGCAACCACATGGTAGCCCACAATCATCAGTAATGAGATCTGGTGCCCTCTTCTGGCCTGCAGACAGAGCACTTGTATTTAAAAAATAAAAAAACAAAAACTCTAGTGTCAAATCTGATTTTAGAAACCAAGTTACTTAGTCTCTATAAGCCTCATTTCCAACATCTTAAAATGAGGCATTTGTTCCCAGCCTTATGACGTCCATGTTTGAAGTGTGCCGCTGGCACGTAATTCTCTTCTTCAGTGTCTCTTTGGGCTCAGGGGGGTGTCAAAAGGAACGCTAAGACTATTTTACTCTTTTTCTACAGTTGAGTCGTGGAGACAGCTTGAAGGAACCAACCTCAATTGCAGATAGTAGCCGCCATCCCAGCTACCGCTCAGAGCCCAGCTTGGAGCCAGAGAGCTTCCGGTCTCCCACTTTTGGAAAAAGCTTTCATTTTGATCCGCTGTCCAGTGGCTCACGATCCTCCAGCCTCAAGTCAGCCCAGGGCACGGGCTTTGAGCTGGGCCAGCTGCAGTCCATTCGTTCAGAGGGTACCACTTCCACCTCCTATAAGAGCCTGGCCAATCAGACACGCAATGGAAGTCTTTCCTATGACAGTCTGCTCACTCCTTCAGACAGCCCTGATTTTGAGTCAGTACAGGCAGGGCCTGAGCCAGACCCACCTTTAGGCTACACCTCTCCCTTCCTGTCAGCCCGGCTGGCCCAGCAGCGGGAAGCCGAGAGGCACCCACGTTTGGTGCCAACCGGCCCACCACACCGAGAGCCCTCGCCAGTCCGATATGACAATCTGTCTCGCCACATCGTGGCCTCCCTCCAGGAACGAGAGAAGCTGCTACGACAGTCACCTCCACTTGCAGGCCGTGAGGAAGAGCCAGGCTTGGGAGACTCAGGCATTCAGTCAACACCAGGCTCAGGCCATGCCCCTCGTACTAGTTCCTCTTCAGATGATTCAAAGAGGTCACCCTTGAGCAAGACTCCACTGGGACGCCCAGCTGTCCCCCGTTTTGGCAAACCAGATGGGCTAAGGGGCCGGGGAGTAGGGTCCCCTGAACCAGGCCCAACTGCCCCCTACCCAGGCCGATCAATGTCTTATAGCAGCCAAAAAGCCCCATCTGGTGTCTCTGAGACAGAGGAAGTGGCATTGCAGCCATTACTGACACCCAAGTAAGTATGTCTTTTCTTCCCTCATGCGATGTCAGTCTGGTTGTACATGATTCTAGTATAGGTGGAGCCTGGGGACCCTGAGAACTCTTTCATAATTTCATAGCCTTATGGACAACTCTTTAGAGACTGAAGGTTGATAATATTCCCTTAATACTATCTTCCTGAGAGTTAATTGCCAGAATAAGTATATGAGAACTGAGGTTAGAAATAAATGGGGAAAAAAGAGAATCCATCTTACTTTAAGCATGTCAATAAAGTCAAAGGACTGGATTGTTTAGGGAAGGAGATACATAGAAAAGATTCCCCCTCCATATTAGACCCTTTTTGTGTATGATTGTATTGTATATGCATTGTGCATCTTTTCCTGACGTCTGTTTCTTCTTTTTTCCCCCAGAGATGAAGTACAGCTCAAGACCACCTACATCAAATCCAATGGGCAGCCCAAGAGTTTAGGCTCAGCTTCCCCTGGCCCAGGCCAGCCAACTCTCAGTAGTCCCACAAGGGGAGGAGTCAAGAAGGTGTCAGGGGTGGGTGGTACCACTTATGAGATTTCTGTGTGAATCTTGGCGCCTTCCCTCCCCCACACCTCTGCACCTACACCAAAGGGCCTCAGGTGGCCACCTTCCTTCCCTCAAGGGGCTCCCCTACTTTGCATGGACATTTTTAAACCACCGATTCCAAGAGGATGAGGCTTGTTTTACAAAATGCCATGGGGTTGAGGAGAGTTGGGGCCCTGAGACAGGGGTGGCACCCCCTCCCCCTTTTGATCTTTTAAGACCTTCCTTCCCTTTGATCCCTGGACCAGACTCAGTGGACATTTGTGCAATTGCTCGCCCTGGAGGGAACCAGATCATTTTTAAACCAGAAATAATTTTTTTTATTGTTGTTACGGATTCTATTTTTTTCCTCTTCTCCGTTACCAGGTGTGTGTGTACATATATATATATTATAAATATCAAAGAAATTATATATCTATCCTGGGATGGGAAAACAAGGGAGGGATATATAGATATATATATATATATAAGGAGGGGGATTTTATTCTTCCCTTTCCTTAGACCAGCAGGAAAAGAGACAGTACAGTCTTTTTTTTCCCCATGGTTCCCTCTCTTTTGTCCCAGTTATCAACTAAGGAAATAGCACCCTCTGCTGGTGCTAAGTGATTGGGAAAGAACCCTCAGTTAAGTCTGGGGTTCTTGGGTCAGAAAAAAGAACTTGCAGAGTTTCCTAGGCTCACTGACATCTAGTTTCCCCAGGAAAGGGGTCACAGTTCCACGACGGTGGTGGGAGATCAGGAAAAGAGCTTGGCCTAGTTTACAAAAACATCAGGCAATCTCCCTCCCCCCCCATTCTTGGGAGACAGGGATTGTGGTTGGCTTAGTGAGCCCATTCAATGCTTCCCTATAACTTAGTTAAAATGATCTTCAAACCCAAGGCCAGAAGAGAAGAATCCAAAAAGCAATATTTTTCATCATATGCCAAAAATGGGATAGAGAGAAGGAGTGGCAGGCCTAGGCCCCTCCGATTGTCCCCTGGGGTTTACTCCTTTGCCCACCTCAATATGGTGCTGGGTAGAGGGGGTAGCTGGGGTCTAACCTTTAACAGGGAAGAGCCCAGCCTCTATACAGAGACCCTATAATTTTTTTATTCTGATTAGCCATTTTAAACCAACAAGGAATAAAATAAATCCTGATCTAACCAGCTCCCCCTGACTTGTGTTTTATCTGGCTAAGGCAAGGTGAATGATCTTGTGGGAAGTCAAAAGAGAAGCCCCATTCTCTGGTCTGCTTTTGTTCTGGCTAACAAATTAACCTAGCTTTTCATAACAAAAACTTCCTCTTTTTTGAAATATTAGAACTCTTGTGTCATTTCTTCATTTACTCTAGAGAGTCAAATGGGTTGGAGAGATGGCTCAGCCATAAAAGCACTGACTCCTCTCTTCCAGAGGACCCAGGTTGGCAGCTCACAATTGTCTGATACTCTCACACAGAGATACATGCACACGAAACACCAATACTCGTAAAAGTAAATAAATTATTATTATTTTTCCTCTCCCGAGACAGGGTTTCTCTGTAGCTTTGGAGCCTGTCCTGGAAGTAGCGCATGTAGACCAGGCTGGCTGGCCTTGAACTCACAGAGATTCACCTGCCTCTCGAGTGCTGGGATTAAAGGCATGTACAACCACTGCCTGGCTAATAAATTATATTTTTTAAGAAAATAAAAAGCTAGACATGACGGTGTATGCCTTTGATCCCAGAACTTGGGAAGTAAAGGCAGGTAGGTCTCCTAAGTTTGAGGTCTTTATAGCCTGCCGGGTTACAAAGCGAGACACTGTCTCAAAAACCACAACCCAAAACTTTGTTTTTCCCAAACAACCAAATCCATTTTTTAAGACTAAAGAATAGAGAGGCATTATACTTCTTGCCAGAGGTTCACCTAGCACACACAAGGCTTGAGCCGGTACCCAGGAAAAAGAGTGGGAGCATAATGAAACAAACACCAGGATTTTTTTCCCTGCTAAAATATACTGGTGATTCTGGGTGTTTCTTTGTAGTTCCCTGTTGTGTATCAGCACAGGCATACGCCTTATTTGGGCCAGCTTTCCTGAAGGGCTGAAAATCAACCAGGCACTTGGTTGGCTCTGAACATTATGGACAAAATACTAGCAATCAGTGTTGCTTTCCAACCATGTTCTCTTTTCTCATCTTGATTTCCCAGCCTAAGGAAATAATGTGATGGCAAGATTTCTATCTTAGCAGTGCCTTTTCTTAAACTCTGACTCATACAAAATGGCACTTGCCTCTTAAAAGGTAGCCATACTAGCTAGTCTGGTAAACACGCCGTTTTTAAAAAAGAAAAAAAACCAAAAAACCCTAGCAGATGAAGTCCTAAAACTAAATTGCACAAAAGAAGGGGAGGAGAAAAAAAAAGCGCTTCTTGTGAGAAGGATGTCCATGAAAAAAGCCAACTGGACTGAGCCTTAAAAAAGCACAGCCCTTTTAAAAAGTGTATTCGTCATAAGCGCAGCAGGAGCTGGCTTCTGTCTAGCTGTTGATACCCCAAGGCAGTGCCCAAGCGCCTGGAAGACAGTTTTTGTCAGCAGATTCAATATAACATGAAAGCCATCCTTGGCAGAGTTCAGTGGTCCTGTTAGCGGAGGCTGCTGCTGCTGCTGGCCTGGGAGCTGCCCATACCGGGGTGATCTGGACTATGTCGGTTCTGGAGGAGACAGGAAAGGGGGAAGAACATTTAGAAATGCAAAGACAGACCTGGCTGGACATACTGCATGCCTTTAATCCCAGGGCTTTGGAGAGAGCCAGAGGCAAGCATATCTCTCTGAGAAGCCAGACTGCTCTATATAATGAGTTCCAGGCCAGCTAACCAAGCCTATATCTCAAGGCTGTCTTAAAACAACAAAAAAAACCTTAAAGATTAAAGGTGTGGACGCAGAGGCAGGCGGATCTCTGTGAGTTCAAGGCCAGCCTGGTCTACAAGAGCTAGTTCCAGGACAGGTTCCAAAACTACAGAGAAACCCTGTCTTGAAAAAACAAAAACCAAAAACAACAAAAAAACCTTAATACAAGATAAGCCTGCTTAGCATAGACTTGTAACCTCTTGCAACTGCTTAGGAGACAGGTAGGAGGATTGCAATAATTTTAAAAGACTAGATCTGGCTCAGTGTGTAGGGCACTGCCTCAAAGAGAAAAAGAACAAGAGAACTAGCCTTGGCCAGTACTGGAAAAAACAAATGTTTGCCCTGGGTTTTCAATCTTGGGTCCAGCTTGAGGCAAAGGGTTCAATTTAAGAAGGCTGACAAGGAAGCTGGAGAGATGGCTCCAGTTATGAGCATGTACTGTCTTGTGGAAAACCCAAGTTCAGTTCCCAGCACCCCCACAGGATGATGACTCCAGCTCCAAGGCTGCCCTCTCCTGGTCTCTGTGGGGCACTGTACTTGTGTAAGGAAACACCTGTATATGTAAATTAAACACAAAACAAAAATGGCTACATGGAAAACTCAACAGGCGCTAAGATTAGCCCTCTACCTTCTTCTTCTTCTTTTCTTTCTTTTTCCTTTTCCGTTCAGGATCCTCTTCTTTTTTCTTTTTCTTCTTTTTGTGATCTGAATCAGATGGCGTTTCTGTAGGAGACATTAAGAGCCTGTTGAGCATAAGATCTATTGCTGGGAACTCTTAAGGCTGCAGGAAACCCAGTACCAAGGGGCACAGCTTTTTTTCCTGAGTTCAGAAAGGATATAGAGGTGCTGGTAGAGCAGCTGCTAAGTCACTGCTTGTCCAAGAAATGTCAAGACATGAGCTTCTTGGGGAAATCTGGGCATCCCGAGGAACTAAGTGCTTCTTACCTGGGGGGACAGGATCCTGGGTGCGGCTCTGTTTATGCTTGTGCTTGTTCTTCTTCTTGGGGGGCTGGATGTGCATCAGACGGCACTGCTCTGGCAACTGAGGGGACGAGAGAATCCAGGTGAATAGAGGAAACTGGGCAGAAAACTTCCGCTGTGCCTTTTAGGCCTCCCCAAGAAGGGACTCACCGGGCCAGTATGGAGGCGGAAACCAGACAGCATGGTCCCTGTGATTGGATTAAAGGAGCTACTAAGAATAGGAGGTTTCTCGATGAGGGAGCGGAGGCTGCTGTTGTCATGGGAGCCAGGGAGGTCGATCATCCCTGGCAGGTCAGGCAGGAAGTTACTTAGCTTCTCCTTCACCTTCTTCCCACAGAACTTATTATAGGCCTGTTCCAGGTTGTAGTGTGTGATTAAATTGGTGCTGCCCGTCAGCTCTGTGCTGCCTAGAAAACAGCAATAATGAACTTATATACCAAAAGCAGATGATAGGGTTTGGTTTGTTTGGTTTTTTGTTGCCACTAACTCAGAAGGTATAAAACTTGAAGACAATTCTGAAGCCATTTCTGACAATTCTGAGCCCTCTCAGTCTCAGCAGTAATGCTCCCCCTTCCCCCTGGGAACCAAGGACCTAACAATTGCCCACACATGTACTGAAATTTTGGGAACTTTCCATCATCTCCCTGAGTTCTTGTGAATGTTCTCCAAATAGAACTCAGTTATTGAACAGGGGGCAAGATAACCCTTAGGTGTTGACTCAAGTCACTGATGTTTTGACTCAGTCCCTGGGAAAGGGGCAAAGTGACCCTCAGATGTTCCCTCTTACCTCATCTGATCTGGCAACCACTCTCCAGCCAATTATTGGTAATAGCCCTTTTGAATAAGCCAATCGTAATAGTTAAAGAACAACCCCCCCACACACCCCTTCCTTCTGTGGTTTTTCCCTTTAACAGTAACCTGTACCAGCCATATGGGGTCTTTCTAGCCTCCCAAATGCTGGAAGACCCTGTCATGACAGAATTAATAAAATCCTCATGCTTTTACATCAGCTGTGGTGTGAGAGACGGTCTCTGGGGGGGGGCTCCTCCTCGGTGATTAGACTCTAGGGTCCAACAAAGGAACTGAAGGAAAAAACAGTTTTTAGGTTTACTTTATGTATATGTTTATTTTGCCTATATGTATACATGTGTACCATGTGTGTGTGTGGTGCCTGCAGAGATCAGAAGAGGGGTTAGATCTCCTAGAAGTACAGATGGTTATGAACTGCCCTAGGAACTGAACCTGGGTCTTTTACAAGGGCAACCCATACTCCTAATTGTTGAGCCATCTCTCCAGCCCCATTTAGGACTATATTTTAATACTAATGAGGAATCTATTAAAAAACAAAAACTATTGTCTTAGTCACTGTTGTATTGCTATGAAGAGACATGATCATGGCAACTCTTAAAACTGAGAAAGCACTTAATTGGGGTCTTGCTTACAGTTTCAAGGCTTAATTCATTATCATGGTGGGCAGGACAACGGCAACATAGTGCTGGAGGAGCTGAGAGCTTCCTACTGATGGGCAGGCAGAAAGAGTCTAGACCTGGCATGTCACCCCCAGTGACAGACTTCAACAAGGCCATATCTCCTAACCCTTCTAATCTATTCAAGGAGTTGCACTCCTTGGTGACTAAACATTAAAATATATGAGCCTATGGAGGCTATTATTCAAAACACAATTTTAGAATTTCAACACTTAGAATTTCAGATTTTGGAGCATTCCAGACTTCACATTTCTGGATTTGGGATGTGTAACTAGTAAAATCTATGCAAATATTCTGAAAAACTCGAAACATTTTAGATAATAGACACTAAGGCTATAAAAACTTAATAGTCAGATGCAGTGGCGCACACCCATAAGCCTGGAATGCCAGCACTCAGGAGGCTGAGGCAAGACAGCTCCATTCAAGGCCAGCTTGGGCTGTGTAGTGATCCTGTCTCAAACACCCCCAACTCGGGAACATACAATAAACACAAATATTAAACTGTGGGCTAGAGGAATGGAACAAATGGAGCTAAGTAGGATAGAGATGGAACCCAGCTTTAATAGGAAGACTAGTCACCATAGGAAAACAGATTTTGTGGCTGTGACTATCTTGTGACCAATACATTTATTCTTCATGATACCAAGTATTACTTAGGAAGGGCTACTCAATGAAAATATGAGCAACCAGAATTCTAATACTAGCTGTCCTCTTTGTTGCTCTTTCCTTTTATCTATGTAATGGGATAATAGCTTTGTGTTTCACTGCTTTTTTAAAGATTTATTTATTATGTATACAGTGTTCTGTTTGCATGTATGCTTGCAGGCCAGAAGAGTGAACCAGATCTCATTATAGATGGTTGTAAGCCACCATGTGGTTGCTGGAAATTGCCTCTCACAACTGGCACTGCCTTCTGCTTGCCAGGGTGTCTCCTTTCAGATGAGAAGGAACTTAGTGCTTTTCATAATCTCTAAACAAACTGATCAATGTGGCACACACCAGTAAACCCAGCATCCAGGAAGAGGGGTAGGAAGCTCAGGAGCTGATGCTTATCCTTGGCTACACTAGTTTGAGGCCATCCCGGGTGACACTAGACTGCATCAAAGGGGGAATTAAGGAAGTAAGTATCAGGGGCTGGCTAGCTGGCTCAGCACATGACTCAGATTGCACGCCCCGCACCCACACAGCCGACAGGCATTTGTATGTCATTCCAGTTCCAGGGAATCTGATGCCTTCTCTGACTTCCATGGGTACCAGACCACACATGTCACATACACACATGAAGAAAAACATTCATACATATAAAATAAACTAAAAAAATACATACATGAGTTTAACTTCTATTTAAACTGCTAGTTCTCTGAAAATGACTTATAAACTTCTTTCAGAAGCCATGGCTCCTGAAAACAAATCCTGAAATGTCAATCCTATGCAGATTCATTTTTTTTCTCTCCTTGAAATTCTAAATCCTGCTCACATCACTATGGCCTCTTCCAGTTATTGGACCTAACATTCTGTAATACATTCTGTAAGTGTAGAAAACAATATTTTTTGTTGTTATTTTGAGACAGGGCTTCTCTGTAGCGTTGGAGCTAGTCTTGGAATGTCAAACCAGGTTGGTCTTGAACGCACAGAGCTCCGCCTGCCTCTACCCCCACCCCCTCCTCTCAGTGCTGGGATTAAAGCCTTGCGCGCCACCACTGCCTGATGAAAACAATACTTCTTAGTTAAAACAAAATTTAAAACAGTGGTAGAGTGCTTGTGTAGCAATGTGGAAGGCCTTGGCTGAGTCTCAGTCCTGGGAGCCCGAGAAGGAAACTGCTACTTAAATGCCCATAATACATGGTGGTGCATGCTTTTAATTTTAATTTCAGTACTCGGAGGCATAGGCAGGCGAGTCTGGTTTACAAAACAAGTTCAAGAACAGCCATAGCTACACAGAAAAACCCTACTTTGAAAAACAAACAAACAAATCGTGGTACTTGAGCCTAATACTATTTTTTAATTGATTTTTCTAAAGATTTACTTTATTTCTTATTTTATTTTTTGTTTTTCTGAGACAGGGTTTCTCTGTAGCTTTGGAGCCTGTCCTGGAACTAGCTAGCTCTTGTAGACCAGGCTGGCCCCGCCTCTGCCTCCTGAGTGCTGGGATTAAAGGCATGAGCCACCACTGCCCAATTTAAGATTTACTTTATATTGTATGTATGAGTATTTTCCTGCATGCATGCCTGTTTGCCACATGCATGCTTGATGCCTATGGAAGTGATGAGCCTGTGAGCACATGCAAGAACATGGGCTCCTAACCACTGAGCCAGCTCCAGCTTTTTAAAAATTTATTCATTAATTTTTTTTTTTTTTTTTTGAGACAGAGCCTCTCTTGTTTTGGATGACTTGTAATTCACTATGTAGACCAAGTTGGCCTCAAACTCGGAGAGATCCACCCTGCTTCTGCCTCCCAAGTGCTGGAATTAAAAATATGAACTCAGACTAAAAGATTTATTTTTACCATATCTGTGTGTATATGTGTCTGTGCTGTGTGAATGTATTCCACATACCATTTGAGCACCTGTGGAGGCCCAGCAGAGGGTGCTGGATTCCCAGGAGCAGGAGCAAAGGAGAACTGTGAGGCTCCCCGCGAGGGTTCTGGGAACCTCATAACCTTGGAGCCCTCTCCAACTCCCCTGTAGCTAAGACTGGCCTTGAACTTCTGATGGAGCCAAGGATGCCCTTGGACTCCTGATCTTCCCGCCTACACCTCCCAAAGCGCTGAGATTATAGACTTGTACCACCATGCCTGGTCCCCAGAACTCCTAAGCATAAACTCTACCAGCTGAGGTACATCTCCAGCCTTCCAATTCATAGTTTTATTCCAACTTAGCTTTGGAGCCTCATCAACCACTATTCTTCCATGCAAAATTAATATCTCTCTCTCTCTCCTTCCTTCGTTTTTCCTTTTTAAGGTTTTTTTTTTTTTTATTTTTCGAGACAGGGTTTCTCCGTAGCTTTTGGTTCCTGTCCTGGAACTAGCTCTTGTAGACCAGGCTGGCCGCGAACTCACAGAGATCCGCCTGCCTCTGCCTCCCGAGTGCTGGGATTAAAGGCGTGCGCCACCACCGCCCGGCCTTTAAGGTTTTTTTGAGACAAGGTTTGTCTGTGTTAACAGCCCTGGCTGTCCTGTAACTCTGTAGACCAGACTGGCCTCGAACTTAGAGATCTGTCTACCTCTGCCTCCCGAATGCTGGGATTAGAGGTGTGCACTACCTCTGGCCTGGCTGACATCTTATTCTTGATGTCATTTTGGCTAACAGCACATTTTGAAAACCTAAGATGTGTGAAGCGTAACTACAAAGTAATAAGACTGACACTAACAAGAATACAAGCACAATCCTTAAACCATATATTTTAAATCTCAAAAAAAGAAGCTACCTAAAGACTAAGTTTACCAATCTCCACTTCTCACACTCATCCCTCCCAGCATTTGTCTCTAATGGAAATTCAGTATTTGTCAACTGATTTACAGAAACAGGTACAATCAGAACAGATAATGCAAAAGATAAACTACTGGAGGAAGGTGGGCCTGGTGGTACAGAGTGAGGTGGATCTCATTGAGTTCAAGACCGACCAGTCAGGACTACAGTGAATTCCAGGCAAGCCTGAGCCACACAGTGAGACTCTGTCTCAACAAAACAAAACGAAACAAAACAGTCACAACTAAAATAAAACTTCTGCAAGACACCTGTCACTAAAGCACAGTCAATTGCAGTTTGTCAATTACAAAATACAATACAAATAAGAATACAGACGATACCTATCTAAAAGGGCTACAATAAATACTACACATTGCTACACACGTCTCCCGAGTTCCAAACAACGGCTCAGGCTGTGACCGAGTCACGGACGGCGGACAGCGCCCAAACCCACCCCACGAAGGCGAGCCCCTCACCCGGCAACTCCCGCATCAGGTAGAAGGGGCCGCTCCCAGCAGCCGACTTGTCTGCGCCCGCGGGGGCCGAGCTCGCGGGCGGCGGCGGGGCCGCGCCTGGACCCCCTCCCGGAGGAGGCGGAGGCGGCGGGGGCGGCTTCCCGGGCCCGAAGCCCAGGGCGCTCGGGGGCGGTGGGGGGTCGGCTTGAGCTCCGAACAGTGCCGTGAAGTTCTCCATGGCACCCTCGGCTCCCGGATTACCCGGGATCCGGCATCAGCGACGTTTATTGGACAGCGCTCTCGCAGGGTCCCATCCTCGTCCTCTAAGGGCTTCCCGTCATTGGATACAATAGGCCACGCCTACCGACTTCCGGCTACCACTTCCGTCGCTTTAAGAGACGGTTCGGGAGGTGGGTCTCAGTCTTATAGCCAATAAAATGACTCAGGTGGAAAAGCGACAACCCTACGGACCAATAGACTACCCAACTCACTTTCTGGTTAATCGCAGCGCCCAATAAGACATCTACATCCGGGTCCGGAGGCGTTGCCTCTGCTCTCCCGCCCAATAGAAGCCTCGCTGTCGAGGGGCGGCGGAGGGACGAGCCGGGGGCGGGACGGAGCCGGCGAGGGACCCGGCTGGGAAGATGGCTGTCCTCGCGCCTCTGATCGCCCTGGTGTACTCGGTGCCGCGGCTTTCTCGATGGCTGGCTCGGCCCTATTGCCTGCTGTCCGCGCTGCTGTCCGCCGCGTTCCTCCTCGTGAGGAAACTGCCGCCGATCTGCAGCGGTCTCCCCACGCAGCGCGAGGATGGCAACCCGTGTGACTTTGACTGGGTGAGCGCCCCCTGCCTCGGTAGCTCCCGACCTTGACCATCCCCGCGCCGGCGGGTGCACGGGAAAGTGTGGGAGGACATTTCGGGAACCTCCTGGCTTAAGATGGAGAAACAGAATCCAGGGTTTCCTCCACACAGGAACGGTGTTCTACAGGGTTGCCAGGCTTCCCGGGGCGCCGGCGAGGAAGACAGACCAGTAGTAGAAATACCGTTTTTCTATCTTTCTGTCTATCATCTATCTATCTGTCTGTCTGTCTGTCTATCTATCCATCTATCTATCCATCCATCTACCTATATCTATCATGTATCTATCATGTGTCTGTCATCTATCCATCCATCTATCTGTCTATATCTATCCATCTATCTATTTATCTATCTATCTGTCATCTGTCTGTCTGTTTGGCAAATTGATCTCAGTGTAGTTAGACAACTTTCCCAAGGTCACACAGTGCTCAGAAAGTGCTGCCTTACCCCGTTCAATTCTTATAGGCCGGCCCACTTAGGTCGCTAACTCAAAATGACTCAGGTGGAAAAGCAACCGCAGGACTGCCCAGACACTGTAACTGCACACCCTATCATCTTCAGGGGGGTGGAGAAACAGGGAAGGCTACAAAAACACGAGGCAGGGAGGGGGGCAATAATTTCAGAACAATTAACATTGCTGTGAAGGTAGTGGACATAGAGCTAATATTCCTTTCCTGTACAAATATTTATGTTACAATGGCAGTGACCCAGACTCAAGGCCGGAAGGTTTTACTATAACCTTGGGTAAGCCACGTTTCTTTCTTCAGACACTTCTGGGACTCTCAAACAAGATTATTAACTTTGTTTACATTAAAGATACCATACTTTTGCCAGGATTTGTGTTGTACCCCGTTGGTCCTAGCACTCTGGAGACAGAGGCAGGTGGATCTCTGTGAAATTGATGTAGGCTCTTCTGGTCTGTATCACACATTCCAGGTCAGACTACATGGTGAGACCTTGTCTCAAAATGACACCACACCAAAACCCTACTTTCCTTTGTACCTTATAAGTTGTAACACTGCCAGGTGCCTCTTAAGAATCGCCTTATGAAACTGGGTGGTGGTGGCGCAAGTCTTTAATGCCAGCACTTGGGAGGCAGAAACAGGTGGATCTCTGTGAATTTGAGGCCAGCCTGGTCTACGGAGTGAGTTCCAGGACAGCCAGGGCTACTCAGTGAAACTTTGTCTCAAAAAACCAAAAACAAACTGTAGCACAATTAATAAAAACCCAGAGACAGAAGCTGGAGTTCAACCTGAAGGTCAGAAAAGCAAAACAGCCAGCCACTCTTAGCTCTACCTCAGTCGGAAATGGCGATCCTGCCTCCAGGGAATCTAGAAGGAGACCGCATCTGAGAGCTGTCTTATATCCCTCTCTCAGGCTAAAATTAAAGGTGTGTGTCACCACTGCCTGGTCTGTAAGGCTGATCAATGCCGCTGTTTTACTTTCTGATCTTTAGGCAAGCTTTCTTTATCACAATACAAATGAAATATCACTACAACAAACGTCACTACAACAAACCTCACATACACTTCTGATAATCCAAATTGGGTTCCCAGTGCCCACATCAGGAGTCTCATGGCTGCCTGTAACTCCAGGTTTAGAAGTCTTTTTCAGGCACCTACATTCATTTGCACATACCCGAACATACCACCCTGCTTTTGAAATAGTTTTAAGAAGACCTCAACTTGGCTGGGTGCTGGTGGCACATGCCTTTAATCCTGGCACTCAGGGAGCAGAGACAGGTGGACCTCTATAAGTTCAAGGACAATCTGGTTTACAGAGCTCCAGGACAGACTCTAAAGCTACAGCGAAATCCTGTCTGGAAAACAAAACACAAGAAGACCTTAACTCTTGGGGCTTGATAGATGGCTGAGTGATTTAGAGCACTGGCTACTCTTCTAGAGGTTCCTCACACCGACTTGTCAGGTCGCAGCTCTCTGTAATCCAGTTCTAGCACTCACCTCTGGTCTGTGAGCACTAGACACGCAGTGCACTTAGATACATTCAAGTAAACCACTAATTCACGTAAAATGAAGATAATTCTTTAAAAACAAACACACATCAAACTCTCGATACTGGCCAGCTGTGAAACTTTCTTAATGAACTATGAGTCCCAGTTTGGCGTGAGTAGACTCCTGAAAGATTAAAGGAGCCAGGCTATGCCCGCAAAAGTGGAGCTGTGCCTGTAGTCCTTACTGGCCTGGAACTGACGTCAACTAAGACAGGTTTGGGTTTTAGGCTTTTCTCCTGCTCTACCCTCCAGAATGCAGGGTTCACATGTGTGCAGTACTTCCTGTGGGCTCACTCTGTGTATCCTGAAGATGCAAAACAATAAAAGTTTGAGATTCACTGGTAGTGCACATCTGTACTGTCAGCATCTGGAAGGCGGGGCCAAGGAGATTACAAGTCTGAAGTAGACCAACATAGGGGGCTGGGCGCCACCCTGACCTATAAAACATTCTCGAAAACAAAACAAAATTAAAAACATATAACCTAAACTATATAGCAAGATCCTTTCTCAAAACCAAATGATAAAAGAATCCAGCCCTTGAGAGGCTGAGGGGGGAGGAGCATAGTGAGTTTGAAACTGCCCTGGACAACACAGTGAGAAGATGGAAGAAGTGAGTCTGGCATGTTGTCTAACCTCCACACGGGTGCTGTGGCTCTGGTGGTGATGTGCCACGACAATCCTGGTGCCTTAGAGGCTCAGGTAGAATTGCCTGGGCAAGATAGTGAGAGCAAGTCTCAAGGACAGAAGTGGGGACGGAGGAAAAAGAGGAAACCCAAAGGTCAGGGATTCGCTCAAAGACACATGCAGTTGCCAAGGGTGGACTCTGAACCTGGCTCTTTTGACTTGTTGGTCCCACTACACCTCAGCCAGCTCCAGTTATCTCTTTATTATCAGCCCAAGCTGGATTTCTTGCTTTGCATTTTGCATTCTGCCCTCTGTCCCATCAGCCTCATTCACCACGTGGCTGTGACTGATTGTCTTCCAGAGAGAAGTGGAGATTCTGATGTTCCTCAGTGCCATCGTGATGATGAAGAACCGTAGATCCAGTAAGCCGACCTGCTTTGCACTGCTGGGGGTTAGGACTCTGGCCCTGCAGAAGCTCCCTTCTAGTGGTAGAGGAGAGGAGCCTTATTTAATGAACTAGTTCCACATTTCCTGCCTGGGGCTAGTTTGACCGTGGACTTCTGTGTCCTCTCACCCCATTCCCACTTGTAAGTGCCCCAGGAGGAGGGACAAAGAGTGGGAGCCCTGCGCCCAGCCTGACTCTGGTCTCTCTGTCCCAGTCACCGTGGAGCAGCATGTAGGTAACATCTTCATGTTTAGTAAAGTGGCCAACGCGATCCTTTTCTTCCGCCTGGATATTCGAATGGGTCTACTGTACCTCACACTCTGCATAGGTGAGAAACTGCATTTATTATGTTAAGGTTCTATAATTAATAATTTGGAATAGTAAAGATCTTTGATAAAGGCTTGATTTTTGAGAACCAGGTTCCAATCTTTATCTTACACCTAATGAATTATATTTGTAGCTTTTAATTATATGTATGCGGTAAGTATTTACTTGGACAGTACTTTAAGAAGAATATATGCTGGTGATCTCTGTAGACATGTGTATTCTTTGGTGTCTGACATACTAAGTGGGTTTACAAATCTGTAAGAGACCCCATATGTTATCTCTGACATGCATGTTAACTCTGTGCTCAGTGTTCCTGATGACCTGCAAGCCCCCCCTGTACATGGGTCCTGAGTACATCAAGTACTTCAGCGATAAAACCATTGACGTGAGTATCCTGCTTCTGTCGCTTTGGCTTCTGCTGTGTGGGTTGTGCTCGCTGTTCATAAAGATGTTGCTTGAGGACAGCAGTGAGTACCTGGGCTTGGTGGTGCAAGTCTGATACGCTGGTAGCCGAGAGGCTGGGGCAGAGCTGCCGCAGGAACTGTTTCCTGCTTGTTTGTTTCCTCATTTTTGTTTTTGTTTTTTTTTTAATATTTATTTATTTATTATGTATACAATATTCTGTCTGCATGTATGTCTGCAGGCCAGAAGAGGGCACTAGACCTCATTACAGATGGTTGTGAGCCACCATGTGGTTGCCGAGAATTGAACTCAAGACCTTTGGAAGAGCAGGCAATGCTCTTAACCATTGAGCCATCTCTCCAGCCCCCTCGTTTTTGTTTTTTAGACAAGATTTCTCTATATAGCGTTGCCTGTCCTGGAACTCCCTCCATAGAGCAGACTGGCCTCGAATGAAGAGATCCGCCTTGTTCTGCCTCCCAGATGCTGGGGTTAAAGGTGTATGCCCCTCCCCATCCAGTGGATGGCTACAGTTTCAGGCCAGTGCAGGCTTCTAGTGAGTGCCAGGGCAGCCCCAGCTACATAGTAAGAGTCTGTCTCAAAGGAAAGGCTGGTAGGCAGGTGAGTTGGCTCATCAGGTGAAAGTGTTTGCCACATAAGCCTGACAACCTGAGCTGGGTCCCTGGAACCCTTGGAAAGGTAGAGGAGGGAACCCACTCCCCAGAGTTGTCCTCGATAGATATATGATAGATAGATAGATAGATAGATAGGCAGGTAAATAGATAGATGGAAAGGTAGAGGAGGGAACCCACTCCCCAGAGTTGTCCTCGATAGATATATGATAGATAGATAGATAGATAGATAGATAGATAGGCAGGTAAATAGATAGATGGAAAGGTAGAGGAGGGAACCCACTCCCCAGTGTTGTCCTCGATAGATAGATAGATAGATAGATAGATAGATAGATAGATAGGCAGGTAAATAGATAGATGGAAAGGTAGAGGAGGGAACCCACTCCCCAGAGTTGTCCTCGATAGATAGATAGATAGATAGATAGATAGATAGAATGATTGATAGATAAATGATAGATAATAGACAATAGATCAATGGTAGATAGATAGATAGATAGATAGATAGATAGATAGATGGATAGATAGATAGATAAACTTTTAAAAGAAAAAGTTCAGTGGATAAAAAGAAGGTCCTTGCTGCCAAACCTCTGTCTTCAGTCTGGAAAGAGAAAACTGTAAGTGGGCAGTGGCCTGTGTGCCTATACCCACATAAGAAATGTAATTAAAAAATTTTTAGGTTATTTAAAAAAAATGGCCATTTCGCTTATGGTAGAGTACGTGCCTCACATGTGTGAGGCACTGGATTCAGTCTTTGGTACAACAAACCTGGAAAGGTTGTCAGGGCACTGGTTTGTTGTGGGGAAGGGAAAGCCCAGTGTAAGGCGTTAGCCACAGGTCTGAACCTTCTCATGCCCAGCTGTTTGAGCCTAGCCTCTCTTCCTTCTGTGTGGCAGGAGGAGCTGGAGCGGGACAAGAGGGTCACTTGGATTGTGGAGTTCTTTGCCAATTGGTCTAATGATTGTCAGTCATTTGCTCCCATCTATGCTGACCTTTCCCTCAAGTGAGTATGCAGGGTGAAGCCTGTCAAAAATGGAAGCGTGGTGCCTGCCTTCCTTTCCTCTAATTTAGCACATCCACAGTTCTTTCCCCCTTTCTTACCTAGTTATCTGCATTTCCAGTTCCCTTGATCCATCCCAGTATTTTTCAGCATGTTAAATAGTATATGTTTTTGCAGGTACAACTGTCCAGGGCTCAATTTTGGGAAGGTAGATGTTGGACGCTATACCGATGTTAGCACACGGTATGTAGATACCTGGGAAGAGGGTCGGAGCTGAGACTTTCTTAGAGTGATGTAAGTGATATACAAAGTCCTCTCTGGCCTTGTAGGTACAAAGTGAGCACGTCACCCCTCACCAAACAACTCCCCACCCTGATCCTGTTCCAAGGTGGCAAGGAGGTTATGCGGCGGCCACAGATTGACAAGAAAGGACGAGCTGTCTCATGGACCTTTTCTGAGGTACATAAAAAAAAAAATGGGCAGTGGTTTGGAGAAGGATACAGCTGTGAATGGGCTCTGTAGTTAGTCTGGGTTTAATCCTGCCCTTGCCCACCAGTTTTGAGGGTGTTGATCAGTTACTGGATGTCACCTAGTAAGTCGCTCTGCAGGTTTGTTACTTGCTTGCTGCTAATACTGAGGACAACCATAAAGGCATGCTCTGTGAGGTGCCTGTGATCTGTAGGCAATGAGGTCCTCATCAGTACACTGGAGGCAGTAACAGCTGGCTCATGGGCTTGCTTCACAGTTGCATGTGTGTACATACAATATTGGCATAAAAATTGACGGCTAATAGACACATAAATGCCAAAGAAAAGTTAGGGCAGATTTCTGCCCTCTGTTGTCTAGACTAAATACTTAGTTTAGCTAAATACTTCCTACTCCCCAGCTCTGAACTTTACCTTCCTACCTAGTGTCTGATATTCATCACTTTCGCATAGGAGAATGTGATTCGAGAATTCAATCTGAACGAGCTCTACCAACGAGCCAAGAAGCTGTCAAAGGGTGGAGACAGTGTGTTGGAAGAGAAGCCTGTGGTCCCTGCTCCCGCTGCTGTGCCAGATGGGGAAAACAAGAAGGACAAATAGGACCCTGCTTTGTTCTTGCTGCCTCTGGACTTCCGGCACCTTTGAGGCCCAATTCCAGCTGTAACCACAATCCTTGCCTAAGGCTGTGGCCGTTTGTTTTCTCTTGTTTGACTGTGCCTGGGTTGGGGCAGGGTGCCTGCTTCTGGTTTTTAAAGAAGCTTCTTGGGAACCATGAAGCAATGAAGGACTGTTCTACCCTGGCCAAGTGTTTCTGGGAGAGATGATCTCATAGAGGTAGAAAAAGTTTCCCTCCAAGGTTGAATCAGTGTGTAAACTGCTTTTCAACGCTTGGATATCACCAGGCTGTGGTTTCATTATTCCTCCTAGTGAGCCTGCAAAGCATCGACTAAATTAAACTCTAATATTAGATGTCAGAGTATTAAGCACTAGGAATTCTTCCTCAAAGAGCCGTTCTTCCTTTAGGCCTTTCTGGTTTGATCTGAAGCATTCATAAAGCAGTTAATCTTAAGGGATTGGTGAGATGGCCCAGTAGTTAAGGGCACTGGCTCTCCCGGAGGATGCCTAGCAGTCGCATGGGGGCCTGGACTGTCCGCATCTGTAGTCCAGGGACTCCAACATCACCTCCTAGCCTTGGCTGGCCCTGTATGCATGTGGTGCACGATCATCCATGAAGGCCGAACACCGAAAAGGGGTGTGTGTTGTAATTTAATCTTTAAGTGTCTCTGATCCCGATGAAAAACCTTCAACCAGAATTTCCATCGTTGGAAATAGAATTGAATGATCCGCCTGTATTGGGAACCGAGAGGAAGGACAATGCAAGCTTGAGAGTTTCTTTTGCGTTTTGGGACCAGAAGAAAGCGCCAGGGCTGGGGCAGCCGTTTTCTCCTACTGTCCACACAGCTTTCCCTAATAAAGGGATTGTTATTTTGATTGCCTTGGTGTTTCTCCTTTATTAGAAAGTGGGCAGCTGCGAAGGGACTGCTCCAATTTTTGTTGTTGCTCTTTTTTGAACCTAAGATTGAACATTGAACTCAGGTACTCTAAGCCAAACACAGCTCTAGAGCCCAATTAACTTTTTTTTTTAAGTTTGTGGGTGAGGGTCTTGATCTGTTGGAGGGATTAACCTCTGAACCACCATCCCCTTGATTCACCTAAATACCTGAGAGTTACCTGAGACTAAAGGCGCCAGCTACTGCGCCTGGGTCGTAAATGGGCTGGGGTTCAAAGTCCACTTCCATAAAAGGCCACACCCTTTGGTTTCACCACGTGAGGACTTGGATCTCCAAGTTCGGTTCAAGTTAGCGAGTTTCTGTAGTCTGTACAAATGGCACGGAAATGCGGTGTAAACTTCACGTGGAATTGGTCCACCGATTCTGGAGTAGACGGTTTAGGTACAGAGAGTCCCTACCCGGCGCCAAGCCTTTTTTTTTTTTTTTTTTTTTTGTTTTTGCTTTTTGTTTTCTCCCTGAGTCCCTCGTGCACGTCCCCTACGCAGCACAGGGTGGTTTGATCCGGTCCTCGGCACCGCCCCCACCCCCTTCTGATGGCAGCGTGGTCGTGCTTGAAGGTCCCGCCTTCAGGTCACGTGGGTGCCTTTACCCGCGCTTCCTTCCCCGAGAGGCTTGTACTTGAAAGCTGGGATTTGGAGCTGTAACTTTGTCCTTCGGGTCTGCGTCGCCACCCTATCCTACCAGCGCCCCAGCCCCACATTGCATCTGCCGCCGGAGGTCCCCACCATGGCCCCTATCGGAAGAAAGCGGAAGGCCGCGCCGGCAGAGACTGTGGACAAGCGCGAGAAACTGGCGGAGGGCCCGGCGGTGGTCATTGAGCACTGGTGAGGGGCCGGGGAGTCGTGGGGAGGGGGCGGACGGGAAGCGTAGACCCGGGCCGCTGGGACCACAGGCCCCGTCTGCAATCCCTGTGTCCGCAGCACGAGCTGACGCGTCTACGGGCGCCACGCTGCTGCCCTGAGCCAGGCTCTGCAGCTGGAGGCCCCAGAGCTGCCTGTGCAGGTGAACCCCTCCAAGCCGCGGAGGGGCAGCTTCGAGGTGACGCTGCTGCGCGCGGACAACAGCCGTGAGTGGAGGCCGCGATGGGGTTAGGGGCGGGAAACGAAACCCGAGCACCTATGACTGAGGGGATGGGGTAGTGGGTGCCATCATGATTTAGCTTTATCCGATCCTTCTCAGGTGCTGAACTCTGGACCGGTATAAAGAAGGGCCCACCACGAAAGCTCAAATTTCCTGAGCCTCAAGAGGTGGTTAAAGAATTGAAGAAGTACCTTTCCTAAGATCGTTGGGCAGGGAGCCCCCATGCTGAGGTTTGCATCACGACGCAGGAACGCACATTGGGCAGACTGTGAAAGTCTCAACACTTACAGCTATCTCACAGAGCAATCACCCATCTTTGGTGACTTTTTTTTTTTTTTTTTTGGATTTTTGAGATATGGTTTCTCCGTAGCTTTTGGTTCCTGTCCTGGAACTAGCTCTTGTAGACCAGGCTGGCCTCGAACTCACAGAGATCCGCCTGCCTCAGCCTCCCGAGTGCTGAGATTAAAGGCGTGCGCCACCACCGCCTGGCAGGTGACTATTTTAATTTCATGACTCTTGCAAATGTTACTGGTTCGACAGTGTGACATGTCAGGTTTTTTTTTTTAATATTTATTTATACAATATTCTGTCTGTGTGTATGTCTGCAGGCCAGAAGAGGTTTTGGCACCAGACCTCATTACAGATGGTTGTGAGCCACCATGTGGTTGCTGGGAATTGAACTCAGGACATTTGGAAGAGCAGGCAATGCTCTTAACCACTGAGCGCTCTTAACCACTGAGCCATCTCTCCAGCCCCGACATGTCAGTCTCTGTAGATAAGGTCTCTCCAGAATCTTTGCTGTTACTTAGCTTTACATGCACTTTTCTGGTTTTTGTAATAGTCTGTGTGATAAGATAGCATCCCCCCCCCCCCAACTCCCTTATTAGCTACGTGGACTTATTTTGTCCCTAGTGCTTCATACTGTGCTTTGGCATGTTTTCTGCACTTGCATGTTGAGTGCACTCTGGATTTTGGGTTTTTGTGTGGCTAACCATAGCTGGGACTGTGCATGTCTCTCTTGGTCCTTGTGATTCCTGGAACCTACTCATGTTCCCTTATCTATTTGCAGCCTTCATTCCCTGGAGATGTTGAAGCATTTATGATAGTGCATGGCCAAACTTAAGCTATGTACCTGAAGCCACAGTTTCTTCCTCACCAGAAATGATGGTTCCGTTGTGAGGCAGCCCTTGTAAAAGTTATTTGGATTGGTTTAATAAAAGTTAAAATTAAAGTGTCTGCGAGCATGGGTCAAATTTAAATTTAGTCTTAAAAGGACGGCACAACCGGCTTCATGGGTTGTTTGTTGTTGGTCTTTGTATTTTTCATAATGTAAAGTAACTTCTGTGTGGGAACTGTAGGGTCTATGTTAAAACGTGAGATGCTTTTAAAAAAACATGGATGTTGCTGTGTTTGGTGCTGTATGCCTGCAATCTCAGCACCTGGGAGACTGACAGGAAGACTGAAAATTCATGGCTAACCTGGCCTACAAGACCAGATTGTTTTTTGTAAAACAAAACAAAACTATAAAAATTTATTTATTTATTATGTATACAGTGTTGTCTGCATATATGCCTGCAGGCCAGAAGAGGGCACCAGATCTCATTACAGATGGTTGTGAGCCACCATGTAGTTAGTTGCCAGAAATTGAACTCAGGACTTCTGGAAGAGCAGACAGTGCTCTTAACCACCGAGCCATCTCTGCATCCCCCAAAGTAAAGTTTTTAAAGCAACTACTTTTAATCTACTTCTTGGAAGTGCTTATGGAGAGAACATCTTCTAGGCCCATTGAGGGTTTTGCTAGGCTTGTCATTCTGGCAGTGAGTAAGCCCCGTGGCTGGGCTTCATGGCCGACTGTGACACCAGCCACAGGGGCTGAGGCAGTTCAGTGCCAGCCTGGGCATTTGAGATCCCACTCATTCTGGTGCTCTATGTAAGATAGCTTCATTCCTTCGCAGACATCCTTTAAGTAGAACACAGACTGTCCCTGAATTTTCAGTGACTGTCAGATCTCTTGAACTGTGAAAGGCCTAGTCTTAACTATTCCTATATCTTAACTAGAGTTGGGGACCACAATTATTTTGTCACTGAAAAATGGATTACAAAGAAATAGCTCAGGTTCATAATTTTCTATTCATGGTATTGCTATTTATTTAACTTCTGCCTGGCACACAAACCTGGGGAAGGGAGATCAGTGCTGAGGAGGGGACATGTGCTTGCTTTTCTCCCAAGAAAGCCTTTTGCTGATCAACAGTTGTCACCCTCCTAGGAGTCCTGCCCCGCCCTACCTGTCCACTATGTTACTATATCAATCTCTGTTTCTGACTCTGAGGAAGGGTCAGGCCAGACAGAGGGAACACCAGGCCCTAGCCTATCCTCCTCTGCCCAGTTCACCACGTCAATCTCTTCGTCTTCAGAACTGCCAGGACATGGGTCCCGCAGTTCAGGGTTAGTAGACACTTCCCTGACTGCCTTGGACGCGGGATACAATACCTCATCCAGCCCTGTCTCTACCCAGTTTGAGCATGGAAGTGAGAGATCCCTGTAAGACCTTTGGGAAGAGTCAGGGGAGTCAAGGTGGAGAAGTTTTTCTCCCTGACCATCCAGTGGCTGGGAGCTGGTAACTTCAAGGTCTGGAGTCCAAGAGCTTCTCAGGGAAAGTGCCTCTCTGTTCACCTCAGAGGGCATGACAAGGGGGCTAAGGGGCTCAGCTGATTCTGTGTTCTCAGAGGGCATGACAAAGGGGCTAAGCGGCTCAACTGGCTCTTTGTTTTCACCAACCAGTTCCTTTTCCAATCCTGTAAGGTCTCTGGGCCAGAGTTCTATGTCTGGCAAACACCATTCTTCCCCTTCAATCCAATTCTTTCCTGTTTCTGACAGGTGATAACTTGGGGTTCTGCAGCCTTCAGCCCCAGGACTCTCCAGAGATCCTACTGGTGGTTCAGCATCTGAGCCACATAGCATGAAGTCCAGAATCTCTTCCAGCTCACTGGTGGCCGCAGCGCTTGTGATCCGGTACTGCTCAGCTTCACAGGGCTGGCCCAGCAGGGCTGTGTCAAACGTGTAGGGCTCGCTGCAGTCGAGGTTCAGCACAGGCTCCTTCCCTATCAGCATCGGGCTGGACCCAAAATCTGACTTCACCACAGGGTGGTCTGGGGAGTGGCTAGCACAGAGCAAAATGTCCTGTAGCCCCGGGCTCTCTGGGGAGTCCTGACACAGCTGGGATCCAGCAGGTATTTCCTGCACACTGACTGAGGCCAGCAGAGTTCCTGAAGGCTCTTCTACGCCCGAGGGTCCTGGGACCTGGGGGCTGTCTCGGGTGTTTCTGAGGGGAGGCTCCTGCACCACCTCCCAGCAGGTACCATTGACAATCTTCCTAAGCTTTACTCTCCCAACCTGCCCCTCCTCTACAGAGCTGGAGGCAAGGGCTCGGAATTCGGGGCTCTGCTTCCTGGCGCCACCTGTCTTCCTAACATCTGATGGGTCTGGAGTGCTCTCCAGAGGACTGATGTCCCCTGGCTTCTGCTTGTCCACAGCCTGTGCTGCTCCACTTACATTTCTCTGCCTCCAGAGACGCCGGCCAGGAGCTGTGGGCACTGAACTGGGACCACTTAGAACGCTAGAAGGCCCAGGTGTACAGACATGGGCTGATGGCTTTGAGCGACTCAGCCTGATCTTGCGGGGCAACAGCTGCTCATCCATAGAAGGGTACAAGGCAGGATGGCAATGTGCCGTAGGGCCTAGAGCAGGGTCCCTCTTCTCCGTAGGCCCTTCTCTCTGGCTTGATGGAGACGAGCTTCTCTCTTGAGTCGAGCAAACCCTGGCCTTCTTCTTGAGTAAAAGGGTCTCTGGCAAGCTATCCACAGTTGTTAAGCTGCTCTTTTTGTGAGGCCCCTCTTCTTTCCCTGAGGACTTCAACCTCACTGCTCCAAGAGGACCAGGAGTCTGGGGGGCAGGTAGTAGAGCTCGAGGGCGGGGGCTGGGTGTGACCACTCTGGCAGAGATTGGTGCGGCACTGGGTGGTTGTAAGCACTCTCTGTTTAGTCTTCGGCCCTGGGGAGCCTTTACTAACTTACCACCCTCCAGCTGAAGGGTTTCCAGCTCGGAGACTCGGAGCTGACGGGCAGCAGAAAGCACATCCTGGGCTTCTTCCTGAGATACTTCCATCTCCGAAGTATACAGGAAATCCACCAGCTTCCTAAGTGTCCTGATCTTTAGGCCTCCCAGTTCCAGCACCACCTTCCGACCCTGAACTGGCCTTTCTCGCTCCAGACGTTCTGTGAAGAAGGGACTACAGGCAGACAGGATGCAGCAGTGGGCTGGGACAGCCTCACCTGGGGGGGAAATACACACTTGTTATGCTTTTTCTTTGGTCTGTTTTTAGTTCCAATAACAAAAATCACTAATTTGAAAACAAAAAACAGTATCATATAATGTAGGGTGATGTGGGATTCCCCTCTGTATATTGTGAATATGTTTTATTGCCATTGGTTAATAAAAAAACTGCTTTCAGCCAATGGCTTAATATAGCCAGGCTAAATATATATATATATATATATATATATATATATATATATATATAGATAGATAGATAGTAGGCGGAGTCAGAGTTGCCATGTAGCCACTGCAGGAGGCAAACACTGGATGTGACCTTACCCATAGGCCACAACCATATGGTGATACACAGATTAATAGAAATGGGCTAATTTAAGATATAAGAGCTAGCCAATAAAAAGCATGAGCTAATAGGCCAAGCAGTGTTGTAATAATACAGTTTATGTGTGGTTATTTTGGGTCTGGGCGGACAGGAAATGAATGAGCAGCCTCCAACTATAGTAGATGCTTAGGGCTTTAAAAAGCCATATTCTAGGCTAGGCAGTGGTGGCACACGCCTTTAATCCCAGCACTCAGGAGGCAGAAACAGGCGGATCTCTGTGAATTCGAGACCAGCCTGGTCTACAAGAGCTAGTTCCAGGACAGGCTCCAAAGCTATAGAGAAATCCTGTCTCAAAAAACCAAGAAAACAAACAAACAAACAAAAAACCGTATCTAAGTGAGGTTTAGTGGTGCATGCCTGTAACCTCAAAACTTGGAAGGTAGAAACATCAGCAGTTCACAGTCATTCTCAAGGCCAATATGAGCTATAGGAGTGAAGTGGGAGGTCCTTCTGTGTATGTGTTGCTTTTATTGGTTGATGAATAAAGCTGTTTTAGCCAATGGCTTAGCAGAGTACAACCAAGTGGGAAATCCAAACAGGGATATATAGAGGGAGGAGGTGAGAGTCAGGGAGTTGCCACTTAGCTGCCAAAGGAAACATGCCGGAACCTTACAGGTAGGCCATAGCTTCGTAGTGATACACAGATTAAAAGAAATGGGTAAGAATACACATAAACTATTGACCAAACAGTGTTGTAATTAATACAGTTTACGTGTGATTATTTGAGTCTGAGTGGCCAGAAAACAAAGGTGCAATCTGTTTACATAGGATAAATTAATTTTGTTTTCCTTTTGTTTTTTTTTCTTTTTTTTAAAAGATTTTTATTTATTAATTATATTTACAACATTTTCCCTACATATATGCTGCAGACCAGAAGAGGGCACCAGATCTCATTACAGATAGTTATGAGCCACCATGTGGTTGCTGGGAATTGAACTCACGACATCTGGAAGTCAGTGCTCTTAACTTCTGAGCCATCTCTCCAGCCCTCGTTTTGATTTTTCAAGATAGGGTTTCTCTGTGTAGTCCTGACTCTCCTGGAACTCGCTCTGTAGACCAGGCTGGCCTCAGACTCAGATCTGTCTGCCTCTGCTCCCATATGCTGGGATTAAAGGCATGAGCTATCACTGCCCAGCAAGAAATCTTGTTTTCAAAAGACCCAACTAAACAAAAAAATTCTTAAGTGCTTGACATATCTTAAACTTTTGCAACTATCCCATTAGGCTATTATGTGCATTTTATAGATTTTCTATGCCCATAAAACTTGCAATTTGTTTTTCTTTGCTTATTTTCAGACAAGGCCTGGTTATACCCCAGACTTAGCTCAAATCCATGAGCCATTTGACAATACTGATTAAAGATGTACACCACTACATCAGGCTCTCGTCTCCTTTGGGCGTGTGCATACGTGTCTCTGAAGGGGTGATGTCTTCAAGCGACTGTGTGCTTGTGGAAGTAAAAGGACAACCTCAAGTGTCATCCCCACCTTTCGCCTTATTGACATAGGGTCTCTTTGCTATTCAAAAGGCCAGGCTAGCTGGTCTATAAGCTTTCAAGGATTTTCATGCCTCTGCCTGCCACCTAGGCAAAGGAGCACTGAGACTGGAGGTGCACAGAGCTGTACTGGCTTTACCTGGGGTCTGAGGATTCAAACTCAGGTCTTCACATTTACATGTTAAATTCATTACCCATAGAGCAATCTCCCTAACCCCTATAGTTCCTTTATATATATTTATTTAGGGTACTTGGAAGCCAGAAGTTGACCTCAGTCAATTGTTTACCTTATCCTTTAAGACAGGGTCTCTGATTGAACCTGGACCTCACCAATTTGGCTAGACTGGTTAGCCAACGGACCCCAGGGGTCCTTCTGTTTCCAAATCCCTAGCATTGGAATTACAGGAACATATCAAGGCACTCAGCTTTTTATATGGGTGCCAACAAGCCAAACTTAGATTCTCATGCTTGAAAGACAAGCACTTTACCAACTGAGCCATCTCCCTAGCTCCTATTTGTGTGTCTGTGGGCACGGATGTGTGTGTGATAGCATATACATATAGGTCAGGGGACACCCTGGGATATCTGTCTTCACTTTTCACTTACTTTGACACAGGATCTGTTTGTTTCTATCTGCTCTCTACACCAGACCAGCTGTATTTGAGATTCCAGGGTTCTGTCTTTGGCCTCCCATCTCCTTGTATGGGGCATTCAAGGCACAGACTTGTCTTGGGTTTTAGGGATTTGAGCTCAGGTCCTCATGCTTGCACACCTAGTACTTTTAGCCAATGAGCCATCTCGCTACCTTCTTACTTAGCTATTTTTAGGCCAAATATCATGTGATCGAGGCTGGCTTAAAATTCCCTCTGAAGTAAAGTATGAGCTGAACTTCTGATCCTGCTTCTACAGGCATGCACCGCTGTGCCTGGTGTAATCTATTCTGATCCTGCTTCTACAGGCATGCACCGCTGTGCCTGGTGTAATCTATTCTGATCCTGCTTCTACAGGCATGCACCGCTGTGCCTGGTGTAATCTATTCTGGGGAACTGAACCTAGAGCTTCATGAAACTATACTAAGGCTCTGTCAACTGAGTTATATGCCCGACTTTTTTTAAAAATATTTATTTTATATATAGTTTTCTGCCTATACATATGCACCATATCTCATTACAGACAGCTGTAAGCCACCGTGTGGTTGCTGGGAATTGAATTCAGGACCTCTGGAAGAGCAAGCAGCCAGCGCTCTTTACTTCTGAGCCATCTTTCCAGCCCCAACTTTTTAAAATTTTATATATTTTTATTTTATTTGTATAAATGTTTTGCTTTCAGTGATGCCTGAGGCCAGAAGAGGGCACTAGCTTTCTTGGAACTGGATAAACACTAAGCTGCCATGTGGATGCTGGGAACGGAACCAAGGTTCTCTGCAAAACACAAGTACTTTTAACTGATGAGCCATCTCTCCAGTCAGTACCTCCCACCCCAGCTTTGTATTATTTTTGTTGTTTGGGTTTTTTTTTTTTGTTTTTTTTTTTTTTTTTTTTTTTTTGGTTTTTCGAGACAGGGTTTCTCTGTGGTTTTGGAGCCTGTCCTGGAACTAGCCTTGTAGACCAGGCTGGTCTCGAACTCACAGAGATACGCCAGCCTCTGCCTCCCGAGTGCTGGGATTAAAGGCGTGCGTCACCACTGCCCGGCTTGTTTGGGGTTTTTGTGGGTTTTTTTTTTTTTTTTTTTTTTTTTTTTGGTTTTGTTTTTCTCTGTAAGTAGCCCTGGCTGTCCTGGAATTATCTCTAGCCTTGAACTCAGAAATTTTCAAGCCTCTGTCTCCGGAGTGTTGGGATTACAGGTGTGTGCCACCACTGACAGATTATGTTTGTTTTTTGTTTTGAGACAGGGTCTCAAAAGATGCCTTATCATGGAAAGTGCTAGGAGCTGACCACGCCTACAGATTTGAGTTCAGCCCTTAAACTCAGAGGATAAAAGGAGAAAACTGACCTTCACCTAGGGACTGCAGCAACACCTCCCAGCTCACGAAATAAACATGTATTTGTGTGTGACCGAGCCTAAGTACATACAGGAGTAGCATGCATGAGTATGACTCACTCTGTAGCCTGGGCTCTCCTTGAATTGGTGATCCTTTAACTTCCTAATTTTATGGTTTTTTTTATTTTTTATTTTTTTTATTTTTTTATTTTTTGGTTTTTCGAGACAGGGTTTCTCTGTGGTTTTGGAGCCTGTCCTGGAACTAGCTCCTGTAGACCAGGCTGGTCTCGAACTCACAGAGATCCACCTGCCTCTGCCTCCCAAGTGCTGGGATTAAAGGCATGCGCCACCACCGCCCGGCCCTAATTTTATGTTTTAAATTCATATTTCTGTTGCTGACAGGGCATTGGATCCCCTGAGTTATGACTGGTTGTAAGCTGGTACAAAAATCAGCAGATGTTCTTAGCTAATGAGTTCTCTTTCTCTCCCCATTCTAGTTTAATTGTAGGAGGAAAAAGCATAGTAACAGTTTAACTGTTTAAAATTTTCCTAATTATTTTACGTGCTTTACATGCATGTATATATCTGTGCATCAACATGTGTGAGTGACAGACAGTGATAAACTGAAATGTGGGTGCTGGGAACTGAACTAGGGTCCTCTGGAAGAGCAGCAGTGCTCATAGCCATCGCTAGCTTTCCGGTCCCCACAATTTTCCTTCTAAGAAGAGTTTTAGAGGGGCTGGGGAGAGCTCATTTGGTAGAATGACTGCCTAGCATGCAAAAAACAAAAACAACAGGGCTGGAGAGATGGCTCAGAGGTTAAGAGCATTGCCTGCTCTTCCAAAGGTCCTGAGTTCAATTCCCGGCAACCACATGGTGGCTCACAACCATCTGTAATGGGGTCTAGTGCCCTCTTCTGGCCTGCAGGCATACACACAGACAGAATATTGTATACATAATAAATAAATAAATAAATAAATAAATATTTAAAAAAAAAAAAAAACAACAACAAAAAAACCCAGGACTGATCCTCAGCTCTTTATCATGTTAGGATGGTGGTACATTCAGGAGGCAGGAAAATTAGAAGTCCCAGGCCCTTTTCAGCTACATGGAGTTTGAGGAAAGCCTAGGCTGAATGAGTCCCTGTCTCAAAAACAAAAACAAGACTTACCCTAAACCAGGTGTGGTGGTGAAAGAAAGCCTTTAATCCCTGCCCTGGGGAGGCAGAGGCCAGCCTGGTCTATACAGTGAGTTCTACAGAGCGGCACAGTGAGACCCCACCTTAACAAAACAACACCACCAACACCCCATCTCCTCCCAACACTGATCATCCTGGAAACAAAACAATTTCCACCAAAGAGTTACAATATTTATAGGCAAGAACATTCTCCTGGGTTTATTATTTACCTCTGGCCTTGGACCTATTTTACCTTGTTCAACAGTGATTTTCAGCTGAACCTCCTTTATTTTCTTACCCTCTGCCTGCAGAAGGGCATCGCAAAACACACCGCTCTGCTGCTGGTGACGAAGCTGCAGAAAAGCTACCCGGAGGAACCGGGGATTCCTGTAGAGGATTTTGGAACTGGCAGGAGAGCACATGTTGTATCTGGTCAATAAATCTTCTAAGTTTTCACGGCTCAGATTCCTGTGGGTGAGATAATATATTTCAGAGGTATAATTAAACCTAATTTATTTTTTGTCTTTGAAATGGTGGAGAAATTTGAGCGACAAGTTGAAGAAACATCAGCTGAGAAGGTATGCTGAGGATAATCTCAAGAAAGACTATTGTAACAGTGGTTTCAGGCAGAAGCTGTGAGATAAGTCTACATTTGACACTTGGCTCTGCTCCTAACTAGCCTAGCTGCACAACATCACGCAGGTGACCTAACTTCTCAGAGACTCCCTTTTCCTATGCATGAAACAGAAATAACACTACTTATCATGTAGGGCTTTTAAAAACCTTTAAACAAGCCAGACATGGTGGAGCGTGTCTGTAGTCCAGTCCTTGGGAGGCAGAGTGTAAGATCAGGAATTCAAGGACACCCATCCTCCCAATATAACGAGTTCAAGGCCAGCCTAGGCTAGTGAGACCCTGTCTCAAACACAACAAAACAGAACACAACAAATGTGGACAATGGTGGTATGTGTTTGTAACTCAAACAACTGAGCAGAAAAGGTGGGAGGACTGAGTTTGAGGCCAGCCTGGACTGCACAGAAAGACTCGGACTCAAAAGAAAATTCAATACTTCAGCCTTTCTCATTTGCTCCTATAGTGTGAACCCTCTGGGCACCACATCTCAGCACACTTTCGATTTCACACTTGGAAAGACTATACTGACTATAAAACTGACTCTGGGAAGCCATGTGCACCTTTCTTTAAGCTCACTTATCACACTAACCAGCAGAGGGTGCACAATCAAGAAAAGAGGATTTGGAAGGCCTGTTGAAGCCTGGAGGTGGTGGCCCACGCCTTTAATCCCAGCAATCGGGAGGCAGAGGCAGGAGGATCTCTGTGATTTTGAGGCCAGCCTGGCCTACAAGAACTAGTTCCAGGACAGGCACCAAAGCTACAGAGAAACCCTGTCTCGAAAAAAACCAAAATAAATAAATAAATAATAATAAATAAAAATTAAAAAAAATCACTATTGATTGATCAAAGTGAACCAGAATGATCTTGTCAGTTTGCAAATGTATGGACTTCGTGAGCTTGGTTAACTGCCTGATTAACAACAGAGCAAACAGAGGTATGCATTTGACCCTCCTTTCCCACCCAAACAAAATGGATATTCTGACTTAAATTTCTAGATATGTGTTTGTGTGTGTGTTTGTGTCCCCGCCCACCAGGCCCATTACCCCAGCCCCACTTACTGCACGGCTGTGTTCTTTTTCTGGTATGATTATGGAGTTTTCTCTCAGGTAGCACTGAGGAGTCTGAATAGTTCACGTCAAAGCTATTAGGAAAGAAAACAGCGAGTAGGAAAATTAAGAAAAGAGAAGCATCAACTGGGCTTGGTGTTCCCACGTCTGTAATCCTAGCTATTATTCAGGAGGCCAAGCAGGAGTATTATATGCTTCAGACTAGTATGGGCAATTTAGTGAACTCAGTTCTCAAAACATAAAAGGTGAGGCCTTATACCAAGAAGGGATTGGAGGAACGGGGGAGGGGGGCGTGAGACTAATTCTCACTCCAGCCAGAGGAAATGTGGATGAACAAGGAAGCTTTCCAAAGTACCAATACCTAGCCTTGTCCTCAGACCCAACCTGGAACGGTTCTGCAGTAAATTCGGTCCTGCTGTCCTGTGTTTCCTCTGCTCCAGTTGTTTCTAGCAGGGAGGTTGCGCAAAGCAGCGCAGGTGGGCTCACTGTCTCAGTGATGGCGCTGGCTCGCAATCCCGAAACCAGGGAGTGAGGGTTAAGCGGAGGCAACCGCGTCACAGAAGGTCCTGCAAAGCAGATGGCCTCGCACGCCTGGGCCCCGGGGCCCAACTCCGCGGAAGAGGGATCTCGGGCGCGAGGGTTTCTGGGAATGGAGCATGGAGCCAGTGCAGGCCCGAGGTCGGGGCTGCCCCCCACGGCCACCGCTGGCTCGGCCCACACGGGTCCTGCAGTCTCCCCGGGTCACCAGCAGCCACATGCACCGGGCAGTGATGACGGACGAGGGCCTGAGGCCACGCGGCCCGGGCTACACACCTCGCGCTGCCATCCTCGCGCTCCGGGCGGCCAGGCGTCGAGGGCTCCGACGACTTCCTTCCTCCGCCCGGCGCTCCCGACGTGCGCGAAGACGTCATCCCCATTGGACGGCGGCTCCCGGGAGAGCCAATCAGAGGGCGAAGAGCGCTTTGGCGGGAGCGGAGGCCCAGGGAAGATGGCTGGGCTGCGCGCGTGAGAGGTAGCGGGTACGGATGGTGTGGGAGGGCTTCTTCTGAAGCCTGACTCGGCCTGCAGCACAGCAAGGGCCGGGCCACGACTCCCGGCTCACTAGGGCGGGCTCCAGGGACATCAAGGTACAGTTCTTTGGTCTCCTTGAAAGGCGACAAATAACCTTGGCCCTGCCTACGTTTGTCTGGGCCTCATTTGTGAGGGGGTGGGGGGAGACGGTATGTATTTCTGCTTGCAATGTGGTCAATCTAGATAGATATTTTCTAGGGCTAAAAAGGTTCAAGGGGAAAACAAAATTACATGGGACTGGTTTATGACATCCCACCCCCACTCCGAGGATGTCATTCCAGCCCTGAATCTTGTAGAACTGGTGACCCAAGGGAGTTGTGGGAACCCCTCTTGAAGTGAGTTCTGCACCCTTTTGTTTTTGTTTTGTTTCGTTTTTCAGGACAAGGTTTCCCTGTAGCTTTGGATACTGCCCTGGAACTTGCTCTGTAGACCAGGATGGCCTCGAAGTCACAGAGATGGCCTGCCTCTGCCTCGGAAGGGCTGGGATTAAAGGCGTGTGCCACCACCACCGGCTGAGTTTCTGCAGCTTTTTACAGACAATTTATTTAACTCAGTTTCTGACAGGAAATGGCTGTTTTTACGGGTGGTATTAAAAAGAATGATTTCAAACTAAAAAAAAAAAATTACAGAGAATGAGGCCAGGAATGGTGGCACGTGTCTTTAATCCTTGCTCTTGGAAGGCAGAGGCAGTTGATCTCTGTAAGTTCCAGGCCAGCCTAGTCTACATAGTGGGTCCAGGACAGCGAGAAGCTATACAGAGTCCCTGTCTCAAAACACCAAATCAAGCAAACAAAACACAACAACAAAGACCCACAACAGCAACAAGAAAAAACTCATCAGAGAGAGAGAGAGAGAATGTCAACCCATACTATAAATCTGTAAAGTCTTTACCAGCGTGGTCTACAAGAGCTAGTTCTAGGACAGCTAGGGCTCTTACACAAACAAACCCCGTCTTGAAAAACCAAAAAAAAAAAAAAGAAGAAAAATAAGTAGATTCATTATAATGCACGGCACTCTATTTTATACTCTGTCTGCTGATTTGAATGTTACTAAGTGTTGAAATCCAGGCCTTCTTTGTATATGCTGAGCGTGTACTTTAACGTGCTGAGCCATTTAAATCCCAGCCCAACAGAACTTCTTTTTTCACTTTTTATTTAAAGAAAAAACAGGATGTTCTCACAGTGTTGCCTAGGCCTGCCTCAGATCTGCAGTCCTTTTGCCTCAGCTTCCCTAATAGGCTTGGTTATAGGTGTTTACCACCATGCCCAGCTTCTTCTTTTTTCTTCTTCTATGTAGACCAGGCTGGACTGGAACTCACAGAGATCTGCCTGCCTTTGTCTCTGAGTGCTGTGATTAAAGGTGTGTGCCATCAGGCCCAGTTCCTATTTCTTTTTAGATATACTTTTATTTTCTTCCTCCCAGCTTTTTCCTAATCTTTCATCATTTTATGGTATCTTGCTTTTCAGTGATCATTGTATGTGGGGAAGGTTATTGAACACTGAATATAACGTTCCATGCATAAAAAAAGAGAAACAAGAAAAGAGAAAAACAGCCGTGCATGTCTAAAATATACTTCAGGGGCTGGAGAGATGACTCAGTGGTTAAGAGCATTGCCTGCTCTTCCAAAGGTCCTGAGTTCAATTCCCGGCAACCACATGGTGGCTCACAACCATCTGTAATGAGGTCTGGTGCCCTCTTCTGGCCAGTAAACATACACACAGACAGAATATTGTATACATAATAAATAAATAAATATTTAAAAAAATATACTTCAGATCATTAACTTATATTCATTTTTATTTTTTGTTTTTTTGAGATAGTCTTCTTGGTTATTTAGTTCTAGCTGGACTTGATATGGTCCAGGCTGTGTCTCCTGTTTCTGCCTCACTAATATTGATTGCCTCTAGCAATTATCTTTGGCTATTGAACTTGGCAGGGATGAAGTTTGAATATAGACGATATCCTAAGTAATGAGAGAAGACTCTTAGATAATGAGGTAGTTCTTACTATTACCTTCTTGACAATGTATTTTCTTTCTCATTCCACTTTGGCTAAAAACTAGATCAAACAAATGTTATAATGCCTGTATGGTCTTTGAGTACAATAGACTAAATAAATGAGGGTCTTCAAAACAGTAGTATAAATACCAGGTGTTAGATCGTGGCTAATGACCAGGAATGTTGGGCTACATAGATAAGAAGTGTGATGATGGGTGACGGCTGTTCTGTCAGACATAGAGCGAATAAACTTGAATAAACCGAATCTGGGTGACCTTCCACTTCACATCTATAAAACGGCAGGATTCTGTCCATAGTGGTGCTTTGGAAGGGAAAGGTAGTAGCTGAGCAGTGGTGGCACATGCCTTTAATGCCTTTAATCCCGGCAGAAGCAGGTGGATTTCTGTGAGTTCAAGGCCAATCTGGTCTACAGAGTACATTCCAGGACAGCCAGGGCTGTCACAAAGAGAAACCCTGTCTTGAAAAATCAAAACCAAAAAATAAGCTGAGAGCATTGTCTCACTGGCAGAGCACACACTTAAAAAGAAAAGAGAGAGAAAGAAAGAAGACAGAGGTAGTAATGAGTTCAAAGTGTATTTCATTTAGCAGATGCTCCATTGGTTGCTATTATTGGGCAGTGGTGAGCTATTATTATTGAGACAGGACTTTTTTATGATTTATTTAACTTTATTTTATGTGCATTGGTGTGAATGTGTTAGATCTTGTGGAACTGCATTTTCAGACAGTTGTGAGCTGCCATGTGGGTGCTGGGAATTGAACCCGGGTCCTCTGGAAGAGCAGTTAGTGTTCTTAACTGCTGAGCCATCTCTCCAGCCCCAACAGGGCTTCTCTGTGTAACAGTTATGGCTGTCCTGGGACTCACTTTGTAGACCAGGCTGGCCTCAAACTCCCCCACTGAGATCCACCTGCCTCTGCCTTCTGAGTACTGGGATTACAGGTGTGTGCCTCCACCACCAAACAATAGTTTATTCATAATGAGTTTATACTATATGCCAGACAATTTTAGACATTTATGTTACCAGACTTGTCTGTAATCGTGGTACTTTGTAGACTGAAGCAGTAGGATTACTTGAAGTTCAAGGCCACCTTGGGCTATATAGTGAGTTTCAAGCCAGTAGGAACTATATAGCAAGGTCTGGCTAAAAAACCAAAAATGACTTTTATGTGTATTTTTATTCTTCCAACAGATTTGTCTGTGATGAGGGCGATGCGTGCCCATGCAAAGGCTAGAGAAGGATATTCAGGGTTCTGTCGAGCACTCTGTGGTTTATGTCTTTGAGCCTGGAGCTGGGCTGGTAACCAGCAAACTCTAGTGATCTTATTGGCTCTGTCCTACCCATAGGCCTGCATATGACCATGTCTGGCTTTTTACATAGGTGCTGGTATCTGAATTCAGGTTCTCACGTTTAAGCAGCAAGTGAGCTGTTACCCCCTGAGCCATCTCTCCAATGAGAGATAGTTGGTTCCATTTTATTGTTAAGGAAAGATGTTCGGAAATTACATAATTTGGCTAAGGGCACATGGAGGTGCTGGAATACTTACGTAGGAGTAGCTGGAAGACAGCAGTTTGACTGCAGTCTCTTTTTTTGCCCTTGTATTACCATTATAGATTATGGAAGCTTATGAAGATTAATTTTGCAGCAGCCAGTAGGAACACGCACCTATTATCCAGCACTCAGGAAGCAGAGGCAGGGGCATCTCTATGAGTTCAAGGCCAGCGTGTGTACACATAGAATTCCAGAACAGTCACGGCTACATAGTGAGACCCTGTCTAAAAAATAAAAGTAAAAAGTAAATAAGAAATAGCGTCAGCAGGAGGTCTTAGGGGCAGAAGTGCTCGCTGCTAAGCTTCCTGACCTACGTTATCATGATCCCCTAAGGAGAGGATGGATCCCTACAGATTGTCCTCCGACCTGAACATGAGTGCTGTGGTACATGTGTGCCTGTAGATACACACAGATACATTTTAAAACAGAAAGAGAACCCTTTTAATTCATCATCTTGGCTTAATAATTAGTGAATAAATAATACCAGTCTTACCAGGTGGTAATATGCCAGCATTCCCATCACCGAGAAGGTAGAGGGATTTTGAGTTTGAGGTAAGCCAATGGTCCAATGAGACCTTGTCTCAAGCAAAACAAAGCAACCTCCCCACCGAAGAAAAAAAACAAAACAAAACCCAACAACAAACAATACCCCTCCCTAACCTTAAATGAATTCAAAGAAAAATCCTGGTAATGTTTTATTTAGGTCAAATAAAAAAGCCAGGTAGTTTTGAGTTAACAAAGAAATAGCATTCTCTTAATTATTTTAACGATATTTTTTATCTATTCTAAACTCTTTGTTTGTTTGTGGATCCTGCCTGACACCCCGGGCAAAGCCCACATTATTTTGATGGAAAGACAGGTTTTCCCCAACAGCTCCGTGCATTCTGCTTCCTTTTGGTTAGAGCAAAAGAGGCTAACAAGCTGTGAACAAGCCTAAGCATTTATTTTTCCTCATTAGCTTTAATGCAATTAAATCAAAACAATGAAATTGAGAGTTTGCCTCGGATATTTCCTACCATTCCAATCAAACACAGCCCTGTTTCTGGGATTTCTCTTTCCTACCCTCCTGGCTTCCTTTGGGAAAATGCTTTGGGGAAGAAAGCAACAAACCAAACAGCAGCAGGTAAATAAAGTAAGCTCTCTTCTGTTTTCCCACCCTGCTAGGTAGGGAAAGGGAGCAAGACCCTCATCAAAGAGAACTGAGGCTTAGGCGTGCCGCTCTAAAAAGCTTTGTTATTTAGCACCTCCCACCTCCCCGCCGAGCTCTGCAGTAATTCCTCAGAGACTGTATAGTCTCTGCTTTAAATATATATATATATATAATATATATATATATATAAAACTTCCTCGTCTTTCTCTCCTCTTTTTTTTTTCAATTTCCTATAATAAAGTTTCCTATTGGATAAGGTCAGCTCCCTGATTTATGCCTGGCTCCTATTGGAAGCTCACAGGGGCTGACATCACTTAGGAAAGCTAGGGTAGGGCTGCCAGATCGGTTTGTCACCACCCAGGCTTCCTTGCCTCTGGCTGGGTGCAACTTCCATTTTAGGTGTTGGATCTGAGGGAAAGGGAGAGAAAGAGAGAGAGAGAGAGAGAGAAGAGGGGGAGAGAGAGAGAGAAGGGGGGTTGAGCAGAAGGAAGGGAGGGAGAGACAGAGACAGACACGGAGGGAGAGGGAAAGAGGCAGGAAAGATCCTGAAACGAGGAAGAGGAAGCGGTGGCGAACCTCGTTGGATTTTCTTTCTCAGCACACTGCTGAAGCTTTGGGTTTGCTCTTAAAGGATCGGCTTTAGAAGTCCACATCTGAGGTGTGTGCTCTTTTCATTTTTTTTCTTTTCTAAAAATGTGTGTATGACTAGTTGGGGAAAGGCTAACCCAAGTGGAATTTTTGTCTTAATGGTAACTGGGGGGAATTTAAAAAAGGCAAGAGAGCCTGTTAATGCTGATGGTGAATTTCTTATCAATTATGTTTTTCTACTTTTAATAGTTTGGACGTATTTTGGTATTTATATTAAGGCAAAGGTAAATGTACTAGGTGTAATACCGGAAGCTGGTTGGAACCAGAGGTAGAAGTTGTGTAGATTACATTTTTGTATGTATTTTTATTTTATTTTTCTGGGTTAAGCTAACATACTTCTGTTTTCATAACTCAAAAAGTTAGTTTTTGGCATGTTGTGTGTGGGTTGTGAAAGGGATTTGTCCTGGTCGGGAGAGTTGTACAGATGGCTCTTACCATGTTCAACTTCCAGCCCCCTCACCTTCAAATCTGTGGCAGTGGAAAGTTGCAGGGAGCTTTAGAGCTTAAATAGTATTGTTGTTTCCTCCTAAGAGTTTGAACGGCCCGGATGGTTGCAGCTCTGCTGTTCCTGGGTGGATCCCTTACTTCTCCAGGTGTGGTGGGTGGGAGCCTCGCCTGTTTGAAGGAGCCTCTTTGCTTTGCCTTGGAAAACAAGTGGATCTCTGTTAACTGAATTGCCACAGCTTTTTTTTTAAACCTAAAGTTACTTTGGATGGCAGAGATTTGTGAAGGTGTTGTATGTTAAACCTGCAAATATGATAATGGTGCTTTCCAGGGTAAGGAATTGTAATCGTGTTTTCTGTTGGCCGTAGCAAAGCGGCAGAACACCTGAAAGTCTTCAGCCCTTTCGGTTTCTGAGAGGGTCCTAGGTTGTGAAGGGTTGGGCGAAGAGAAACCACTTAATGAAAACGTGAATTTGCAAAACCCACTTGAGAAAGCACAAAGGGAATTTCATTTTTAAGCAACTTGGAAAGGTGCTTTTTAAAGTTGTCTTTTGTTTGTGTGTTTGCTTGGCTAACTTAGCAGTAAGTTAGAGCACTGTTAAAGGCCTGTGACTCTGCTTCACGCTTTAGGATTGGTCTTCTGATTTGCTTGGTTTTGCTTTTTTGCACATACATTCTTGCAAATGTACTGATCCCAGATAATTATATAGCCAACTCATCAGTAGCTGCAAAATAGGGTACTCTTCTTTTAAAATGGGAATCAGTATGGGAATTAGGGCTGGAACAGATATTGCTCTAATTGTAGTAAGATGGGTCTTAATGTATAAGCTGCTCATTACCTTTAAATAGTTATGAATCTTTTATTTTCTGATTTCGTAGTCCCTGCCCCCATTCTTTTTAGACTGGAACACTTCCTTGAGTTTTTTTCTTCTGTGAAGACATTCCTTGCAAGATGATTTTATCCTTGTGAGGTTGTGGCTTCTGGAGGAAACAACTTTTGTTCCTCTTTCCCTTTCCACATCGTCTGGGCGAGGGTTACAGGAAAGAATTTGACGTCTGCGCCTCAGAATAAAGAGAAGTAGTTGGAAAAAAAGAAAAAAGACAACGTGTACAGTCAGTTAGGCTATAGTTCTCATTTCTAGTTTTTTTTCAATTTTCCTTTGAAATTCTTTTTCTTTGGAGGTTTCTTGGTGGGTCTGTGGAAGGTTGGTCTGGTGCTGCCAGAGTGTCGGTTTCTCGCTCAGCCCTTAGGGGGAGGGATGAGCGTCTGAAGGAGGAGTACAAAGGCAGTTTGAAAATCGGTTCTGGATGACTGCTGGTGATCCGGGTCTGGGTCCGGCTCCGAAACTGGGCTTTGTGTAGCTGGGCTGAACAGCGCCGGGGTCCAGGACTATTGTTACAAACTAAGCCGTTGTTTGGCCTGCAGTGAAGTCTAGAGCGTCTTGAGGTGTTAAGATGGAAGATTATTGTCTTTTACTTCACCTCTGTTGGTTCTTTCAGGAATCATAGGAAAGGGTACAGATAAGTAATCTTTTATTTTGCTATTATTACTATTTGCTGTGCTTTTTATATTGATTTTGGGTGAAAATGATGACAGATAAGTATGCATTGTACAGATTTCTCTCCTTGTCTGCTTTTTATATAAATTGCTTAGTGTCTTTGTTAGGTGAGTGAGGTGGTGGTCTGTTTCAGGTGTGTGTGGGCTCATGGCTGGTTAGAGCTCTAGCGCCTTTCTGAGGGCTCTGGTACGGACACGTTCTGTGCTGCTCTAAAATAGAAGGAAAGCTTCCTATAATTACATTCCAGCCTTAGGTTTATTAAATAGTTGGCTTCTTAGGGATGGAGGAGACAGGATTCAGCTAGGATCACTATCTATTGCACTAGCGAAATATTTAGCTCAGTATGATTCCTTTTTCTGTTATGGTAGGTGCTGGTCCCTGTTAGTGCCTCTGGGTTCTCTTGTCCCCAACCCTCTCTCATTGTTTTATTTTATTGTGTGCTATGCGTTTTGCATAGTCTGTCTACCTAATTTTTAATAACAATTTTTTGAAAAGGAATTTGGTATTCAGAAGCTGAGATTTTCTGAATGTCTCACTATCTAAATGGATTATCCTGGTCTGATTGACCACAAAGTCAATGGATTTAACCAGAGATACACTGCCATTACCCGGAGAGAATGGACGTAATAGCTGGAACTAAAATAAAGGAAGCCTTGCTATAGGAGGAGTGCTTTAGTCCTTACCTAAAGAGACGAAATTGGAGTAGTGTGTGTAAAAGACCAGTGTCCTTAGTGCGGGTGGAGCTGGATGTGCTGTGCAGGTACCGTGTGAACTCTGACCAAGCTGGGGCTAGAACTTGGCGGCTCACACAGGCCAGGCAAGGGCCCTGCCCCTGAGCTCATCAACAGACCTCTTATATTCATTAGTTATTTTGAGACAGTTCTGGTTGTTCTTGAACTCTCTGCAGGCTTGACCTTAGAGGCCTGCCCGCCTCTGCCCCAGTGCTGGGACTAAAGGTGCGCACCACCACTGCTGGCAGCTTTATTCATTTTTAACTTCTGGAAATTGGCTTCCACCTTCATTTGCTCATTAGTGAAATTTCCTCTTCCAGAGAACTTTCAGCCCTTTGGATTGAATGATACCACCTTCCAGTGACAGGCTTGTAGGAGGTAGTTCTAATAAATGTATTATCATGTATCTAATAAATACATCAGTCTGTATTAAAGATTATGTCTTTTACTCAGACTGAGCTGCTTGTGAGTGGGTACTGTCTTGTCTCTATCCCCGCATCACCTGTCTCAGTGTCTGCTAACTGAGGTGCTCAGTTAGTCTTCTCTAGTGAAGGAACTTGATGGGACTGAGAAGGCTCCAGGTGAGACTGGGACTAAACAACATGAATTAGATTCCCATGTAATTTTGACATTTTCACTAGCCTGTTAGTTTAGATCTTTTTTTTTATTAATTTACATTTTTTGTTTACATTTATTTCCTTGTGGGAGTTGGGGAGGAACCTGCACCTGTTCCAGCTAAGTTGACAGGTGTGGAAGTCAGGGAGAGAGTCTGGTTTTTCCTACGTGTGGATTCTCGGGATTGAACTCCAGTCCTTACAGTTGGTGGTACATGCCTTTATCCACTGAGACATTTCACCAACCCTATCTTTGGGAATCTCATTTGGCTGATGTTGGCCCAAACTTGAGAACATAGTGAGGTCCCACCTTGTGTTTGTGATTCCTTCTGACCCTTCTGCCTCTTCTTTATGTTGCTGGTACTGTGGACATGTGTCATCACAGCTAGCTTCAGAACAAAGTTTCTGGAAATAATGGAAGATTCTAAGGTTTGGCTTTTCTTGGCAATCAGTCTAAAGAACAGTGTAAGAGGTAAGGTGACTTTTGTAGCTTAGGCATCTGTTGCTGGGGAAAAATGTGGGCATCAGCGAGGACCTGATCAGTCCTGCTTGGATCACTGGTTTTTATACCACTACTAACAAAAACACGAAGAGCTTGGGATGATAATTCTAGACATGAGTGCTTCAAAGAAAATGTGTTTGGCAACATTTTCTCCTTCCTCCAGATCTCACTTTGAGACGAGGACTCCAGTCCTGATCTGTCTCTTCCTCCCAAGTGCTGGAATTATAGGAGTAATCTACCACACCTGGCCTGATACCAATTGTTTTTGTTTGTTAGTTTTTTTTTTTTTTTTTTTTTGAGATAGGATTTCTTGTAGTTTAGGTGCCTGTCCTGGCCTTGAACTCAGAGACCCACTTGCCTCTGCCTCTGGGATTAAAGGCCTTAAAGGTGTGTGCTGGCACCGCCCGGCTACGTGTTCTTTTTTGTTGTAGGTTGAGTGTGTGTGTGTGCACAGGATAACACGCAATGGTAGTGTTCTCCTGCCTCAGTGTCACTTTGTGTTGGGGTCACACTTGGCAGCCATTGTTAGTATTATGATTACTATTATTAATCACCCTTTCAGCCATGGAACTATATTAGAATTTAAACTGAAATTCTGGAAATTGGAGAGATGGCTCAGTGGTAAGAGCATTTGTTGTTCTTTCAAAGACTGAGTTGGATTCCCAACGCCCAAGAGAAGCAGTTGTCAATCAACTGCCTGTAACTCTAGTTATGGAAACCATCTTGTGGCTTCTGTGAGCACTTGCGAAGTTGTGACATATACCCACATAGATGCACACACCTAAGTAAAGGTAAAGACATCTTTACGTATAATTCAGGGTTGTAGTAAGAGGAAACTTAGTATGAATGAGCCATAGGTAATCAGGATATGGAAAAACTACAAATATTCCTTTGTATTTTCTCAGAAAAGGGATTAAAATAAGGGTTTATAAAAACAAAAATTAAATATCTTTTGGGGGCTAGAGAGATAGCTTAACAATTAGTAGCACTGACTGATCTTCTAGAGAACCCAGGTTCCATTCCCAGTATCCGTATGGTGGCTCATAACCTTCTGTAGCTCCAGTTTCAGAGGAGTGTGAGACCTTCTTTTGACCTCTGTGGGCACTAGGCATACATAGTCTACATACATACATTGAGGCAAAACACCCATACACGTAAGATAAAAATAAAAAATCCAAGCTACATGAAGTTGAAATAGGAATTGATTGGCCTCCAAGATTGCCAATAGAGGAGCATGGATGAAGGGAGAACACTGTCCTGCTTGGGTTTTAAAAGGGGAAAATTAAAGTAGGAGTGTTTTGTATTTAGTTGTGTAATTATTTTTAATCATTTTTTTTGAGACAGAGTCTCAAGTAGCCCAGTCTGGCCTTGACCTTGCTTAAGACTTGTGCACGCTGGGCAAGTACTCTGTCAGCTGAGCTACATCCCTAGTCTTTTTTCTTTTCTATTCTTTATTTCTTTATTCCTTTATTTTTTTTTCCTTTGATAGGGTCTCTCTGGTTTGGAGCTGTCCTAGAACTTGCTATATAGGCCAGGCAGGCCCCAAACTCAGAGAGGTCCTCTTGTCTCTGCCTTTGTGTTGGGATTAGTGACAAGTACCACTACCACCGCATCCTACACCTAGACCACATCTAGTCTTAAAAGAGTTTTTCTTCAAGTATTCTGTGATGACCAGTGGTAGGTAATCTGGTTAATGTTTTCATAAGTCTCATACAATGGGGAAAGTGGTGTTTAAAGTTTTTATTTTAAATATGCAGAATTTTTCCTGGGTAGTGGTGGTGGCGCACGCCTTTAATCCCAGCTCTCGGGAGGCAGAGACAGGCAGACATCTGAGTTCGAGGCCAGCCTGGTCTACAGAGCCAGTTCAGGACAGCCAGGACTGCATAGAAAAATCCTGTCAGGGGAGGGGTGGGAGGAGACATTTTATTTTGTAGTAGGCAGCAACTTTGGAGAGTTGTGGGGTTTGTCTCTTCCTAAGGAAGGTGTTGATGGGGAGACAAAACAGGTAGCACTGCTTGAATGTTTTTATAATTTCATCAAAGACTTTAGAAAAAAACAAGTTACTCCCTTCTTTGTGTCTGGCAAAAACAGAACTTTGTGTAAATGTAATTTAATAGGAGTGGACTGAGACAGCTTGGGTTTATTATCATCAACTCTTGAACCAGATTTCCGTTTGAAGCCGCCCTCAGATTTGCTAAGAGCCTCCTCTCTGCCTCCTCAGTTTCTTGGTATGTACTACCATACCTCTCTTTTTCTTTTTACATGCCATTTTGAGCCAGATTCTTCACCTCAAGCCTTCCAGCCAGAAGTTGCTAAGCTACTGTCAGGTTATAAATGCTTGTACAGAAATGAAGGCAGGGTTTTGCTATCTTTTTTACTGAAGTGAGCTCCCTCTTGGGAAACATCCCACTTGCAGCCCGTATTTATGGACATTTGAAAAACTATACCATGTAGAAATTTTGATTTCATGAGTGCTTCTTGTGGAAAGTTGGCTTTTTCCTGAGGAAAAGTCTGGCTGGGCTTGGGATGTATGCATGTCTTAGACAAAGCCCTGTTTGGAAGGAAACTTGTAAGTTTTCTTCTCTCCACCGAAGCCCTCACTTTCAGAGACAGTGCCTTGCTGTGTAGCTTCTTCTATCATGTAACCCATGCAACCAGGGTTCTGATAGTGTTTATTTGGTACTCTTTAGCCTCTGTGATGGCTAGTTACCCAAATTCCTCGACTTCTGGTCTATATTCTTTACCGTTTCTCCTGGTTCTTCCCCTGGTGTTCGCTTTCAGGTTCTCTGCACCATATTCCTAAGCTAATGGTCTTCTCAAGATTTTGATTTTTGTCCTTAGTTAGTTGTATTGGTGCGAAAGACAAGTGTAGAATACTGCTTCTGGTTTACTTGCCTTAGATTGACATGAAGGTACCATCTAGGGAGTCAACTAGTACCTGTCACTGCTGTCCCCCAGGTTTCTCTGTGTAGCCCTGTCTGTCCTGGAACTCTGTAGACCAGGCTGTCCTCGGATGTAGACAAGGCTGTCCTCGGACCCAAAGAGATCTATCTACTTCTGCCTCCCTAATTCTGGGACTAAAGGATTGGACACCACTCCCAGGTCCTTAGTTAGTTTTTATGCTTGACATTTTTTTTTTTTGGATCTCATCTGTCTAATTAATTAATTACCCATTCTAGCCTAGCCAATAGTAGAGCAAAAGAAGTGTGCTTTCCCCCGAATAAATGGCCATGTTTGTATGTGTGACCAATGTTGTTCTGTATTGGAGTGGAGAAGCATGTTTCTTACTGTAGAATGAAAAGGTACTTGTTTGAAGAAGCTTATATTTTAAGAGACCAAAATTTATTCTAATGTCTGAGGACATAGACATTGTTACAGAAAGTAGGTCGACTTTTCAGTACCTTTATCAAAGCAGCTGCAGTTCCCATCTCATGGCAATGAAGTCAGTCTGTTGAATGAAGTTGCTGTATATTCAGTCCACTTTCAAATAGAGGAGTCTATTTTAAAAGGGAAATTGATGCCAATCTGATTTCTTTCCTGCTTCTTTGTTGGGATGGGGGAACTGTAACCCTCTGCTGGTCCCTCCATGGCTGGCTTTGCAAACTAGGACACAGCTGGACCCTAGAGTGTTCACCCTGCTGCAGGGTGGCCAAGGAGCAGGCATGGCTGTAGGTGTGTAGAAGCCCCCAAATCAGACATACCTGAGGATCACAGTTAGAAAAAATGTAGAGAACCTGGTATGCCACGTGCCACTAATCCTAGTATTTGGGCAGCTGAACAGGAAGATCTGGAGAGTGAGGCCAGCCTGTGCTACATAGTGGACCTTGCTAAAAAATATGGATAAATAGAACTGGCTAGATGGCTGCCAAACTCGATGACTTCTGCATGTGTGCCTCATGGCATAGGTTCCACACACATACATGCATATACAAAATAATAATAATAATAAAAAGACCTAGTCAGGTGGTGCATGCTAGTTCAAGACTAGCCTGAACACATGAGAAGTAGAGGGCTCAGGAATGAAGTTTTCCTTGGGTAGATAGTGAGTTTGAGGTTAGCATGGGGAACTTGAGACCCTGTCTCAAAAGGAACACAAATGCAACCAACTAAACAAAAAAATATTAAAATAAAAACAAAATCAAGCTAACTTATTTTCTAAAGTTTACCTGTAGTCCTTGAACATGGCAGGTGTGCACTTAAGGCTAATGTAGGAGAGGAGGTGGGAACTAGCTAGGCTAAATATCAGCATTCTTTCCTTTTTTTTTTTTCTTCACCACTATACTAACGAGGAGCATTCTTTCCTAAAAGCAAATCAGAAAAGGCAAAATAGAACAGAAGAGAAAGAAAGAAAGACAGACAGACAGACAACAAACCTAGGGCTGAGGAGGTAGCTCAGTGGTAGAACATTTATCTGGTATAAACAAATCCCTGGGTTTGATCCCTAGCACACACAAAAATCTGCTGTATGTCATGTTCTAGTGTATAATAATAATGTTATTATTATATACCAGATATACTTAATAAGTAATGAGCATATAAGTACATATGTTACAATCTGTTGGAAAAGTATAGTACGTTGTGTGTGTGTGTGTGTTGCTACCATCTATCCATCTGTCCGTCCGTTCATCCGTCAGTCTATTTATTTGAGACAGAGTTTCATGGATCCTAGGCTGGCCCAATGAACTCCCTCCTGATCCTTTTGCCTCCACTTCTCAAATGCCTAGGATTATGTTTTACAAGACTAGAGACCAAAATGAGTGGTCATATAGGTGAGAGGAATAGAAAGGGCACATTGCCTAGACTGGTTGTTACCCCGGTCAGAAGAGATGGTGGGGGTGAGTATGAGACCTGTCTGGGCTGGTGTGTACTGGCACAGGATCCTGTTTGGCACTATCACGTACAAAGGGAAATTACCTTTAGGTCCTAGAGACAACAGCTGTGACTAGTGTTTCCCTACTAACTTGAGGCAGCAGCAGGCCCAGCCTTTTTCTCCCAGTGAGAGTGATTTTCATAATAGCGATTTGTATAGGTTGATGATCCTTGTCTCGGAGAACTATAATACTAGTGCTGTTAGTTAGAATAAGTTTGTATGTATTTGTAAAGATATTTTTTTTTCTTATCTACATAGTAGCCTAGGAAAAGGAGAAATTTAGCAAACATCTGCTACAGTTTCCTTTTGTCCACATTTGTTGGTTTTGCTTAGGTGTGTTAGACTTCACCTGCTGCTGCTTCTTATGCTCAGAGACAAGATCTTTCTACATAGCCCTGGAACTCACTGTGTAGACCAAGCTGGCCTGAAAACTAACCGAGATCTGCCTGTCTCTGTCAGGATTTAAGTTTGGGCTACCAAGCCTGGTTAGAAGTTCCTCCCTTCTTTAATGTTGGATTTGATGGTTTCTGGAATCCCCTCCCTAAGACTGGGGATCACAGTCACTTTATACCCATCCATATTTTTATCTTGCATATCAGAGTTGATAATCCTTGTTAAGTAATCATAGGACTCAATTTTCTCTTTCCAGATATGTAAATTTAATTTATTACGGATTATCAAAGCATATTCTGAACTACTCAGCTTGTTGATTTTGATGGGACTGAAAAAGAATAACCAACTATTTGGTGATTTGGTGTTTTTTTGGCAACTCTTATAGGAAAGTTAGATAATACCCAATCACCAGACACCCTGTGTCTTGAATCACCCATACTTATTTTCCCTCTCACGATTTCTGACTTAGCAAATCTGTTATTTAGTTAAAGACATCTCTCCCCCTCCCCTGTGTGTATGTGGCTGTTCAAGATGACAGCATAGTTCAGGTTAGTCTTGGACTTTGAACAGTTTTCCTGCTTGAGCCTCCCCAGGCTGGCTACTACACCCATCTTTCCCTTTCCTTTTGTTAGAGGCTTTGGTCCTGGTTCTTGCCGTGGTTACTCCTTCTTCTTCCCTCTATTTGTAATTATCTGGTTGTCCTCCTGTTACTGAATACCATCTTTGAGGGATGACCAAGGACTGCCTCCCAATTCCCATCTCCTACCTGTATCATTTTAGGTGGGCAGTACTCCAGGTAATCACAGATTTCTGCAAGATTTTCAGGTTGCTTTAAGTAACTGGTTGATTCTTATTTCTCCAGAGTGTGTAGATGGTGAAGGTTTATAATTGTCATGACTATCATGTAATGCTGTTCATGTTTTTTAACCAAGTCTTCACTTCAAGTATCTCATAGGAATACTTTTCTCCATAGCTCTTAAGGACATTTTGCTACTTTTTAAAAAATTTTTATTTATTTATTTTTATCTCAAACCAGAAGTTAAAGTGACTTGGCTTGGAAAAATGTCAGCAGTAGTGCTCGATGTCTGCGTTTCTGTTGTCAAGTAGACTGGGAATATCTAGGGGTCACCAATGCTTAAAAGATTTAGGACTTGGCCTTTTTGCAGTAGAATATGGAACCAGTCTTTGAGAATTTGTATAGATTTGTTTGCAGGAAATGAAAACATTGAAAATATTCTGTCTGCAGTGTAAATAGGCATGTCCCCAGGGAGCAGCTCAGAGGTCTACAGACGGCTTGGCCTCTAAGTAAAATAGCATGTCTGTAATCCCAGCAATCCGACAGCATACTGTGAGACTTTGACTTAAGTTCTTGCTTTCACAGAGCTTCTAGGCCAATCCAAGATGCCTAGTGGGCAGCAAAGCAGACCCAAGTGTATTTTCTAACTTCTGCCCCTTCATCAAAGGAATGTTGTGGTTAGATTGGCAGGAACAGGCCACATGGTTTTCTACAGCTGTGAGAATCACTGTGTAGCCTTTTTGAACATGTTAATTTCCAAATGATTGTGGCCTCCAGGTTGAAGTCTCAGGTGGATGGATATTTAGTTGGCATGAGGAGACTACTAAGAGTAGGAGCTGGTTAATTCGAGCTTATCGATGTTATTTATTTGTGTTACCCAATATTGTTTTGGGATTGCATGTTAATGCTGATTTGAAGGTTATGCCAATATGTGGTATGGAGAACTCAAGTTGCCCGTTAAAGGAAACTTAGAGCATGGCTCCGTTCCCCCTCCCATTGCAATTTTGAAATTGTGGAACAAATGCAAGAGAGGATGTTAGCATTGAAACCCCAGCTGTACAGTTTGTTTAAAACTCACAGGAAGGGCTAATTTACTTCCTGTCTGAAAGGGAAATGCTGGCTTCCTTAACTTCCTTCTCGGCCAACTCTGGCCAACTTGGAATATGGGTGGGGGGGAGGGGAGGAGCTTGGTCATGTAGTCTTTTTTTCCTCTTTTTCTTCTTCTGTGTTGCAGATTGGTTTAGCACTTCATACATGCTAGGCAACTGTTCCACTGGGAGTTACATCCATTCAGGACGTGCTATTGGTCTCACCTGTTACCCAAGCCTTAAGAAATAGTTACTATAATGTTTATGTTGAGTTGTGTGTTCCCCTTTGCCTCTGTGCTTTTTTTTTGGTAGGGGAGGGGGAAGCCTGTACTGAAGTTGTTTCTGCTGTTCAGGAAACCTTCCCACCCCTCAGACATTATTTTACATCCAGCCTGTTTATATGCACTCCCCTGTGTTCTCTGACCAAGGAGTTTTGGGGAAAACTTAACTCATTGGACACTGAAAGGCAGATTGTAGAGAGAACTGGAAAGAGGGAGTGGATGACAAAAGTTCCTTATTTTTAAGTTGAGCCAAGCAAGAATTCCAAGTGGAGCCAGTTGGCACTCTTCCTGCTATTTTAGTCCAGGCTCCTCCTTCCTACTGACCAGTCAATTGTATTCTGTTTGATGTGAGCTCGAGGAGGGGGAGGAAAAGTAGTGGGAACAGCTGGTGCCTTCATCAAACCCTCTCTGGAGTAAGGAGTGTCCGGGAGCTGGAGCTGGGTAGTGGAGCGGCATATCTTCCTAGGCACCCTTCACTCTGTGGGATGCCAACTGTTTGGAATCAGCCTGACTCTTATTTATTTATTTATTTATTATGTATACAATATTCTGTCTGTACGTATGTCTGCAGGCCAGAAGAGGGCACCAGACCTCATTCCAGATGGTTGTGAACCACCATGTGGTTGCCGGGAATTGAACTCAGGACCTTTGGAAGAGCAGGCAATGCTCTTAACCACTGAGCCATCTCTCCAGCCCCCTCTAGCCTGACTCTTATGAGACACATTCTATCTCCCCTTCCTCTGCCTTCCCAATGCTACGAGGAAGTCTCATCACATCGTCCAGGCTAACTTGGACTTAGAGCATTCGTCCTGCCTCCATGTCCCAGCGCTGGGCTTATGGATGTGAGCCTCCATTTCCAGCTTTGGAGCTTGATGCAGGAAGCTAGATAGCAAACAGATTCATCCTTCACCTAAGGTCCTGAGCCTTACAGGGATGTTCTTGTTAACTCGACCTTTAGTTGAGTTTTCCAAATATGTCTGAAAGAGCCAGAGATAGTTCAACCCTGGATCTCTAGTGAAGTTAAGTTAAATTGTAGTTGATGGACTGTACTTCGCTGGCTCACACTCCAGGGTGATGGCAACCCTGAGTCAACACTGCTTCCCTAGTTCACCTGTTTAGTCTGACGCAGACCTGCCCGACACCTTCTTAGAGCAGCAACACCATGAATAAGGGGTGTTTAGTGCTGTCGTGGGGGATGTCTTTTACAACTAGTTTTTTTCTTGCTTTATTTCAGAAAACTTCCTTAGATGCTTTTAAGAATTCATTTTGTAGGTCTATCTCCTAGTATTTGATAGACTCTCATTTATTTGGTTTGGGCCATGAACAAGGGAACACTGTGGCTTATTTTCAAAATTCTTGAGAAAAAGAGAATGAACTTTGGGGCTAGGTAAAACATTGGACACTTTTGTTTGTGTGCGTCAGTGGGATTTGTAATGGCTAGGTCCTGCTGCTCTCCAACAGAATTGCTAAGTACTGCTTTCTGTCGACTAGAATAGCTGGCTTGTGTATGTATGCTCTTGCCAGGCCTTTCATCTGACTGTGTCAGGTCCAGATAAGGACGAAATTCCTCAAACTTGTGCCCCTTTGCTGTAGAGATCGTTTAGCCAGAGATTCAGGAGTTAGCCGATAGAGTTTCCAGCAGGTTTTGGGAGGGTGGCTAGGAGAAGGAAGGAGAGAAAAGATGAGAGAGATGGCATTTTACTAGTTCTTGGCGTGGAATGTTCTTCCGGTTAGAAGTATCTGCTGAGCTTGGCTGTTTATGCACAGTGAACAGAACCTTGGGCAAAGGGTGCTATTTCTTTGGATCTCAGGAATCTCTGATTGATGGAACTTGACCTCTGTCTAAAGTTTGCTTCTGGAGTTAGGATTACTTCCAATGGGCTGTACAGGATAATAAAAAATGTATAGTTTAGCCCATTCTCGGAGCCAGCCAGTGCCTTCTTTTCTGACTAGGCTGTAAGAAAAGCTGAGGTTGCTGTCTCAACCTCTTTGCTGCCTGGGCTACAGTGCAATTCCTAGTGGCCCTCCTCTTGTTCTCTTGGGAAGTCGGGAACTTTGCCCTCAGAACTTGATAAACTGCCTTTCTGCAGGGTGGAGTCTGCTGCCTTTGTTTGTTCTCTGTGGAGCTGGCTTTAGGAATTAATTCCACATGTAGAGAAATTTGAAAGTTTTGAAAGCAACGAAAATGGGCGATAAAGAATGTGACAGGGGACCCAGTCTCCTGTTCGTGATCAGCTTGTCACTGGTGGTGCTTTCTGGGGCTGCGCCACTTGCGGTTGTGCCTACTGGAAGAGCAGCTCCAGCTTTCTGCACCCCACTTCGGGGTCTCCACAGGGAGACAACAGCCAGGTGGTTTTTAAAATCCTTTCCTGCCCCCAGACTCTTACTTAGGTCTTTGCACATAGTGTCTTTCTGCTGATTCTTTAAGGCCTGAGCTTTGTCCTGTAGTGTTGGCTTGAGGCTAAGAGGAGGGTTGTTTTCCTGAACATGATAAGGAACTGAGCAGGGCAAAGCAGGAGCTCTAGCTGGTGATTGGTAGACAGGATGCCCTGGAATGTGGTTGGCCTGCAGCCCAGAATCCAGCACTTTGTATTTGTTTGTTTCTGGGAGACTGTGGTCTGGTGCTCCTGTGACAGGAAGTGAGAAAAGCTGGGAGTGGGGGACAGAGAGGGTGATGTCTTTGTCCCTGGAGAGCAGCTCTGCCACAGAGCCCTGCTGAGAAGAGAGCAGCCTTTGTGTGTCTAATGGGTCTCAGGGCATCTAGCTACTCTGAGGGATTAGAGAGTATGAGATCTGACTGTCGCCTTTTACATCTTAGCACTTGAGTTATATAAATGGCCTTGATCTCTTAGCATTGAGGAGCTTACTGAGTTTGTGTGTGCTTATTTATGAATCTTTAGGATTTAATTATGAATGGAATTCTAGAAGGGCATCGATGTTAGATAACGTTGATGTACTATGCATGTATGTTGCTGAAACCTTGTTGGGTCCGAAAGGGACAAAGAGACTGGTAATGCTGGAAACCTTCAGTTAGACACTTGCTACCTACACACAGGTACCCGCCCATTCGGTTTCAGCGTCACCCATAACTGGGAGGGTCGGTGGTTTCCTGGGATTGTAGTACCTGCGACATTTTGTCCTCCTCGGCTCCTTTCTTCCTTGTTTTGTTTTCCTGCTTTTTATTACAGCTGGAAAACAGGCATCTTTTCTCATTTTGTGGATTGGGTGGCTGAGTCCTCAACTTCTTGCTAAACTGGCTAGCCCCTGAGCACACACACACAGATCCGCCTTTGATTGCCCAGGAGGACAGCTGCCCTACAGGCAGATTGCTAACATACCGCTGGAACAATCCCTCCCCTCTGTTCTGATGCTGGCCAACACAGTCTTCCCTGCTTCTAATTCCTTCTCTCCTCCACCCCAACCCTGATCTTTGCTTTTTGACTTATATGTCACATTAAAAATGAAAATATTTTAGTGAGATTTTTCTTTCTTGGGGTAGGGGTGACTGTGGCTTTTTTTTTTTTTGCCAGATTTCTAGGTGAGACTGTCAATGGAAAAGTTGGTGATTGGTCCAGAGAGTACTGTTTTTTTTTTTTGTCCACTACCTTTCTTCTTCTGTTTTTATTTTATGTTACCTTTCTTCTTTGAGTGCTTGTTCCTTATACAAAGAAACTTAATCTGATGCGGGGTGATGGTGAAAGCCTTTAGTCTGATGCTGGGTGGTGAAAACCTTTAATCACAGCACTTGGGAGGCAGAAGCAGGTGGATCTCTGAGTTTGAGGCCAGCTTGGTCTACATAGGGAGTTCCAGGACAGACAAAGCTACTCAGAGAAAACAAACAAACAAACAAAAAACAAAAACAAAAGGAAGAAGAAACTTAGTCTGAAATAGAATCCAAGCCACTTGTCCCCAGAATTGAGGAATGTTTGCCTTTTAAAGTGTAGGTAAGCCCCACAGGTCTCTCTGGGTGGGTTCACTTCTTGCCCAAGTCCACTCCCCACCTCTTTTCCTCAAACACATGCTGTGTTTGTGCGTGCAAATTCTCTTGGTTTAGCCTAACCAGTATTTGGTTTACAGGTATATATGTGCTATCATATCCTGCTTAAAAAATAACGACAAAAACTCTTGTTTTAACTTCTGTGGACTTAGAATGACTCATAACCACAGGAAGCATAGAAAGCTCTTACACTTTCTTCTGTATCAAGAAGGAATATGGATGTTTCTACTACTTATCAGCAATGCTACTTCTGAGGAGTAGTTTACAGTAGGAGTAGTGCACATACCTACTGTGAGGCAAAGAACCACTTAAACCCACCTGGGATTTCAAAGAACCTAGGGAACACACTCGGAGATACTAGCTAGACCCCATCTCACAGGCAAGCAGACTGGTATTGCTTCAGAAGGTACTGAGATGCTACTGATAATTTCTAGGTGGTGGTTGCTGTACTCTAGGTTCGTATTTTATTCTTCATTCAGATGGGAAAAGCGTTTCATTTGTTACCTGCTAATCCAGGCAAAATAAACTTTCATGCTTCCTTCCGCTCATTGCTTTCTTCCTAGGTTCAGTGTTTTGTTGGTCATAAAGACAAGTGTTTCCCCAAAGGGCTGTCTATTGTCTTCTCCTTAGGCTTTGAGGAGTTGGAACTTGGCGAATGCGACTCAGTTGCGTGCTTCTAACTTTTCCATGCTCTTTCCAAATGATGAGCAAAAGACATGGGAGTGCTGTAGATAGGAAGTAAAAGGCTGGGTGAGATGCTGCCTTTGTAAAACAAAGAACGCAAGTTCAGACAGTTGGATGACCTTTCCTAAACCCAAAGATTAAGCTTTTCTCTGGATATTTTATATTTTTTGCCTGGGGGTGTAAGGTGTCACAGTTAATTTTAGTATTTCCCTTTAAATGAGGAGAGTTAAACAGTATCATGGAATTCTGCTGGTTTTCTCACTTCCCATTGTAGACTGCCTTTCCTTTTTCAGGAAGGAGAGAGGCATTTGGCCTCTCCCCTTCCTCTAGTCTGACACCTCCCCCACACCTCCCTTTTATCTTTGTTTCCTTATCGGCTTCTCCCTGAGCCCCGCTTTTTCCTTATAAGGCTAGGCAAGGCCCCTCAGCTAGAGTTGCAGAGGGATCTAGGTGAGTAGCTGTGTCAATGTCTCGAGAGAAAACTCAGTGTTTGTCCCAGTGCAGAGAGAGAGCCTTGGCTAGTGGGGGAGGAGAGCCGAGGGAGTTGGCCTGGCCTGAGCGATTAGAGGACTTGTTAGACCAGTCCTGTGTATGTTAGACAACTCCAGAGAGAAGCTGGTTTTGTTTCTTTCCTTGCTACTCAGTCCTGGGCTCCTCAATAGGAGTCACACCTTTCCTTGACTTCAAAGCCGCCCAATTTAGGCAAGGTTAATATGCTGGGTTTGGGGGTTCCTAGGATACTTAGGAAAGGGGGAAAAGAACAAGAATGTTTTATATAGTATCTGACCTTAGGAGGCCATGGTGGCATAAGTGATCCTTTTTTTCCCCTTCCTTTTGAGATGATGTCTTTCAGTATATGGTTTCCTAAACTCCTAGGCTTTAGTGGTTGTCCTGCCTATATAGCCAGGAGAGGGAATGCAGTACTTCCTGCATCCTAGACAGCTTTGCAGCCCTGAACTGTATTCCCCAACTGCCATATACTTTTTGAAATTTTAAATTTACAATAGGGACTGCAAATCTATCATGTATAATAGCCAGTGTCCGCAGGATTTGAGAGTTTGAAGACAGTTTGGGCTATATAGAGTTACACACCAGCCCTGGACTGCAGAGTAGCCCTGTCTCAAACAAGCAAAATGAAAAAGAGACCAAACATTAAGTTCTGAAATGGATGTATTGCACACTTGTAATCCCATCAGCAGGAAGCTGAGGAGAGGAGGGATGCTGAGTTCTAAGCTAGCTTGGGCTGTCGTGCTAAGCCAGGTTCATCTCTCTGCTTGGCCACATGCTACCTAGAGCTGAGTCAGGCTAAGGTGGCCAATCTTTGTTGCCTTGGCCATTCTGTGGCCTATGTATTTGTGCCCTTCAGACCCTTCAAATGTCCCTAACCTGTTATCCTCAGTCTGGCTATGTCCTCTCAGGTCCAAGGAGCATTTAGTACAGCACAGGTCCATTGTTCCAGAACACAGCCTGTGGCCATGCCAACTAGGGGAAGGTGGCTGTTTTATTTATTTTTTTCAGGGGGACAGGATCACACCGTGTAACCGAGGCTGCCCTGGAGCTCATATAGCCCAGGCTGGCCTTACTTAGCAACTCCCAAGGATCGATTGCCCTGCCTCAGTCTCCCCAACGTTTAGATTGCAGGTATGAGCAACCACAGAAGCACAAGATAAAGCTTTTATGTATTATTTTTTTTCTTTTTATTTTATCTTTTTTATTTTATTTTCTAGAGAGGGTTTCTCTGTCTGTCCTGGAACTAGCTCTGGCCTTGAATTCAGAGATTCACCTGCCTCTGCCGCCAGAGTCACTGCCTGACTCTTACTATTATTTTTATTTTTTTTTGTATATATATATGTAAGTGCACATGTGTACAGGTACCCTGAAAGCCAGAAGAACTAGAGTGGACCTAGAGTTACAGGCAGTTGGAAGCTGCTGCTGCTTCTTCTTCCTCTTCTTCTGTGTTCTGTCTGCACCTAAGCCTGCAGGCCAGAAGAGGGCGCCAGATCTCATTACAGATGGTTTTGAGCCACCGTGTGGTTGCTGGGAATTGAACTCAGGAACTCTGGAACAGGAGCCAGTGCTCTTAACCACTGAGTCATCTGTCCAGCAAAGCTTCTTGACTAGGGTGCTAGGAACCATGCTTGGTCTGTGGAAGAACAGCAGGCATTCTTAACTGTTTTGCCATCCTTCCAGCCCCATGTGGAGAATAAGTTAGGGGCAAAAAAGCTCTCGTGTGTTTTAAGTTCTTTTCCCTTGGCACTGCCATCAGATGTGTTCTTTTCCCCAGGGGAAGATGAGAGGACCAGAGGGCCCATTAGTTCCTTGTGTGTGCCTTAGGGTGGGCACAGTAAGACACTATTGTTTAGCCTTTTCAGTAAAGTGGAGCTTGGAGCCTTGGGAAGACCGCAGTTTCTGGGGTGTAAATCTTGTGACTCCGTGGTTTTCCGTTGAGATGAAATTGTGAAGTAAGCAGAGTCCCCTTTAGACTATTATTAATAACACTGTTATTGTCATTCTTTGTTGCCCAGGCTGAACTGGAACACTGCCGTGCTCTTCTGTTCTTGGGTCTTTGGTTTGTGACTAGGACTCAGGATCCCTAGGCAAGCACTGTCACTATTCAGTTAATATCCCCAGCCCTTGAAGTTTCTTTTTAATTTTTTTTTTATTTTGAGAAGTTGTTTGTAGCCCAACTATGCCTTAAATTGTGGTCCTTATGTCTCACTGAGCTAACTATGATGACAGGCATAGACCTTCCAGGGACTTGGGCTTAGTATGGATATGAACTTAACAGAGGAGTGAGAAATACTGTTAGTCTGACTGGATTTCAGAAGCTGGGAACTCATGAGGGTTGGGTTGGGAGCTGGGACTTGGGACTCTGGTACAAGCATTCTTCCTCATACGGAGTCTTAAAAGTTTTCACAGAATATGATTCTTTGAGATTTAGAGGCAGAATGGTAATTTTCTGTGTGTGTGTGTGTACAAGCAGGAACATTGAACTGTGAGTTTTGGACATAGCCTTTCTGTAGTGCTTTCTAGGCGCTTGCTTGCTCTGTGTTACTGATTGGTGTTCAGTGCGAGGCTTGGTGCTTTAAAAAATCATCTTATAGCCCCAGAAGATAGCAAAGTGAGAGAACATACATTTGTGGCATTAGTTTTGAGTTATAATGTACTAACAGGAAGAAAAGAGGAGACTTTGGGACTAGTTACAGGAGATCGTAATCTCTTTCCCCAGAGCCTGAAGATCGAAGCTTAGAGAGCTCCTCAACTCAGGGAAAATTGGGGTTTCTTTCACAGTGCACACCCAGGGCTGACCATGTATGGATGTATCCACCTGAGTTTCATGGAAGTGCATGTGGGGTGTTGGGGGTATGGGTGTAGGTGTTTGGGGCCTGATAGGCGTAGTCATTAATCGAAGCTCCAGAAGGTATTGAAACTTAAACAGAGTTATTGCTTCTCCCAGGTTTCCTAGATTTTTTTGGGGGGGTGGGGGCAGAACCAGTGATTGGATCCTAGATCTTTTGAAGTCAGGGATTTCATTTAATCTTTGCTGTTAAGAAAGTAAGGAATTCCATTGGAGTGGTGGGAGCAAGGAAGGCCTGTGGTTTCTTAGGCTGCCGCACTGGTTGCTGTGTTCAGACTGGCCAGTGGCTTCCCATATGCTCAGACTTTCTCTCAGTACTTCACATGGATTGTTTCAGTTAGTTTCATAGCTGCCCTTATGTGGTTTATTTTTTCCACCTTAACAGAGAAGAAAACTGAGATTTAGAGGCAAAATGGCACTTTGCCCAGTATCATGTAAATGTGGGGATCTGGGACTTGAATATAGTCAAGATCTAAAAGTCTATATTCTTGGATGATGATGCTAATGATGATTTGTGCTATCAATTCTCCTGCCTCAGCCTCCTAGTGCTGTGATGTGAGCCACTATGACCAAATTATATTCCTGTAAGAATGTTCTTAATTACACTTCTTTGTGCGTGTATATGTCTGGGAACATGACTACTGTAACTCCCGTGAGGAGGTCAGAGGACAATTTGTAGGGAGCAGATTTTTCTTTCTGCCATGTAGTCTCAGGAATCCAACTCAGGTCTTCAGGCTTGGTACACAGCAGTCTTATCCCACGAACCATCTCACCAGCCCCCAAGTAGCTTTGTCTAGCTAGTTTACAGAAGAGCAGATCATTCCAGGGCTGTGCGGCTGGTGATTGGTTTTATTGCTCTGTTATTTGGTTTGCCCTGTCCAGTTCTTTGGCCCTCCTGGACGTTTGATTTGATTTAACTTACCTTGAAGTTCCGACAGAAGAGACTGACTTTTTAATCATTGCCATTGCTTGAATAAGTAAGCTATAGACTTAGAAGGTCTTTCTAGTATGGGTGATTCCCATCCAGCAAAGGCCTGTGACTTACTAAAAGTGAACAGCTATTCTCATAAAACATAATCTTAGGAGAATAACAATATTAAACACCCCACTTTATGATTTTTTTTTTTTTTGAGAAAGTATCTGTTTGGCAACATTAATTGGTAAACTTGGAAAGACTTGGAGGACTTTTCTTGATACCAGCTAGTCAGTCAGTGGTTTGCAGAGTCTGGTCTGTAGCACAGTCTTTATGGTATGTGACAGGAAGAGGTGATTGTGATTCATCAAGTTATGAGACTTTCTCTATTGCGTGACAGGCCGTAGCTTCCCATGTGTGCTTTCCTTTTCTCTTTCCCTATAATCGGTCTAAGGGGCTTGGGCTGACCATTCATTGATTCTTTTTTGAAGGGTCTTGTTGTCATGTAGCCCCAGGCTGTGGTTCTTTTGTTAAACCTAAGCATTTGCCAATGTGCCCTGCTTGGACTTGTGTTTGGACAGCATGGCATAGAAGAGAATTTAGGCTTTAAAAATATTCTGGACCGAGGTTTAAATTCTAAATTTGCTATGAACTCTAGAAACTTGGTTAATTTTTTCACCTATGAGTCTGTTTTCACATTTGCAGTAAAACTTAACTTCCTTATGGTTTCTGTGATTTCCAGGGCAATAAATGTAAGCCATAATTTTTCATTTTTTTCATGTTCTCTTCGTTTACAATCTTGTAAGGCTCTGAGGAAGAAATAAGAATGAGTGTATTAGATTTGTATGCTGCAGGGACTGCCAGGTACCAGAAAACACCGTCTGTCCCAGAAACACTGGTTAGGTTGGGACCTCCTACTGTATGGAGTTGGAGTAGAGAAACCAGCTCGTCTACTCTGTAGAATCAGTTGTGTTCTTGATCCGATTAATTTCATCTACTACTTCACAAAATAGTTTGGGGCTGAGACATCACCATGAAGTAATGTAACTCTTGAAACAACTCACTACCTCACCTTGTAGAGCACTGTCTCACAGTCTTCACAGGGGCTCTGACTCGGAGTGGAGTGGAGCTGCAGACACCAGGCAGATGGGAGGAGCCCCACCCCCACCCCCAGAAGTCAGGACTGGGACCAGGCTTGTCTTGCCAGTTGTTTCCTGCTTCCACAGCCACTGCCTCTCTCTTTTAAATAGAACATCTATATCCATGCTAAGAATGCGACCTCATTATCTGTTCTTTCCTCTTAGAGTCATTTGGTCAACTTGAAAGCCAGGATGCTGGAGAAGTTGGTGCTTCTCCAGACCCTGGCCTGTGACCTAGATCCCTCAGTGTTTTCCCTAACTTTCCTTCTAGCTCTCTGTATCGAATTAAAGTTGTGGGGGCAAAAAGTGACCATTTATGGCATGGTGACAAGCAACGTCTCTCTGCGGCAAGGAGTGTTGTTTCTGTGTGCCCCATAGTAGTGGTCGCCTGGGCTTTTATTAGCAAGTAGATTACAGGGTGGAGGCTGCCACAGCGGTAACTGCAGTGTAGTCACTGGACAGGCCCTGTAGAATCAGTAACTGGAAGAGGAGTCATAGGTCACTGCACACAGGAGGCCAGAACAAGTGTTTAAATGAATGGGGATGAAACCAAACCAGGAATGGTGAGTTCTTATACTCCAGTACTTGGGAAGTAGAGACAGGAAGGAGGATCAAGAATTCAAGGCCAGCCAGCTTCAGCTTTACAGTGAGTCTGAGGACAGCCTGGGAGACTGTCACAAACAAAAAACAAAGCAAAAGAAAGAAGAAAAAAGAGTACTTACTAAAGACCTTTGGGTGGCCTGTTGGAATGTGGGGTAGGAGTATGAGGAAGTAGCACTGGGCTTTAGTCTGAATGAAAACAGTAGTTGATAAGTGATTGTGGGAGCCCGGGGCTGGGTAGGAGGGATTTAGGAACAGTTCGGCATGTTCTCTATTTAGTGGCTGAATTAATTCAGTTCACTGGGCACCTGTTTATCAGTTTCCTCTGGGTTCCCTTGCTTGCTGAGTGCTGGATACTTTCTAAGGCAAATAGGCCCAAGCTTTTGTGTTTGGTGGGGCTCTGGGAGCGTGGGAAAGCGCCTAAGCAGAAGGCCCAGCCTAGGCTAGTCTCCACATGTCTTCCCCACCATGACTGTTGCATTGGTTTCTCAATGTCTTTGTGGGCATGCCGGGACTGGGCTTTGAGGTTTCTGCCTTAAGGGTGGCAAGGGGGGGAAGGGCATTCCAACAACAAATTTCACCCCCAAATTGGTTGCCTGGAACAGAGGATATGTGGGTTTTTATCTACATTATAACCTGGTCTGGTTTTGCATGGAATTAAAAGTAGAGTCACTCTAGGTGACAGTACAATTGTGCTTTACCCACATCCAAGGCCCAGATAGCTGAACACAGCAAAGTTTAAAGGTATTGTTACATTAAGCAATTCCAAATTGTATCTGAAATGACTCCCTGTCATTTCTAATGCTCCCCCTTACCCTCTGGTACTTAGGCATTGGGTATAGTTTATTTCCCCCATTCTCATGTTCCTCCACGTATTTCTGCAGCTCTCTCCTTCCTGCTTGCTGCTTGCTGAGGTGGCTGGGATGCTTCCATGACTTATGTGAATCTAGACTGGGCTGTTCTCTGTGCTAAACCAATCAATTACGACCCTTCTCTTAACAGGTGTGTATGGGATATATATTTGTTAAGAATTAAAAAGTAAAATTTTAGGTGTCTTCTCCTTAGGGGATTGGTAAGAGGAAAGGGAATATGGGAGGAGGAAAAAAATTCCTCCTAGTTTGCCATTGAACAATATACATTTTATTTACTAGTTTTGAGACAGCTATGTAGTTCTGGCTGTCCAGAAACTTGATATGTAGACCAGGTTGACTTCAAATTCATAGAGATCCATCTGCTTCTGCTTCCCGGGTGATGGGAGTAAAGCCATGAGCCACCATACCTGGCCACAAAAAAACAACTTTTTGAGACAAGGTTTTGCTAAGTTGCCCAAGCTGGCCACAAATTTCTGTAGCCCAATCAGACCTTGGGTTGTGATCGTTTGCCTTCTGAAAAGGTAGGATTACAGGACACACCACAGACAGGGCTAGAGGCTAAACCTTTTTATGCAGTGACGTGATCTCTGTCACTCTGCTGTTTCAATTAAAATATTTGCCCTCTATAATGCTATGTAGTTTTGAAAGATAGAAAGAACCTACTTCTTTAGAAGTGCAGGAAACATGGTAGAGGCCTTATCTATCTTTTTTTCCCCCTGTGGTCGGGGTTTCTCTGTAGCCTTGGCTGTCCTGGATGGAACTTGATATGTAGACCAGGCTGGTCTTGAAGTCACAGAGATCCTCCTGCCTCTGCCTTCTTAGTGCTGAGTGTGCACCAGCACTGCTCGGCATATTTCCATTTCCTAACTGGCATTTTAATTTAGTATGGTTCCCCATTCCACTACCTTTGTAATGTTCAGGGTTGGGAGTGGTTAGATCTGCTGCCCTGTTATCTCGAGGAACTTGTCCCTGCAGGGCGGTAAGTGCTTACCTGTACCAGGGAGTTAAGACTTTGATTAAAATAAAGCCTGCAAAATTTTCCAGGGAGAAATAATCTAATTTTAATCCCATGCCAAAGTCTCCCTGTCCTGACAACAGTGTAGAGACTTTGGGGGGCTGCCACCGTTTCTTCCAATAGGTGTTGAGATTGGAGTGTAGAAGAGGCTAGGCAAAGGACTCTTCTGTCTGAGAAGACCTTGGTGATGGGCTCTCAAGCTTGGTTGATGGTGTCTTGCTATCTGCACTGCAGTAAAACTACAGAGAGCATCTTTGGCACTGGGGATTAACAATTCATCTGTCTTCTCTGACCTGTGATCTTTTCTCTTCTCTCTCTCTTTCTCTTACCGCCCCCTCCCTAGTGTGAAGTGAGGGGGGCCTACTCCCTCCTTCCTACTCCCTCTGTGGTCCACCTCACTTTTTATCCTGCCCTGCGGCGGCTCCTCCCCTTACCTTCATGGACGACTCAGAGGTGGAGTCGACCGCCAGCATCTTGGCCTCTGTGAAGGAACAAGAGGCCCAGTTTGAGAAGCTGACCCGGGCGCTGGAGGAGGAACGGCGCCATGTCTCGGCGCAACTGGAACGCGTCCGGGTCTCACCACAAGATGCCAACACACTCATGGCTAACGGCACCCTCACCCGTCGGCATCAGGTAACCCTCTCTCCATCAGACCCGCAGGTAGGACTTTGGCATGGTCATAAGAGAAGCCTATGGATCCTTAATGAGATGCTATTACTGGCCCTGGGCTGTCCAATGTGTATACTTCTGATGAACTGTGCCGTGGGTATGATAAACACTGAAAAAGAGATAAGGGATTTGTTGTTCCTCTGAGCTGGGGGACTTCCTGTTTTGCTGGAGTGGGTTTTCTGGGCAGGGATGCAGGTCTAGTTATGGTAATGCGGTGGAGCTACATATACTCAAGTCACTTCTGTTTTCTTTGAAATATCCTTTCTCTTAGGGTCAAAAATTAGGGGAAGAATGTCTGCTTAGTGGTCGGAGAAGTTGGGCAGCTTGAGCTCTGTTCAGTCTCATCCAGAGAACAGTTTGTTCTCAGAAAGCATTATAGTGTTGGTAGATTGTATATTCCTGGTCCAAATTTTACTTGTGTGCTTTTTATTGGGCGTGTAAAACATGTTTTGGAAGGAGGAGTCGTTATTAATCTTTATTGATTGGAGTTGGAGAGGGAGTATTATGCTACTGTTTCCCAGGTAACTGCGGGAGCCATTGGTGGTCTTTAGGATAACTGGCTGTGATGGGCTTGGGAGGGCTGGTGTTAGAAAAAAAGAAGTATATTCTGTTTCTTGTGGCTTATGTCTGACTTTACTGTGATGTACTCTATCTGAGGTTGTGTGTGTGTGTGTGTGTGTGTGTGTGTGTGTGCCCGACTGCCTCTGAAGAGGTCTCTGAGTAGAATTAGAGCAGAGCTTATGCTCAGCTCTGTTAACTGATTGTTTGTTTGTTTGTTTGTTTCGTGGTGCTAGGGACATTCTCTAGAGCTCTGACCATGCTAGGCAAGTGCTCTGCCACAGAGTTACATCCTAGACTATTCACTGACGAATGAGGAGGTGGGGATGAACCCAGGGTCTTTTGTGTGCCAGGCCACTAAACAATATTTCCAGACTTTTGAATTTTTGAAGACAAGATACTAGTATGTAGCTCAGGTTGACCTCAAACTTGTGATCCTCTTGCCTCTGCCTTCCTTGTGCTAGGATTACAATCATGTCCAGCTGCTTATTTAATCCTAAAAATTGGTGGGTTTAATCTGAATTGTGAATAATCAAGATTTTAGAAGAGACTGTTTGCAATGTTCAGGGAAATTTACAGGAACTTGAGTAGAGTTAGGAATGAGATAGATTGAGGGAAAGTGGGGAATCCCAGGCTTTAGTGGTTTCTCTCTCGTTCTTTTATTTTTAACCTCTGCTCAGCAATGAAACCACACCCTTCCTTCTTCCTGAAAGCCGTGTTTAACTTCCTACCCCTGCAGCATTGTCGTCTCTGTAAAGGGGGAATGGGTGGAGGAAGAGTGTCCTGAGCTGTTGGGTCTCACTGTGTTCTGCTGGGAAAGGAACAAGAAGCAGGCTTTTGTGTATATAGTGTCATTAGGTTATGTCTTCTTGGTGCTTAAGACAGAGCAATTTAAGAACATTTTAGGATATGTTCTGTGGCTGTAACTTGATAAAGATTAAGATTTTTCTTGAAGGGGACCGCCGAGTACTTTCCTTCATATTTGGAAATGGAGAATTAACTCTTCTTTCTTTAAAAAGCTTCCTGGAATGGGGATTTCCCATGATAGCAGTGCATGAAGATTTCTAGAACAATAAAGAAAGCTTTTTGGTATTACCCCCCCCCCCCAAAGTAGCTTTTCTCACTTTTCTTATAGTCTTAGGACTTTCCAAAAAGGTTGTGTGTAGGAGACTCTGCTGTTTATTCAGCACATGGTTTTTGAATGCTTCTCATGTGCCCAAGCACTGCTTAAGACATTAGGGATTAGGGATACATCCTTGAAACTACTGACCTCAAACCCTGACATTTGGCATTGTTATGTTCCAGAGACCCAGTCTGCCAAAATTGTAGACCTGACTCCAATGTTGAGAATGTGGCAAAATTAAGATTAAGAAGTGTTATGGTCTTTTATGAATACCGATAGACCTGACTCCAATGTTGAGAATGTGGCAACATTAAGATTAAGAAGTGTTATGGTCTTTTATGAATACCGATAGACCTGACTCCAATGTTGAGAATGTGGCAACATTAAGATTAAGAAGTGTTATGGTCTTTTATGAATACCGATGCAAGGATTTGAGGCCACAAACACCTCTTGAAAGCCTTTTCTTTCTTTCTTTCTTTCTTTCTTTCTTTCTTTCTTTTTCTCTGTTTGGAGAGAAAGATGTTTGTGTTTGAAAGAACAAAGGAAGGCCAGAAAATGAATTGTCTTGTGGGCTATGTTTCAGAACGGCCGGTTTATGGGCGATGCTGACCTTGAGAGACAGAAATTTTCAGATTTGAAACTCAACGGACCCCAGGTAATTGTTTGACTCAAGGTCTGGATGACTTCATTTTTATCTTTTTACTTCTCCAGTCTTTGTGATCATATCAGTGTGCTGGAGTGCTTATTGTAAATACTTATTAGTTCTTTAATTTAGGAACATAAAAAGGTGCTGTTCCAAATTATATATAGTTTTGTTTATTTAAAAAAAATCTTTGGCTTTTATCATTGTGCTCCTGTATCCTCATTTGATGCTTAGGTACTGCAGTTGCTTTCTTGGTAGGAGTGCGGGTGTGTGTGTGTGTGTGCGCGCGCGCGCGCGCTTACCTGAAATCTGACTGAGGAGTATCTGATAAATGACATTAAAACAAATTGAAATATAACTCTTGCTGGGCCTGATGGTGCAAATCTAATCCCAGTCTCTTTGGAGGTTGAGGCAGGAGGATCAAAAGTTGAGGGTCTGCCTGGGAAATTCCTGGAACTTTGTCCCAGAGTAAAAGTCAGAAGAGGGCTCTGGATTGTTCAGTGTTAGGCAGAGTGCTTGCCTAGCCTGCACCAGGTCAGCTACTGGTGCTGCCTACAGCACAGTAAAACCCTCTTGATTATTTTTATTCTCTTTCTAAATCTTAAAAGATCTTTATTGAGTATGCTATTCTCTTGAAGTGTTACTCAGATTAGATTTAACAGCTAACACAGTTTCTATTCAAGTAAGTGACCAGAATGAGAAGTTAAATCTGCTGTTTCTGCTACTAGGATGGTTTGTCCTCTTTCCTTGTCTCGAAATACAAGTTACTACTTTATTGTGATAGGACTCACTATGTAGTCCTGGCTGGCTATAAGTTAGGCTGGCCTTAAACTCACTGATACTCTTGCCTTGGCCTCTTGAGTGCAGTGATTAAAGGTGTGTACTACCATGCCCTGCCATTTACAAGTTTGGAAGAGGACAACTAGTCTTTCTGAAAACCCTGAGGCCAGTGCGAGATGCGAGAAGACGCTCTGTCTCTAGAGCACTAACGTTTCTTATTAGGATGGATTGTTACTACATAGATCTAGTTGTTTCTAAGTCACTTCTCTCTCGTAGGATCACAACCACCTTCTGTATAGCACTATCCCCAGGATGCAGGAGCCAGGGCAGATTGTGGAAACCTACACAGAGGAGGACCCTGAAGGAGCCATGTCTGTTGTTTCTGTGGAGACCTCAGACGATGGGACCACTAGGCGAACGGAGACTACCGTAAGCTGGGATTCGTGTGTCTTAGAGTGATGGGCTATCTGTGGTCTTTAGTGGAGAGTTGACCAGGTGGGTGGGTTCAGGTCGGTCACTGCAGGGCATGTGATGGAGGGGAAGAGAGTGGCGTATGACGGCTGGATCAGCTTCCCACGTGGGTGTCTGTGGGGTGAGAGAGATGTGTAGGTAAAGATAGGAGGTAGAGGTTTCTCTTTTTCTTCTTAGGATAGTGTGGAATTTAAACCTAGATTCTTCATTTCCTTCAATAATTGGTTTTCCTTTTCTCATTCCTTATCTGAAGGTTAAGAAAGTTGTGAAGACGGTGACAACGCGGACGGTACAGCCAGTCCCCGTGGGACCGGACGGACTGCCTGTGGACGCCTCGGTCTCCAACAGCTATATCCAGACTCTGGGCCGTGACTTCAGAAAGAATGGCAATGGGGGACCTGGTCCCTATGTGGGGCAGGCAGGCACGGCAACTCTTCCTAGGAACTTCCACTACCCTCCAGATGGGTATGGCCGGCACTATGAAGACGGCTATCCGGGCGGAAGTGACAACTATGGCAGTCTGTCCCGGGTGACCCGCATTGAGGAGCGGTATAGACCTAGCATGGAAGGCTACCGGGCACCCAGTAGACAAGATGTCTATGGTCCCCAGCCCCAGGTTCGAGTAGGGGGGAGCAGTGTGGATCTGCATCGCTTTCATCCAGAGCCTTATGGGCTGGAGGATGATCAGCGCAGCATGGGCTATGACGACCTAGATTACGGCATGATGTCCGATTACGGCACTGCTCGCCGGACAGGAACACCGTCGGACCCTCGCCGACGCCTCAGGTGGGCAGGAAGAGGGGAAGAAAGGCTCCTTTGTCCAGATGGGGAAGGGTAGCGTTGTCCTCTGAGCTTTCGGGGTCAGTGAGCCTGTGGACACCACTTCCTTTCTCTTCTCCATGGAAGCTCATCACATGTAGACTTGCTGTCTTCCCTTTCTTGTTCTTAGAGCCATTTTAGTTACACTAAGTGGTTTTTTGTTTTTATTTGTTTGCCACTGCTTTTTGAGACAGGGTCTCAATCTGTCCCGTCCCCCAGTCTGGCTACTGTAGTAAAGGAGGACCTTGAACCTTCTAAGTCTTGGGACTACAAGTGTGTGTCACCACAGTTGGTGAGAAAGTGATCTGTGGCCAGGTGATGACTTTTGCTTATAGTTCCACTGCTGAGGAGGCTGAGCTGGGACATTGCAGCTAAGTTCAAGGCCAGTTTGGACTATCCTGTGGCCATTTCTAAATCCAAAAAGTGATTAGTTGTTGTTCTGTGCCCTAAAGAAGAGACTTGGTTGCTATGCTATAATTTTTGCCTGAGATCTCTCTCTTTTGATGATAGAGAACGGAGCACCACAAAAGAGTATGAGGCCCGGAGCCTGGCAGTGCTCACAGTCCTGGTTCTGAGAACTTTTTGAGCTACTTTTTTGTGTTAGAACACAATTAAGATTGTTTAAGGACTGTCCTTGTAGTTCTAATCCTGATGTTTATAAACAGTCACTCTTGACCTCACAGAAGCCCTGGCACTTTGTATTTAGTTAGGGTTTTATGAGGTAACGAGTAGGGAATGGTCCCTGGTCCCTTAGTAATACTCCCAAAGGTCACTAAGCAGCTAGCTATCTGTGCTGAGGGGACTTACTCCTTGGGGTGATCTTTGGGACATGAAGGGTGACTATTTGGATGAGCAGTAGTTGCTTTGGAAGTGCATTTTAGAATGTGATTGATAGATGCACCCTCCCTCCCACCCTCCAACCACCCTCCAACCACCCTCCATTGTTCCTTCTTCCCTTCCCTTTATTTCTGTTGTTGAGACAGGGTATTACTGTGTAGCTCTGGCTAGCTGCTGCCACACAGAGAGAGTGCTGGGATGAGAGGCATGTGCCAATTTACCTGGCTGTCTGGGAGGCTCTTCTTTTGTTTCTCTCTCTCTCTCTCTCTCTCTCTCTCTCTCTCTCTCTCTCTCCCCTCCCTCCCTCCCTCTAAAGGACCCAGTTCAGGCTTTGTGTGCTATGCATTAGTACCTCTGTCATATCTCTTATTTGATTATTTTAAAAATTCTTAGTTCTTGTGTACAAAAAGCATGCTTGGTCTTGGGCTGAAAACATTAGTTTAGAATAAATCAGGGTCTATATTTTCCAAGCCAAGAATTAAGGCAAGATTTATAGTTATCTTGATATAGTGAGGGTACCCTGGCAGCTGTTACTCAATTTCTGTATGTAGGTTCATGACCTTTCAAAGCAAAGGTCTTGGCACTTACTTTTCGAATATATTAGGTAGTATTGGCTCGCCATAAACTGAATTAGTCTGGGGACAGGAGTAGAGGCCCTATTATCTAAGCCTGAGTCACTGACACTCTTTAGACGGCGAGGTTAGCAAATTCAACTCCCTTGTGACTCACCTTTTATGTCTGATGGGGCACCAGCTCTCAGCTGGTGTTAGCTAGCCTGGGGTAGATAGCAGCTATCAATCACTGGGATAGTCTGCCCAGGGAGTGGGACCGGAGTGCAGGTCTGCTTGCTCGGACTTCCTCATCAGCAGAGAGAGATTAGACACAGTTGGGTGTGGATGGCCAGGCCATTCCCTGTTGTCCCTTGAAGTGGCAGTTCACATAGAGAGGGTTTGGGGCTTGGTTCTTAGGTTTGTTCCAGGGTGGCATTGGGCTTAGAAACCTGCATGACTAGCAAAAACATCTTCTACTTCCTGTTCTGGCCTACAAGATCAGTTGCAAGGTCAAACTTAGACAGTGAGGCAGTAATTAGTGGGAAAGCCACTGAACTTGAAAACTCTGCTTCTAGCTATTCCTCTGCCATTATCTATGTAGCCTTAAGCGAGTTATCTGATCATTTGGGCAGTTTTGTTATTTGTAAAAGGAAAGAATTTTTTAAAATATTTTTAAAATTTATTTATTTTTGTTTTATGTGTGTTGGTGTTTTACCTACATGTGTGTCTGTGTGGTGAGGATGTCAGATCCTCTAGAACTGGCGCTTAAACAAGAAAAGTAAAATCTGCTCAACACACACAGCCTGAAACACCGTTCTCTCATGAAGAACAGATTGGTTTCTCTTAAACGTGTCCTATTTTCTCTTACTCAAAGGAAGTCTTCTTTCAGAGAATGTTTAGTAATCTGCTTTTAAAACAACTTCCTTTATTTTGTTTCAATGACAATTTAAATTTTAAAGTGACTTAAGTTTTATTTATTTTTTGTCTAAATGATTTGTCCCTCTATGTGCCTCATTGTTTAATGGTCAGTTTTGGTACCTGTTGGCAGGCCATCTGATGAGGCTAGCTTTCAGTGTTTGCTGACCACAGGGAGGGGTTCTGTGGAACAAACAGCAGTCTTTGGAGAGCCTCACACAATAGATTCTCTTCTCCCTTGTGGCTCCCACTGAGATGACACAGATAATGAGGCTCTTCCTTCCTGGGCCTTATGAATGATGGCGATATGGAAGGCTCCCCCTCTAGTGGTTGATAGTGGTACTGAAGCAGGAAAAGCTGTGGAACATACTAGTCTGGGATGAATTTTGTGTGACGTAATGTTTAAGTTTATACCTCATTAGTGCTAAAGCCAAGTCCTCAACAGTGTAGCAAGAAGCCCTTCATTTTTCCTGATCAGTTTCTCCTTTGTAATTCCAAAATAGGGCAAGGAAAAGCTTAATATGAAATATGTTTAATGGTCTTGTTCTACTAGCTGTTTCCTGTGCATAATGCCTTGTTTCCTGTTCAGCTAGGATTTAAGAGCGATCCTCAGAGCTTCCTCCTTCCTTCATTATTATTATTATTATTATTATTATTATTATTATTATTATTATTATTTTGGAGGGTGGAGGTGGGAGGAGACCGTATAGAATCTTGGTCTGTAGCCCTAGATTGCCGGGAACTTACCCATCTGCCCTCAGGTTTGTGATCCTGTCTCTGCCTCCCCAGTGGTGGACTCAGAAGCCTTGCTTGTTCTCAGGCTTTGTCGGCTTACTTAGGTGACATGGAATCAGTCACCTCGCTTAACTCTGCTGTCCTGGATTTATTTCATTCCTTACAGAGAAGTTAATAGCTGCCACGTCATTCAAGTAAATGCTAAGGCCTCAGGACTTTAGCGATTAACGTTTTCAAGTACGGGAAAAAAGGGAGAGAGAGTTTTAGTCTAAATACAGACTACTTTTAAATTAAAATTGTGACCAGGAAGATGTTTCAGTTGGTAGAATGCTTTCCTCACCAGCACGGGGACTGAAGTTTGAGTTTCGGTGCCGAAATACCTCTGTGATAGCTCACACTGTGACCCCAGCATGGGACGGCAGACAGGAGGGTCCTGGGTCTGCAAGGCCTTCAGTCCAGCTTATCAGCGAGGGCCATCAAGAATGCTTAACATTCACACACAAAATTATTACAATTGACCATACAGAAGAGATATATTATCTCTGTGTAGTCTGGGGTTAATCCTGCCGTGAAGATGATGGGTAACAGGAATGTCCAAGAAGCCTGATTTTAACTGCTTGGTTCTTGGTTCTTTCAAAACTGCAGGAGCTATGAAGACATGATTGGTGAGGAGGTGCCACCAGATCAGTACTACTGGGCTCCTTTGGCTCAGCATGAGCGGGGAAGTTTAGCAAGCTTGGATAGTCTGCGAAAGGGAATGCCCCCACCTTCAAACTGGAGACAGCCTGAGCTGCCGGAGGTGATTGCCATGCTAGGCTTCCGCTTGGATGCTGTGAAGTCCAATGCTGCTGCATATCTGCAGCACCTGTGCTATCGCAACGACAAGGTGAAGACTGACGTGCGCAAGCTCAAGGGTATCCCAGTGTTGGTGGGATTGTTAGACCATCCCAAAAAGGAAGTGCACCTTGGAGCCTGTGGAGCTCTCAAGAATATCTCTTTTGGACGTGACCAAGATAATAAGATTGCCATAAAAAACTGTGATGGTGTTCCTGCCCTTGTCCGATTGCTGCGAAAAGCTCGTGATATGGACCTGACTGAAGTCATTACTGGTGAGTGCTGGGTTGGGAGTCACTTTTTATTAGAGAGGCAGGGATCTAGAGGTTTCCAGTCTATTACCTTTCAATTAATAATTGATTAATTTTGAGACAGGGTCTCTCTGTGTAGCTCTGGCTGGCCTAGAACTCACTATATAGAGCAGGCAGGGCAGGACTTGAACTTGAAAACATTTGCCTGTCTCTGTCTCCCAAGTGCCCCACTATGCCTGGCCAGTCCATTAACTTTTGGTTATAGGTTCTGGAGTAGTGGCCTTTAGGTCAAATCTGCCTCACAGATTTGATTGGATGTCACATGATACATGCAGTAATCTCTGACACATTCTGTATGCTTGTGTGTTTTCTCTTGTTTTAGTTTTGTTTTTTTAATTTTGTATTTATGTGCATTGGTGTTTTGGCTGCGTGTGTGCTTGTATGAGGAAGTTGGGTGCCCTGGAGCTGGAGTTAGAGTGAGCTGCCATGTGAGTGCTGGAATTGAACGTGTGTCCTCTGGAAGAGCAGCAAATGCCCTTAATTGCTGAGGCATCTATCTCTCCAGCCACTTTCTCTTGGATTTTTGAGACAGGGTCTTTTCCTGGCTGTCTTGGAACTATTATGTAGCGCAGACTGTACTCAACCCACAGAGATCCTCTAGTCTCTGCCTCCTGTGTTCTGGGATTAAAGGCATGCACCACCATGTCTGGCACATTCTGTTATTTTTGACCAACTGTAGTAGTAGAGGAGCTTGTTTTCCAAACACAGAAGCTGAATGTCAGTTGCCATTTATTCACAGTCTTATAATTTGTTTTAAATATGTGCCTGTCTTGACTCAACCTGCCTGTTCCATTTAGAAATTTGAGCTTGTAGTCCTTTAATTAGAATGATATTTTCCAGATTGTTTAGGGGGTGATCCATTAGTGTGAATTGAGCACCTTAATGTGGGTCTAATTATAATTACAGGAAGAAGAAAGAAAGATAAATAATACTGATTCTCGATTGGCAAAATATTTTGGCCCCCAGAGGACATCTCCATTGTTGGAGTTGCTTTGGCTATTATAATTTGGGTTGGGGTAGAGAATCCTTGGCATGTAATGAATAAAGGCTAAGGATACTAGTTAGCTGGTAAGCATCCCGCAATAGACAGACAATGTCAGCGCCCACAACAAAGAATTCTGTGGACCACAGTGACAAGTGACAGTGTTGCTGAGGTAGAGAAGCTGGAATAGACTGTTGAGCATGAATTATGGTAAATACTGTTTTGTAAACCTTTATTTCATGCCTGTGTGTCTGTATTGAACTACAGAATAAAATATATCATAAGCAGAAAGAAGCCTAGCTAACACTCCATGGAGTCACGTAGACTCTGTAATGGGCATATAAGAAGGAATAGGACACTGTTCAGACTCCTGTCTTGGGAGCTGGAGAGCCCTCTGATGACTTGTACCTGCCAGGAACCCTGTGGAATCTCTCATCCCATGACTCAATCAAAATGGAGATTGTGGATCATGCGCTGCACGCCTTGACGGATGAAGTGATCATTCCACACTCTGGCTGGGAGAGAGAACCCAATGAGGACTGTAAGCCGCGGCACATTGAATGGGAGTCGGTGCTCACTAACACAGCCGGCTGCCTTAGGTAAGTGAAGGGTTTGTTTTTGAGATTATAAAAATTGAATGCTTGCTGGGCTTGGTAGTACAGGCTTGTAAACCTCTCTGAGACTGAGTTAGTAGCCTGCCTATGCTAGAGTGAGCCCAAAACTAGCTGGGTACTTTGTAACCCTGTCTCAAAAAGGGAGTCGTCTGGCAGCAGGTAAATTGTAGCTTAGTGTAAAGTGTAGCCTGGGTGCGCACACACGCATCCCAGTGTGGACTTTTGTGGAGTGATAGAATGTCTTTCTTTCTTTCTTTCTTTCTTTCTTTCTTTCTTTTTTTAAATTAGAAGTTGAGGGTTTGCTTTTTGTTTGCTCCTTTTATTTTTTGTTACTGTGTTGTACTGAGGACCAAATTCAGGGCATTGCATTTGTTAGGCAAGCTTTTACTCTACTTGAGGCTTCCACTCTGAGCTGTGTTTGACCTCAGCCTACCTGCCTTCGCTGCTTTCTTGTGTGCACCCTGCTTACCTACTCCTGTGTTTACTCCTGCCCTTCTTCCTCCCGCTCTGGTCACTTTTGTTTCTATCTAATTAGGTAAATGCTTGTGTAGAACCTCCCACATCTAAGGTTCTTACCAGTGAGTGCCCTAGTCCCTGTCACAGTTATCTGCATTTCAAGTCAGGCACCTTGTCACTCCCTAGATGTGTACTTCTATGGAATAAGTGACTCTTCTGTCTGGGTTTACTGACGTTTACATTGGCGTTCCATCCCCACAAACCCCCATTTTGTGGTGCTGGGTATTGGACCTGTTACCTTGTATGTACTTGGGCAAGCTTATACCACATAGCTGTATTCCTACCCCTGATTTTTACTCACATGTGAGTGCACAGAAGCACATGCCTGCATGCACACACTTGTGTGTGGTGGTGGAGGAGGTGGATAGGGTTTGCTTTGTAATAAGTCCAATCCGGCATCAGAGTCTCTTCCTGCTGCTGCCTCCCAAGTGCTAGGGATCACAGGTGTGGACTACCATTTGGGGCTGTGGTATACAATTTTTAATTAACTATTTAATGTGTATGTTTTGTATACATATTTTCTATGCACCACCTGTGTGTCTGGTGTCTGATGATGCCTGAAGAGAGGGTGTCAGGTCCTCCGGGGCTAGAACCACCGTGGGGTGCTGGGGATTGACTGCCCTTTCCAGGCCTTGGTATACATTTTTCAACCTGACTGCAAGCTTAAAAAGTTTAGAAGACAGACTAGCAGTCAATTTCCAACTGCAGAACTGTTTATTGTATGAAATAGAAAAGGTATTAAGGAAGCTTTAGAATAGATGGAGAAAGATATCAAAGGATGACTTCAGGGACGTGAGTCATCTTCAGAACTGTGTGTTTTCCCTTAGAAATGTAAGCTCAGAGAGGAGTGAAGCTCGCCGGAAGCTTCGGGAATGCGATGGCTTAGTTGATGCCCTCATTTTCATTGTTCAGGCAGAAATTGGGCAGAAGGATTCAGACAGCAAGGTAAGTTAATGACTGGGTGAATGTTGTTCACAAGGTAACTGTGGTTTAGATCTACCACTTCAGGCTGTCAGATAGTATAAAATACTCACGCCAACCCTTCTCCTTAACATGGGCATTTAGTTTAGAAGAAGAGAAGTTTGTGTGTGTGCAGGTCCACAGGAGCAGCCAGGAGAACATTGGTATCCTTTTCACCCAGGCATTCTCCGCCTTTTTCTTTGGAGGCAAGATCTCACTTTGAGGTTGTATTCTCTGGCTAGGCTGGCAGCAAATGCTCTCTAGCAATCCTGTCTCTGTTCCTATGGCACTGGGTTTACGGGTACATTCAGGACCATGCCTGGCTTGTTGTCCAGCAAGTGCTGTTAAAGAGTAACCGGATGGTCACAAAGATAGTTTCTTCAGCCCCTCCCCTTGAGTAGGGAGAACCTCACTAGATGCTGCGTCACTACATCGCTGCAGAAGCCATTGTGTCTGTAGTTGGACCTTCTGAAGATGGCAGGGGTTTTGAGCACCTTTTAGGATTGCTATTTTAATATTCAAATTATGGAGCCAGAATTTCTTGGAAGTCATTGCAGGCATTCTCTCTTTCAACTGAACCTTTCGTTTGATATCTCTCAGCTTGTGGAGAACTGTGTTTGCCTGCTTCGGAACTTATCATATCAAGTTCACCGTGAAATCCCACAGGCAGAACGCTACCAAGAGGCACTCCCCAGTGTGGCTAACAATACCGGGCCACATGCTGCCAGTTGCTTTGGGGCCAAGAAGGGCAAAGGTGAGTCATAGTTCCTGTTCTTTAATATGGGACAAGGAGGAACACTTAGCTTTAAGGCACTTATAAGTTGTCCGGAAGTCTACCTGGTGAAGACACGTCCTTTTGCTTTGCTTCTCTCCTTGATCTGTATGCTTTGGTGGTGATGGTGATGGTGGTGGTGATGGCGGTGGTGATGGTTGTTAGTGAATTGGCATATGGGACAATGAAGGACAAGAACTCAACTAATCTGGGGCTTTCCTCCTTATTCCTCCTCCTTTGCTTTCTTGTGTTCTCGCCCACGATCCTGTTGACATCTTTCTCCTGCGTTTTCTTCCTTCCCTTCTCTCCTCGCTTTCCACCTTGGTGATGCGCTGGAAGATGAGTGGTTCTCCAGAGGTGAGTGCAGTCTTTTAAGGCGCTTGTCTCCTTCTAATCTGCATGTTTGGGTTTTTTCCTTCCCTTAATTTTCCTTGTGTAACCTTCCCTGTGATGCACGCAGGAAAAGCACTGGAACAAGTGTAGTTCTCCTGGGCTGTGGTCTCGACATGCTGGTCTAGACAGCAGTCTCTGTTAGCAGAACTCAGTTAATGCAGCAAGAGTGGCTATCCTTTTTGTACCAGTCTATTGCCTGGTTTGGGTCCTGTTCGGGCAGCTGTGTGTGGGGTTCCCTTTGGCTCTTTTGATGCTGCATCTCTGAGTTGAAGATTCTGACTGAAGAATGGAAAACTGTTTGAGATGAACTCTTTCCTTTCTTTAAAAGCTTCTTACCAGATTCTCTCTACCCTTCCCCCATTTTTATAGGGAAAAAGCCTACAGAGGATCCAGCAAATGATACCGTGGATTTCCCTAAAAGAACTAGTCCTGCTCGAGGTAAGTTGTCCTTTTTCTCAGTGTGCAGAGATCTGAGATAAGGCTTTTGCGCATGGTAACATGTTTTATGCACTATATTAACAATTCTCTCTCTTGTTGGATTTGAAGTGATATTGAAGGTATTGGGAAAACTCACAGTATTTAATTTCAAGTCAGAAGCTAGGCTGGGTGTAATGGTACATGCCTGCAAACTTAGTACTTGGGCAACTAAGGCAGGAGGATTGCTGTGACTTCAAAACCCGAGTGGGATAGAGGGTGAGAGAATGCCTCAAAAAAGAAAAGACAGACATAGCTAGCTAAGTGGCAAGTGCAGTTTTTTGATCTTGAGTCTTACTATTAGAAGAAATCTCTTTTACAGCTTAGATTTTTGGACCCACTGTATTGGTGAAATAAACTTGCTAGCTTTCCATAAATACAAAAGGTGTTTTCATGGTGGGGAGAATTACTGAGTTAAATCAGAAGTAGTTTATTTGTTTGACAGGTTGAACCATTAAGCCTGATTGCTCAAGGTGAAAACAAGGCTTAAGTTAGCCATGAATACAAGTCAAGGAGGAAGGAGAGAGGATTTAATGTGATGAAACTGATGTATATTCTGTTTTCACCATAGGGTTTGGTTTTGTTTTTGAGATAGGGTCACACTATGTAGCGCTTGCTGTCTGGAAACTATAGATTAGGTTGACTTCAAACGCACAGAGATTCACCTGCCTCTGCCTCCCAAATGCTAAGATTAAGTGTGTATATACTGCTTCAGGCAGCTGGGCATGGTGGTCCGTGCTTGTAGTCCTAGCACTGGAGAGGCTACACTAGTGCTTTAGAAATATGACAGGAAGATGATGAGTTTGAGGCCAGTCTATGTGACATTACAAGACCCTGTCTCAAAAGACAAAATGAAAACTTGAGAAGAAAGAGATGTGGGATGAAGCCTCCGAGTTTGCTCTTGAGTTGATAGGGATGTGGAAGGAGCATAGTGTTGGAGATGCAGGACTGTAGGCAGCCACAGTCTGGTTTGTAAGCATTGATCAGCATTTTCTGTCTTGCCCTTTCTTGTATAGGCTATGAACTCTTATTTCAGCCAGAAGTGGTGCGGATATACATTTCACTCCTTAAGGAGAGCAAGACGCCTGCCATCCTAGAAGCCTCTGCTGGAGCCATCCAGAATTTGTGTGCTGGGCGCTGGACAGTGAGTACCTCTGAGAGAACAGATTTGGAGATAGGGAACTAGGTCATTTGTTTGCTGCCATTTGTAATCTTTTCACCGCTTGCTCCTAGTATGGCCGATACATCCGCTCTGCTTTGCGTCAGGAGAAGGCTCTCTCTGCCATAGCTGACCTCCTGACCAGCGAACATGAGCGAGTAGTGAAAGCTGCATCCGGGGCGCTGAGAAACCTGGCTGTGGATGCTCGGAACAAAGAGTTAATTGGTGAGGGTTTGAATCAGGGCTGGCAAAGCAAAATGTTTAGTTATTGTTGATGTCACCCAAGAGAAGGATTCTTTTCTTTCTTTTTCTTTGTTTCCTGAGACAGGGTTTCTCTGTAGCTTTGGAACCTGTCCTGGAACTAGCTTTGTAGACCAGGCTGACCTTGAACTCACAGAAATCCGCCTGCCTCTGCTTCCTGAGTGCTGGAAAGTGCTCAGCCTGACTGAGGAGGATTCTGTAATCTTCCTTTATGTATCAGAGTGTTGGTGAAAGTTGATGGTTTAGTGGTTCTTAAAAGAGCACAAGGGGGGATGTTTCTTCAAAATCATTCTAATTCTAGCATGGTTATTTGTTGACTCTCTGCTTTTTTCTTTCTCTCTAGGTATTAAGAATTTTTCTTTTTTTTTTTTTTTCATTTGCCCAGGTACAGTTAGGTAGTGGCAGAACCCAAGTTATTGATATTTTTAAATTCATAAGGACTCTGTTCCATTGAATTATCATATAATAATACTGGACATATTGTTTTTATTAGTATATGTGCAGAGACCAGACAGTATATTTTAATGGCCAGTATCACATTGTTGTCTTAGTGCACTTGAGGAAGGAGGAAGGGCAGTGAGTTAATGGCTACCTTGTATTCTTTGCCCCTTTGATATAATCTTACTTAATAATGAAGTTGATTTGTATAGCTAGAAATTGCACTTGACCTGATTTCTGTAAAGGGTATTTTAAGACTCCTCCTAACTATTATATGGCCCCTTCTGGCCTGACTGCCTTTTCTCCCTTCTGGGTTACTTTTGTCTTCTGCTATAGGCAAACATGCCATTCCTAACTTGGTAAAGAATCTGCCAGGAGGTCAGCAGAACTCCTCCTGGAATTTCTCTGAAGACACTGTGGTTTCTATTTTGAACACCATCAATGAAGTTATTGCTGAGAACTTGGAAGCTGCCAAAAAGCTTCGAGAGACCCAGGGCATTGAGAAGCTGGTGTTGATCAACAAATCAGGGTGAGTTTATACTCGATCAGAGCTGGGAGAATCTGAGTACGAGAGAAGAGTTTTCTGCAAGGAGCTGCCCTCTGCTGAGGTTGCTTCCCTTACATTACCCTGTGACAATTTTCATTCTTAATGTTGGTCTCTACATTGCTAATGGACGCATACATCCATTATCCAAAACTATGTCAGTGTTTCAGGCAGAATATATAATTTGGCGAAAACTTTGATTTCACCCATTTTTACATTTTTATGTTCTTGTGCTGTTAGAGTAGTGGTTCTCAACCTGTGGGTCATGACCCTTTGGGGTTGTCAAATGAGCCTTCGCAGGGGTCATCTAAGACTATCAGAAAACAGATATTTACAATATGATACACAACAGTAGCAAAATTATAGTTATGAAGTGTAATGAAAATAATTTTATGATTGGGGCATCATCAGGACATGAACGGTATTAAAGGGCTGTGTATTAGGAAGGTACAAATTAGGAACTATTTTGGAACTACTAGGAACTACTATTTTGGAACTATTAGGAACTACTGTGTTAGAGAGTACAGGTTCAAGATTCCCTGGTCTTGGAGCCAAGCTGTGTATGGTTTTACTTTCCTCCATAGGAATCGCTCAGAAAAAGAAGTTCGGGCAGCAGCTCTTGTCTTGCAGACGATCTGGGGCTACAAGGAGCTTCGGAAGCCATTGGAAAAAGAAGGGTGGAAGAAATCAGACTTCCAGGTCCAACACTCTTGGCCAGCGCTTTGGCTTTTCTTCTCCTTGGTCCTCGGCTAGTGCCTCTGTCTTTTGGTGTCTTCTAAACCCGAGTCTTTCTGTTAGTGAAGACTTTATTGGTACACTGTCTTTGTCCAGTGGTGCCCAGTTCACTTTTGCTTATGTAGTTCTGTCTCTTGATGTTGAATACGCAGTAGATACAGGTGGTGGTGATATACGGCCATTGTGACCCTTCCATGTGCTTACCATTCTCTGATTCTTCTGCCTCTATCCCCCAAGTACCAGCATCATAGATAAGTGTCACTGCCTACCCTCAGATTCTTTTTCTGAAGAGTTATAGTTGTCAGTAGGAACCTAGAAATTTAAGTCTGTCAGAGGAAGAATGTGAGTGAGGGCTTGCGCAGGCGATCACAGAGAAGGAAATCACTAGTCTTTAAGAGCTTCTGAAGCAGGAGGTGCATGGTTAGGAGGAGAGGGCAGAGAGAAGTGGGTATATTCAGGTTTCTATGACATTGGGTTTTCTGTCTGCCTTCAGGTGAATCTAAACAATGCATCGAGAAGCCAGAGCAGCCATTCATACGATGATAGCACTCTCCCTCTCATTGACCGGAACCAGAAATCAGGTACAGTAACCGAGAGTGTTCCCGCCATTGCTTGATGTCTTGTTGACTGAGAAGTGGGGTGTGTGTTTATTTCTACATGAGCTAGACCCTGAAGAGGGGAGCAATGCTTTGCCTCGGGATTCTAATGTGAAAGAGAAGAGGTTTGCACTTATAAATTAAAACAGGCAGGGAAGGGTGTGGTGGTGCGCACCTGTAATCCCAGTCCAGGACTCTGAGGTGGAGGAGGGAGGATCAGTATGTCAAGGCTAGACTTGACTAAGTGAAACTTTGTCTCAAAAGAAAACAACCAAAATCAAAGTATTTGGTGAGCTTGAGTGTGGCTCCTCTCTTTCCCTGTGGACTCAGAGAGCGAGGCCTAGTTTTTCTGTTTAATTCTTTCTCTTTTAAATTTCTGTGTCCTATTGACTGAAGTGCTAGGGTAATTATTAGTGTTTTTCCAGTTGAAAAACTAAACACTCCTAACAACCAGAAAGTCTATTACTTCTAGTACACCGCTATTACTACTTTAGGTTATAGCACTGTGTGTGTGCTTGTGTTTCGTGTTTGTTGGGTACTGGGGATTGAACTCAGGGCTTTCTAGGCAAGTGTTCTATGTCCCTAACTGACTTAGAGCTTGTAAACCACTTTGCCATACATGAATTACATATTTTGTGTTGTATACATACATATACACACACACACATGTATTTCTCTTTCACTGAAAGTATGTGTTGTAACCCTTCTTAATGATTTTGGCTTTTGATTTGACCCATGGCTTTAGTGTGGTGTCTTTTTTTTTTTTAAGATTTATTTATTTATTTAATTTATTTATTTATTTATCTATTGTGTATGTCATATTCTGCCTCCATATATGCCCACATGCCCGAAGAGGATGCCACATCTCACTACAGATGATTGTGAGTCACCATGTGGTTGCTGGGAATTGAATTCACGACCTCTGGAAAAGCGGCCAGAGCTCTTAGCCACTGAGCCATCTTTCCAGCCCCTAGAGTGTGGTGTCTTGGACATATGTACAGATGGCATACAAGCAGTGATGCTTGCTGCTGGTTGCTCAGCATGAATAAGGATAACAGCAAATTGCTGCACAAATTACTTTCATTACCATATACTGTATAAAAAGCTATCTGCACTCAAGAGCATCCTCGATGGAGCTATAGGCACTAGTGTCCCCAAGTGCACATCATTTTGATATGTAGTGCGAATGAGGACGTGTGCAGCACCTGTGCTGTGTGGGAGCTGCTGGGGCTGTCTAGAGGCAGACTGTAGGCCTGCTTATTAGACTGGCTGCTATTTTATTAAAGAGTGCTGCTTTACTTTATGGCGCAACTGAGATGTGATTATTCGGCAAGCATTTCCCAAAAATAAATGTGGAAATCTTATCACTTTGGTTAAAAAAGTAGGGCCAGCTGGGCAGTAGTGACACACGCCTTTAATCCCAGCACTTGGGAGGCAGAGACAGGCGGATCTCTGTGAGTTTGAGGCCAGCCTGGTCTACAAGAGCTAGTTCCAGGACAGGCTCCAAACTACAGAAAAACCCTGTCTTGAAAAACCCTCCCCAGTAGCTAAACAGGTAAACTCACTTCCTTCCACCCTGACAACCTGACTTCCTCCCTGAGAGAGAGCTGACTCCTGAAAGTTGTCCTCTGACCTCCAGATCCATGTCTTAGTATGGATGGACACACACAAGACGTAATAATAGAAAAAATAAAGTGTTAAGAATAGTAATAACAAAAATGGCTTTTATGATTATAAAGTAATGATATCATATAAATGTTTTAAAAATATACATGCATATTTAAATGTGTTAATTTTATGACGTTTGCATAGTTCTGTAAACCATTTTCTTGCAGGGAGACAGTGCCATGACATTCAAAATCTTATATGAGTAAATATTTTATTTAAGGACAAGACAGGGTAACCCATCTATTTTTTCAGGTTTTCTTAAGGCAGCGTCTTGCCATGAGCCCCACAGTTACCTGGAACTCCTGTAGAACCAGGCTGGTCTGGAACTTGCATTGATCCCCTGCCTCTGCCTTCTAATTATGGGAGTGTGATATTAAAAGTTAAAAGAGGCGTACAAAAATGTTAAACAGTGCTCTCCCCACTTTGGTTTTTGTCTTTGAAATGTAGTATTATTATTATTGTATACATGATATGTATTGTGGCTTTTATGTGGAGCTCAGAGGACAGCTCTTTGCAGCTGGTTCTTGCAGGTTTGCATGGTTTCTGGGTGTCAGACTCAGACTGTAAGGCCTGCACAGCAAGTGCTTGGTCTGCTGAGCCACCTTGCCTGTCCATACACAATGCTTTTTAAATTGAAGATGTTTATGATTATGTAATAAATTTATTTCTAAGTGGAATAGATGTTTACATTTCTGAATATAGTAATATGTACTTATTCCACACTGATAAAAGTCCTTTGCACCCTAATTTATTTCCTGTGCGCGCGCACGTGTGTGTGTGATTGGGACTGAATCTAAGGTTTTATTTCTGGTGCCTAACGCTTTATTTACTTTTGGGCCACATTTCCAGTCTAGACTGTCATAAGTTTTAAGACTAAAGGAGCTTTGAGATATACCAGCTCAGGTTGCTGAAGAGCTTTTTGTTTGAGCGTAGGTCCATCTGTGGAGGTCAGGACAGCTTGTGCGAGTCAGTTGATTCCACAAGTTCTTTCAGGAACTGAACTCAGGCCATCAGTCTTGGTAGCCATCTTTTGGCCTCTGCTACGTTTCCTGTGTTTGGGTTTCTATAGGAAAGAGATCAAAGTCTGTGAGGGCTTTCCTGTAACAACTGTAGTTGTGGTTAGGATTTGGCACAGTGTATGTGCTGAGTAAAGCTTTATTTGAATAGAGCTAGGGAAGGATGGCATGCCAGGGAGAAATGTCGTTTATATAGATTGTGGTGTATTGGATTTTCATTTGGATAACTTTCTAATTCCATGTAGATAAGAAACCTGACCGGGAAGAAATTCCAATGAGCAATATGGGGTCAAACACAAAGTCATTAGGTAGGTGATGAATTCCTGTCTAATGTTGCAGAATAGTGTTTAATTGGGGTGAGTAGGTGTTTTTCTGTGTTCCTTTCTCTTTTGAGACAGGGTTTCACTTCACATTGGCTGCTCTTGAACTCAGTGCACTTGAGGCTGATCTTGAGCTCCTGATCCCCTACCTTTACCTCCCAAGTGCTGGGATTACAGATACGATCTCCCCTGCCTGTTGTTTTTATCCCTCTGAACACTCTCACCATTTGCCATCCCTGAAGGACCGTGATTAATAATCTTCATTTGAGAGGCTGTCTGAAAATATAATAAAATCTGATCAATCTGGTCTTTTCTACATTTTTACATGTTGCTGTGGATGAAATGACCTTAAATTTTCTTAAAAAATTTTTTTAAAAAACATCTTTTTATTTTTTGAGACACGATCTCTTTGTGTGTTCCTGGCTCTCCTGAAATTTACTTTGTACATCAGGCTGACTTTGAACTCACAGGTATCTACCTACTTCTGCCTCCCCTGTGCTGGGATTAAAGACCTATGCTACCACGCCTGGCATATTTTCTTTATTTTAGTGTATGAGTATTTTGCTGGCATGTCTGTTTACCATGTGCGGTGCTTCATGCCCTCAAAGGTCAGACCCTGGGACTGGATAGGGGTCGTTGTGAGCCCCCATGTGAGTGAAGGGAGCTGCGTCCAGAGCCTTGCGGCTGCTGAGTCATCGCTCCAGCCCTGACCTTGCACTCTTGGTGCCCCTCTTCCAACATATGTTCTCAGAAAGTCTGGATGTATCCATATAATCTGCCCCGATCTCTCTCTGTTCTTTCTCCCTACCCTCAGTTTAGCTGATTACTTACTGCTTCCTTTTTCTTTTCAAAAAAAAATTATTTATTTATTTATTTATTTATTTATTTATATTTTGGCAGGGTCTCATTGCCCAGGTTAGCTCTGGACTTACAATATAGCTGAGGATGACCTTGAACTCTTGGGCCTCCTGTGTTTTCGCTCTACTCTATTGTTCTTAGGGTCTGCCGTAGCTCAGACGTAGCTCAGACTGTAGTTGAACTCATTGTGTAGCTGAGGATGGCCTTGAGCATCTGTGGATCCACCCTTCATCTAACACTGCATTATTTAAAAGCCTTGGGTGTGTTAAGCTTTCCCCTTTGCTCTTCTAATTTCTTTTCATTCCCCAAGGCTGAACTCGCGTTGTGTTTGCTTTGTCAGTTCCTTGCAGTTGCCGCTCATTTCTCTGTCTTCTCCTCATTTCAGGGCTCTCAGAAGCAGCCTGATCCCTGATGTCACCCACCATGACACCTGGTGTCCTGCACTGTTTTCCTTTTCTTGCTTTTGCAGTGGTGGGAATTGAATCTAGGCCAACCACTCTACCACTGAACTCATCCCTAGTACTGGGTGTGCCCACCGCATACATTATCTTTCCCGTTATATTCGAGTCATGTTTAAATATTAAAGCATCAGTCTTTAATGCTGTGGAGCTTGGGAAACAGCTGACTTCTCTACTGAGGTGCCTAATTTATATACATTGTATGCTACAGGGAATATATTGTCTCTGTTTACCTTTTCCCTCTAGATAACAACTATTCCACACTGAATGAAAGAGGAGACCACAACAGAACACTGGATCGATCTGGGGATCTGGGTGATATGGAGCCATTGAAGGGAGCACCCCTGATGGTAAATCCTTGTTATACACAGCTGTGTCTGTGAGGCTGATAGTATTTTGAAACTGTGTGGTACTTGAAATTGGGAAAGAAAAGAGAAAGGTAATATCATTCTTTGGTAGGTGTTTTCAAGTAGAGGTTTGATACATCTTGAAGTTTCTTGGGGTGTTGTTCATTGACTGTGTTGGAGGAAGTCTTTGCAAGCGTTACTGATGAGACTAACATTAACTAATCTGTTCTGCCATACATTACCCGGTTCTCTCACTTACCTCGAGGGGTCTCACCATTCTACTTCTAGCAGTGTTTGTTTAAAAACGAGATTTCCTAACTGGCACACAGTTAGAGTTCTTATCTTGGCTCTCTTACTAACAAATTGCATGTGTTCACAGCAGGACGAGGGGCAGGAATCTTTGGAGGAAGAGTTGGATGTGTTGGTTTTGGATGATGAGGGGGACCAAGTGTCTTACTCCCCCATGGTATGTCCTCCAGTCACCCCTAAAATGGTCCTCAAGAAGGAGGCCTCTGTGTACCTACTCTTTCCAATCATGCTGACCTGATCAGGCCTGAGACACTGTCTGAGCCCCGTGGGGCCCGAGGATGTCTGCTTCTGTGATCCTGACCTTCAAAGGCTGGGATGCAGCGGGTGATCTGGTTCTCTGCTGTGTGCTGCTTTCCTGCCTCCAGATTTGCTCAGCTGCCTTGTTTTCTTTTAGGTCTTCTGTTCTCAGCCTTATTAACAACCTTCTCTTTCTTTCCCCACAGCAGAAGATTTAACACCACTATGCTGCTCCATCTGGGCTTATAATATATTACTTTTATTTTTTGGTGGTGAAATGGACTGATGATTTTTTCCTTTCTTCGCTGGACTATTGTGCCAACTGCCAGGCTGCCTCCTACCCATACAGCCCAGAGTGGCTGCCTTCATTCCACCAGTTCCCGACATCTTCCACTGAAGTTTAATTGTCCTGTCCTTCCATCCCCTACCTCGTTTCCCCAAGAAACCTGACTCAGCTATTTGCGTATCTTGAGATACTGCTGCAGATTAGCTCTTTTTGCCAGCTCTCCCCGGAATCTTGGCCTGTGTGGAGGGAGGGGAGAGTGGAACTCTTCACTGGAAGCCATGGGAAGAACTGAAAATTGCACGCTGTATATGCAGTATTCAGCACTCTGACAAACTGATGACTTCTAATCAAGACTATCTTTCTGGTGGGGAGGGAACTTTTAATTTTGTTTCGGATAATGGGAAGTGTGAGTTCTTCCCTTATCCGTTGGCTGTTTTTGAAGCCAAGAAGGCTGGAAACATTGGCACATTCCACCTGGCAAGGGCCCTCAAGTAAGTGAGGCACTCCTCAAACTGGGATTAGGAACTCCTGTTCCTCCTGTCCAAGGCAGGGACCACAAAGGACCTACAGACTCCATCTCCTCTGTCAGCTTCAGGCCAACCTTGGGGTGCTGCCCTGACCAAGGCTGTCCTCAACTCAACCCTCCTCTCTTACCCTGTGATGAATCTGCTAATGACCTGGCTGTTTGCAAGGCTATGTGAAAAGAGAATGCCATGGACCACTTTTGGTTTAGAAGAAACGGAGCGATTGTCTGTTGGGGAGAAGATGAGCTTCCGGGAGGAAGTAGAAGGAATGTACATGAAGCGGTTAGTCTGGAGCTGACAGGAAGCTTCAAGCTGGCCTTCCCCACCTTCCCCTCCCCATCTCTCTTCTCTATAGGCTTGTCCCTCCTTCTCCCTTCTCCCCTCCCTGGATTTGTTGGCCAACTACAAGACTTGTACATAACTCCTGCCCCCTTTGCCCTGCTAAGGTAGGAGTTGCCCTGGCTTTGCCTCTTCTTCGTGCCTTTGGCCTGGGGTGCATCTCCTTCCTCTCTTCCACGTGCCTTTCTTTGCCTCTGCAGTCTCATTTCTCATGATTTTGCAAGTTAGATTTTGTTACTTTCTTACCCACTGTTGACCCTCGGTAGCTGAAGGAAAGGAGTGTTGACCTAAGGAACCTCAAGTCCCCGTTGGGGGTTGTTGTAGCCTCTGATTTAGCCACAGCAGGCTTCTGCTTAACAATGTACAGTTGGGACTGAAAATCCCATCCCGATAAGTCTCAAAGTGAGGCGAGTAGTAGGGAGTGCCATGACTCCTACTCCTTGGTTGTCCTCAGTTCCCATCATCTCTGGAAGGTTTTAGGAAACCAAGGGTTTCTCTCCAGTTCTTTAGCCTTTGTTATACCCTTTCCAATTGTAGGGACTATTACAACTTGGAATCTGCTACTATGTGGGGTGTTTTTTTTTTTTTTTTTTTTTGTAAACTTTTTTTTCCTGATTTGCCTTCAATTCCTTAATCTAAAAGCTCTATTCAATGCAACTGGAATTCTTTATCCCTCTTGTCCTGTTCCTTAATATATTGAGGCTATGGGGTAGGAGAAAAGTGCACAGACCACCAACCCCTTTCCCTATGCATTACAACTTCTTTTTAACCTTTTGCTTCCCTCCCAGATCTTCTTAGCCCCATCCATCCCATGTCTTCCAACCCAGTCAACCTTTTCTGGCAATCAGAGCCTCTCCTCCCATGGCCCTCAGAGGACACTGCACAGGGAACCTCCCCCCCACAGACCTGGCTCTATTCTTGGTTTCTCTTGTCCTCCATGCTCTTCCTGGTGCTCTTTCTCTCGGTGGGGTGTGGGTAATAGAATAGCCATGGGCTTTTGGGGACCTTTAACTGTTTTTTTGTTTGTTTGTTTTGTTTTTCCCGCTTTCATTTATAAAAACACTAAACATTCAATTTCAGCAAACCAAAAATCCTACCTTCCCACCGAACACTACTAAGGGGCATGTCTTCTGCTCTGTATCTTCTCTCTCTTTCTTTCTCTCTTGTTAATGCTTTTAAAAACAAATGAGTTTTTTATATAAATAAAGTTTTTAAAGTGTGTATGTGGGAGGTCTGTGTCGTTTCTTCACTTCCAGCTGTATTTCCTCCCTCCTTTTCATCTTGGTTATTTTGGTGTCAGTGTTCTTTTTCTTTTCAGAGCTGCAGGAAAAAGGTTGTCTCAGGATGGGCTTACTTACGATTTGGTCCCAACTCTTATCAAGGAACATTCTTTGGAACACTCCCCACCCAGAGTCTTAAAACAGGTTACTCACTGGCTGAAGTAGAGCAGGGGAACTTAGTGCTAATAGAGAAAGAAACTGCGCGTGCAGACTGATGGCTCCTCATTCTCTGGGCTTTCTCACATCATTTGACAAGGCCCTCTGAATACATGGCTCTTTGGAACAGAACACACCGAATCTTGAGGGTTAGAAGCTAGCAATCCCAACTGCCACCTTAGTAAATGCTCCTCTGCACAGGTGCACTAATCACAGGCCATGTGGAGTTGGTCAGGCTATTTGATAAGATATCCTGACAATTGTGTACAACTGGATAAGAGAAACCAGATCAAGGGGAGTTATCTTGATGGCAGATGCCAAAGATCCAGAGTCATGGGAAGACCCTTCTCCAGGCCCTCAATATGCTCTCATTCGATCTAAGAGCTCAAGAGGGTTTGTGTAAAATACTTTCTGTATGCTCACATCTTCAGTTAAAATCGTTTGGCTGGGGCTGGAGAGATGGCTCAGAGGTTAAGAGCACTGATTGTTCTTCCGGAGGTCCTGAGTTCAATTCCCAGCAACCACATGGTGGCTCACAACCACCTGTAATGAAATCTGGTGTCCTCTTCTGGCCTGCAGGCATACATGCAGACAGAACACTGTAAACAAAATAAATATTTAAAAAAAAAAATCGTTTGGCTGGCCAGGATCACCACATTATACTAGATTTTAAGTCTGAGAACTTTTTTGGGCTTATGAAACCAGGCCACCCCAGCATGGTAGCTATGTACATTAAGGCTTAATTTTCACTTATACCTGTAGTCTTAGATCTGAAGAATAAAATAATACCAACTCAAAACCATAGAGTTTGCTCTGCAGCAAGGTTGATTTTCACCCTGGCCGTTGGTATTGCGGTAAATAGAAACCCTACTGCAGACCAGCCCTAAGCTTGTGGTCCTCCTGCTGTGTCCTCAGTGCTGGGATTATAGGCACATATCACCACGGTCAGCTACACACGTATTTTTCAAAGATCTAGATCGTAGAGTCCTGGTGGTGCGTACTGCTTGCTAATCCCAGTACTCTGGTGGCAAGCACCAGCCTGGGCTACATTGCAAGATGGCCAGCCAATCCTTCGGTTTATTCGTGCCCATACCTACAATGAAATGTTGAAGTGATCGGTGTCTGAGAGCCCTCCCTATATGTTAAGTTTCTTTTGGTTTGTTTGGCTTTAAAGACAAAGCCTCACTGTAGCCCTGGCTGACTTAGAACTCATTATGTAGATGGATTTGATCTGGAATTTGTGGCAGTTCTTCAGCCTTCGGCTCCCAGGTGCTTATACCATGACGTCTGATGTTCTGGTAAGTTTCTTGACAGGCTTAAAGTGCTTTTGAGGCCTCTTAATACTTCTTGCTCATACTAACATTTGGAATTTGTTCCTTTGTGACTCTTATTAATAGTTTTATTAGCTTTTATTTTTGTTTTATGTGCATGAGTGTTTTGCCTGTATGAATGTCTTTTGTATCACATGCCTGCAGTGTCCAAAGAACCAGAAAAGGTGTTGGATCTTCTGGAACTGGAGTTAACAGTAGATGGTTGTGAGCTACCGTGTGGATGCTGGGAACAGAACCTGGGTGCCCTGGAAGAGCAGCCAGTGCTCTTAACTGCTGCACCTCTTAGTACTTTTTAAGACATATTTTTCATACATATATATGTTTGTGTATGTGTGTCTGTATGAGTGTATGCTAGTTGTGTGGGTGCCCTAGGGAGCCAGACAGGGTACCAGATTCCCCTCAGAGCTAGAATCACAGGCATTTGTGAGCTGTTAGCTGTGGTTGTTTGGAATGGAACTTGAGTCCTCTGGACACAGAACAGTTAAGTGTTCTTAACTGTTAAATCATCTCTCTGTTCCCCTTAGTTCTGTTTTAGCATTGTAGAATTGGTAGCTCTAGTTTCCCAGCCCTAAGCAAGTACATGAGAATTACCTGGCCTGTTGGTTGGCAATGTAGGTTCCAGAACTGACTGGTGAAATAGAACCTCTGATTCTCGCGTTTGGGAAGCTGAAGCACACCTGCTACAAGTTGGAGGCCGTCCTGGGCTATCTTGCCAGAGACTTACCTCAGAAAATAAAACAGGCCACCTTTCCCACTCACCCCCAGGCTTGCTGAAAGATGAACCTATAGCTCTGAGATAGAGTGCCTGCCTGCGGGCACAAGGACCATGGGTACTATGCCAGCACCATGACATTCCCACGTTGCACTCTGGAAATTGATTCATAGGTTGGTCTCGGGAATCCGAACCTTGTAAAGTGACCTAGGTTATGTGATAGATGTTTACTTTGAAACCTTGGTCTAACACACTTGCTTATGTTCCATGGGAACCTGGGATGACGGACTCACTCTTGGCAATAGTAGTGAGTATGGATAGTGTGGTGGTGACCACAGGAAGATTATCTGTAACAGGAAGCGTTTGTTTCCGAGGAAGTGCAGAGGCTGTGAGTCCTGGTACTCTGTCCTGCAAATCATCCGGGTAATAATTCCCAGGCTGCCGAGGGCAGGCTGGCCCTGAATATGGTGCCCTTTAAGGCAGAAAGAGTGTCCTGGATTATGAATTAATGAACTACTTCTGTCTACAAAAAGGTCCTTCAACTAGAGAGCAAGTGGCTCTATTATCCAAAGCCATAGAGGTCAGGTATGAAAATGAATCATTCCAGAGATAGGGCTTAGTTCAAGAAAACATAAACATGAAAGAAATAAGATACTGCCTGGAGCCAACTTCTTTTCATAGAACAGGCTTCTTACCTTTCCTGCTGTGTAACTCTCCCTTTAAAACATTAGTTCTTCAGCTATTCCAACCAGAATTTCCGGCAGATAGAAAGAGAGTTGGAGAAACAAGGTAGATAATTGCCATTGAGGACATCTGGGGTCTGTTTGCTTTGTGAGAGTTGTGAGTTTTCATTTGTGTAGTGTACAGTGGCCAGGGCCAACGAGCCACAAGTGAACTTTGCCCAGAGTTTTACCCTGCTGCTGTGACTGTAGGAATTTCAAGCATTTTTATGAGCCTGTGACAAGTGGTGTCTTTCTAGTACTTGAGAGTACTGTGCTGGTCTCTATTTCTGGTTTTGTTGCAGCAAAGGCCAGCCACTTCCACCTTTGAAGACACAAAAGCTGTCTTGCTGCCATTCCTGGGTATCTCTAGTACTACTGGACAAGCAGTCCGAATGCTGTGATGTGCCTGAAGAAAAGGGGGTGGGTGGACCCTCATTGTGTTCCAGTCACTTTCTATGCACTTCCTTTCTTCATCTTTTTGTTGTTGTTGTTGTTGTTGTTGTTATGACATTTTCAAACAAATAGGTGATGGTCTTCACCTATCTTCGCCGTCCCTGTGACACTCTTGTCTTCATCTTAATCCTTTTAGGATTGGTGTTGGCTCCTTTTTTGCTATTCAGACTTTTGAAGTATGGTGAATTAGGATTCCCTGAGACTCCTTTGAGCAGAGGGAAGTAGCATACTAGATAAACATTAAAAAAAAAAAAAAACTCACCCCTGACTTGTTAGAATTGAATTCTGGGCTTCACATGTTAGGCAAACACTCTTAACACCGAGCTACATCTAGCTGTGTTTTTAAAAAACAAAAAACTTTTAACACACTGCTGAAGAGGCACAAAAGAAAGCTGATCTTCAAAACAAAGCTAAGAGTGGGATCCTTGCAAGGATCTGATAAAACCATCTTTACTCAGTTATTGCCAAGCACAGCATACTTTAAACTTCTAAGGAATGTGGGAAAGTGGATAAGGATTCCTCTAAAACTGAATACCCTTAGCATAGAGATGAATAAATACTCATGGTCATATGGTTTGCTATGCAAACCTTGTGACCTGGATTCAATGTCTGGAACCCATATAAATGTGGAAGGAGAAAACTGCCCGCACAAAGTACGTGTACACAATACACAGCAACAAATAACTTGTCTTGATCTTGATGATAGGTAGGATGGTTTGCAGTCCAAATTTAGCTACCTGTATGAATTTCAAGTGGTACCTCATTGACCATAATTCCATATGGTTTCCAGAAGTCTGTATGTTTGCTTCAGGGTTCAGAAACAACTTTCATAGACTTCAGCCATGTGTTCAAAAGCTACGCATGGCAGCAAAGAGCAGTGAAAAGGAAGATGCACACGCCAGTACTTCAGTTTCGCTGACACTAGCGTGGACTATGACAAGACATGGATTAGGGCCAATGAGTTCCGGTGCAGTGCAGATCCAAGAAGATAGAATGTTCAAAGCCCTGGTAAGTGATGTGAATGTAAGCTTTACATAAAGGTGACATGTAATTAGGAACTGGACAGAATGATATCAGAGTGCTGGGCAATGCCATGCATGTTGAAGGGGGTTAGAGCAGAATTCTTGGATTTTTTTATTTGGGAGAAAAGTAAAGATACTGATCAAAACTTTTGTGAAACTAAGTGAGCTTTAACTGTTGAAAGAATAGAGATAGAACACATACCTTCCAAAGAGAAGCAAAAGGACCGAGGTGTAGTTAAAGTTGGTACCTCAGCTGATGGAATGAGCTAGGCTGAAAAGCTGCAGCAAATGAGGAAATGTGTGCGTCATCCCATGCTGAGGTTGCCGTGCAACAGGTGAGTAGATGTGTGCAGTGGAGACAGGGAAGACGTCGGAACGTTTCCAGAAAGGCAAAGTTACCTGAAGTTTCAATAGCTGCCATGTGAGCTAGTCATATAAACTCAAAGACAAGGGCAGGACAAAAGACTTCATTCGATTCTTGCCACCTCGTTTTTCTAAACTGCTGACAGTACAAAAACCTAGCCTTCCAACTTCTGGTGGCTTCTCTTGCTCTCTACTTTATTTCGGGGGACAGTCTCTCCCTGGCTGTCAGGTGAGCTCCTGGGATGTACCCACCTACATTCCCTAGTGCTGGGGAGATACATGGGATGTTACATGAGTGTGAGAGTCTGGACTCCTGTCCTTATGCTTGCCTAGCCAGCACTTTCCTGCGCCCATGCGATGTACCTTCTCTCAGAGACTGCTGGCTTCTAGGAGAACTAATGAAGAGCCTTTGTTCGTCGTTTCCTAGGCTCCATGGTCTTTCTCAGGGCCTTTAATTTAAATTTTGGAATGCTGGTGCTTCATCCCATGAGACGCATTTGTAATAGACACTGTCCTACTTAGAACCTATCCATGGTGCTTAGCTTAGGTTCTACTTGAGCTCAAGATGTGCCTGTTCAAATGCTGGTTTAATCCTCTTTTGTCTTTGTTGAGGCTAGTGTCTGAGATCTAGCTCATGGACTTTTGAGATCATTCAGAGTGATAAGATGTATATATAGAACTACTCAGCCCCAGTTTAGGCTCTGGTGCCTTGGCTTTCTGAGTTCAAATTCTCACTGTCACAGCTGTACAATCTCTTGTGTGTTTCTTTATATTTCTTTTACTCAGTGCTAGGAATTGAACCTAGAGCCTTGCGACCACATGCCCAACTCCCTTCGGTAGATTTCTTAATCGCTTGTGTCTCTCATTGTGGAGCTGAATAGAATGTATGATGAAAATAAAATGAGGTTATGAGTGAAATTGCACTTGGTACAGACCAAGTATGCTATTATTATTATGTATTTGTTTATACTAGTTAGATGATTATTTTGCTGAGTTATGTCCAGCTACGCAAAGGATGATTTCAGCGGTAACCCACAGTGACAAGTACTGTGCATGTTCAGCCCCTGGTTTAGGATAAGATGACAATTATTTGATGGATAGTTTTACTCCTTTTTTAAATTATATTTTTATTTTGTTTTTTTTAAAACAATTTTATTTTACATACCAATCCCAGTTCCTCCTCCTCCAGCTTCCCCCACCTCTCCCCCACCTCAATCCCCTCTACTCCTCAGAGAGAGTAAGGCATCTCATGGGGAGTCAACAAGATCTGCCACATCACTTGAGGCAGGACTAAGGCCCTCGCCCCTGTATCTCGGCTGAGGAAGGTATCCCACCATAGGGAATGGGCCCCAAAAAGCCAGTTCATGCACTAGGGATAAATACTGGTTCCACTGCCAGTGGTCTCACAGACTTCCCAAGCCACACATGTGGATGGCCTAGTTTGGTCTTGTTCAAGTACCCCAGCTGTCAGTCTGGAGTCTGTGAGTTCCCACTAGCTCAGGTCAGCTGTTTCTGTGGGTATCCCCATTATGGTCTTGACCCTTTTGCTCATATTATAGCTCCTCCCTCTCTACGACTGGACTGGACAGTGCTTAGCTGTGGATCTCTGCATCTACTTCCATCAGTTACTGGATGAAGGTTCTATGATGACAATTCAGGTAGTCATCAATGTGCTTACTTAAGGCACCCTCTCCACTATTGCTTAGATTCTTAGCTGGGGGTCATCCTTGTGGATTCCTGGAGATTTCCCTAGTGCCAGGTTTCTCACTAACCCCATAATGACTCCCTCTGTCAAGATAGCTCTTTCCTTGCTCTCCCTCTTTGACCTTTCCCAACTAGACCTTCCTGATCCCTCATCTTCTCCTCCCCCTTCCCTTCTCCTCTCCCCACTCCTCCACTCTCCTTACACCCTGCACCCCACCCTCCATGCTCCCTGTTTCCTTGGAGATCATGTCTGTTTCCCCTTCCCAGGGTGATCCAGGAGTTATCCTCCTTCCATCCAGGTCCTATTCTAAAAGTTAAGGTTTAGAGATTACTTTGTGGCAAGGCATCTTGCCACAGGTGGAAGCATCTATTAAGTCTTGTAGTACTCTTTTTGAACAGACTAGAAAAAGACTGTTTATTTTTTTTGGAAGATACCAAAGATTTTTTGGATGTCTGAATCCTTGGAAGGTAACCCAAATGCAGAGCCTATGAGAGCTTTGAAAAGATTTAGTTGCATGAAGTCACATAAAAGGCTACATATATTTGTGAAGAACATTGCTGTATGCTAGAACTTATTCCTGTTATAGAGGTTGTCATGAGCACAGACCCTCTTCCTTAAGACACCTTAAGAAGAAGAATTTGAGACAGTAATGCTTCCCAGATCACTGTTACAGAGAAGAGTAGTGTGGGAAAGATTGTGTGATCAACTACAGGAAGCTGTATAATTTGGTCAAGAAGTAATGATAGGTTAGACCACTAGGGCATATCATTACAAAAAGATTACCAATGCAAGGTGTATGCAATAATGATAGTAATAGCTAATGTTCCCCCTGCTTTCTCTTCTCCTTCTTTCCCCGTCTCTGTCCGCCTCTCCTTTCCTCTCTCCCTCTAGACTTGAATTTGAGGCTTTCGAGTGATCTAAGCAACCTCTGGACCATCGAGTTGTATTCATAGCCCAGTTTTACTTTTGAGATGGAGTATCACTAAGTTGCAGGCTGTCCTTGCAGCTGTGACCTTCCTACTGAGTCCTGCCTCGTATCTGGGCTACAGACCTGCACCCACACACCCTGCTGGTTCTGTGTAAGACACTGTTTGAAATCCTTTGTATATAGAAGGCAATGACATGAACATGCAATACAAAATACTCCTAGGCTTTGTATTACAGGCTTTATTCCTGCTCAGTATTCATTGCAGCTTGATTATTCATGTCTTAGAGATAAGTGAGATTTGAAGTGGTTAGCTCACTTGCATGAGGTCACATTTTCATTGGGTCTCATGTGCCCCAGACATTCCTGGGACTCACCATGTACCCGAGGCTGAGTCGTCACCTCCGAGAAATGGGATTATAAGTGTGCGCTATTGTGACTGGCTTGGGGTGCTAGGAATTGAGTGAGAGGGCTTCATGCCTGCTAGGCAAGTGCTCTACCAACAGAGCCACATCTTAGTGCCATGCTTGGTCTCTTGAGAGAGGATCTTGCTGCCCTGCAACTTGGTTTAGACCTTGAACTTGAGGTGTAGTTCTCATTCCTCTACCTAACAGATTCTACCACCATGTCCTATACTAAATCCTTTGTTTTTTAAAGCTACCATTGCTTGAGATAAGGCGAATTAATGGAACACAAGGCGAGGCACTGAGGATGTGTTAAGGATGGTGTTTGCCATGAACTGAAATTGGAAATGTGTTGAGTACAGGTGACTAGAAAAGGTTTACGTGTAAGTAGAATGTGACGCTTAGTGTGTACGTCTCTAATCCCAGGGAGAGGCAGGAGAATTTTAGAGTTTAAGGCCAGCCTGGGCTACCTAGCAAGATCTCATTACCAACCAAACACTAAAAAAATAGTTGGAGGTGTCCAAAACACTGAGGCGGGAGTGTGCAGTTAGTTGGGTATGTGTAGCGCTCGAGAAGGCTGGATCTAGACAGATTTGCTGAGCAGCCTTTTGTGGCGCTGTATGAGTTCCCTAAGAGCAGAGGTTTAGATTTAAACTCTGGTTCTCTCTGTATTCAAGTGGATGAGATCCTGAAAATGGGAGCTAGTCTTCATCCTGCAGAACCGTGAGGTTCAAGCTTTGGGATGATGATCCGTTTCACCGTTATCTGAATGCAATGCCTTCCCCTAGTCTTGTTCCACTACATTGATCTGTGGTCTAGAATCCCAAAGGGAATGATTTTAATCTCTGTTTAACTCTCTTTCCCTTGGATATAAACTGGGGTTTAGAATTCTGAAAGATGAAAATAGGGACATCCATGTACCATGAGATACAGTGTCCTGGGCTGTCCTCTCTTCCTGTTCTCTCTCGCTTGCTCTGTGATCCCCACCTATCTTTTCATTTCTCTCCCACTTTCTCACCAGTGGAAGGCTGGTGTGGGACTCTGACCTCTGCTTCATCTGAATCCCAGCAGACTACTGCCACAGTTCAAATGTACAGGGCTCAAATGGGACCAGTGTAACTGTAGCTGTGTCCTTACCCTGTAGCTCACCACTGCAACACCTCACACAAGGTGGGACAGCTCCAAACATGGCAGCACCTGGTAACCACCAGTGATGGCCGACACAACCTAAGGGTGCCCTCTGCTGCCAGGGCCCATCACCAGCTGAGTCCTGGCCTCCTGCTGAGGGCATGCATCTTCAGGATGTCATCCCAAGTCCATACTACTTTATATATCGATTATTTTTGCAGAATTTTGGCTTAGAAGCTAATGTAGTTTTGTGTTATAGAGCAAAAGCCTCTCTATCATGCATGGTCTCTTGAGTCTAATCCCCAGGCCTGACACAAATTCTTTCTTGTAAGGATTTACAAAAAACATGGCAGACAGTAGAGTTAAATTTTTCCTTCTGTGCCACTCTTGTCCTTTGCTTTCAGGCTCCTCTCTCAGTGTTCTCACAGCGCAAATCTGCTTAGAACAGGGGCTGCACGCACTCTACACATCCCGTAGTCTGTTTTTCTCCTAAAATATCCCGTGGACATCTGCACAGGTGATCTCATGTGCTCTCCGTGTTCTGTTAGTCTGTGTCACACTTATGTAGGCCTGTTAGCCTCCTGCTTCTGAAGCACCTTTTGTGGAGCCTATGAGAACTGTAGGCTGCACCTCAGGAGACTGTTCTCCCGCAGTCTGGGGCCCATGCTCCTCTGGCTAGGATGAGCTGGTTGTGACCATTCTTGCTCACCTCTTTACAGTCCATCTTGCTAGCCCCTTTCCTTCCCTGCCCAGAAGGTTGGAGAGGAAACCTGCTTCTGTTCTATGTCCCCAGCCAGAGATATTAAGCATCCTTCCTTCCCTTCTTTCAGAACATACCAAAGGGAAATTTTTTTCTTTTAAATGTTTATTTTTATGTGTATGGGTGTTTTGTTTGCATGTACATGTCTGTACCACAGAATCCAGAAGAGACTTTGGATCGGTTATAACTGTAGTTATCCCTTCTAAGCTGCCACATGGGTGCTGGGAATCAAACCCAGGTTCTTTGGAAGAACTGTCAGTGCTCTTAACTAGTAAGCTGTCTCTGAATCTTAAAGAACAAGATACCTAAAATGTGCTGCTGTCTACTTCTAACCTGTGTCCGATGGAATCCTTAGGAAGGACTGTGGCTCATCCCAGTTCCCATCAGTCTTCCGTGTAGTTTTGAGGTCTTGTGCTCTTCTTGCCTGGCATGGCTAGTGCCTGACCTCATACTTTGGTAGCCTGGTTCCAATTCTACTTTTTCTTCCCACAGTATCCTTTATGGTAAGTCATAGCTCAGTAATGATGATTCATTCCCAGCTGCTTCATAAATTGCATTATAATAGAACTATTTAAGAAAAATGACCTTGAGCTGGGCTCGGTGGCACAGGCCTTAAATCCCAGCACTTGGGAGGCAGTGCCAACAGATCCTAGTGAATTTGTATCCAGCCAGGTCTACATGGTAAGTTCTAGAAGAGCCAGAATTACAGTGAGAGACCCTGTGTATAAAAAGAGAAAAAGGAAATGACCTCTTAAATGAAACCCGACTTCTTTTTAAAAAAAATACTTATTTTTATTTTGTGTGCATTGGTGTTTTGCCTGCATGTCTGTGTGATGGTGTCTGATGCCCTGCAACTGAAGTTATAGACAGTTGTGAGCTGCCATGTGGGTGCTGGGAATTGAACCTGGGACCTTTGGAAGAGCAGCCAGTGTGTTCTTAACTGCTGAGCAATCTCTCCAGCCCCCCTTCTTTCATACTTCGTTTTCCTGCACACATCTGCCCAGTAACCACTTGATGCAGATGCTTGGGCTTAAGGCTCCTCCTGTTTCTAAGAATTCCAGTTCTGTGGTGGAGGCTGTAAATTAAGTCAGTGAGGTAAGCGCTATTGTAATGATAACCTTTGAAGGGCAGCCAGCCAGCCTTGAGGTGTACTAAGATCATGCAAGGGTAGCTAGAATTCTGTTCCTTGAAGATTTGAAGTCAGATGGAATACCGTGCAAAACTATAGAAATGTAAATAGAATATAGTTCACTAGGCACCAAGTAGGCAAGAGGAATTTCTCTTTGTAGAAACATTTCGTCTATAAACGAAGTTATCAAAAACAAATGTCATTATTGTGGAGTCCCTAATAGCTGGATCTTTAGGCACTGAACATCAATGGTCTGTATCACGAAAGGAGATATCACCCATGAAGTTTAAAAAAATTTGAGGGGAGCTGGAGAGATGGCTCAGTGGTTAAGAGCATTGCCTGCTCTTCCAAAGGTCCTGAGTTCAATTCCCAGCAACCACATGGTGGCTCACAACCATCTGTAATGAGGTCTGGTGCCCTCTTCTGGCCTCCAGGCATACATGCAGAAAGAATATTGTATACATAATAAATAAATAAATAAACATTTAAAAAAAAATCTGAGGATGTGGCTCAGTGGTGGAGTTCTTGCCTCACATGTGTGGGATCCTTTGTTCAATACCCAAGCACAGCAAAGAAAAACTCTTCTCCTGAGTCTGATCAAGCCTCTAGGTCTATTTAACCAGAGATAAGATAAGGAAAATACTAAACTATGTCATCAAGATGACCCAGTTTCTTTCATTAATTACGATAAGAAAAGAGTGTAGGAAGATCTATAGATTGTCAGATTGCAGTCTCAATGAATGCCTATAAACCCAGCACTTGGGAGAAAGGGAGGAGGGTCAGGAATTCACAGGTGTTCTCAGCTACAAATCAAGTTCGAGACCATCTTAGGCTACATGACACCATATTTTAGCCATGCCCTTCTATCAAAAGAGGACAATTTATGAGATAACTGAACATTTACAGATTTTTAAAATGCTTGTTACAAAGGGGTGATTGTTATTCTTTAAGTGTGAATTTGTAGATTATAATCCCCCCTTTGTTTTGTATTTTCTGCTTTTTGAGACAGTATTGTTTACTGTTTTGGTTTTTTTGTTTGTTTGGTTTTTATTTCTTTTCTCTTCTTGTTTGTTCTTTGAAACAGGGTTTCTCTGTGTAACAATTCTAGCTGTCCTGGAACTAGCTCTGTAGACCAAGCTGGCCTCGAAAAAGAGAGATCTGCCTGCCTCTGCCTCCTGTGTGCTGGGATTAAATACAACTTTTTAAATGATTTATTTTTACTTTATTTTATGTGCATTGGCATTTTCCTGGCATGTGCATCTGTGAGGATGTCAGGTCCTCGGGAGCTGAAGTTGCAGACCGGTGTGAACTCCCCTGTGGGTGCTGGGAATTGAACCTGCCTCCTCTGGAAGAGTGGCCAGTGCTCTGATTCTTAACCACTGAGCCACCTCTCCAGCCCCTGTCTTATTGGTTTTGAGATACAGGATTATAAAACTTCAAAACAAAAACAACCCATACTGGACTTGCTCTTGCTCTGTAGCTGAGGATAACTTTGAACTCTTGATGCTCTTGCCTCTAAACATAAGAATTGGGATTATAGGCATAAGCCACTATTGAGATAAAGTCCCAGGCTGGCCCTGAACTCAAGAACCTCCTGTCTCTGCCTGTCAAGTGCTGGCATTAGATATGTGTGCCACCATACCTGTCTGATTGCATCTGTGCAATTCCAGCAATGAACTGGAATGCTCATGGGTGAGAAACCACGAGGGGGAAATTTGTAAATACTGTGGTGGAGTGGATGGGGTAGAAAGGAAGTGTGAGTGGCTATGGGCTCATCATTAGAGCTGTTATACATATGTGGGAGTGGGAGTTTTAAAGAATATATATAGTATTTCATCTGCTTTTTATGTGGATTTGAGATCCCTGTAATAATAACGTGAATTTGACTGCTAGTGTCTCCACGCAGACATCAGGAAACAGGGTCAAAACAGGGGCAGCAACAGCAGAAGTAGGTTTGGGTTATATGTTTCTTTCCCTGCCAACTGTAGGCAGAGGGTAGGTTTCAGATTTCCATGGGACTGAGGGTCTGGGGTAAGGAATTCTGAAAGCGGTAAGGAGAGAGGCGGAACCAAGGAGACTCCCTGTCACATTTGAACAAGAACAGCCCTGCTTCTAAGTTTTATTAAACTTGGCTTGTTGGTAACATTTCATTTATAAGCATGACTGTAGAAGACTTAAAAAAATTCTTTATGGCTATTGATGCATCATTTGGATATTTTAAAGACTGTTGCTTGAGCTATATACTGCTGAAAATTATAGTAGAGAAAAGACAAAGTAGGAAAATTGGTCACAAGACTATTACAGTATTACAAATGAATGAGAAGTTTGTCTTGAGGGGGAATTCACTAATCAAGGTTAGGCCCAGGAGGTAAATTTATACCTAGTAATCTGTTTCTAGGCAGGGCGAGGGAGGTGTGGAAATGTGCTCAGTCTCCAGACACCACACTCTGAGCAACTCCCTCCTGCTGTTGACAGAACCGTTTTCTGTGTCTCAGAGTCTGAGTCAGTAATCTTGAAGATGGGTTTCTGTGCACCGCTGACGGATCAGGTTGGAAGATAGGGAATGATGATGCCTGGTGAGCAGGCTTGCAGCAACTTCTCCACCATAATTGCTCCTCTTCCAGCTGTGGCTGCTTCTCATCCACACCACACCTTCTTAATAGCACTGTACCTTTAAAAGAAGTAGTCCTCTGCAGATTTCCGTACATGGTACAGTGTATCTTGTAACAGTTACCTCCACACCTCTTCCCTCTCCCCAAACCCACTATGAATTATAGTTGCTTACATTCCAGACTCCAAGACTCCAGCAGGTGACCATCTTTTCCTTCTCTTCAAACTGGAAATCTTTCCATCTTGGAAAAGCCGTGGCCATGTTAATCTGCCTTGTCACTAAAGTCTCTTTGATCCCTGTGCCTTTTTTAAAGGCACACTCATGGGACAAGCTGCCTGCGTCTAGTGAGGATAAGCTGTCAACACTGCACGCTCTCCTCTGTTCCACTCTGTCCCATAACTGTGTGTATATTTTAATTTTTGCTTTCCCTCCAACTCGATCCTTGAGGAAGGGTCCCTCAGTTCTGAACTTCTGATTTGTTAAGACAGTTCTTAGCATTCTCGAGTTATGGAACACCTTGAGAATCTGATTGACAGTATTTCTGCAACTTCTCTAGAAAAATGCAGACATGGTGTTTTACCTACAATTTGAAAGTTTAAATCTGTGCTTCATGCATCAGGAAAACCTGGGGGCTATGGGGTTGCTTGGTTAAAATACAGTATTCCCTTTTAAATTTTATTTATTCTTTGAGAATTTCTTAATTTATACAATATGTTTTGATCATATCTACCTGCTACTACCTCCTGTAACTTCTCTGGGGTGCGGTAGGGATGAGGGGGAGCTGTATTCTTGATCTGACTCCAGATTGGTTAACAGAATTTCTGGTGGTAGAAGCAGCAATTCAAACGATAATTCTCAAGCACACCAAAGTGTCAGAAATTCTCCTCTAAAGACTCGGCTTGTTTTGATGCTCTATCTTGTCTTCCCCTCCCAGCTACTTGACCCCAGCTGCAGGAGTTTAGTGTCTGAAGTCTTGGTCCTCCTCTGAAGGGAACACCATTTCCTTTAAGGCTAGGGTATGAAGTGTCTTCTCAAGGAAGCCTTCGAGTCTGACTGGTTCTGCATCTACACACAGTTTTGAACCTGGGAGCTGAGCCCTGTTCTGGGTTGCTCCACCAAGTCCGCTACTTTTCATGGACTCTGTACACGCATCTTCCTCCCATCCCTACTGGTTCCTGCCCAAGCAGGATGTCTTGTGCCTCTGCACTTTTGACACAGTTGTATTATTCTGTGTGATAACCAGTATCTGGTTAAAGGACCTGGTAAATGGGATTAGAAGGGTGGAACAAAGGATCATGCAGAAGGAAGCTGGTGCAGCATCATACCCCTGTAATCCCAGCACTTGGGAAGTGGAGGCAGGAGGATTTCCAGCCATCCTTGGCTCCATGCTGAGTTGGACACCAAACTAGGCCACATAGAACCTGATCTCAAAACAAGCTTTTCTTTGAAGTTTGCCTAAATCTTTTTAAAAATTAATTTCTTAAAAACGATCTTTTCTCATTTTATGTACCTATCCCAGGTCCTACTCCCTCCCTTCCTCCCTGCCTCCACCCTCCCATTGACTCCTCAAAGAGGGTAAGGCTTCCCATGGGGAGTCAACAAAGTCTAGCACATGACTTTAGGCAGGACCAAGCCCCAGCCCCCAATATTTAGGCTGAGTAAGGTTTCCCTCCAAAAAGACTAGGCTCCAAAAAGCTGGTTCAAGAACTAGGGATAAATCCTGGTCCCATTGCCAGTGACCCCAAGACTGCCCAAGCCACCAACAGTCACCCACATTCAGAGGGCCGACTTTGGTCCTATACAGGTTCCCTTGCTATCGGTCCATAGTCGGTGAGCTCCCACTAACTCAGGTCAGCTGTTCCTGTGAGTGTCCCTATCATGGTCTTGACCCCTTTGCTCATAGTATTGGCCTCTCCCTCTCTTGGACTGGTCTTCGGAAGCTCAGCCCAGTGCTTAGCTGTGGATCTCAGCATCTGCTTCCATCAGTTGCTGGATGAAGGTTCTATGATGACAAGGTGAAAGTCATCAATCTGATTACAGGTGAAGGGCAGTTGAGGCACCCTCTCCACTATTGCTTAGGTTCTTAGCTGTGCTCATCCCTGTGGATACCCGGGAATTTCCCTGGTGCCAGGTTTCATGCTAGCCCCATAATGAGTTTGCCTAAATCTTAAGAGGTCATGCTTCTTTTGAGATTCGGAACTGATAACAGCAGAGAAAGTTGTGCTGGCTAACTTCCTTCTAGTGCTTTTACTGGCTGTCCAATTTGAAGACTGTAATTGGAGGTAGTTTACAGAGTATCCAAGGGTGCGGGGGTTTTTAATCTTTGTCTTTTGCTTTTTTCCTCCTTAGCACAGGTTAGGTATTATAATCTTGGATCTCTGAATCCAGAAGCAACTGCTACTAACATTCTGGTATTCTTTCATCTGCTTTTTTTTTTTCTTTTTTGCCCATTTAAAAGTAATAAAGCTTATGCAATACAAATGATACAATTACCTGCTTTTCCTGTCCAGTATTGTTTTAGACACTGTTTCTAAGTTCTTCAAAACCCATTATTTTCATGGCTGCATGAATATACCATTATTTATTTAATTTGTGTTCAGTTGTTGGATCCTTAAGTATTATAACTATGTATCATGTTATAAATATGCTACAATAAACTTATTTCTGTCTTGATTTTTGTTTTTTGGATTATTGTCTTAAAAGAGGTAAACCATTAAAATTGTAGACCATTTTAAAAGCTCTGCTTATGTATTTCCAAGCTGTTCTTCAGAAAGCTTACCTCAGTGGAAATGTCCATCTTGACAAGGTTTAGAAGCTGAACCAGCGAAATGCTCTAAAGGGGGCCGCATAAGCGAGGCATCAGGAGGAGGGATGGAGGTTGAGTATAAAGCTTTTCCTTTGAAGAGGACGGCTGATTCGTTTGTGCTGGCATCCCAGAGCTGTCCTGGGCCGTGTTCCCTCAGAGGCCACTCAGGCTGGAGGGATTAGACAGGACTTTGGACTCCTCACTCAAAGTCAACCATGTTGATATTCTCAGAGATCTGCTCCCATGTCCTTGACCGCTTTGGTTATTTCCTCTCTGTTATCTTTCCCCTCCCCCAACCCTCTCAGATCCTCTCCACCACCTCATCCACCCAATTCCATGTGCCCTCTTTTTAAAAAAACAACAGTGAAAAGGAGAAGCCACACAAACTCCACAAAAACACAAAAATGGAAACCAAAATAGACAAGCAAAAGATAGAAAGACAAAAGATGATCAAGCAGTGTGATATGACACAAAAAGTCTACAAAAATGCCGTGGGATCTGTTTTGTGTTGGCCGGCTACTCCTGGGTGTGGTGCCTACCTGAAGTGTGATTAATACTTTCAGTGAGACGCCACTGGAGAAAATAAATTTCACATTGCAAGCAAGTATCAGTGCAGATAGTTTGTTAGGGTTGGGAGCCCATGTCCACTTTCTCCTCTCAGTGCTGGGTCCCCATCTGGTTTGAACCTGCGCAGGCCCTGGGGTTGGGTGCTGCCACAGTCTCTGTGAGTTCATGTGTGCATCCATCTTACTATGTGGGGAAGACATTGTTTCCTTGGAGTCATGCATCCGGCCTAACTCTTAGACTCTTTCCACCTCCTCTTCCCCATAGTTCCTTGAGGGGAGGGGCTTGATAATGGCATCCACTTAAGAATGAGTGCTCCAAAGTCTCCCACTCCGCACATTGTCTGGTTGCGGGTCCCCATCTACTGCAGGAAGACGCTTCTCTAATGATGACCGAGTCAGGCTCTCATCTATGGGTATCACAGAATGTCATTAGAAGTCATTCTATTGTTATGTTCTTTTAGCAGGACAATAGTGTTGGTTTTCCCCTAGTCCCATGGCCTTTCCAGTCTTAAGTTCTTGGCCACCTAAGCAATGTCAGACATGGATTCCATCTAGTAGACTGAGCCTTAAATCCAATCAGATTTGGTTTGGTTCTCCCACAGTGTTTATGCCATTACCACACCAGCATGTCCTGTAGGCAGATCACTTCTGTATGCTGAGGGTTTGCAGCAGGATTGGTGGTTACTTTTCTCTGGTAGTATGTAAAGGGCCTTCCAGTACCATGAATGCTAGCTAGTTAGCCAAAGCCTCTGTTTAAGCACCAGCTTGACTTCTCTGTGTCCAGTGAGATATGTAAATGTCTTCAGTATCAGTTTGTGGAGAGCAACCAGCCTTGGTCATAGCTAATAGATGTTTGGGGGCTCCCATGGGGCTCCTTTTGCCGACATTAACTCAACTAGATGTAACCCATTCCAGGCACTTTGCAGCATTGTCTCCCCCATTATTTGATAACTCCATTTAGATTTCTTTCATGTATGTACAAATTTAGGAAGCTACTACTGTGGTAGATTTCCATATGATCTTCAAATGGCGTTAGCTGTCCCTTCCCTTATTCATTTCTTCACCCCCCTCTTTCCTTTCTTTCTTTCTTTTTTTTGGGGGGGGGCTTTTCTAGACAGGGTTTCTCTGTAGCTTTGGTGCCTGTCCTGGAACTAGCTCTTGTAGACCAGGCTGGCCTCGAACTCCCAGAGATTCGCCTGCCTCTGCCTCCTGAGTGCTGGGATTAAAGGCGTGCGCCACCACCACCCGGCTCACCCCCGTCTTTCATGTCTTTCATTGTCCTCTCTATTTAATCTGCTCCAGTCTCTCCCCACCTCTCCATAACTGTAGATTCTATTTTTTGGAGGACTTCCCCTCAGTTCCTTACTCTATATGTAGTAACCTCTGTGGTTATATGACTTCTTAAATACCTATCAAAGGCTTAAAAGCTAATATCCACAAATGAGAGAAAGCATACAATATTTACCTTTTGGGGTCTGGGTTACCTCATTCAGGATGGTTTTATTTTTCTAGTTCTATCCATTTACCTGCAAATTTCATGGTTTCTTTCTTGTTTCATTTTTAAAAATTAATTTTTCTTTAAGATTTATTTTTGCCGGGCGGTGGTGGCGCACGCCTTTAATCCCAGCACTCGGGAGGCAGAGGCAGGCAGATCTCTGTGAGTTCGAGACCAGCCTGGTCTACAAGAGCTAGTTCCAGGACAGGCTCCAAAACCACAGAGAAACCCTGTCTCAAAAAACCAAAAAAAAAAAAAAAAGAAAGATTTATTTTTATTTTATGTGCACTGGTGTTGGTGTCTCACCTGCATGTGTGTCTAAGCGAGGGTGTCAAATCTTCTGTAACTAGAGTTACAGACAGTTGCAAACAACCACATGGGTGCTGGGAACCAAACCAGCTCCTCTGGAAGAGCAGCCAGTACTTTAAACTGCTGAGCCATCTCTTTAGCCCCTTCTTTTCTTTTTTCTTTCATTTCATTCCTTTCCTTTCCTTTTTTTCTTTTTCCTTTCTTTCTTTTTTTGAGACATGGTTTCTCTGTATAGCTCTGACTGTCTTGAAACTTGTTCTGTAGACCAGGCTGGTGTAGGTTTTTTTCCCTCCTTCTCTCTTTACTCTTTGGGGGCCTGCCACCCAACTCCCAAATAAATACACAGAAACTTATTCTTACTTTGAATGCCCAGCCTTAGCTTGGCTTATTTCTAGCCAGCTTTTCTTAACTAATTGTTGTTTCTACCTTTTGCCTCTGGGCTTTAACCTTTGTCTGTTCTATATACCTTTCCTTCCTTCTTGCTCTGTGGCTGGCTGTGTGGTTGTGTGCCTGGCCACTGGCGTCCTCTCCTCTCTCTCCTCTCTCTTCTCCTATTTATTCTCTCTGCCTGCCAGCCTCACCTATCCACTCTCTCCTGCCTTGCTATTGGCCATTTAGCTCATTATTAGACCAATCAGGTGTCTTAAACAGGCAAATAACACAGTTTTACAGAGTCAAACAAATGCAACATAAAATAACGCAACAAATCTTTGCCTCATTAAGCAAATATTCCACAACATAAACAAATGTAACACATATTAAACATATTCCACAATAGGCTGGCCCCCAACTCAAAGAGATATGATTACTTCTGTCTTCTGAATGCTGGGATTAAAGGTGTGCACCACCACTACGTGGCATGATTTCATCTTTTGGGGGGTTTTTTTTGTTTGTTTGTTTTTTGTTTTTTCAAGACAGGGTTTCTCTGTGGCTTTGGAGCCTGTCCTGGAATTAGCTCTGTAGACCAGGCTGGTCTCAAACTCACAGAGATCCGCCTGCCTCTGCCTCCCGAGTGCTGGGATTAAAGGCGTGCGCCACCATCGCCCGGCATGATTTCATCTTTTTAACAGCTGAATAATATTCCATTGTGTGCGTGTACCACTTTTTTTGTGCCCATTCATCAGTGGATGGATATCTAGGCTGTTTCGAAATTCTGGTTATTATGAATAGAGCATCAATGAACATGGTTGAGCAATTACCTCTATAGTAGGATGCAGAGTCTTTGGGGTATATGCCCAAGAGTAGTTATAGATCTTTAGGTAGATCTATTCCCAGCTTCCTGGCGACGAGTCACAGTGGTTGTGCAAGTCTGCAGTCCCCTCAGCAATGGATGAGTGTTCCCCCTCCCCACATCCTCATCAGTGTGGGCTGTCATTTGTTTTATCGATTCTGGCAATTCTTACTGGTGTAAGATGGAGCCTTAAAGTAGGAGGCTGGAGAGATGGCACAGCAGTAAAAAGCACAAAGGACTCGATTCAATTCCCAGAACCCACATGGCAGATCACAACTATCTGTAACTCTAGTTCCAGGGGATCTGACAATGTCACATAGACACCCATGCAGGTAAAACGCCAATGCACAGGAAAATAAGTTTTTTTTAAAAAAAGAAATCTCAAAGTAGTTTTAATTTCCAAGCCATTTGTGTTTATCATTTGAGAACTCTTTGCTTAGTTCTGTACCCCATTTTTAAATTGAGTTATTTTCTTGGTGCCCATTTTTGGTTTTTAGTCCTTTCTATATTTTAGATATTAGTCCTCCATCTAATTGGCAAAGATGTTTTCCCCTTCTGTAGCCTGCTTCCTTGGCCCGAATGATGCTGTCATTTGCTATACTTTTATACTCACTAAGTTTTTCAGCTTAGTGGGGTCCCATTTACCGATTGCTTTTCTTATTGCCAGTATTATTGGTTTTCTGTTCAGAAAGTCTTTTCCTGTGCCAGTGAGCTCAAGACTATTCCCCATGTCCTCTTCTATCAGGTTCAGTGTCTCTGGTCTTAGTGCTGAGGTCTTTTTTGCAGTGAGTTTTGTACAGGGTAAGTATGGCTCTATTTCCATTCTTCTGCATGCAGGCTCCAGTTTTACCAGCACCATTTGTTAAAGACCTTATTTATGTTTTTCCCATGTGTATTTTTAGCTTCTTTGTCAAAAATCAGGTGCTCATAGGTGTGTGCACTTGCGCCTGAACCTTCAGTTCAATCCCATTGGTCACTGCGGCTGTTTTTGAGCTAATACCATGCTGTTTTTATTACCATGACAATTTAGCACAACTTGAAATCTGAGATGGTGGTGCCTCCTGCAGTTCTTTTGTTACTCAGGACTGTTTTAGCTTTCCTGGGTTTGTGTGTGTGTGTGTGTGTGTGTGTGTGTGTGTGTGTGTGTGTTTCCATATGACGCTGGAAATTGTCTTTTCCAATTTCAGTGAAGAATTGATGGGGATTGCATTGAATCTCTAGATTCCTTTGTAATACGATGGCCATTTTCACAAATATTAATCTACCGAGTCTTTCCATCTTCTGATACCTTCTTCAATCCCTTTCTTCGATGTCTTAAAGTTTTTATTATACAAGTCTTTCACTCACTTGATTAGAGTTATCAGATATTTTTTGAGGCTCTTGTGAAAGGTTTTGTTTCTCTGTCCATTTTTCATTTGAATATGGGAAGGGTACTGATTTTGTGTGTTAATTTTGCATCCTGCTACTTTGCTGAATATGTTTATCAGCTGGAGAAGTTTCTCGGTAGAGTTTTAGGCTCATTTATCTATAAAATTATATCACCTGCAAATTAAGATACTTTGACTTCTTCTTTTGCAAATTTATATCCCCATCAGTTGTCTTATTGCTCTAGCTCAGACTATATTGGATAGGTATGGAGAGAGTGGACAACCTTGTTTTGTTCCTGATTTTAGTGGAAATGTGTACCGTATTTTAAAGGGTCTAGAAATCAACTGTATTTCTCCACATTTGCAAAGATAAGCCTAAAGCAGAAATTAAGAAAACTGTTGGGCCAGCTGTGGCGATGACACAGTCCTTAATTCCAGACTCTGGAGGCTGATACAGGAGGGTTGTGAGTTCAGGATTAGTCTGTCTAACCAGGGCATGGATTGCTAAGGCCGTGTGATGACACTTGCTGTGCTGGCCTGTGGGCTAGAGTTGACTCCTAGAACTCATGTAAAGGTACAAGGAGATAAGTGACCCCACAAAGTTATCCTCCCACCGCAGCAAATGTTCCATGGCACGTGTGTGCGTGCACACGTGGGCATACACGCACACACACGCACACACACAGCAATAGTAGATTACCTAGGTCTGTGAATGCAATTTCCATTATAGCAGCATTAAAAATAATAAAGTAGGAAGGGCCATGGGGCCCACTCCTTTAATCCCAGCACTCAGGAGGCAGAGGCAGGCGGATCTCTCTGAATTTGAGGTCAGCCCGGTCTGCATATAATAAGCTCTTGGACAGCTAGTACTACATAAAGAGACCCTGTCTCAAATAAGATAAAATAGGAATAAAATTAATAAAGTATGCAAAATGTAGTCACTGAAAGTTATTCAGCATTTGAACTAAGTTGAGCTATGTAAATCACTCCTAAGTCTATATGCTTGTTTTAAAGGGGGCAGCTGGTCTATAGTCAGCAGGCTCCCTATCAAAGTCCAGTCTGGCAGAAGTTGAGAAAGTGGTCTTAAAATTCATAGGGACATTCAAAGAAGCCAGCATAATCTCGAAAAACAATAGCAAGGTTGAAGTGGTTTTCATCTTAAAACTTTCTATAAAGCTTCCATATGTTTTTTTTTTTTTTTGGTTTTTCGAGACAGGGTTTCTCTGTGGTTTTGGAGCCTGTCCTGGAACTAGCTCTGTAGACCAGGCTGGTCTCGAACCACAGAGATCCGCCTGCCTCTGCCTCCCGAGTGCTGGGATTAAAGGCGTGCGCCACCACCGCCCGGCTCCATATGGTTTTTTGCAGCAGGAGGAGAATAAAAATTTAGTCCACAACAATCAATAAATTGGATTTCCCCAAAATTCAAGTGTTTGGGGGCTGGACTAGTGATTCAGTGGCTACCCGTGCTTGCTGCTTTCCCTAGACAACCTACGTTTAGTTTCCAGCACCCACATGGTGACTCACAATCATCTTTAACTCCTGTTCTAGGGGATCTGAAGCCCTCTTCTGGCCTCTGTGGAATGTGCACGCATGTGGTACACACACACACACCTGCAGGCAAACACCCATACACGTACAAATAAACTTCAAAAAATTGTTGTGTTATATTTAAGGACTATGAGGGTGAGTGATAGGTGAGCAAAATACAGAGAATCATTAACATCTCCGTAACTAGCGTTTTCAGGTACGCACCAGCCACAAGCCTCTCCCTTTGGAGACAGGGCCTTCTGTAGTCCATGCTGATGTTGAGCTGACTCTGTACATAGCTAGGATATCCGTGGTTGTCCTCGTTCTCGTCCCTTCATCTCCCGAGTGCTGGATCTACAGGCGTGCAGCGCCATGCGCCATGTTTGCACCAAACCCTCTAAAGCCTCCATGTTGAATTTTGACTTCCCCTGTTGTAAACCAACAGCTGTATCAAGTTCTCTCGTATGTGCCACCTGCCAGCCCTTGGCTTTCTTCAAGCAGCTTTGCCATCTAAATATGGCAATGTTTTGCAATTGCTTGGCATTTTGTAGCATAGTTGCCCTTATTTATAAAAGTTCGTGGAAGATGGAAAAATAAAGTGCTGATGTCAATGATTTTACAACTGATGTGTTTACTATGCCAAGACAGTAAATTCGATCCTTTCTGAATTTAAATGAGTCTAACAACTGCTTTCAATTACAGAGGGAGACAACCAAACCTGAAGCACATGTACAAATGTTGTCTGTCAGAGCTGGTGGCCCCTAAAGAAGGCATGACCACAGAGCAAGTGTGTGAACCTTTGCAGTCCACTTTACTGGGCAGTGGCATACTGTAAGGCCCTGATTTTATCCCTGAAAAATAGATGTATTTGCTCGGTGTTCCTTCCTCCTTCAAAGCTGACCTCCTGGAGACAGGCCCTAGGGTACAGTTGCTGGAGCATAGTGCAGATACCAAGAAAGTCAGTCTCTGGCCTTTGAGGTTTCAAGTATGTTTTTGGAAACTGAAGGCAGAGATGAAACCTTTGTGATTAAGGGCTTTTGAACTTCAAATGCTCGAACTATCAATAACCCAGGGCAGAAAGTCATGGCTTAACCACAAGTATATAAGAATATACGATCAGTCAGGACCAGTTCCCCAGTGCCTGTCTTTGTCTCAACGCCTTACTGAAAATGTCTCTAAGATTGGAAAGCAAAGAAAGTCAAAGAAGTGAGCTTCGCTTCTGGCAAATCTCCAGAAAAACCTTGAGGGGTGTGGATTAAGGACAAGAAATGGCTGTGGGGTAGGGTCAGATAGATACAGCCTGAGACACCCCCTCGGAACCAGAGTAGCACCATGGAGTGGGTGGACACATTCAAATTCTCTGTGTGGGACATAGAAGTAGCTGAGAGCCTCCAGAGGTTTTGTTTGGAACGAGAAAGATTTTTTGCTTTTTTGTGTGTTTTGTAGTTGTAGCTTTGGCTGGTCTTGAACTTATATATAGCTGAGGACTACTTTGAACTCTTGATCTTTCTATCTCTACCTCCCAAACACTGAGATTACCGTTGTATGCTGACCTGACTCCGATGTGGTGCTATGACTGTAATCTTCATTGTTTGTCCACTGGGTACCAAACGGGAAGAAGGCTGGTGTGGCAGATGCCAACAGAGGCCGGCAACCAGGCAGGATTCCTTCCAGCTTTATGCCTTGGCACTGCACCAAGGAAAGAAGTTGTATGAATGGTGATGAGGGGTGGTATTGACTTAAATGAGATTGCCCTGAAGTGAGCATGTTTTTGTCACAGGTCATGAGCTCAAAAAAAGAACTTGCAGGTATTAAAAATGAAAAATGGAGGCCCGAGAGATGGGTCAGTGGCTAAGATCACTTGCTATTCTTCCAGACCAGAGTTGAGCAGTTCCCGGCACCCAATCAGCTGATGCCCTCCTGTAACTCCTGCTCCACCGAATCTGGTGCCCTCCCTTGCCCTCCGTAGGCACCTGCATACTTGGCTTACACAGAAGTAGACACACACACATGTAAAAAATGTTAGAAGATGAAAACAAAAAGTAATACTTCTTGTTCAGGGGATCTGGGGCCTTAGATTAACTTACATAAGCTGAGACTTTGCATTAGTTAATGCTTTTTGTTGTTGTTTGAATTTAGGGCTTCTGTGTGTAGCCCAGGCTGTCCTGGAATTCACTCTGTAGACTGGGCTGGCCTCGAACTCACAGGGATCCACCTGCCTCTGCCTCCTGAGTGCTGGCATTGAGGACCACACTTTATTGATAATGATTTAACTTGTTTAGACTTCTTTGACCAAAGAAGAAAGATACTTAAACATTTAAGTTTTCTCTTTGAAAACAACTTCAGAATATTTTACTTCATCATGTATACAACTACTATATTTCTGTACATTGTTAAAATGAAAATTTTTCTACCAACTATTTCAAGTAAATTGAATAAATAGATATTTTAGTCATAAGACTAATTAGAAAATAAATGTTGTCAAATACTAAAAATATTTTTAGTAGCTTGAATATTCACATGTACAGAGTATACTGTGTAGCTTTCAAATGTAAAATCAAACTAAACCTTTATATTATATTTGAAGCCTCATGCCTTTTCTGTGTGGTGTTAGGGATCAAACTTAGGCCTTCACACTTGGTAGGGGACACCGCAACACTGTTTCTCCCACAGTTTATTCTCTGTCTCTCTCATTTTCTGGATTGAATTTTCCCCCTCCTTCCTTTTTAGTTTATCAAAACAAACACTTAAGCATAAAGTTAAAATACCAGGCATTTTATTCTAGAAAAAAAATTTCTGAGAACCATTGTGTGTTCTTGTTTGATTCTGGGTCTTACCATGTTACCAGGTTGGCCTCAAATTCTTGATCCTCTGCCTCAGCTTCCTGAATGCTGGGATTGCAGGCGTGTGCCACTGTAGCCGGCTAGCATCATGTATTATGAGAGGAGGGCTTGGGAATCACAGCCACTCAGAAGAGCAGTTTCCATCCCCAAATATCTTGGCAAAAGCGGTCCTGCTAGGGAAGCTTCTGCAGTGCACCTGCTTTAATAGTGCCCGTGTCGTCGGGTGGCAGCCTGATGGGAAACGGATGACATCACTAACATCCGTTCATTGCCTTGGGTTAGAGGTGAGGGCCGTCGGGGATGCAACATAGTGGTGGTAGAGGCGAATCCGTCAGAGTAATAATCCATCATGTCCTAGATTACATGTCTATAAATATCTGTCCCGTGTCTGTTTAGTTGTGACGGTAGCAACTTCAGCTCCAAGAGGGTCTCAACTTGTAGCGAACTGGATTCTTTATCCATACACATTTTCACAGCGAATGAAAGACATGTAGGCCTTGTTTGCTCAGAAACACACTTAGCAATGGAAATACACACTTTTGGGGGGTGTGTGCAAGTGTGTGTGTGCGCATGGAGGCCAAAGGGTAGCCTCAGGTGCCGTTACTCGGGGGCTGCCTTCTTCTTCATTTTCTTTTTCTAGACAAGGATGGTAGGGAAGGATGACGGGGAGAGAGGGAAGAGTAGTCTGTATGTAAGTGTAAGGCATACACTCACATGTGGAGTTGTCTTTTAAAAACACAGTTTATAAATTAAAGGAATGTGAAACATACCAGGAACTGATTGTTTGCTAATGAAAAGAGATAGAAGAAAGAACTGTGGGGGCTGGAGAGAGGGTCAGCTGTTAAATGTGCTGATTGTTCGTCTGTAGGACCTGGGTACAGTTCCTAGTACTGACATGGCACCTCACAACCAGCTGTAACTCCAGTTGTAGGGAATCTGATGCCCTCTTCTGGTATCCACAGGCTTCTGTGTGCCTAGAGTCCCCCTATTTAGAACAATATCTATTAGATCTGGAAAGACGATTAACAATAATCCAAACCTGCAGGCTGTAGCTATCTTAGTTCAAGTTAGACTTTACGCTGACTTGGGAACCTGTCTCTGTTGTTTTGTTTCTTGAGACAGCCTCTCGCTATATAGCCCTGGCTGTCCTGAAATTCACTCTGTAGAACAGGCTGGCCTCAAACACACAGAGATGCACCTGCTTCTGCCTCCCGGGTCCTGGGATGATTAAAGGTGTGTTACTAGGCCCAGCTAGGAGTGTGCCTTTTATCCCGTGCTCAGCTCCCAACTAGATCTTTGGATTCAACTTGAGTGATTCTCTAAAACACAAATGCTCACCCATTATTTATATAAAATTCTGACACCAAATACTTTTTTTAAATTTATTTATTGACACCAAATACTTAAAAAGGCTTTGAGTCATCTTCCAAAGCCCATCTTACATAATGCTGTCACTGCCCAAGCCCTATTCATACACCACCTACACAAAACCCACATCCCACACCCCTGGCAACTGTGAGACACGTACAGACATCTCGCCAGAAAAGAGAAATGCAAGATAAAGTCTCTTGGTACTGAAGTTTATTTATTTATTGTGGTGTTAGAAGTTGAACTGAGAGCTTCATGCGCTCTAGGCAAGCAATGCCACTGAGCCACACCCTGGCTGAACCCCTTTACTTCTCTAGGGAAACAAATCCAGTGACGCAGGAACCTGAGGATGATGTGGCTTGGGCGGGTCAGGTCCTCACCCCGACTGCTTTTTTGTTATTTGTATCAATTTCCAGTCATTCCAGAAATGCTCCTCATGACTTACTGCTCAGTCCCAGTGAGAGATGCCATTCACCTGACGGCACCCTTTTGTGGCAAAGCCAGTTCTGGTGGGAGCCAGCCAGCAGGACGAATCCAGGAGCACCTTGGTTTCTGCAACTTGATGACCCCCAGGTTCGAATAAGATCTGTCAACAGAATACAGCTGCAGCAAGATGTAAAAATGCCTTTCTCCTGCCATTCTTTCTGAGCGGCCCGTTCTCCCTCCTCCTTCCCTAAGATGGTGGCGAGTTAGCAATGCTGGTAGGGTCCCCTGTCTGAAGTTTCCTGGGAGTTATGATGGAAGGACAATAAGAACTTAAAATGAGTTCTAGGACAACTCAAGCTAGAGGGACACTTTGGTCTCCAAAACAAAGCAAGCTGAAACAGTGACAACACATGACTCAATGTAGTTGTGGTGTAACTGAAAACTCCTTGCTTGGCCATGGAACACATGGTGTAGAGCACACACCCTCTAGCATATAAATATGCATCTTGCTCCTATATTATTTTTATTTATGACTTTGTATGCGGGGCAGGGCACACAGATGATCAAAAGACAACTTTCCACAGTTGGTTCTCCCCTTCACCCACGTGGGACCCAGAGATTAAATTTAGGTTATAATGTTGAGCAGCAAGTACCTGAACTCCCTAAGTCATCTTGCCAGCCCAAATACCCTCTTAATGAATTTACCTAATTTGCTTATTTTCCCAGGCATGTATTCTTTGTTTGTAAAATGTGATTATTGTAACAATAGTTGTTAGTTATACTGTGGCAATGGTTCAGTATGATACTGGATAAGAATATGCTTCATGAATTAAATATGTGATGTTTGCTGTCCTCCTTACTGCCAAATGCATAGGAAGCAGCCACCAGCTGGAGACAGGTCTCTTTAGTCACGATAGAATCGTGACAAAAGGGTCAACAAATGGCAGAGAAATGGTCACGGACCATGGAGGCCCTCAGGAAGCCCTCAGCAGTCACATGCACCACAAAGATGGTGAGCTAGACCACACGGGCCTCAAAGAGATGCACCTGTGCAAGGCTGGGGACTCACCAAGAACTTGATGTCACCACAGCAGAGTAATAGATATCAAGAAAATGGAGGACACGGAGGAAAAAAGACATGGGGCTGTGGAGTCGGTGAAGATGCGTGTCATCATCTCTAAGTCGCCAGCCACCGTGTGACATAAGTATGCAGACAGATCCCAAAGAGGAGCTGTAATGTTTACCCAGAGAGCTGGGTAAGTGGGGAACCCCAGCAAGATGAACTTGGTAACTGGGGTGTGGTTACCCCTGCCACTGCTGGGCCATCAGATGGCATTTTCTGAGTGTCTTCACTGCTGTGGACGGCACAGTGAGGGAGAACACCCAAGAAGTACTCGATTTCTTTCATGCGAAGCTAATGGGAACTATTGGGCTGGCGTGGACAATGCAAGGCCTGTGAAGCCAAAGAGGCTTGGGCCTGTGTCTATATATAGACCCACGATCTCAGAACTAGATATGCAACTTAGCTATTAACATGCTTGCGTTGAATGCACACCACACTGGATCTGAGCCCGAATACACAAGACCCTGTCTCGAAAAGCAGAACAAAACCAAAAACTATGTGTCCCAGGCTGGTCCGCAAGTACCTAGGTGGCTGAGGCTGGCATCCATCTGTGATCCTCCTGCCTCAGCCCTCCAGGTACTAGGATTAAAGGCATGTGCCCCCATGCGCGGGAGACTTGGTTTCTAATTGTGCCGTGGCATTAGCTAGTTATGTACTCTTGGCTAAACTATACCCATAAGCCTTGGTTTCTTCATCTGTGAAACGAGGGGAATATGCCTAGTTCTCAGGGTTGCTCTGTGCTCTAAGTGAGAAAATAAGAAGTGAAAGAATCACATGTTTAGGGTACGGGAGGTAAGCAAGAAATGTCAGGTGTCTTCCCCAGTCTCCCGCCCCCTGTGCATACACATCCATAGATAACTTTGACAACCATTCCATCCCATTTATTTATTTATTTATTTATTTATTTATTTATTTAGTACACAATATTCTGTCTGTGTGTATACCTGCAGGCCAGAAGAGGGCACCAGACCCAATTATAGATGGTTGTGAGCCACCATGTAGTTGCTGGGAATTGAACTCAGGACCTTTGGAAGAGCAGGCAATGCTCTTAACCTCTGAGCCATCTCTCCAGCCCCCTCCATCCCATTTTTAACAAAGATATAATTCATATACTGCTTGAATTCATGATTTTCAAGTACTTAATTCAGTGGTCGTTAATATATTCACAAAGTTTGGTGAACATCCTATTTCATTCCAAAGCTGTTTTCTCACTGCCACCCACCACAAAATAAAACCCATCCCTGTTAAGCCGTCATTCACTCTGCCCTTTCTTCGATTCCCTATTAGCCATTCATCTATTTTTGTCTTCACGGATTTGCCTGTTCTGGAAATGTCACATCAATGGATTTGTATAATATGTGATCTTTTGTGTCTGGCTTCTTTCCACTTACGCCAATGTCTTCAGGTCTCCTCCGTGTTGTCATATACACCAGAAGGCATTCTGTCGTATGTTCAGACATTCTCCAGGGCGTGCCCTCCTGTGTGCGACAGGGATCTTGTCCTTGGCAAGTCTGTGCATTCTCTATGAGGCCATCCTTTGGAAATGTCCTTCAGGGCTTGCCTGATGCTAACTCATGAAAGCAGCAGCAATGATCTGACATCCTCCTTCCCCTCACCCTTTCCACCCTCTTCTCACCTTCCTCTTGAATGGCTGTGGCTGTGTCCTTGAATTTAGTCACAGGAAACCCTCACAAGCCTGCTCATTCGTGACAAGCAAGTTTCTGTTGGAGGACAAGGGGGAAGTGGTGTTACCATGCTGACCGAGGGAGAAGACCCTCCCCTCTGTCTTAAATGGAATGGGGGGGGGGCAGAAACAGTCCTGGGCCAACAGACAGACTTGTTTTTTAGGTTCAGTTCTGCAACTGTTTGCTTTATTACCTTGGACAATTCTCTCACTATGTCTTATTCCTCACCTGCTAAGAAAAGATCTGGAATAAAGGACCTTTGAGGTCTCATCTGCTCTCCAGTGACCACCTAGCCCCAGCTTCCCGCCTAGGTATGGACCTTTGTACTAATGGTGTGAGGAGCACAGGAAAGCAACTTGTTTAGAAAAAAGATATTTTAAGTCAGGCGATGTGGTCCATGTCTTTAATCGCAGCACTGGGGAGACAGAGGCAGGTGGATCTCTATGAGGCCAGTGCTTGTCTACATGGGCTTGCCCCAGAACAACTGAAGAAACACTCATACAAATACACAAAGGTGTGCTTAACTAATGGTCTATTCATTAAAAACTATATTCAAGTTGTTGGAGACAGTGGTGAAGCTTTTTTTTTAAAAAAATACTTATTTATTTATTATGTATACAATATTTTGTCTGTGTGTATGCCTGCAGGTCAGAAGAGGGCACCAGACCCCATTACAGATGGTTGTAAGCCACCACGTGGTTGCTGGGAATTGAACTCAGGACCTTTGGAAGAGCAGACAATGCTCTTAACCTCTGAGCCATCTCTCCAGCCCAGTGGTGAAGCTTTAAATGGATTCTATAATGTCTGTGACTCCTACAATCTGTAAAGTTAAGTTGGAAAATCTTTACAAGAAATGTTTGTTGAGCCATTTGGGATGTAGTACTTAGAATATGCATATTAGTAGAATATATGATATCTAGTGAGATCCCAATGGGCAACACCTCATATGGACTGTGGATTGTAACTTAAACTCACTAAAATTGCAGGATCTAGCTTTGTTCTTTGAAGCAAAGACAAAAGAGAATAATCAATTTGAAGAGTACATTATTATTGTTGGGTTGCTGAAGGCCAGTATCTCCAGGGAGGATCTGAACAGCCAATGAAGATTGGCAAATGGATGTAGAGATGGCAAGAAGGGGAAAGGATGAGTCTGAGCAGAAACTGGAACATTCTATAGCCTACAGATTGAGAGGGGACAAAGGATGGATAGAGTCTCAAGGGACTGCTGTCCACAGAAGGCAGTGCTGAACGCCCCAAAGTCGTAGGCGTCCAGTTGCTACTGATTCTGCCCACCGGTTCTGCCTCTGGACAATTCTGCCTCAGGCCCACCTCTCCTTCTCCCTCACTCAAGCCTCCATATCCTACCTCATCTCTCTTCCAGCTGCCTGACTCTTTGACCTTTTAGCAAATGATGGTGCTGAGTAGGGTCTGATGACGTCATACCATATCCCCCCCCTTAGTTACAGATAGACCCAGCCTCCAAGACTGAAGAGGCAGAAACTTTTTTTAAAGATTTACTTATTTGTTATGTACACAGTGTTCTGCCTGCATGTGTGCCTAGAGCATCAGATCTCATCACAGATGGCCACCATATGGTTTCTGTGAGTTGAACTCAGGACCTTTGGAAGAGCAGCCAGTGTTCTTAACCTCTGAGCCATCTCTTCAGCCTTCAGAAACTTTCATTTAAATTGTGTTTGAAATCCTTCAGCTGGATCTTCACGGACTGGGCATGGACTGTCCCTGTGCTCATGACAGACAGACTCTTGCATGACAGACCTCTTTTGGTTTCTGTATTTATTCCCCAAACTCACAATTTTTTTTACAATTATCTTTTATTATTACCAGATTTAAATTTTTGATTAAAATTTCCCTCCTCCAGTCTACCCCAACTGAAAGAATTATTTCTTTCTTCTAAAATACTACTAGACTTTATCTTAGGTATGACACTGAATTTTTGGTTATAAACACACTTTAAAAACAATCAAATGGCCAGGCGGTGGTGGCGCATGCCTTTAATCCCAGCACTTGGGAGGCAGAGGCAGGCGGATCTCTGTGAGTTTGAGACCAGCCTGGTCTACAAGAGCTAGTTCCAGGACAGGCTCCAAAACCACGGAGAAACCCTGTCTCAAAAAAAAAAAAAAAAAAAACCAAACCAAATAAAAAATCAAATGGCAGTTGCAAGGTTAGGGGTGGGTAGGTTTTGGAAATACTACCCAGCAACATCTAAAGTATAGCCAGCTGCAGTACTTTTCAAAAGTTGGTCATAATTTTTGCCAAATTTACATGCTACTAGTAATATTTAGTGTTAAGAACTCATTTAAGACTGGGCATGGTGGCACATACCTTTAAATCCCAGAAATTTATTTATTTTTTAAAGATTTATTTATCTATTATGTATGCATGGTCTGCCTACATGTATGCCTGCAGACAGAAGTTGGCACCAGATCTTATTACCGGTGGTTGTGAGCCACATACGGTTGCTCCAGCCCCAAATCCCAGAAATTTAAATCAGAGAAAGAGGCAGGTCTTTCTCTGAGAATTTAAGGCTAGCCTGGTCTACATAGGAGTTCCAGGATAGCCAGGTCTCTGTAGAGGGATCTGCCTCAAAACCAAAACCAAACCAAACAACAACAAAAACCCAACGAACAAAAACAAAACAAAAAGAGCTCATTTAAAGATAAAATAAATCTAGTTTCACCTTACGAAGCGCTGTTCCTCAAGTGAACAGATTCAGCACAAGGGCTGTGTTTTCAACACATGCTGAAAGAAACCCATAATTTTAAAAATGAGCTTACTCCTTGGGATCCTCCTAGGATCCTGTGGTTGATCATGTTCGTGATCTGCCAAACTGTAAGCACCTTGAAGGAGGGACCAGAGTGTTTTCATGGGCTGTATTTGATATATTTCCAAACAGATAGTGGGAAGCTAATGGTTTCCCAAATGTTTTTATTGATTGAATAGTAGAAGGAAATGATTTTGGGGGAAATGGAGCCATCCAAAAAGCAAACTGAAAATTGCTCAAAGGTATCTCAGGGCACACCCAAGAACAAAGACTTGAACAAACTGTTACCTTTTCTACATTAGGCACAAAAGGATCTTTGAGAATCTGAGACAAGAAGAAAGAGCTAACAGATTGGAGCTGGTGCAGAATAGGAAGCAAGATGACCTCAAATACAGTCGAATGTGAAAAAGTCTAAAACCCGAGTTTCAGGGAATCCAATTCAATTTCACTTAATTAAGCTTTCATAGGCCTGGAAAGAATACTGAAAGTCGCCCCCAAAAGGCATTTTTGTTTTTTTCTGGATCTGGGCACAGTGAGTCATGTAATCCCAGAATTTGGAAGGCTAAGGCAGGGGGGTTCTGACTTTGAGGTCAGCCTGGGCTATGTAATGAGACCCCATCTCAAACAACTCCACTACCACAAAATTAAAATAAAAACAAACATTGCTTCCAGGATGCCTGTGGTACCGGCCGCTTCACTGGGTAGAAAAGAATTCAGATGGAAAAGTTTCCCTTCGTCAGCTAAACATCTTGTAGTCTGATATATACGTGGCACCAGGTAAGACATCAGGGAGACACAGGCAAGATACAATTCTCTATCTCTGGGTTTTAGGAGGCTGTGGAGAGTCCCCAGCAACCTTGTACCGGGGAGATGTCTGTTTTTCTACTCTCCCCTACCCACTATGAATATTATCTGTAATTTTATTTTTTCCTTATCATTGCATGTCGTCGCCACGATTTGGATTTCCTAAGTGTTCCCCTTCTGAGGTTCATTTCTTGAAGATACCGATGGCAAGGGAAATTATCGCTCTCTGAACCAAAAATGTATGCGGAACCTGGAAGAACCTTCCAAGACTGTCTCCAGTTCCACCGCGTAAAGAGAAATACAAGGGGCCACAGCAGGGAGCCAAGGGAGAGGATCTCAACTGTGACTCACTTCTCAGCTCCAGGAGGTGTTCCCGATGACCTACACTTAAGTACACAAACCAAAAGAACTGTAATAATTTGAGTCGGTGTGGATGGAATTTACATCCATTTACATCCACCCACGCCACCCGACCCCCCCAGCGGCATCTTCACAGTTTCGGCTCAAGTGAGAATGTACCATTGCTCCTCCGGCTGTCATTTTTAGTTTTCCATTTTCTTTCCCTTTTCACCCACTCACAGTCCTTGGCCCAGATCTTCTGCAGACCGAGAGGGGGAGAAGGATTCTCAGAATGTTAAAATTAAGCTCCAGACAACTGTGTCTCTAACCATATGCTTTCTGCTAAATCCATCACTCCTCAAAGACGGGACCTCTTCGCTTCCGTACGGCAGGCATCTAGTGCCTGGAAAAAAAGGCAGCCCTGTAGGAAAGCGAGGCTCTGTTTGGAGAGGCAGATGGGGACAGGCAGAACTACTATTAATTCAAGAAAACAACAACAAAATTACGTCTTGGGACAAAGTGTTGATGCAAGACCGTACTTTTTTATTTTATTTTATTTTATTTTTTGATTTTTCGAGACAGGGTTTCTCTGTCGTTTTGGAGCCTGTCCTGGAACTAGCTCTTGTAGACCAGGTTGGTCTCGAACTCACAGAGATCCGCCTGCCTCTGCCTCCCCCGAGTGCTGGGATTAAAGGCGTGTGCCACCACCGCCCGGCCTGAGACTGTACATTTCTTGAGGGCTGGGGCTTTCTTATTCACCATGCTGTTTCTGGAACACAAGGTGTGTAGCAGGTTCATCTCCAAGCCTTCTTGCTGAATGATGCACACGTCTATGCAGTTATAAGGAAGCTTTAGCTTCACGTAAGGGTAGAAAATCAAATCCTCAGTATCTGCTGAACGCCAATCATCTCAAGGGCAAACCTTGGTATTCCACACACTTGCAAACTGTTAACTGCTCTCACAGTTAGCCTCCATGGCAGCTTCTGGAGCAGGTATACAATGGGAAGCTGCAGATAGCGTACAGGGGAAATGAGTTGCTAGTTCAGACACTTAATGACCCTCCCTCCCTCTCTTCGTTCCTCCTTCCTCTTTCCTTTTCTCCCTCCCTTCCTTCTTCTCTCCTTGTTTTTTTTTTTTTTTTTAATTTGAGACAGGGTCTTGATATCTATCTTATATTGGCCTCAAACCACCATTTCTTTTGCCTCAGCCTCCCAAGATTGAATGAATCATTTCTTGTTTTTTGGTTTTTTTGTTTGTTTGCTTTGTTTTACAAGACAGGGTTTCTCTGTAACTTTGGAGCCTGTTCTGGAACTAGCTCTTGTGGACCAGGCTAGTTTTAAGACAGGGTTTTCCTATGTAGTTTTGACTGAAACTCACTATGTAGACCAGGGTAACCTTGAACTCACAGAGAACTAGAGTGTGCAACCACACCTGGCTTGAACAAATGGTTTCTTATACTAATATTGTAGGTCCTATGAAACATTCCTGACAGGAAGAGTCTCCCCACCACACACACACACAGTTGTGTTTGTTTGTTCTGAGACAGGGTCTCATGTAGCCCAGGTTGTCCAGGAACTCACACTATAGCTAAGGCTGGTCTTGAACACCTGACTCTACTACTTTTACCTCCCAGATTCTGGGATTACAGGCATGTGCCACCAGGCTCATCTTAAATGTATTTTAAATAAAAATCTTTGGTCACAAAACTCAGGAGTCAAGTTGAAATCAGCTCAAACAGAGGAGAATTCATTGTAAGCTTCCAGAAGGAACTCTGGCTCTGGTGGTGCTCTTAAACCACAGCCACAAATCTCTCATGCTCTCCCTTTCAAGAGATGGCCCCTCACTCTCTCTCTTTCCTTGAGCATGGGTGGATTTAATGACTTACTGCAGTACACGGGGGCGTGATGCTGCGGTACTTTGGGGACTCGGTTGCTATGGCTCCTGGGCAGCTCAGTCACAGTGGATACTTTTCTCCAATGCTGTGGCCGGAGATGGGAGGCCAGGGGTCTGCAGGCTTGGTTTCCTCCGAGGAAAGAAAGAGGATCCATGCTGTGCCTCTTCCTAGACTTGGACTTTTTCCGGGCAGCTGTGGGTCTTCTTTGAAGAGGCATCACTTAGAGCTCTGCCTTCATCTTTGTACAGTGTCCCTGTGTGTTTGTGTCCCAATTCCCCTTTGCAGGAGGATGTAAGTCTAAGATTAGAATCAACCAACCTAGTCCTATCACCAGGAAGCTTGCATGCCAGATTGTGTTCTTTAGACTCTAAACTGAGGCAAATGGGAACTCATTGATGGACTTGGAAGAGAGACTTGGTCATGAATTCACTAATTTATTAATTGTTGAGACTAGGTTTTGCTCTCTTGCTCAGGGTGGTCTTGAACTCCTGGATTCCAGTGATCCTCCTGCCTCAGTTTCCTAAGTGCTGGGACGATAGAAGTACACCATGATACCTGACTAGGAGCAAGGCATTTAGATCAGTAAATTTATATTAGCATGTCAGTCTGACAATTTCAGTCAGTGGAAGACGTAGCAGAAATAGGGACTCATTTTGGCCTCAAATTCAGAAGTGCAGGAAAAGGTTAAGAAAATATTTTGAAAGACATGACTGACTCCAAAGCTAAATAAAGAAATCCCCAAGATCTAGACCAGAAGAAAATCCTAAAAGCTGTCAAATTAAGTGGATCCTGAGGCAGCGCTTCCAACAGGCAGGGACTTAGGGCTGTATTTCTTCCTTCATAGTCAGGTTTTAGTAGCTGTTCTGGGAGGGAGAGCGCACTATGGGAATGGGCACAAGCAGAAGGCTGGAGCTGACTTCCTGGGCCATAAATCTGGCTGTTCAAGCAGCTCTTCATGGACCCAAGGTTAGGGCCTGGGGAGCTGCAGATAAAAGGTCTATTCTTCCCCAACTTCAAACGTGGAGACCTTTCAAAGACTTCCTCCCACCCCACGTCTAGTCTGTCTTTGCCATTACCAACCAACCCACACACATGTCTATTGGGTTGTTACTGTGTGTCAGGCATCATGGACCGGGTGTAAGGATGTAATTATGTGTATGTAGTATGTGTGTGTTTCTGTGTGTCCACGCATGAAGATGCAGAGGGCAAAGGACAACCTCAGGTATCATTTTTAGGGCACTGTCTACCTTTTTTTGAGACAGTTTCTCATTGTCCTTGAACTTGTCCAGTAATATAGGCTGGCTCCCCAAGAGCCCCTGTCTCCACCTACCTAGCCCCGAGATTACAAGTGTGTTCTCTCTAATGCCCGGAGTTTGTAAGCAAATTTTGGGGATCAAACCCAAGTCCCTGTGCTTGAGAGACCTTGCCTCAGAAAGGAAGGGGGAAAAAGGTATTTAACTCAACTCAAGTGAGCACTTTAGTTGTCAGTCAGAGATGGGTGAAAGGTTGGGGAATTGATGCTGGCGCAGGAGTCAGGGACCTCAGGGCTAGGTGGATCCACCGCCTTGTGTTAGACAGGCAGTTAGCAAGGTGAACTTCAGGGAATGGAGCAGGGTGTGAAGGGCTGGCCTGAGGCACGTGACTCCCAGGAGGCAGGTGTCGACATTGGTAGGGCTAGAAGCTTTCTTCCTGGGGGTTTGAAGCCACCTCGAAAGGGATCAGAGAACCTGCAGGTGATCTTGTTATTCTGCCTAGTAGAGGACACTGCTTTGAACGGGACAGAAGCCTCTTGAAATGGGTTGTTTTCTGAGTTATAAATACAGTCAGCTTTCTGAAGCCGTGGATTTTACTGTCACAGATTTAACCAACTCTGACTGGAAAATACTGGGAAGAAAACTTGCCTGTGTCCCGAGGGTGGTCAGGGACACTTTCCCCTGTCCTTATTCCCTGAGCGGTAGAGTGGTGACAACTCTTTACATGGCATTTGCATCGTTAGGGTCATTCAGTGATCTGCAGAGGATATGCATGGGAGGCTGTGGGTAGGTTATATGCAAATGCTTAGCCGCTGCATAGAAGGGACTTAAATGCAGATCTTGTGATTCATGTGGGTCCCGGAACCAATACCCTGGAATACTAAGGGACAGACTGGATGCAGTTGACAGCAGCCTTCGCTGTGTGGCTTAGCTCTGGAAGCCCCTGGTGTTGGGTGGGGGCAGGGGATGACCTTCAGTCTGTGAGGAGATCGTCATCCTTATGTCGTCCATCTTTATTAGTTACTGACTCCGTGAAGCTGCCGAGCACAGGAAATGTGTCTGGCCGAAATTGCCATAAATTGTAAATAAAAGGTGCATTAGAGCTGAAGGCCTGGTACTCATTTAAAAAAGAAAAAAAGAAAAAAAAGTAAAAGAAAGCGACAGTTTAAGAAAAGAGGCCATGAATTTAGAGAGAGTAAAGGGGATTAAAGTATGTGTGTGTGTGTGGGGGGGGGTGTGTTGAAGGACAGACAACAGACAAGGAAGGGAGAATGATGTAATTATGCTATAATTTCAAGAACTAAAATGCATATATATATATGCATATATATATAAAGCAAAATACTGGATTACTGAATTTAAAATGTCGATTATGTGCTATAATGGTTAGCCTCTACTGCCAACTTCATTGGATTTATTATCACCATAGAAACATGCCCCTGAATGTTCCCAGAAAGGCTTAGCGAGGTGGGAAGACCAATTCTGTATGTAGGTGGCCATCTCCTGGGCTAGGACCTTGGCCTGAAGAAAGAGGCACAGCTCCGCAGAAGAATGCTGTCTCTTTTCTCCCTTCCCCTCCTCCTTCTTCTCCCAAGGGCTTCTATGGCATCGCTTGGCCTTGAATGCTGAGAGTCTTGCTTCTGGCTCCAGAGAACGGAGATGACCTGTACACATGCCACCGTGTTTGGCTCCTTTTTAATTTTTAAGAATGTAACCACTAGGGTCTGGAAATGTAGCTTAGTTGGTAAAATGCTTTTCTGGTGTGCAGGAAGTCCCTAGAACCACACAAACCAGATGGGGCGGTGCCTGCCTGGATTCCCTGCACCCTGGAGGTAGAGGCGAGAGGATCAGAAGTTTAAACTCTTCTGCTACACTGCAAGCTTGAATCTAGCCTGGGATGTGAGACGAAAAGGAGGTACTAGAAAAAGAAGCGAACATATGTAGCCAGTGCTAGAGGCATCTTTAGCCGCCACAACCGAGTGGGGGTTCCGTCAGAATCTTGAGTAGAGCCTTGTGTGCTGTCCAGCACCCTGCATCACACAGAAAGGCTTCCGTAGCATGGAGGTACTCAGTCCTAGATGCCAGCGTGTCAAGGTTGAGGGATGCTGGCCCAAGGACCTTAGGAGGGAGGCTCAGGATGCTGACACAGCAGGACACCTATTCCCCTCTTCTACCCAGGATTTATCATCAGCGACTCACAGCCCTTCCTCTGTTTGAATGCATCATGGCAGAGGAGAAAATAAAAGCCCATCATCCCCAGCTGTGAGTCACACACTTGTTTACCCAGGTGTGGCCCTGTGCCCGCTGGAGATAGACCGTCTGGGGAAGAGTCTTCGGTGGAGACTGACGGGTAGTAGTTCTCTTCCACTTTTACTTTGACCAGCTACTTTTTTCTGGCTCTGGTACTGTGTGAAACTGTCTGCGTTCTCCTGAGGCTGCTGATCTCACCCACCCTTCCAGAATGGCTCCCTACAGAAGGAGACGGGTGGAAGGAAGCTGGTAGGCTTTTCCCAGAGGGAATAACAGCTAAGCCCTCACTTCTGAATTTCATACAAAGCTCCAGGTCAGGAGTGAGTAGCATAACGGATGTCTGTGCAGATTTGTTAAGTCCCTAAGTGGCTTTCGCTAACAGCTAATTATAAATTCTGTCTCTAGAAGGCAAACTCCCCGCAGAATCCTTGCACTTAAACCCATTATGGATGGGCTTTAAGAAGGACTTGGTGGTGGCACAGGCTTTAAAAAGCAGACAGCCAGGGCTCAGAGGATGACCAGAGATCTCCAGAGCAGGAGAAAGAACCCATGCCCCCAGTCCCATGGCCTTTGTCCTTATCCCAATGTCTCTGTAGCACAGCTGCTCAGCTTTGTGACTTCCGTTAAATAAATGCAACAATTGTTGACAGAGGTTTCTGTCCCACCTGGTCCGCAGCTGTTCAGTCCCAAAGAATCACACAGAGGCCTACATTAATTATGAACTGGTTGGCCTATTATCTCAGGCTTCTTATTAACTAACTCTTACATCTTTAATTAACCCATAATTCTTGTCTGTGACTGCCACATGACTTGGTACGTTTTATCAGTGAGGCATTCTCATTTTGCTTCCTCTGCATCTGGGTGACGACTGCAGACTCAGCCTTGCCTCTTCCCAGAATTCTTCTATTCTGGTCGCCTACCTATACTTCCTGCCTGGCTACTGGCCAATCAGTGTTTTAGTAAATCAATCCAAGTGGCAAATCTTTACAGGGCACAAGAACATTGTCCCACAGTAAACAATAAAGTGCACAACCAGTGATACTCAGAGCTGCTGTCCACTCCCTCTGAGGGGATGTGGTTGTATGGGGCCAGTCCCAAGGACTGATGGGTACGGAAGGGTGGGTGTTTCCAGATGGCTGGATCCAAGGGGAAAAGGCTTATGAGTACAACATGCTGATTAGGAGGTGTATCAGTACCTTATGGAACCATTTTCAGTCCTGTAACTTTGTGGCAGTTTATTGGGCCTTATCTAGAGGCTGCCTCCTTGCTCCCAAGAGGAAGATTCCAGCCCACTAGGTGGATGGATGCTTTGTTCTTGTGCTGGGGACCAAACCTAGGGCCTTTCCTGCCTAGGCCAGCATCCTGCTGAGCTAGCCCCAGAGCTTCACTATTTGGCTGTAATTTGCCTGGCATCTATTCTGTGACAAATTCTCCAATATATATATATATATATATATATATATATATATATAAAATATTGTATATATATATAATATTGTATATTATTTCATTTAAGCCACATGGCTTACACTAATCTCAGTTGTCCATACTGGGGCCAGGGGTGGAGAGACTGAGATAGATTAGTGAACATACACACACACACTCAGGACACACACACACACACACACACCCCGCTGCTGCCTTTGGAAACCAGAACGCTGGTTCTGTGTGGCTGTTGCTGGTCTGTGGAGTGAGGAGGTAGCCTGCCTAGCCTCCTGGTCTGCACTCCAGCGGCACACTGCAGATGAACTGACTCCGTGCTGACTTTGTGGTGCCCTCAGAGGCAACTGGATGCCATGAGCCAGGAGCACGTGGACGACCACCCAAATCTATGAGAAATTTGATTAAAACACAACGCTGGCAGCCAGGAGCACCCAGGGATGTTGCCGTCCTAACTCAGGAGGGAGACAGTTTACCAGCTGCTGCTTTAGAAAACAAACTAATTTCTCCTCCTGCATCCTTAGATCCAAAGCGTTCCTAGACTCTGTGGGGCTCCCTGCCTAGAAGTGACAAAAAAGATGTACCCCATCTTTGATTTCTGATCATTTTTCCTTCCTTCCTTCCTCTCTTCCTCCTTCCCTCCCTTCCAGGTGTCCTGAGTCCCTGAGCCTCAGATTTTCTGTGTAGCTGAGGATGACCTGTTCTTTTGATCCTCCAGCCCTTACCTCCCAAGTACTGGGAGTACAGTCATATGCCACCGTGTCCTGTTTTTTACGGCATTGGGGACAGAAGCCAGGGCTTTGTGCATGCCAGGCAAGCATTCTACCAACCAAAACAATTCCAGTCCTACATTATTTTCTTTAACAGAGGAAAACAAGAGCACAGTGGAAGGAGGGTTTCTATCTGTGGAGTTAGAAATCTCCCACAAGAGGTGATATTTATGCCTGGGCTAGAATGATCACACAGCTTGTCAGCTGACAGAGAGATGGGAGAAACACATTCCAGCCCCGAGGAGGGATGACTAACTTCCCGGCTACGTGAGAATGCTCAGCAGCACGTCTAACCACTCCAGGACACACTGACTGCCCTAAGGGCAGACCACGGTAGGAAGTGTGCAGAGGTCCCTGGAAAGCTAGATCTGGAAGGTCTCTCATAAAATAATGTTAAAAGGTCTAGAATCTTCTCCACAGAGCCCAAACGCTCACAAAGTAAAACTGCACACAAATCACTCCTGTACTTTAATTGTTATACATTTGGGGAGGGGGTGGCCAAGGGTATGGTCACTGCAAAGAGGTCCTGAGAGGCCATTCTGTGAGGCTGTCAAAGTGAAGCCCAAGCTGCAGTGGAGGCGCTGGGACCATGGGGACGGTCACCAAGGAAATCTGTGTTTGAGTAGGGCTACCTGAAGCCCAAGAGAGCAACTGTATTGTTTGCTGTCTGGGGGTGCCAGGGATGGAGGAGTCGGGTGGCCCAAGTCTTTTGGAGCCCGGTTGATTACGAGCACCAGTTCCCAACGCTGTCCTCTGCTGGATGTTTGTCTTTGGTTTGGTCACTCCTGGCTGTGCCCCGAATTCTTTCACTTTGAGATGGGAGGTGACTATTCTTTGTCACTGTGTGGTAGAATTATATGACCTTCTTGGTTTTTGTGGAAGCTCACAGTTAAGAGATTTTGAACTCAGCTGGGCAGTGGTGGCTCATGCCTTTAATCCCAGCACTCGGGAGGCAGAGGCAGGCGGAATTTAGAGACTGAGGCCAACCTGAAACAAAACTGTTTTATCAAAACTTTTTTTTTATCAAAGAGAGAGAGACAGACAGACAGACAGACAGACTTTTATTATTATTGTTTTTTGGTTTTTTTTTTTTTTGGATTTTCGAGACAGGGTTTCTCTGTAGTTTTTGGTTCCTGTCCTGGAACTAGCTCTTGTAGACCAGGCTGGCCTCGAACTCACAGAGATCCTCCTGCCTCTGCCTCCCGAGTGCTGGGATTAAAGGCGTGCGCCACCACCGCCTAGCTTGTTTTTGTTTTTTATGAGACAGGGTTTTTTTTTGTAGCTTTGGAGCCTGTCCTGGAACCTGCTTTGTAGATCAGGCTGGTCTCAAACTCACTGAAATCCACCTAACTCTGCCCTCCAAGTCATGCCATTAAAGGCGTGCGCCACCACCGCCTGGCCTATTTATCATTTTTTATTTTGTTTTTGAGACAGAGTTTCTCTGTGTAATCCTGGATGTCCTGGAATTTATACTGAAGACCCAGGCTGGCCTTGAACTCAGAGATCCACCTGCCTCTGCCTCTCAGGTGCAGGGATAAAAGGTGTGTGCCTGAGATTTTGGACTTTTAAAGTGTTGGAATTTTTAAAGATGTTGGGAACTTTAAAAACTGGATTGTACTTTTCATTATTAAGTAAACACGAGACTTTAGGACGAAGGGCAGGAAGTGATGGCTTAAAAGGGATATGTTTGTGGTTCTGGTGGTTGGGGTGGTATTGTGGTGGTTAGCTTTAATTTTCAACTTGAGAAAACCTAGAATCCCCTGCGAAGGGCGTCTCAAGGAGGGGTTGTTTAGATCGGGTTGGCCTTTGGTCATGTCCGTGGCCCTGTCTGTGTCTGTGCCCGTGGCCACCGTGTCTTGATTTGTTGATTGGTGTGGGAAGATCCCAGCTGAGGATGAAGCTCTTGCCTGACCCGGATCCAGGACTAGATGGAAATAGAGAAAGTGTGCTCCATTTATGCAATGCTAGGAAATTAACTCAGGGCTTTATGTATGCTAGGCAAGCACTCGGCTAGTGGATCTACATCTGTGGACCCCAAACTTTTTTATATTAAGTGTGCACATGGTCATGGCGGTCAGAGGGCAATTGTGGGAGTCAGTTCTTTATCTTTCCTTTTGTTATGTGGGTCCTGAGGATTGAACTCTGGATCTCAGACTTGGTGGAAGAACCTTTACTAACTGCCGAGCTATCTCACTGGTCCACCAAAGGTTTTTGAATAACATTTTTTAGTTTTTGAAAAGTTATACAATGTATATTGACCATATCCATCCACCACTACCGTCTTTCAACTTCCCTAGGACCCCCACCCCAGCTTCATGTTCTCTTCATGCGCGCGCTCACACACACACACACACACACACACACACACACACACACACTCCCCTTCACAAAATGAATGGCACCAGAAGAGTGGAGAGGGAAGATAACATGAACCGAATGCCTGTTGTTACCCATGTGTTAAGAAATTTCTTTACCAGTTATTTGAATATCATACACGCATGCTGGGCACTGGTGGCACATGACTTTCATCCTGGCATTGGGGGTGTCAGGCTGGTCTACAGGGTGAGTTCCCAGGACAGCCAGGGCTACACAGAGAAAGCCTGTTTCACAAAAACAAAAACAAGACCAAAACCACAACAAAATAAACATAAAACCCCACACCCCCCCCCTCCCAAGATGTCCTACATGTCTTCTGATTTAAATATCACACCCATTGATCTTCGGTGAGATTATCAACTATCCCAGAGTGAGAGAGCTGGTTCCTAAGGAGAAAGGGCTAAAGCCCAGTCCATTCCAGTAGTTTTATGGGTATTATACAGTCAGATTGTATTGTGTGCACACGTGTGTGTATGTGTGTGTGTGTGTGTGTACACACAGAAGCTAGAGGTCACTGTTCATGGTCTTCCTTGGTTGGTCTCCACCCTATTTCTTGAGACCAGCTGAATGTGGAACTCACTGATTCCGTTGGACCAGGTGGGCAATGAGCTCCAAGGATACTCCCGTCTCTGCCAACACAGCCCCAGGATGGCAAGGGCATGACACTGCACTTGAATTTTACTTGGGTTCTCGGGGGATCCGAACTCAGGTCCTCATGCTTGAACGCTTTACTGACTGAGTCATTGCCTGTGGCCCCTAGAACAACGTTCTATCTTCAGATTTCCTGTTCTAAACTGAGTGAGCTGGCAGAGGCCTGTAGTCTTAACCTTTGAGACGGAGGTGAGTCAGAAGGTTAAGCCTCTGCTCCACAGTAAGCTTGCCTCTCAGGGCCCGAGGGTGGAGTTTCATTGGTGGAGTACTTGCCTAGTATACAAGAAACCCTGGGTTCAATCTCTAGCACTGTTTTAACCAGGTGTGGGCCAGCTGCTTGTAACCCTAACACTTGGGAGGTAGAGGCAGGTAAATCAGAAGATCAAGCTCATCCTTAGCTACTTGGGAAGTTCAAGGCTGACCTGGGCTACAAGAGACCCTATTTCAAAATAAAAGTGAACGAACAAAAATACAGCAAACAAACAAGACAATAGCAAAACTATATTAGCAGTTTTTTGGGGGAGCTGTGGCCCAGTTCTTTGGGGAGCTGTTACCTGGATTGGGTTTTGGAGGCATGTCATATGACGGAAGCCTCATCTATTGGCCTAGAGAGAGAATTAGGTAAAGGATGAGTTTGGACCACATTTAGGAGCAAAACGTCCAACATTGAGTGTCCCTGAGGTCAGGGACACAGGAAGCCAGACGCCTTGTGCCAACAGAACACAAGATGACTCAACAGAGCCATCACTTTCTCGCTGCTGTGAACGTGTTTCCCCGAGGCACCTATGACAGTGAGCTTATCTGCCAATAGGGTCTTTGCCGGCAGAATCGATCTAAGAGCTAAGATGATAGCATTTGCAGTGAAGATGGAGGCTATTCCACGATGGCTGATGTCCTTATAGGAAAATAAACATCTAGGGAGGAGACTGCCATGTAAAACCACAGATTCGGAAAGAAGACACAGATTCAGGAGGAAGAGAAACACGGAGACAGTGACAGACAGGAGCCTGGGGCTTCCAGAAGTTAGAGGAATTCAGGAAGGGCCCACCACAGGAAGCTGAGGAGTGGGCATGGCCCAGCCAGCATATTGACATTATGTTTTCAGCCTCAGGAGCTGTCAGACAATAATTTTCTCTTATTTTAAGTCAAGAGTTTGTGGTGCTTTATTAATATTTATAGGGAATGAGTATACCCAATTATAACTCTGATATTGTGGTATATAAGTAGAGGTTTCTCTGTCCCACACTGTCCCACAGTCATTTCTATTTTTTTTATTTTTTTCAAAATATTTATTTATTTATTTATTTATTTATTTATTTATTTATTATGTGTACAGCATTCCTTCCATGTGTGCCCCACATGCCAGAAGGGGGCGCCAGGTCTCATTCTAGATGGCTATGACCCACCATGTGGTTGCTGGGAATCGAACTCAGGACCTCTGGAAGATCAGTTAGTGCTCTAAACCACTGAGCCATCTCTCCAGCCCCCACAGTCATTTCTAAATAATATTTAGAGGCTTAATGTGAATTACAGAATATTTGGCCTATGGTTTAGGCTTATTACTAACTAGCTCTTACATTTAAAGTTACCCATTTCCTCTCTCTCTCTCTCTCTCTCTCTCTCTCCCCGTCCTGTAAGCTGTCCTCTGCCTCCCATGCACACAGTGGTGCTCTCCTCCTGGCACACGTGTATGAGCACACATGCAGAACATAGCATACAGTAAATAGGGAAATGCAAAAAGGACTAGGCAGCTCAGCAAATACAACGGCCTCGGTGTGACAAAGAGCTAGAGGCTTGTCCAGCTATCGTAGGAAGTAATAGCATGTGCCAGTTTGGGTCTTGGGGTCCAGTGAGGTACCTCGGTCTCTAGACAGGACTGGAGATAAATTCTGACTAGAGAACAGAAGCTGAAGAATCAACGTGGTCACCTCAGAGTCGCTGCACTGCGGCTTTCAGATGCGTGATTTCTTTTTAATGTTTCATTAGCCCAACGCTTCAGTTCCCAGTGTCCTCACCATGGAGGTTTGCAGACAATCAAGGAGCACAGCTGCCAGGATCTGTTCAGACTGGTCAAGCCTTTGTTTAGATTGTTCTGGCTTCAGCTGTGATGAGCTGGTGACCGTGGCATACCAACGGTTAAATGTTTGGGATTCCATATGCTTTGAACGAGGCAGAGCCTATTCAGAGCCCCTCAGTGTGCTAGACATAAATAGTGTCCTAACCTCAGGGTCTTAGAGACAACTTCTGGCCTCTTGAAAGAGAGCATGTGGAATTCCTGGATGTGGAGATCACCGGAGAGAACGTTTCTCTGTGATGTTTCCCTCCCTGTGGAGGGGTATTTATGGTGTGACACCCTGTCCCTCTTCTCTTGGAGGAAGACTGTTTTCTGTGACCAGTGGTGCAGGATAAAGAGTTGGATGTGTTTAGTTCTGCTCTCCGCCTTAATTCACTGTGTGTGTCTACGTGTGTTTGCTTGTGCGTTCTCCAGTGCTCAAACTGATATTTAGGGTGTGTGTGTGTGGAGAGTTCGGAGGACGTGCTCAAACTGATATTTAGGGTGTGTGTGTGTGGAGAGTTCGGAGGACAAGAGTGAGTTCTCTTCTTCTACAGGGAGAGTCCTGGGATTGAATTTAGGTTTTCAGACTTGTCAGTGGGTACCTTTACCTACTGAGTAGTCTCGCTGCCCTCTGGTGCTCAGTTTTAAGACCACTTACCCGCAGGTCTGAAACACGCTCAGCATTTCCAAGTCTGACCAGTGATGCAGGTGATATTGCCATCCTTCTCTCCCTTGCTTCTATATCTTCTCTCTTACCTGGTTCAGAATGTGTGTAGTGAAGAAGGGTAGGATTTGTTGTGGTCCTTTAAGACCTCAACAGAAAGAAGAAAGGCACTGGGAATTAACTGGCCTTTTGTTTGTTTTTTTAGTTTTTTGTTTTTTCCAGATAGAGTTTCTCTGTGTAGCCTTGGCTGTCTTGGAACTTGCTCTGTAGATCAGGCTAGGCTCAAACTCACAGAGATCTGACCACCTCTACCCCCCCCCCCTCCCAGCTTTATTTGGTCTTTTCTTCTGTGACTGGGAGCTGGGATTACAGTTTTCTAGCCAACTGATACATCTGGGTCAGGGATGAGGTGACTGAACACAACTGTTGGAATGGTGTAGACTTGGAGAACACTGGGTTGAGAAGAGAAGGGTTTCCCCTGGGCTGCCAGGACGGTGAAAATGCGCTTGAGTTGGATGTTAAAGTACACGAGATTTTTGCTGTCAGAGAGTGGAAGTGTGGAGAGATGACAGAAGTGCGTAGGAGATAGGTCTGCCAGTTGTTTACCAAGTGGGCTGTGCACAAAGTCATCAGGAACGGCTTCTCAACGACTGGTTTGGACAGGAGAGTGGCAATGTCAGACTTCAGTGCTTCTCTCTCTCATGCATGGTGGGGTGCGACAAGGGCCAGAAGACAGGAAGTTCACAGAAGTGGAGATCTGTCCAAGAAGGGAAAGTCCTAAGACTCTCCGAAGACACCTCTTCCTCCCTGTTCGTTTCCTGGCCACCCAGACTCCCGAAATAACCACACAGAAACTGTATTAATTAAATCACTGCTTGGCCTATTAGCTCTAACTTCTTATTGGCTAGCTTTTGAATCTTAATTTAACCCATTTCCATTATTTTATATTTTACTATGAGGCTTGTGGCTTACAGGGTAAAGTTCTGGCATCTGTCTCCGGTGGGGCTCCATGGCTTCTCTCTGACTCTGCCTCCTTTCTCCCAGCATTCAGTTTAGTTTTCCCCTCCTAGCTCTACTCTATCCTATCACAGGCTCAAGACAGTTTCTTTATTCATTAATGGTATTCACAGCATATAGAGGAGAATCCCACATCACCCTTCTGTATGATTTAGGTCACCTCCAGATAACTTATAAGACCCGGTACAGTGTGATTATTATTGGAATAGTTGTTATGGTGTATTGTTTAGGAAATAATGACAAGAAAATGTCTGCACATTATTCAGAACAGGCACAGTTTCCCCCTAACATTTCTGATTCTCGGTTACTAGAACATATGGATGTGGGACACACAGATACACAGTGTTGAGCACGCACACACACACACACACACACGCACACACACACAATCACCTAACACTATTGAAAATATGTCTTTGGTTCTAAAAAAAGCAATATTCCTATCTTTTCCCAAGTGTCTTTATTATCTTTATAAAAACAGCACATGCTGGCTGGAATTAAGCAACACAGGATTAAAAAAAAAAAACCCACAAAGAAAGTGTGCCATCTGAAGTCCTTACTACAGAGATGGGAGTTGATGGTGACTGCTCTGTTTTATGTAAATCTCTCTGTGTGATCATGACTGTAAATTTCCATAGTCATACCACACAAAAGATTCTGTTGCTTATGTTCTTGCTCAAAAAATGTGACACTTTCCAAAACTATTAGTCTGTATCATATTTAATGCCCGCATATGGTAATGATGGTGGTTCTGGTGGCGGTGGTGTGCGTGCACACATGTGTGTGTTCATGTGTGTGCGTGTGTGCTGTCATTTACTTAACCCAACTTTACTGGTTGACGATAAGGTATTTCCGCCTTCCTTTGCACTTTTATGAACAACTCGCTGACCGAGAGGTGAGGCATGGGCCTGGAGCCCTGAGGAAGTGGTGTTGACAGTCAGTTTTCCCCAGGCAGACCGGAAGGACTTGCTCCCTCCCTGGGGTGTCTGGCTAGCTGATGCCTTGAGTTTTCACAGTCTTAGGGAAATCACCATCTATGACACAGAACCTTGTTAGGTGTGTGACTTGTTTGTGTAAAAGAATTTCAGTCTGGAAGCTACCCAACCTGAAGGAAGTTTCACTACAAGAGGGACTGCATTGCTCAGGTTTCCTGGGGCAGTAGGGGATGGGGTGGGAGTGGGACTGCACTAACCACAGAGAGAAAACCGGGTATGACTTTCCCCATTGTATTCCAACCTGCACAGGTAGCCTGGTGCATCATTCTGGAAATATGTCCCTTCAGTGTGTCACCGTGGCTGTAGTGATGATCTGCTGCTTCTTACGTGAGCCTTGTCAAACCAGATTGTTAGGTGATCTGCTACGGTGAAGAAAGTCTTGGGTCCAATTCTTCTCACCTTTCAAGTCCTGCCTCGTGAACTTACGCCTTAGCAAGCAGAAGGCGTGGACACATCCGTCTGTATCAGGGTGTGGTTCTCATAATCAGCCATGCATGTCCTTTATCATTGTTACAATTTTTTATTATTCAAAGAAGATACATAGTAATGGTACCATGTCAACGAAGCCAGGCAGCGCTAATTGGCCTCAGGGAGTTATTAAACACATTTAAAATGTGGAGTTGGGAGGAGATAGGTTGCTCATGGGGCAGCAGAGTTGGGAGTAGATGGGGTGGATATAATCAAAATAGGTTACATACGTGTATAAACTTCTCAAAGAATGAATAAATACATTAAAAATGAATCTCAAAGGGTTTTGGTCAAAGACTCTTGGGGAATATCTAGGTCAAAAGATTTGAGAGGAGGTTAAGGCCCAAAGGGAGGCTGCTTGCTTGGTGAGAGGGCCATACTGCTAGGGAAAGGGAGGGCCGGAGGATTGGTCTTTCTCAAAAGTACCCTAAAATATCCATGCTGCATAGCATTCATCGGCTGTTTCTGGGTCTCCTGGATGTTCTGAGTCCCCTTGGGAGACTGTTGATGACACATTAACCATCCAGGATGGAGAGAGTCTGCATAGGCAGAGAACTCTTCTTCTCTCATGGAGATGATCTCCCAGCTGTCTCCAGGATACAGATAGTCTCTGCATAGGCAGAGAACTCTTCTTCTCTCACAGAAATGATCTCCCAGCTGTCTCCTTACAGAGGTGGGAGAAAAAGAGTACAGTTTGATAGCCCAAAGCATAGTGTCATTGGTGGGAGGAAGTGAAGTTCTGTTTCCATGGGAACAGTATAGAGTCCTCGAGTGGATTTAAAAAAAATAGTAAGTCGAATGTGAGAACTGAGACCATCAGTATCCTCATGGCTTAAGCTCTGAGGGTTAATCTGTTTTCACTAAATATTGCAGGAAATTCAGGCCACGCAAGAAGGCTGTAAAGTTAGAAGCAGTTCAGGATGACTTCATGACCCTATGCAAGCTACTTCCCTGAGCAAACTGGCCCGCCCCTCCCTGTGCCAGTGCTGAGTCTCAGACTTTGTATGACCCTGCCTGACTTATGTCCTACCTTAGAAACAATCTACCATAAGCCCCTGAGTCTAGACCTCCAAATCCTGGGATGCCTGTCCTCGACTGCCTCCTTCTGAAACGCTGGAAAGTCTATTAAGGTGGTATTCTTTTTTTTTTTTTTTTTTTTTTTTTTGTGGTTTTTCGAGACAGGGTTTCTCTGTGGTTTTGGAGCCTGTCCTGGAACTAGCTCTTGTAGACCAGGCTAGTCTCGAACTCACAGAGATCCGCCTGCCTCTGCCTCCTGAGTGCTGGGATTAAAGGCGTGCGCCACCACCGCCCGGCTAAGGTGGTATTCTTGAAGAACTTACAGAATAAAAATTTATTACTGTTGTTATTACTACTGCTATTATGGTTGTTACTGTTGTTATTGTGTGTGCGAGGGGGCACACACTCCTGCCTTAGTGCACATGAGGCATCGGAGGACAACTTCAGGGAGCCAGATTTTCCTTCCACTGTGGATATAGGGGCTGAGCTCAGGTTCTCAGCTTATATCCCAAGTACTTTTATACACTAAGTCCCCCCCCCCCTTGTGCTAGAGTAGGCTAAATAAGTTCAGCATGGTTTGAACTTTTTGAAGTATTCATTGATAATAGTTATTGGAAGATATTTTGTGTTGCTGCTCTCTCTGTCTCTGTGTGTCTCTCTCTCTCTCTGTATGTGTGTGTGTCTGTCTCTGTGTATGTGTGTTTCTTTATTTTTCCTCTTATTGAAAATAGATTTTTTTTTCTCACATAATATTTCCTTATTACAGCTTCCCCTTCCCACTAGTCCTCCATTTCCTCCCATCTGGAGCCACTCCATTTCTGTCTCTCATTAGAAAACAAACAGGCTTCGAAGGGATAATAATAAAATGACAAGATAAAACAAAAAGGGCCGGAGAGATGGCTCAGCAGTTAAGAGCACTGGCTGCTCTTCCAGAGGACCCAGGTTCAGTTCCCAGCACCCACATGGCAGCTCACAACTGCCTGTAACTCCACTTCCAGGGGATCTGACACCCTTACACAGACATCCATGCAGGCCAAGCACCAATGCACATTAAAAATAAATTATTTGAAAAAGATAAAACAAAAACTAGCGTACCTAAATTGGTCAAAACAAACCAACAGAAGGAAAAGAGCCTAAGAGAAGGCATAAGGAATAGAGACCCACTTGTTCAAACACTCAGAAATCTCATACAAACACTAAACTGGAAGCCATACTAGATACCCAGAGGACCTGGTGCAGACCCATGAAGGCCACGTAATACTGTTTCGGTGTCTGTGAGTTCATATGAGCTTTGATTATGTTGATTTAGATGGTCTTGTTTTCTTGAAGTCCTCCATCTCCATCCCCTCTGGTTTTTATACTGTTTCTGCCTCCTCTTCCAAGGAATCCCCTGAGTTCTGAAGAGAGAGATTTGATGGATACATCTCTTTTAGGGCTGATTGTTTATAGGGTGGATTACACCAATCAATTAATTTATATAGTCACTCCTGATGTAATTTGGGATGAAGTCTACTTGATCATGGTGGGTGATCTTTCTGATGGGTTCTTGGATTCAGATTGCAAGTATTTTATTGAGAACTTTTGCATTTTTGTTCATGACGGAAAATGGTCTCTAATTCTCTTTCTTTACTGGGTCTTTATGTGGTTTGGATATCAGCATATCTGTGACCTCATAAAACTAACTAGGCGATGTTCCTTTTGTTTCTATTTTGTGAAATAATTTGAGGAGTATTGAGGTTGACTTTTTTTTCACAGAGACGAAATTTTTATTGAAAAAATTTCATCCAGTAGAGAATTTCAATTATGAATCATGTTATTAAACTTACGTTATATCTTTTTCCCCCCTCACATAATCTGCCTCGATGAGTTTCCTTTTCCTCTGTTCCTCTCAATTCCTTCCCATTTCCCCTGCAGTAAGTCTCTGAAGGGACTTTCTTTTCTGGTCCAGTTTATCTGGTTTCTTGTGCCTTGACAGATAGCTCCTTCTTTAGGTCAGGAAATTTTCTTTTTGACTGTTTTGAAACTATTTTTCTGTGCCTTTGATCTGGTGGTCTCTCCCCCCACCCCCCATCTTCTCTTCCTGTTATTTTTAGATTTGGTCTTTTCATAGTGTCCCAGATTTCCTGAACGTTTTTCTGTGTCAGGATTTTTTTAGACTTAATATTTTCTTTGACTGAAGGATCCATTTCTTCTCTTGTGTCTTCACAGCCTGAGATTCTTTCTTCCATCTCTTGTATTCTATTGGTGAGGGTTGCTTCTGGGGTTCCTGTTTGAGTTCCTAAATTTTTTATTTCTAGATTTTCCTCAGTTTAGGTTTTCTTTACTGATTCTATTTCCACTTTCTGGTCTTGAACTGTTCTATTCATTTCCTTCCATTGTGTGTTCATTTCTTTAAGGGCTTTATTCATTTCCCCTTTTCCCCTTTAAGGACCTCTGTCATATCTCTACCATATCCATAAGGCCTATTTTAAGTTTTTTTTGTTTGTTTTGTTTTTTGTTTATTTTTTTTTTTTTTGATTCAGCTTTGCTGCAATACCCAGGATCGGTTGTGGTAGGGTTACTGAGCTCTACGGGAGATTTTTTATCCTGGCTGTTATAGATTGTGTTTTTAAGGTGGGGTCTAGGCATTTGGGTTTGGGAAGATTGTAATTCTAGGTGCTGATCACTGGTCTTGTCTTTGTTGGGTGGGTGTTTTTCCTTTGGTTTCTGTTGCCCTCTCTGATCTTAGGAGAGTGTGGGGGCTCTTTGTTGCCTGGTAGGAAATCCTTCTGGGATCTTGTAGGTGTGGTTGGAGGCTGTTTGCAGGTCAAATGTGTTTCTAGGTGTTGGGAGCTCTGACACTTAGGATTGCAGATGGGCAAGGACCCTGGTGGGAGGTCCACAGGAGAGGAAGGCAGGGTGTGCCACTAGGATCTGCTTCATTCTCTGAGAATGGGGCAGAGAGTGAGGACAGTCACAGCAGATGGTCTGCTGCAGAGCTGGGGTTGGCACTGGAGGACTGGATTTGCAGGACAGGAGGGAGAGGTGAAGATCTGCAGTTAGGTTACCTGACTGGCGTGTCCTGTAGGTGCTCAGGGAATGCCTGCTGGGGTTAGGGGCTAGGATAAAGCAATGAGTGGTGGGAAGGAAGTTTGGAAGGTAAGGATCTGTGGGCTTCAGGGGAGATGGTATGGGGGCGAGAGGGGGCTGTTGGAGAGGCCACAGCAGCTGGTTGGTCTTCTATAGAGCTTGGGATGAGACTGGGGGGATTTGGTCTGGAAAGAGCTGAGTGTTGTTTTAATTTCAGCAGTGACTGCGCCTTAATCTACTGCTCTCTCAGCCAGTAATTGCAACTTCACAGTTACCAGCCTGCTTCTCTGGCAGGGACTTGGCCCCTCGGACTGCAGCCTGGTAGGAATTCTGTTCCCTCAGTCACCAGACCTGTTGCTTCCACTAAAGGTGTCTTTAACTAAATCTCTATCATACTAATTATAAATAAGACTTGAGATTCCAAGGCTGCCGTGAAAACCTGGGAGTTCAACGAGGTTGAAGAGCAACTAACTTTCTCTCCTTGCTGGTGTCCATGGAAGAACGATGCTTCTACTTTGCCAAACCACAAAACCCTTGTGACATTCCAGACTGCACCCTACTGCTTCCTGTTTCTCTCTGTTTCTTCCAGTGTCCTCTGGTGCTCTATGATTACGTTCTCCCAATCAATGGCTATTGCAGCCTCCTGATCCAAGGTTAATTTTATTTAATTAATGCAAATGCAAACTCAAGTTCACAGTGTGACCGAATATTCCCCAACAGCCTAGAGACAGGTGAAGATCTGCAGGTACCCTACGTGCTTCCCTGACTGGAGTGGTTTTTGTCCAGGACCAGCCTTGACAAAAATACCACTTGCCAGGGTAGGGGCATGGGGGTCAGAATTATAAGGAAAGAATACGAAGGCGCGAAACTAATAAAACAGGAAACAGAATATTACTGGGAGGGAGTTCTAGTGAATACTGAAATCGCCCACGTTTAATTTCTAATTGCTTAAAGTACCATGACTCCAAGATAAAAGTTATCACTCTGAGACCTCAAGTCCTTAGCATTCTGTAGTGTAGGCAGCTGAGGTACCCCTAAATCACACACTCTAGGTTACATATGTGTGTGTGTATCTGTATGTGTGTGTGTGTTTGTATACAAAGACCGCCCTCCCTAGGTGACCTCATAGTTAAACAAAAGGAGAGGAAGTACATTTACATATCCTGACTGCCCATCAGGACGGTGTTGAGCTGTCTTAATTTCAAAAGAACCAAGCTATCACCTCCTGAGTTAGGAGGTGCAACTATGCCTGTCAAATCTCCAAACTCTCTGGCCCTCAGACAAGGTGAAAATGGGCCTGCAGTTTTCAGCTTCCACACAGTGGCCACCAAGAACCCTGAATATGTATCGATTATCACATAAGCATATCTTTTTTTAAAAAATATTTATTTATTTATTTATTTGTTTATTTATTATGTATACAATGTTCTGTCTGTATGCCTGCAGGCCAGAAGTGGGCGCCAGACCTCATTACAGATGGTCGTGAGCCACCATGTGGTTGCTGGGAATTGAACTCAGGACCTTTGGAAGAGCAGGCAATGCTCTTAATCACTGAGCCATCTCTCCAGCCCCTATACATAAGCATATCTTAATTTGCCAAACGCTGCAATAGAAATAACATTCACTTGCCATAAATGATTAGGAAGTAGTCCTTGGGGATTTACTCCCAGAAAAGGTACAGGTAAATACTGGGGGCGTACATCACATTGCTCAACAATTTGGCGAGCTGCTTCTCTTGTTAATTTAAATTACTTTCTTAATTAAAGCAGGCGAGGAAAGGAGACAGAGACAGAGACCCACATTGGAGCACCGGACAGAAATCTCAAGGTCCAAATCAGGAGCAGAAGGAGAGAGAGCACGAGCAAGGAACTCAGGACCGCAAGGGGTGCACCCACACACTGAGACAATGGGGATGCTCTATCGGGAACTCACCAAGCCAGCTGGCCTGGGTCTGAAAAAGCCTGGGATAAAACCAGACTCGCTGAACATAGCGGACAATGAGGACTACTGAGAACTCAAGAACAATGGCAATGGGTTTTTGATCCTACTGCACGTACTGGCTTTGTGGGAACCTAGGCAGTTTGGATGCTCACTTTACTAGACCTGGATGGAGGTGGGTGGTCCTTGGACTTCCCACAGGACAGGGAACCCTGATTGCTCTTTGGGCTGATGAGGGAGGGGGACTTGATTGGGGGAGGGGGAGGGAAATGGGAGGCGGTGGCAGGGAGAAGGCAGAAATCTTTTATAAATAAATAAATAAGAAATAAAAAATATAAAAAATTACTTTCTTAAACGTATTCTATTTTGATGATGTAGAGCATGTGATCACTGAGCAAGCTCAATGTGAGGCAAAGCAATTATTTTTGTAGTCTTCTCAGCTAAAGCATTACCTTCAACTAAAGGACTGGCAAAGTGTGCCCTAAAAGCATGGCAACCTTCTTTGTTGTAAGGCATTTTGAAGATTTATTTATTTATTATGTATACATATATAACATTTTGCCTCCATGTATGCCTACATGCCAGAAGAGGGTGCCAGATCTCATTACAGATGATTGTGAGCCACCATGTGGTTGCTGGGAATTGAACTCAGGATCTCTAGAAAAGCAGTCAGTGCTCTTAACCACTGAGCCATCTCCAGCCACCTATAAGGCGTTTTAAATTTGCTGGAACAGCATCTTAACTTGCTTATTGCTAGCCCCAATACATGGGATGGTTTCTAGGACTTGAAGAACATTAAATATATATTGGTTGTCAATTTATAGATTAAATGCCTTATTTGTAAAAAGCTGAAACACTATTGTAATGGTTTAAGTAAAATGCTGCAGGTCCCCAAGCGGCAGTGAGCAGCAGGTCCTGAGACCATGGCAGGCCACTGAAGGCAGCCCCAGGCTGGGAGCCATGTGGTGGGTGAGAGACCAAGATGGATAGGCATGCCACGCAGAGTGAAGTTGGATATTTATTTAGTGGGTTATAGAAGGGAAGGGGAGAAGAGGGAAGAGCAGAGAAAGAGAGAGAGAGAGAGAGAGAGAGAGAGAGAGGGAGACAAACAGAGGGGAAGGAGAGAAATGGGGAGAAGGGAGAGACAGAAGCTGCCTCTTTGAGAGGGAGATGGAAAAGAAAGGACTCAGGCTGGAAGCTGAAGATCAGCTTGCCTCAGAGAATGGGGGAGGAAGGGGGTGTGACTTGTTTCTTAAAGGGACAGGACTGACCATTACAACTATAGCAACAGCTCACAGCTGAACTATCTGAGCTGAGGATGGTCCTGTTTGCACAACACACCCTTCAGAACTAATCACATAGGCTGCTCTCCCATTGGAAAACTCATCTGTAAAAATTAGCGTAGCATCCTTTAAGGGATCTTTTGCTACAGCTTTAAGAAAAATAAAGGAATATAGTTGCACAAATTGTAGCAATGATCAACTGGGAAGAGATTATTAATCTAGCCTTCAAATTGAGCAAACCCAATTGCCTGAGAATCACTATTTTGAAATGATGAATCAGTCTGTTGCTTAGTATAAGCAACATTGATCACAGCTGGTTTTCTGCCAAAATATCTTCTAGATTTCATCCTGCTTTTCTGTACTAAGCAAGCTACTGCTTCAAAATAAGGGTTTAATACCCTAACTGGTGAAACAGGAAGGTGTAGCCAAAAAGTGGGCCGTTTTTCTGTAATACTTCTGTAGGTGTAAGTTTTATAGGTGAAAGACCCCCACTCACTAATATACATACTTGCCAAGATTGATCATAATTAATATAATGTACTTGCTGTTTCTTTATAGCATACTCCACCTGTCTGGCAGCTTCTGTAAGCTGTCTGGTGGAACTCCGATCACTGCTCCCTTTAAGAATTTCACTTTAGTGGTTCAGGGTCTCCTGTAAGATATTTTAATAAGGTTATTGCCATCGAATGTTTTATTAAAAGTTTGTAAGATATATTTCTAATCCGAGTTGCAAGTCTGCCCAGCTGACAGGTTTGTCTTGTTCATTTACATTTTCCACGGACCCCTGTCTGGGCTTGAAGCTGGGCCGTGGGGCAGGGTGCAAGCCATGTTCCCTCCACCACTAGGCTGTTGTTCTATCTGGGTACTTGGGACCGGGCAGCCAGTCCCTCATTGCCTGCTCTGCCAGGGCAGAGCACAGGCCACATTCAGCGGTCCTGCCATAGACTAGCATTAGAGATGGCTGGCAAATTTAGCTCAGGTTCTGCCATTGCAGCGGCTTCGAGACTGCCATGTCCACAATGGTAGGCGGGTATAACCACACTGATTCTTACTATCCTTGCATTTTTATTTTAAATCTTGTAATCATAAAATTAGGAGAATTCCTGGATCTTCTCTTCAGTTAAAAACCATAGATTTACCCATATAGGCTCCTTGGCTCATGGGTCAATTAGCCTCTAGGCATTTCCGTTGACTGACTTAGAGCGCTGCCTGTGAGAGGTATAGCCCTTTAAATGTTTTTGTCTCCTGCCTTTCCTGGCTCCACAGCTCCGAATAGGTCAGGCTCAGCTGGCAATAGCGCTTGAGCGTGGACTGCCGCAAAGCAATCTCAGCGGTAACCCAGGCCGTTGCTGGGCGGTGCACCATACTTCCATCATCCTTCCCACCCACGCAGCAGCAACAAAGGCTGCGGCTAGGTGACCACAGCACTGTTGCTTGCCGCGGTGAAGGCGAGGCCACAGTTTGGCCTCTCCAGGTCCCGGAGCAGCCCGAAGGTGGTGGCATATATGCCGTCAGCGTGAGGAGAGGAGTATAATATTCACAAACTCTGAAAGTCTCTGTATTAGTTTCTGCTCCACTTCAGCTCCCCTAACTATTAAAATATATCCAGGCAACTGTACAGATAGTTGAATACTATTTCCTTGTCTCATATTTGTAGATATTTACAGTTTTACTCCTGACTTGTTGCCCCACCTTTTTCTTTCCTTTTTTCCTTTTATCTATTATTTATTTCTGAGTGCTCATTACTCACCTCTATATCTTGGTGTAATTTTCTTTATGTGGAGTCCCCTCACGTACTCCCTTGTGTTGTGATTTCCTGTCGCTTTAAGGGACAAGCCACGCCCACTCCCATTACCTCTGACCTGCCCGCTTGACGTGCGTGCTTTTTATTATAAGGAAGACCTGGGAATGTTATGGTTTTGGTCCCTTTAAGAGACAAGCCACACCCATTCCCCTCCCCATCCGCTGAGGCAGGCTGATCTTCAGCTTCTGGCCTGAGCTCGCTCCCTTTTCCATCTTCCTCTCGGGGAGGCAGCTTTACTTCTGCCTCTCTCCCCACTTCTCTGCTTCCCCCCTTCTCTGTCTCTTTCTCCTCTCCTCTTCTCTTCTCTCCTCTCCTCTCCTCTCCTCTCCTGTCCCCTCCCCTCCCCTCCCCTCTCCTCCCCTCTCCCTCTCTCTCTGTCCCCCCCTTCACCCTTCCTCCTCCATAACCCCCTGAATAAACATTCAACCTCACCCTGCATGTCGTGTCTATCCATGTTTCTGTCTTCTGTCAGCCCGCCATGTATCTCCCTGCCTGGAACCAGCCATTGCTTGGGGACCAGCAGCCTACTCTGCCTGGGGCCCACAGCCTGCTGCCACATGGCCCGCCACCTCTGCTCTGGGACCAGCAGCTGTCTTTGCCTGGGACTGGCTGCTCCCAGGGCCCACTGTCAGCCACCACATGGCCCGCCACCATTTGGAACCTACAACATTTCTGCTGCCTACTGCCGCAGGGATCTTGCAGCATTTTTTAAAAAAGAATAACACCTTGTACACCTGACCACACTTTTGTACATTTTGGGCTTCACTGGTCAGACCCACATTGTGGCTCCATATGACGGGGACCAGCCTTGACAAAAATACTCCTTGCCAAGGTAGGGGCATGGGGATCAGAAATATAAGAGTAGAAGACACGAAAATAAACAGAAAATATAGAATAGTGCTGGGAGTTCCAGTGAATACTGAAATCACTCATGTTTAATTTCCAATTGCTAAAAATACCCTGACCCCGAGATAAAAAAACTGCATTAACAAGGATACAAGGAAATGAACAGACCAGTTGAAGGTCAAAGGCTACATCCCTAGTTAAGTATTCTGTTGCTAGAACAAAACAAGTCGTAATCACACCCTAAACCAAAACATTCTGTAGGCAAACCACTCCCTGGGTGGAATCCAATGTTATCTTCTTAAGGGAACTGGAACCTTAGTTGGCTCCTTAGCCTTTTTGAAGTAGGAACAGATCTACTTTTCTATTCCTGAAATACAAGGTCTGGATATTGGCTACACCTGTTGACAATAACCTTGAGAGAGCAGAACTCTCTGAGCTAAATTTAGTTGGTGACTTTGTTTGAGGTAGAAACACAATAACCTTGGAGGAATAGAGGTAAGTTACAACTCTCTGACCTTTGGTCACGGTGGAAATACGCTCACATTTTTGGGCCTCTGTTTGTCTGAAACATCTTTTCTTTTGGATCAGGGTCTTTTTTCCTCTCTTGATCAGAGCTGAATGGACAAGGCTTTCCCATGCACTGGATTGAGGCAGGATCTTGCTATGTTCCCTAGGCTGACTTCAAATTGCAAATCCTCTAGCTACAGCTTCCTGAGAGCTGGGATTACAGTTGCACATCTTGAAGCTTGACTTTATTTATCTTGGAAGGAGAAACGTCTCATTATTTGTTGCTGTTCATGAAGAAAATTCCACATTAGGACAAGGGATGTAGCTCAGTTTGCTAGGCATGCAGAAAAACCTGGGTTTGAATCCCTGCCTATGGCATCCCAAGCTTGTGATCCTAGCACTTGGGAGATAGAGGCAGGAGGGTAAGAAGGTCAAAGTCATCATCTGCCACAGACTGAGTCTGAAGTCATTTGAGCTACAGGAAACCTTGTCTCAAAAGGCAAAACAAATAAAAAAGGCCAAACCCCTTGAGAAAAAAAACCCTCAAAACTCTACAAACAAGTGAACAAATAAACCTGAAGCCTCCCCACCCCAAGCTAACATGGGGAATCCAGGAAGATGTTAACAGAGAGGTGCGTGGCTTAGGGAATTGGAACTTATTTGCTGGCAGGAGAGCTGGGACAAGGCAGTGGCCCCAGGATCCCTTTCATTTTCTGACTTTTTCAGATTTTTCTCTCCTGATTCTTTTTTCTTGTTCCAAGTTGTCCATCAGATGCTCTGCAGCAACTGGAAAATTCCCGGAGGGAGTTAATGCTTTTTGGTGTTAACAGAAATCTGAACCACAGGGAAAACAAACTCTGTGGATGTTTTTGGAGACAGTTCTAAAACTAAACTTGTTACATAATTCTCTAGATGGTTTTAGGCCCCTTGGTACAGCCGAGGCTGTGTCGTGAGCTGAAATTCTGGCTTGATCAGTTATGCACCATGTAAGACCTCAGATAAGCTGATTTCTCATCTTCTCATCTGTGCAACAGGCATTGTGTACTCAAAGAACTGTGTGCACACTAGGATTCACAAGATGCCCAGCAAATAGCATATTCAGTAACATTAGCCAGTAATTATTGTTACTCCCTTCGTAGGGGAGCAGCCATGTTTAAATCCAAAGTCTTACAGGAGCAACACAGTTGGTATTCTTTTTGTCAGCTGCTATGTGCAGTCTGAAATTGAAGGAAGCGGTTAACTTTGTGTAAACAAACGTTCGTGAATCCTTATCGGACAACTCAGCGCTAGGCAAGGTCTAGCTGAAGTCTGATTCCTGCCTAGAGGCTTGTTGGGAAATAAGATACACCTCCCCAATAACAGGGATGGGCAGAGGGGCAGAGCCTAAGAATGTAACCCCGAAGGAACAGTTCAGGTTTTTCTCAGGGACGAGTATGCTGAAGACTATCTGAGCTCCTCTGAGAGGAGGGACTCATAAAAACCAGCGTGTGGTGAGGGAGCAGCGTTGGGCAATAGCGCAGGCACACTTCACTCTCAGAAGTGGCTCCCTGGGCAGTGCGAGGCACTGGAATGTGAACGTGATGGTCAGAAGAATGGCTGCGGGCCTAAGTAAGAGCACGGAAGACTCCGCTTGCCTCCCTTGCGTTCCTCAAAGCTCCAGCTTTGAGCTGAGGTCTTTGGGGAAAATAACGCACCATCTGTGCGGCTTCCCGGCACCTCCTCTTGGTCTCATCTTATGCTTGATCCCAGCTTCAGTGGGAGCTAATTATAAATGCGACTAATTTAAATAATGTATTTATTAAATTTTATGTGCGTGTGTTTGTGCCCAAGAGTATGTATGCGTAGCATGCATGTGTAGGAAGGAGGCTGAGGAGGTCAGAGAGAGGGGCCAGATCCCTCGGAATTGAAGTTATGGATGATTGTGAGTGCCATGTGGGTGCTGGGAACTGAGCCCTGGTCCTCTGCAAGAACAGTGGATTCTCTTAATTGTTGAAGACTCTCCAGTCCTGAGGCTGATTTTATTGTCTTAGTTTTAGAGCAGTCTCTTTCGTTTCTGGGTATTTGACCCTTGGCTCATCCTTGGTTTAAGGTTACGGTCTGCGTGCTAGGATATGAGAACATGTTCCTTTCTCTTCTCTGACACAGACCCCAGTGTCTGTCCGGCCCCTCAAGACCAGAAGAGCCCAGCTGAGAGCACACATGAGCACAATAGTGCCACAGAAGAGGGAAATGGCCGTAAGGTGGATCATGGCATGGGTGGAAGGACCTCTGTCGAGACTTGTGTGACAGAACTGATCCACCAGGGAGTGGCTGGAAGACACGGATGATCAAATAGAGCAAAGGTGGCTTGCTCATGCTAACAGAGACATGTTGCGTCATGGAGAGAGGGCAGAAGGTCACAGGAGTTGTGATTAATGGTGCTGGGGTCACAGGAAGACGAAAGTGCAGATGAAGTCAATAGAACTCGGTCCCTGATTCCGGGAGCTACCTCAACACGCTTTCCTTTTTTTATTTTTAATTTTTAAAATATTTATTTATTTATTTATTATGTATACAATATTCTGTCTGTGTTTATGACTGCAGGCCAGAAGAGGGCACCAGGCCTCATTACAGATGGTTGTGAGCCACCTTGTGGTTGCTGGGAATTGAACTCAGGACCTTTGGAAGAGCAGGTAATGCTCTTAACTTCTGAGCCATCTCTCCAGCCCCATTTTTTTATTTTTTTAAGGCTAATCTATTAAGTAACGGGTTCTACTATGGGATCCTCATATATACTTGATATTCCTTAATCTTTTCCCCTCTACCCGAGCCTCCAGATCCTCTGCCCGCCCTTTGCTTGTTCCCGCTACCACCAGCTTCTCTTCCATGCTCCATGGTTTCCTTAGCATCTGCCCCCTCCTCTTCCTTTCAGTAGCATCTGCTCTCAAGCACAGGATGACCTTGAACTTTTGATGCTCCTGCTTCAGGTCCCAAGTGCTGGGATTACAGGCTAGGGTGGCCAAGCCTGATTTATAGGGTGCTGATGATCAAACTCAGGGCTTTGTGCAGGTGAAGCAGGCATTTTGCTACCAGGACTATATCCCCAGCCCTTAGTAGCTTTAAGACATTTTTTCCATTCTTATGGTAACCTTCCTAGTTTCATGGCCTTCACACAGACAGTCACACAGACACACACCAAAATAGTGTCCGCATTAGAAGAAAAGATGTGGTATTTGTCTTCCCGGGTCTTGGATTCATGTGTAAGGTAAGAATTTCTGTTTCCATACATTTTCTATACATTCTCTCTCTTTCATTTATCTCTGTGTGTGTGCACTTATTTGTCATGGTGTAAATACATGTGTGAGTGTGCACTCATTGTCATGGTATGGATACAGAGGAGCTGGTTCTCTTCTACCCTGTTAGTCCCAGGGATGGAACTCAGACCACCAGTCTGGATAGCAAGGCTTTTACCCACTTCTCAGTCTCACCAGCCCTGGTTTCATTTTTCTTTATGGCTGAATAAAATTCCACCTTGTTTCATTTTCAACGTACAGTCATGGGTTGATGTGTAACTCTGCTGGTTCCGTTTCCCAGGTTCCTAGCTATTGGGAACAGTATAGCAACAAACAGGATCTTTCGGTAGGGCCCAGAGTCCTTTAGCTCAATTGCCAGGAATGGCATAGTTGGGTCAAGTGATACTTCCAATTTTAGTTTTTTGAGAATAGCCATACTAATTCCTTGTGGCTGTATAGATTTGCAATTACATCAGGAATTAATAAAACCTTTTCTCTTTTCCTGTGTCCTGGCCAGCATTCATTATTATTTATTTTCTCAATGGCCATTCTGACTGGGGTGTGATGGAATCTTAAAACGGTATTAATCTACATTTTCCCGATGGCTAAGGATGTTGGACACTTTTCAAGTATGCCCTACCCATTATAATTCTTTTGAGAACTGCTTGCTCATTCATGGGCCCATTTATTGATTGGAAAAAAAAATTAAAAATTTTGCAGCATATGCATTATAGATACTAGCCCATCGCCTGCGGTATAGCTGGCAACAATCTCTTCTGTAGCCTGCCCATTCACTCTGCTGATAGCTTCCCTTAATAGCCAGCATCTTTTTCTGTCCCCGAATGGCTAACATTTGGGAAGTGGGAGACTGGTATAAGATGAGCATCTGGTGTGAATCAGGCTATATCCCACAAACTGTTTTTTTTTTTTTTTGTTTTGTTTTTTAGTTAAAAAAAAAAAACAAACTCTTTTGATCCCCGTGATGGTGAAATATGCCTTTAATCCCAGCATTTGGGAGGCAGAGGCAGGTGGATCTCTAAGTTCCAGGCCAGCCTGGTCTACAGAGCGAATTCTAGGAGAGCCTGGGTTATACAAAGAAATCTTGTCTCAAAAAAAAAAACCCAAAAAATTAACTAACTAACTAACTAAATAAATAAATAAAAATCTGTGTGTATGGGTATTTTTGCGTATGTCTGAATGTCTGTGTACTACATGTGTGCCTGGTGTCAGAAGAAGGTGTCAGATCTTCTGTAAATGGAGTTTATGGAAGATTGTGAGCCACCAAGTGGGCACTGGGAATTGAACCCTGGTCCTCTTGTAGAGCAGCCAGTGATCTTAACCTCTGAGCCAACTCTCCAGCACTACCAAATAAGTTTTAGCCATAGAAGGGCTTAATCTTTCTAACATTTTCCTGTTTTCAAATTATGCCAGGTTTATATGTTAATCTAAAACCACATTTAGATTCCAGGGACTGTCTGATTTTAAAACCAACATAATTTCTGATTTGTGTCATTTTTTTTTAAAAACATAACTACATTTTTTTTTCTATCCCAGCATTTTGAAAGAGAAACAGGAGTTTGGGGGGCAGAAAGAGGGGCCTGTGCAGACAGTGTGGTTGCACCGTGGCCCGGACTCTGGGCGTTAGAGGTAAAAGCAAGGTGGAGCCTGGGACTGAAGTCAAGATACCTCTGCATTTCTCCAGACTTGCACATCTTTCCCCATGGAGAACATCAATTCTTTGAGACTTTACCCATCTTTGCTATCATGGCTTCACAGAAATGTCTCTGCTGGATAAAATAATTATACACGTTGGAAAGATCCTCAGTGTGGGCTGAGCACTCGGTAAAGTCCTGTGAAAAGTACACTGCTAAGTCCTTGTTGACATTAAAACTCTAATCCCCACAGCTTCCCTAGAAGATAAGTAATATCGACATTCGTTTTCAGATAAGGAGACCAAGCTTGTTCAGCTGTGCACGGCAGAGCGAGCCCTGATCTTAGCCTGGCTGTCTCCAAATCCCACGTTCTGAACTGCAAAGTTATAGTGCCTCCTTAAGGACAAATGAAACCATTGATGCCAGACAGCATGACCAGATCACAACAGCCACACTCCTCGGAGACACCACCAACGACCTTGCAAAGTTTAGAGCCTAAACTCAAGACGGCCACTAACAGGTTATTTTGTTTGTCTCTCAGTACATAAGAAATCTCCTTAAATTTCATTTAAAGACTACAGTAATTGTTTCTCACAGTTCTGTGCACTGAGAATTTTTACACAGGGCTTAGGTTGTTCCGTTTTGCATGGTGTAGAGCTTCATAGTCCTTGGTATTGCCAATGCCAAGGTTGTCCTGTTACTTAGTGGTTCTCGGTGGTCCTTTCACGTGGTTAATTGACGTTTTCACAGTTTGGTGGTTGATTCCAGGATGGAGATTGAAATTGACCACATACACTGCTAGGGCTTCATGCATGCTGTGACCAATTTGCAACTGACATGGTATTGTTTCTTCAAGATATAAATTGAGTTATCCAATAAAACACGATGACTAGTTATGTTTGCATTTTATATCAGCAATAAGTCAGTTCGGGCATAAGTGGGTCTTGTAAGTGGGGTGTATTTATGCTAAAACTGTTACTTTAAGAAATGAAACTGAAAATGACCAGGATATTCTGTAAATTCCCTTGCTATCTCTAGTCACAAGAACAATCTGGACTCGGGGACACAGGAAACAGACTTCCTCTGGTAGGCAGGAGCAGTGTGCGTCAGAGAGGCCCTCTCTGGTATTTTACCTTGCCATAAAGAAGAATGAAATGCTCAAAATGCATGATATGCGTATATGGAAAGGTGACAACGAGCCTCCTGCTAACTAAAACATAATAAAATGAAAAAGATCCGTTGTTCTTTAGGCAGAAATGCTAGCAAAGACCAGGTTAATGTTCTGGTCTCACCTGGCCAGAGAGCAGAGAAAAAAAGAGCCCTTGTTCCCACCCTTGCAGGCCCCTTGGAAGACCACAGCCAAGGTGGGACCATTTTAAAACATTGCCCCTGTTTGGCAGAGCTGGCCAGTTGGGCGTTGGCATTTTCTTCAGTGTGACCTTGGAGACAAGGCTAACACACATATTTGATGTATTTTCATTTGGAAATCCCCCCACCCTCCCACCCCCCGCAAGTAGCAAACTGTGAGCTCAGCTTTATTATGTTCACAAAGTCATAATCAAGGCCATAATCACCCCGGGACCGGGACCTGGGATCTGAGATTAATATAGCACAGAGACCAGGGCTTCAGGAAGGAAGAGGAGACAAGAATGCAAAGTTTACCATGGAGTGAATACTGGGTTGAAGTTGAGGCAGAGAATCCTGGGCCTTAGGGACAAAGGCTAGTGAGTCCTTCTGGCCTGTGCTTGCTGTGAAGTGCCCTTCTCTTTAGGCTCCTTGACCGGAGGGATTTACTTCCTGTTTTTATGTTTGCTGGTCTTCTGTGTCTCCATGGCCTTTGGGGGAGTTTATTATCTTAAGGAAGGGTCTTTGTTAAGGAAACTGTCTTTTTTTTAGTGAAAAAATAGCCTGATTACTAAATTCCTACATCTGGGCAAAGTGTTGAGGTGGTGACAGCTGTAGAGGTTTCCTGGAACCTGGGGTGATTGTTGAGCAAGATTACCCCAAACCTATACGTCAGGAGATAATTCCTGGGTCACCCTGAGGACATGTTTTTCTGGTTCATTTTGTCACATATCGGTGGTGAAGCAGTTAGACTCTGACGTCAACAACCCTGTGGAGGTGGAAGTTTTGTCTGAGAGACGTCCACGTTCAGTTGTACGATTCAACCCACCCTGCCCCATCCTCCTTTTTAAACTGGCACTGCAATTCACGACAGTCGAGTTTTGCTTCTCTTTCCTTGTCCGTTCGTAGTGTCTGCATTCTTAGCCCTGGGCTTCTCTTCTTGACGAGGGATTCACAATCTGACCAGCTCAGGGTCTCTGGATGCAGAATTGCAGCTACTCGGGTAAAGCACAAGCAGCGTCTACTCCTCCACCCGCTGTGACTTTGTCTACTTTCGGTTGCTGTAACCGAGTGCCAGAGACCGGGCACCTGATAATCTAGAAATGAGCGGGGAGGCTGGTCTTCACCTTTATCACCTTTATCTGTGGCAACTAAGCAGATTTTCAGGAAAGCTGCATTAATCTCTTGAACCACTGTATAAAGATGATGGCTTCCTGCTACTGTAGACCACGGTATAGTCTTTGGTTAATTTTTCATAGTGATTTCAGTGCTGAGATTTCATTCTCTTCCACAAAATTAAATACTTCTGCATGCCTTCTGTGTTTCGAGTCTACAGGGACCAACCCTCCGCTGTTAACTACTCAGAAGGGCACTGTTCCCCAGAGAACCTTACAGGGAGAGATGAGCTGGTTGGCATTTTTGTTGTTTGGCTTGTAATGGTCCTGTCCGTGTTTGGGATTCACTCCCCTCCTTCCCTCCTTCCCTCCTTCCCTCCTTCCCTCCTTCCCTCCTTCCTTCCCTCCCTCCCTCTTTCCGTCCCTCCCTCCCTCTCCCCTTCTCTCCTTTCTTTCCCTTTCTCTCTTTCTTTCTTTCCCTCCCTCCCTCCCTCTCTCCCTCTCTCTTTCTCTTCTTTCCTCCCTCCCTTTCTTTCTTTCTTTCTTTCTTTCTTTCTTTCTTTCTTTCTCACACCCACTTGTGATGGTGGCAAATGCTCCCTCCATGTGACCCTAGCTGTGAGCTCTGAGCCAGTATGAGTCACTCACTGGGTGCACCTGCTTGGCCTTGTAGGCTTCCAGACTTGTGAGCTAAGCAAACTTCGTTTCTTTACGGCTAATCCCCTTTTCTGGTATTTTGTTCTAACAACACAACATGGACTGAGAGGTGCAGCAACCCCTGGTAAGAGCAGTAACAGAACTGGTCTATTTGGAAACGTTTGGCAAGGGTGTTCCCTTGGTTTATCTTCATATCAACCTCTGAGATCTTCCGAGAAAACGTACGGTCTCTATAATGTGGAGGGGACACCATTAGTGTCAAGGTGGTGACAACATTATTCTGACATCATGTCTGGTCAGTGGCACAGTTTGGATAAAATCAAGAGCGTCTAACACCCTGTTTAGACTTCTGACTCCGGGGTGGATTCCTGGCATAGAGAGATCTGTAGAACATTTAAAGATGACAGGACGCACCATGGACAGATCTACCTGCTGGTTCTGAAGGGCTGGCCAGTCCACCTAGATTCCTACGGCATATTCCTCTTTCTCAGTGACCCTATTCACTACACATTATAAGGCCCAACGGTGTACTGGGTGTGAGTGTTTATCGTTATCGTCAACCTGACTGGCCTTGGCACCCCTTCACTCTCCCTCCACACGTAGGAGAGGTTATAAGGCCTCTGCCAAGATGTCAACAAAAGGTTATCCTGGCCCCGTGAACTAGGGTAAGGCTTTCCCTTTCAACCTTGTTTTGTGTGAATAAACGCTTTCAGTGGTCATGCATGTACTCTGCCAAGTTTCCACTCTGCTCTCTCAACAATGACCCACCTGCCTCAGGTGAGGGACACAAGGTGACTGCCGAAACTACGGAGCAAACCGGCAAAGACTGGTCTGGCCCAGACAGATCCCGGAAGCAGGGGCTGAAGAGTGTAAACAGACTCAAAGACTGCTGAACGCAGGTTTAGAGGGAGACAGTAGATGTCTGTATTTACTGTGGAGGCAGTCTCTAAGGGGAAGGCGCATCTCTGCACTTCCCTTTCCCGGAGTTCAAATCAGTAACTGAGTTGGTATAAACAAAACATTGCTCATGGGGAAAGCGGCCGCAAAGAGATGCGGCTGTGGCCTCCAGGGCTTGGGGCTGCGGGGGGGAGCAGGGACCTGGAGATGATTAAAGCAGGAATCTCCAAATGGGGTTCTTTTAAGATTCTAAGTGACGGATTTGAGAGCCTTAACTTTTATGCTTTCTTCTTGAAGGTGAAGCTAATCAGGTAGAGCGTCTGGAGAGGGAACAGCAGTGAGTCACTGTGAAATGCAGGCAGTTTCAGGGACAATTAGATCTTTCAAGGGAAGGAATGAGACACACCGTGCCAAACGGTGGAGTCATTTTCAATGGGTGTGTAAGTTCTGAACTAGTTTTGGTATTCAAGTTTGGTTATTTGTACAAAGGATGGATTTACCTTTCAATGGGCTGTTGTCTTCCTTTGGTCTCCACTCGCCAACTGGGAATTCATTTATTTCTAAAGCAGTACAGGCTTTTTGGTTTCAACAACAAAAAGTGAATGGGCCTCTGTCTTTCAAGGTTGCATATTTTTCTGTGTCGTTTAGGAGAGATAAGGACTCCAGTGCTGCCGAACACAATAGGCTATTCTGGTCCCTCAGAGGTGGCTGAGCTCGGTGAGGATTGGTCTTGACTCTACACCCACCTTGAAGCAGAAACTTTGTTGTCACAGCCCCCAAACAAATCCACTGCACAGAGGATTAATGAATAATGATAATGTTATTGGCCGTTTCTTGGGGAGACAGAAAAGATCTATGTATCCTCTAGAGATAGTTTTGATTTGTAGAAAAGTCTAACAAAAAATTTCATGAGACACACATGCTTCCCCCACCCAAAGGGGAAAGGGTCACACTCTCTTTGTCTCTCTTTTTCTTTTGGCATTCTTAAACAAAAATGATCTAATCCTCCCAGCTATCTTTCCGCCTGATCAGTAAAGAAGGACCTTGCTTTAGGAGGACAAGAGGGTCTAGGACTTGGGGGAAGGATCAAGAAATTGCTAATTAACCTGAAATATGCCAATAATTGATCATAAGTGGAGACGAGGAATGACCCCCACCTTGTGGCAACTTCTGATCTTGCCAATATTGGGTTTCCTTTGGGCATGGGAGCCTCTTCTTATACAATATTTTAAATTTATTCTTTGGCAATTTCATAAGGGTATACAATATATTTTTATCATATTAATCCTCCACTTTCCCCTCCATCTATGGATCTACCCACCCATTCATCCCTCCTTCCCTCCATTCATCCCCCCATCCAATGGTATAGATCATTCACTATAATCAAGGGGAATGTTAAAAACAGAGATGAGCAAAACTGACAAGATTTGCTGTGCTCTTTTTTTAAAAAAATATTTATTTATTTATTTATTTATTATGTATACAATATTCTGTGTGTCTGCCTGCAGGCCAGAAGAGGGCATCAAATCTCATTACAGATGGTTGTGAGCTACCATGTGGTTGCTGGGAATTGAACTCAGGACCTTTGGAAGAGCAGGCAATGCTCTTAACCGCTGAGCCATCTCTCCAGCCCCTTGCTGTGCTCTTGTGAGAAGAGAACTGAGTGGCTATCACTGACTACATAAGAGTATCTGTGGGTGATAAATTCTTTGAAAGCAATTCTGATATCAGGTGAATAACAAAGGCCTTATTAATGGCTTGGCATTTGCTGACCGAAACTTTCAGGGCTCACAAAGCAAAACTACAATTGACATTTCCCACACCTTTCAAACTTGAACTTTTGGGGTCAGTGAACTGAAGTATGTTGTTCAACTCCTACAGGATAAACAGGAATCTAAAGCAAAAGAGCAACATTTCTTCTATACAGGGACAGACAGTACTGATTGTTGGCTTTGTAGGTTATATGGGCTCTGTCATACTACAGAGCTCTGCTGTTTCCCACACAGAGGAAATCACTGTGTTCATATACGTTTTTACAGAATGAGGGTAGCAAGCCGGGCAGTGGTGGCGCACGCCTTTAATCCCAGCACTCGGGAGGCAGAGACAGGCGGATCTCTGTGAGTTCGAGGCCAGCCTGGTCTACAAGAGCTAGTTCTGGGACAGGAACCAAAAGCTACGGAGAAACCCTGTCTCGAAAAAAAAAAAACAGAATGAGGTAGCTTGTGTTGGACCTGTTAGCTGCAGTTTGCTACCTCTGAACTAGGTTGCACTTTTTCAAAATTTCTTCCAAGTGATACCGGCAGTCATTTTCCTCAATGGGCAAAGGCTCCTTCTGCATATAATCCTTTGTTTTATTCTCTTTTTTCTTAAGACAATTCAAATTACAGTCACCTAATCTGGAAAGTTTTATATAGGCTATATGCTGGGTAGTTTTGATTGTCAGATTGACCCCACATGGAATAACCTGGGAAGAAAGCGTCAATGAGGGACTGTTTAGATTGACTTGCCTTTGAGGGCAAGTCTGTGGAGGGTTGTCTTGATTGCACTGATTGAGGTGGGAGGCTCTGCCCACTGGGGATGGTGTCATTCCTTGAGCAAGGGATCCTGGGCTTTATGGGAGTGGAGAGGGTGAGCTGAGTATACAAGTCTTATTTTCTCTTGTCCTGATGAAGAAGGTGATGCAGCTGGCTGTCTCAATCTCCTGCCTACCACTCTGACTTTCCCTATGGATTGTAACTTAGAATCCTGAAGTAGGACAAACTTTTCGCTCCCTAAATTGCCTTTGGTAAGATGTTTCATCGTGGCAACGGGAAGTGAGACTGTGGTGATTTGAATTAGAATAGTTCCCAGAGGCTCCTGTGTTTTAACACTTCGTCCTCAGTGGTGGAACTGTTTGGGAAGGATTAAGAGAGAAGGCCTTCTTAGAGAAGGTGTGTCACCGAGAATGGGCTTTGACAGTTCAGAAGCCTGTGCTTTCCCAGGAAGCTCTCTCTCTCTCTGTCTCTCTCTCTGTCTCTGTCTCTCTCTCTCTCTCTTTCTGTCTCTCTGTCTCTCTCTCTTTCTCTCTCTCCTTAGAGATAAGGATGTAAGCTCTCAGCTGCCTCTCCAGTGCCATGCCTGTCTGCTGCCATGCTTCCCACCATGCTGGTCATGGACGCGCCCTCTGAGTCCAGGTAAGTCCATTGTAAGCCCCAATGAACTCTTTCTTCTGTGAGTTAGTTGCCTTGGTTGTGGTGTTCTTAGAAAAGCAACTAAGACAGAAATCACGACAGGAATTGGTACTGAATTCCTTTCGCTGTGACAAACTTGTGGCTTTAAACCTCATGGCTTTTTAAAGTATTGGAACGGGGCTTTGTGACTGGAAAGCAGAAGGGTTGGGAACTCTGAGTTAGGGACCCTTGGATTTTGGAAGCCAGGCTTAATGGGTTATGCTGGTGTGAAGATGGAAGAGAAAACTGCACAGAGAAATGCAGGTGGTAGGGGGTGGAGGCAGCTCATGCGATTTCGGAGGGAAACATGGAGCTGCATGACTCTACCAGGGTCTGAACTATTTCTGTAATGCTTTGGTAAAGTGTCTGGATTCATTCTGGGCATGTCCTGAGATCCTTAGTGAACTTGAATTGGAGGATAATGGACTGATTCATTTGACCTAGGACATTTTGGGAGGAGAGGGCATTCAGGCTGGTGCTGAAGCAGCAGCTGGAATGGGAAGAGAGCATCATGGTAGAGAAGCTTCCTATAGTGCATGGAGACAAGAGGAGAGTGTTTCCTCAGGGTCAACACACAGCTGGATAGCTGCTGTCCAGTAGGGTTTCATTACACTTGCAGCCGGAAGCAGGGATGAGTGTTGTAAGCACTGTTCATGTGGGTACTGACTAAGTGGGTCATGGAGATCAGCTGAGACTAGGTATTGTGTGTCAAGCTCCTGAGAGGATCGCTTGGGAACCATGAAGTCGCAGTGCGGACTCCAGGACATTGGAGCCTGCCCCAAGGAGAGCTTCAGGTATGAAATGGAGCAAGTCTAACCCACAGAGAGAAGTTGCCTAGGCCACAGATGGTAAAGCTGGAGGCAGGCTACCAAAGCCCTCTGGAGAGTGGTTGATTACTTTATAAACCCGAATGCTGGGCACAGAATTGCTGGAGTTTGGTTTTCTTTGGTGTGGTTGTTTTGTTCCTTGTTTTTCCCATTTTAGGGTAAGAATGCTTACTCTGCCATTATTTGTTGGAATTATATAACCTTTTTTAAATTTTTGTACCAGCCAGGCAGTGGTGGCACACACCTTTGATCCCAGCACTTGGGAGACAAAGGCAGGAGGATCCCTGTGAGTTTGAGACCAGCCTGGTCTATAGAGTGAGTTCCTGGACTGAATGAGAAGGCTATACATAGAAACCCTGTCTCAAAAAACCAAATAAATAAATAAATAAGCAAACAAATAAATAAATAAGAGACTTTGTACCTTTTTAAGGTTTGTTTGTATTTTGTTCTTATTTTGTGTGTGTGTGGTGTGTGTTCTGGAGAGAAGTGTTCATTTCCTTTCCTAACTTTCTTTTCTTTTCTTCCCCATCTTCTCTCCTGCTTCTGTCTCTCCCTCCCTCCCTCCCTCCCTCCCTTCCTCCCTCCCTTCTCTCTCTCTCTCTCTCTCTCTCTCTCTCTCTCTCCTCTCTCTCTCTCTCTCTCTCTGTGTGTTCTGGAGAGAAGTGTTCATTTCCTTTCCTAACTTTTCTCTTCCCCATCTTCTCTCCTGCTTCTGTCTCTCCCTTAATCCCTCCCTCCCTTCCTCCTCCCCTCCCTCTCTCTCTCCCCTGCCCTCTCTCTCTCTCTCTCTCTCTCTCTCTCTCTCTCTCTGCTAGAAAGACTATTTTACAGTGTTCTCTTCCACCTTCAGTTACATCATTGTACCCTCTTTGATCTGAGAGGCCCGCCTTCCATAGTTGGTGGACTGTAGTTGCCAACTGATGTGACGTCAATTGGTTTGATCACATCCACCCACTACTTCCCCCCTCCAACTTTCCCCAAACCACCCCCACATGTCTTCCTCCTTATGTCATAGCTCATTCTTTTCCTTTTTAGTTCACCCACTGAGTCTGATTAGCGCACCTCTTTGCCCACGCACTGGGAACCTACCAGAGGCCACACTCCAAAGAATGACTCACCCTCCTTTGGCACCACCAACTACTGATGGTCCTTAGCGAGGGGTAGGGCCTCCTGAGGTGCTCGCCTGTTTCTGCCGGAGTTTTCAGTGGCTTGATCTTATGCAGGTAACCACAGCTGGTGTGTTAATGCGTGTAACGACCGTGCCATGTGTGTAAGATGTTATCTCAAGGCATTCTACCCATCCTCCGCTCTTACATTCTTTCTTTTGTTCTTCCATGACCCCTGAGCCTTGGGGGATGGAGGTGGGGATTTGATATACATGCTTAATTTATGAGCGAGAATTATAGTCAGTCACGTATTCTCAGCATTTAGAACCGTTGTGACCCTGTGCTAACTGCTATCTACTGCAAAAGGAAGATCCTGGGACGAAGGTTGAGAATAGTACCAATTTATGTATATAAATACAATTTTAAAAAAGGCAGTTTGACAACATGACCACTTAACAAAACAATAGTAATAAGTCCCCCTAGGGCTCTGATCTCCTCAGGCATAGACTTAAAGACTAGGTTTACAATACTAGGCAAGAACTCTCTACTGTGGAACAGGTCTCACTTCAAACCCATTTGTAAAGTGGTTGATTATCCCATAATAATCATGTCATTGTTGTACCAGTGAACACATTTTGTCTGGAAAGTTGATATAACAAATTTTGAAATCTACTTATCTGTAGATACATGGGAATCTTTGTATTTATATTTCGTTCCAAAGTAAGCTAAAGCGTTAGGGTGCCTTACTGTTAGAATACTGAGAAATAAGACATTCTTTTATTGCCATAACTATATAATCAGTTCCAAGAAATTTAACTTTGAAATATTGTCATTAATATATTGTCTATAGTAACATAAAATTCACCCAATAATGCCCTTTAGATCCATTTAACATCTATGACCCCCCCATTCCGCTCCTCTTCCTTCTCCACATTTCTGTGCTGGGGATCAGATTTGAGGGTCCCACAAATAGGGAGTTAAACCTCTAATCATGAAGCTCTATTGCAGCCTTATACAATATATTAGATATTTGCTCTACTTTAATTAAACTTTTTTTAATGATTTGTTTTTATTTTATGTGCATTGGTGTCTTACTTGGATGTATGTCTGTGTGAGGGTGCCTAATTCCTTAGTAGATACAAACAGTTGTGAGCGACCATGTGGATGCTGGGAATTAAACCCAGGTCCTTTGGAAGAGCAGGCAGTGCTCTCAGTGTGGCGCCATCTCTCCAGCCCCATGCTCTACTTTGGAAGAGCAGGCAGTGCTCTAACTGTGGCGCCATCTCTCCAGCCCCATGCTCTACTTTAATTTTCCAAAAAAATGTTTCTTTTTTTCTTTTAGACAATGAAAGTTTTAAATAATACAGATCAGTGGTTTTACATAATGCATGATTTATGCTTTTCTAGTTATGCATATCTATATTTATCTAATTATGATTAGATCCAGGAAAAACATTTTTTTTGGCAAAAATTCTAAATAATTATCTTTCTCACCCATGAGAGCCAAAATATCTATCCCATTCCTGGTTCTATTTGTTTCTTAGGTTGGTGTCCGTCAGTTTCATCATTATTAGCTATTTATTTCTCTTTGCAATTACATAAGCAATCATGGGTGATATGCTGAGACTGGATCCCCGTTACCTACACCTTTCACTCAGGCTCATGGGTTATCCTAGCCTGGATCAGTCACTATCACGCTGGCTCTCATAAATCACATCTCTTAAACACTAACATCTCCAAATAGAGCTGTTTCTAATTTTTCTTACGTAATTACAGTCTTAAGGGAATAAAAAAAAAGTAGGTTTATTCACACACACTATACTTCTTATCCCAATGGAGGTCTTGGTCAATCCGTGGGAATAAAATTCAGAATCTATTTGACCTATTTACTGGGTGATCGGAAAGCCACCCGGTTTGATTAGTGCTGGGCTGGAAGGAAGGCTCCCCCATGGGCAAAGGCTTCACAGCCTGCTCTTCTAGGATCTTTAGAACTCAGTAGGTGACCTATAAGACCTGAGGAAGTTTGGTTTGCTACGATTTTGGGAGAAAATCTTGTCTCTTTCAACAAAACTTTTATAATGTTTAAAGGAAGTACCCTGCCTTGCATTTGGGCTCTTACAGTCTGAAAGTCTGTGCCTCTATTTCCCCCTGTTTATATGATGAAGTCTTAAACCCCAAGGTCAAGGTGGTGCCTTTCAGAGCTGGATAAGTAATAAGGACTGATTCTTCATAAATTGGGTTATTGCCCTTATAAAAGAGACCCCAGAGAGCTGCCTTGTCCCTTCTACCATGAAGGACCCAATGACAAATGAATATTCTGTGACCCAAAGGGGGACCTGGCAGGCTTGCCTGTGATCTTTAATCTTCTAGCTTAAGTGTGTTCTATTGTAATAGTCCAAATGGACTAACACAGGCTCTGATAGCCATGGAAGATGGAAGAGTAAATTGGAGAGGAGGCTTGGAATAATAACACTCACTTTTACTTAGCAACTAAGGCGGACTTGCTGAGAGGATTGTCACCAGTGGTGACCAGGTAGTCATGAGTTACTCAGAGGCAAGTTATTTGTACTAGATTCTTTCATAATGGAGGAGGTAATTAAATTTTTTTCCCCAAAATAATTGCTCCGGATTTGAGTTGGTTTTCATTTCATAGCATATACCTCAACCATAGAATTTCTCAACCAAGGGAAATAAGTATATCTTAGGTTGTTGTCTTAGTTAGGTTTTCTTTTTTTTTTCTTTAAATACAATATTCTGTCCGTGTGTATGCCTGCAGGCCAGAAGAGGGCAGCAGACCTCATTACAGATGGTTGTGAGCCACCATGGGGTTGCCGGGAATTGAACTCAGGACCTTTGGAAGAGCAGGCAATGCTCTTAACCACTGAGCCATCTCTCCAGCCCTTAGTTAGGTTTTCTATTGCTGTGAAGAGCCAGCATGACCACAACTCTTAAAAGGAAAAAACATTTAGTTGGGGAGGCTCACGGCTCAGAGTTTTAGTCCATCAGCCTTTTGGAGGTTTCCTGTTTGTGATTTTGGGCTTGAGTCTGAAGCAGGTAATTAAGAATTAAGCTTGTGTAGCCCAGTTGTATTAGATTATGTTATACTATATGTAATAGATTATGGTCCTATAACATCTCTGAGATCTGCTGCATAAGAGATTTAATTTTTTTTTTTCTGTAGTGAACCATGGCCATTCCTAACAGTGACCTGTGAAGTCTCCAAAAGGATGATGATGCCCCACAGCAATAAATTCACCTGGATTGTGGTAACACCACTAAACTAACAAACACCATCCAAAGATCAGCTTTGGACTATAAACTACTCAGGAAAACTTCAGAACATTTAGCCAAGAGGATCCTACTGTGGAATATTAGTTGACAATGTCCTACATTTATTTAAGCTGTGGAACATTTGTTTAATAATGCAAAAATGTGTTGCCTTCTTTTATGTTGCATTTGTTCAACTCTGTGAAGCTGTGTTACCTTGCCTGCCTAAAACACCTGATTGGTCTAATGAAGAGCTGAATGGTCAATAGCTAGGCAAGAGAAGGATAGTTGGGGCTGGCAGGCAGAGATAATAAATAGAAGGAGAAATCTGGGAAGAAAAGATTGAGGAATGAGAAAAGGAGAAGAGGAGGAGGACATCAGGGGCCAGGCACCCAACTACACAGACAGCCATGAAGTAAGAAGTAAAGAAAGGGATATAGAAAAAGATAGAGCCCAGAGACAAGTAGTAGATGGGAAAATTAAAAAAAAAAAAACTGGCTAAAAAGTAAGCCAAACTAAGACCAGGCATTTGTAAGAGTAAGAGTCTGTGTGACTCTGGGTAGCAGGCCTCCTAAAGAGTAAAAAACCAAAAACAATCCCCCCAAAACATGGTCCAGTTTCAGAGACTGCTTAAGTTAGGACATCAGATAAGTACTGCACTTTGGACAACAGATAGCTCTCCTAGGACTTGATCTTTATCTCAATTTTTTTTCAGGATCCCCTAAAGATGCTGTCATCCCCAGACAACAGGAAATAATTTTAAGAACATGATGCCCACATTCTCAAGAGGAGGGGTTGTGGTTTTTTTGATCATTTAGTAGATGTTTGTCATTATTTAGTGTGGGCAGTAACAAGTTGATATTGGTCATGAGCAGAAAGGAAACTAAGCAAAGGAAGTTAGATTCAGGGACCTTGTTATAAAAAGAAAAGGGAAGAAATATAGAAATGATAGGATAAATTAGGTGGTAGTGGCACATGTCTTTAATCCTAGCACTCATCAGGCAGAGGCAGGTGGATCCCAGTGAGTTAGAGGCCAGCCTGGTCTACAGAGTGAGTTCCAGGACAGCCAAGGTTACACTGAGAAGACAAAAACAAAAACAAAGAAACAAACAAAAAGGATAAAAAGGTAGCTTATTGAATTTACTCTCAAACTAAAAAAGCAACTACTAGTCTCAAATATTTTATGTTGGTATAGATTTTCTTATAATTGATATAAATTTAAGGCTATGTTTGTTATACTGTATTATATTTCTGTTTCTTGTTTAAGGTATTATACCTATGCAGCTAATTTAAAAATGTAATATAAAATTTTTGTCCGTGTAAGCTATTTAGGGATAATAAAGTAAGACATGTTATTAGTTAGTCATCTATAGCAATCAAATTTAGAGTCATGCTAGGTATGTTTTCAAGGTCAAACAGGGGCCTACAGAATACACGTAAAATGTTTTACTAGCCGGGCGGTGGTGGCGCATGCCTTTAATCCCAGCACTCGGGAGGCAGAGGCAGGCGGATCTCTGTGAGTTCGAGGCCAGCCTGGTCTACAAGAGCTAGTTCCAGGACAGGCTCCAAAACCACAGAGAAACCCTGTCTCAAAAAAACCAAAAAATAAAATAAAATAAAATAAAATAAAAACAAAGAAAGAAAGAAAATGTTTTACTAATGTAAGGCTTTTCATAACAATGGGACACATCTGCTCCTGGAAGTCTCAAGTTACTTTAAAAAGGTATGATGGGCATTGAAGAACCTCAATATGGAGTTTCCTTTCAATGTGGCGAAATCAGCCACTGGACAAGAAATTGCCCTTTCCTTGAGTGCTGACAGTATGCTGTCCAAGCTGGGCAAACAGACACAAAAGGTTACTGACAAACTTGGCAAAGACATGGTAGGATAGTCCTTCACAATTTCGTGCTGCACAAAATCTTCTGTCAGACACTCGAGACCTGTAAGCCAAAGATGGATGCCTCAACATTGCAGAAGAATCTTGGGTGACTGTCCAGGCAGCCAACTGTTTCTGTTGATTCATAGTTTTAGAAGTTGCTTGCTTGGCACTTCCTGTTTAGTTATATCTCTCTCAGGTCTCTGATGGGGTTGAGGACTAGATAGTTATAGATACAGTTTTCCTTAGTTATAATAGAAAGTAAATTAGGTACAAAACTTTGGACTTATCAAGAGAGAATAGATAATGGAGTATTTTCTCTGAATTTGCCAAATACAAATGAACTTGTCATTGTGAATGTAATTCTTACCTGATAATTGTTCTTATTGTATGTAGTTTTGCTATGTTAGAGTTAAAAACTTTTCCTTTTTATTTGAACAAAAAGAGGGAAATGTTGCAAGAGATTTGTTTATGTTGCCGCTCCGAGACTGCCAATAAAGTTGGATCTGAGTTTGAAGGGTGGAGTCTACATTAAACTGTCCAGAGTGGATCGTAGAGTTTTCTGGCGAACTCAGAGGAAGCTAGAGGGATACAGAGGGGGATTAAGGGAAGGCCTAAGGAGATGGGCAGCACTTTAGACTGGGGAAGGTGGAGAACAGAGCAGGTGAACATTTCTCCATTGCTTCGTGGAAATCTTAGTTTTTTCCCTAATAGTTAACTCCTGACTTTTATGTTTTAATAAGACCATAGAAGAAGTTGCAATAATTTACATAATCTTTTCAGGCATGAGCAGAGGCTAAAGAATTTCTTCGAGATCTTGTCAAGGCAAGCATGACAATTCAGAATGTTTGGAAACAAACTTTTTTATTTTGTGGCATAGATAGTGCTCTAGAATCTTTCTTGATCTCTGAGATTATAAAATGGAAATAATAATACCAGTTTGCTGGCCAGGTAGTCTAGCTGAATCAGAAAGGGGAGTGGCATGTTCAGTGAGAATCCTGGTCTCAAGAAAAATGGTGAACTAAGACACATGACATTGATCACTAGCCTCTGTATGCATGCGTGCACATGTGTGCATGAACATCAGCATGTACCCATATACATATGTACAACACACACACACACACACACACACACACACACACACACACGAGAGAGAGAGAGAGAGAAATAGAGAGAGAGAGAGAGAGAGAGAGAGAGAGAGAGAGCGCGCCCTGCCGGCTTGGACTTTATAGGGAGGGTTTGGAGCATGCTCAGAGTGGTGACAGTGGAAACTGGTCTACACTGGCCTATAGAGGACTTGAAGGTGGGCTGGGGGGATGGGGAGCACCTAGTTCTGGGATGTGGGCAGTCCTAACACACTGACTGGAGACACAAGTGACCACAGAATCATCACAAGGCACTTGGTGGTAATGTTTCAGATGACAAGGGGTAATAACCGGTAGAACAGCCTTAGGGGAGATGACTGTGAATGACCTTGTACTTCTCACTGTTAGCACTGGCAGTGAGCATGCAATAGAGCGTGCTCTCTATGTGCAGCAGAACTATGAAGCTCATGTGGCTTAAATATAATGGTTGAGAGGAATGATGCCACCTGACCTGACAGGGTCACTGCACCCATGAACCTGCACCGGATTAAGTCAGTCAAAATTCCAGCATTCAACATGGAGAGGAGTGTGAGCCCCACCCTTAGCTGAGGTGCTAGCCGCAATCGATGGTTTCTGGGGAAGTAGAGTCAGATTTCTTTAAGGGTGTGGCCCCAAGTAGGTCTTCCATGCTCCGGTGGATGGCCCCATGGATGGTCTATAGTAAACACAAATTAGACCCTGTAGGTCTCTCTCTCTTTCTCTGGATATTAAGTTGGTATGTGAGTAGGGGTAGATCTGAGAGGAATTAGGAGTTGGGGACTGAATATAAGTAAAATATACTGCATGCATGCATGAACTCAAAAATTAATAAAAATATGATATTAAAGGAGAATGTTTTGAAAGGACTTGGTCCATTTTGGACATCCTGTCTCAGAACACTGCAGAGAAAGTGGAAAAAGTCAAGAAGTAAAGTATGAAAGAGAAAGATCTTAGCTATAACAACAAGGATTCAAAGTGGAGGAAGGAAAAGGAATTCTGCTGAGAGCCAGGGAGAGCCCAGTCCTGAGGGAGAAGAGTAGCGGGCCCAGTGGGTGTGCAGCTGACAGATAACGCTGAGTGAGGGGATGAATTGTGTGAAGATTGTTGTTGTTCCTGTTTTGTTTGTTTGTTTGTTTGAGACAGGGTTTCTCTGTGTAACAGCTCTGACTGTCCTGGAACTCGCTTTGTAGACCAGGCTGTTCTCAAACTCACAGAGATCCGCCTGCCTCTGCCTCCAGAGTGCTGGGCTTAAAGGTGTGCGCCACCACCACTGGGCAAAGAGGGAATTTTTAATTCTGTTTGGAGATAGTTTATGTACTAACTGCAGGGATGTACAGAGCTAAGCAAATGTGAACCAAGGCAATTGAAAAAAATTCAAAATAGATATATGATTATAATGTACTGTGCTGTAAATCACATTTTTATAGCTAGCAATACAAATTAAATATTAACCAATATTTTGGCTATGACTTTGTTGAGAGGCTAGAGAGGGATCCATTGATAAGGGTCTGGTTTGTGAATTAATACAGATTAATACAGCCGAATCTTTGTTCTTCCGAAGTCAAGAGTTAAAATCCTGAGAAACTGCTTAGAAAACCCATGAGCATATGACCTAGAAATATGACAAGCAAGAGGAGAAACCAATGGCAGATCTGAAAGTGACGGGGGAAACGGCGTCTGAGGGAGGGCTGATCTGGAGAGGCTTCTTGTTTTAAGCCTCATGGCGCTGCTCAGCTCTTCAAACTGCATAATGAAGTCTTTGACAATAAAAATGAACTAAATATAAACCAGTATGGTAATGAGGTGGTGATCAGTGGGTCTCATGGTACGGTGTTCACAGGGAATGGCTCAGAGACTGCAGGCGTCCTTTGCGGTTTGGTCTTTGAAGTAGTCACAAGCTTATCATGTTCTTTCTGAAGGAACAGAAGGTCTGGGAACCAAGAGTCTCTCCCTGCTCATTTGGGTGTAAACAAATATGCAGATACTGCAAACATATTGGGCTATTTCTCTCACTGGAAACACACACACACACACACACACACACACACACACACGAGCCCACACAGGCATGCTCGTGCGCACACACACACAGACAATGGCTGAAATGAAAAAAAAAGATAAAAAAATCATTGTGTGTGCACAAGGAGATCAGAGGACACACTTAGTATCGTTATTCAGGTGCTGTACACCTTTTTATATTCTATTTATGCCGTGTGTGTGTATGTGTGTGTGTGTGTGTGTGTGTGTGTGTGTGTGTAGAATCACATACACACACATACACAAGCCCCTTGGTATGCAACTGTTCTTCCACTATGTGGGTCCTAGCTATTGGACTTAGGTTGTCTTAGCAGCAAGCCTCTTCACCCAATGGATCATCTTTCTGGCTCCATTCACTTTGTTCTTTGAGGCAGCATCTCTCTCTAGCCTGGAGCTGCTGGCCAGGGAACTCTGGGAATGCACTTGACTCTGTCTATCTCCTTGCTTATCCTTTTCTGTTGTTATTTTAATATAATATTTTAAGGAATTGTTGGATGATTTCATGTGTGTTTTGATCTTATTCCCCGCTAATTCCTCTCCTACCAGATCCACCTCTACAAACCCAGCCTACCAACTTTATGTTCTCTCTCTTTCTAAACAATCCCGAGTACAGTTTATGCTGCCCATATGTTCCTGGGTGTGGGGCCATCTGTGGCTCCAGGGGCCACACCACTGAAGAAAACCTTATCCCAGAAGCCCTCAGCTATTTCATTACCCTTTTAATGCGGGTTCTGAGGATCGAACTCAAATCCTGGCACTTGCGACAGAGCCATTCACATTAACTTGTAGTCACAACTCTCTGGGGTTGTGCGCGCTCTCTGTCCCTGGTTTTTTCCCTTCCAGTCTCTCTGAACCTACTCCAATAAGCTTCCGGTCCTACCACCCTACAAAACCCACATCTTTCTAAAATCTTTCCCAGTCATAATTTAGTTTTCTTAGGTTATTATTATTATCTTATAATCTTACTCACTGGCAGCATTTGGACCAGCTGAACTGGATTTTCTACGTCAGGTTTTCCACTGGGCACCCAAAGAGCACATTTTCCTACTGTTCCCCTTAAATTCACTGCCCCTTTCGTCTCCCTTGTGAACTTCTGATCTCTCATCTCAAGGCAGAAGCGTTCAGAGGACAGTTGCTGGCCGGGATTGCTTTTCTGTCTGATTTCTCATCCCAGACACCCATAGATCATCTTACAGCCTTAAATATAATCAATAAACTGATGAAATCCAAACTTCTCTCTTCATTTTAGAGTTTTCTGAGAACTTCACATCCATGGATCTTGATCTACTTAGATGTGTCCCAAAGGAAATTTTAGACCTATAATTAAACTATTGCTTTGCCTGACAAAACAGCTTTTCTGGAGACTTTTCTCATATGAGTGTCTGGCTATTCCATCCTCTTTTTTTTTTAAAATTTATTTATTATGTATACAATATTCTGTCTGTGTGTATGCCTGCAGGCCAGAAGAGGGCACTAGACCCCATTACAGATGGTTGTGAGCCACCATGTGGTTGCTGGAAATTGAACTCAGGACCTTTGGAAGAGCAGGCAATGCTCTTAACCACTGAGCCATCTCTCCAGCCCCCTATTCCATTCTCTTAATGGTTCAGGTCAAATTTAGATATTTTTCTCGTCTCTCTTCTTTCTGGACCCTCACATTCCGTAGTCAGTTAAGAAGCTCTGTCGTCTGTACTCTGGGATGGTAGGACCCTGTTGCAAAGACGTCAATCGCACACTGTGCACATAGCACAGAAAAACCAAGCTATAACTGATTGGAGAGCTTTTCTAGAGCCGCGAACGGCTATGCTGGTTATGAGGGTAACTAACGGCTCTCTGATCCAATCTGAGGCCTGCTCTGTCAGAGGGAATCTACGCTTGCTACTGCCAACCTGGTTAACAGCCTGGTGCTGTCAGCCTGGTTAAGGCTGGGGAGGTCATGTGCCCTAGACGGGATCTTACTACTAGTCTTTGTTACATGAACATGGTAGACAGCCCTTCTAATATTCGTGTTCGCAACAATAGATTAGTGTTTCTCCTAACCATCATCAGAGGAGATTCCTAGAGCTACAGGTAGAGGCCGGTGCAGAGGCTCATAACCTATCAAAGTGCCAAGAATAAGTATGGTGCCATGATTGGCTCCGAATGGGACTTCTACATTGTCCTCATCCAGGCTCCGGGAACACGGACAAAGAGGGATGGGGACAATGCAGGAGCCAGAGGAAACACTGCTGTGTGGCAGAAGCTGTCTCCCGGGCATGAATGGCTATTGCGGTCAAGGACTCACTGCGGCTGCGCGTTGGAGTACATAGCTGGCTGGCTAGAAGCCGTAGTCTTCCATAGCCTGGCAGGGTTCTCCAAGCTTGGCAAAAACTCCCTCCCTCCCAGCCAGGCTTCCTGCTCTCTGCCTGGCCTCATCTGGAGGATGTCCCTGGGCCTGGAGGACTGATCTTATCGGAAAGCTGTCTCTAAACCAGATGCCTGACTTATCTTTAGCTTGAACCCCGACATAGATTCCTGCTAGAAGGCTCCCTTGCTGCCCACATGGTAATTGACTTGTGCTAGGAGCCTTGTGATAGGAGTGCGCCACCTAATTGAAATTAGGGTTTGTCCTCAGGCTCCCCAATTCTATATATTCCTTATACTCTGGAATAAAATTGAGCTGGTCCACTGAAATCTGTCTCCCAGAGGGCTGTCTCTGTCTGTGCTCATGGGCTGCATACAAATCTTCCTGTTGCCCCTTCTGCCTCTTCCCCTCTCGAAATGATGGCTGTCAAAACCCCCATGGCTGTGCAACCCTGCCTGTGGTTGGGCTTGTCAATATTTCAGCATGGTTGGGGAGGAGCGCATGAGGCTCTGTCTATTCCAGAGGAAGCTAGTCCCGTGGTTGACAGGAAGAAATGGGTGACATTTTCTTAGTGGTGTACCCACTGAAAGTAGCCCGGTTCCAGGAAATATTATCCCGCCATGCTTGTGTAGACATATATCATGAAATCCAGTGGGTCGCACATACATTAAAAGACATAAAGGTTAAAGGGGGCTTCTTGTGAGGAAGGGCTCCAGCTGAAGAGGGAGGGGGTGTGAGAGAGGGTAATGGAAGTGAAAAACAAGTAAAAAAATACTATATAGGTGAATGAAACTTTCAAAGAGTAAATAAAAATATAAAAGAAATTTATATTTTCATTTTTTTCCCTGCTCAAACTCTTTGACTTCCCGTGTGGTTGTAGCTTTTTCCTTATCTTTTCTTGCGTGTGTATGTGCATGTGTGTGCACGGGCCGATGGATGGATGTGCAAGCAAGCATATGGAAGCCAAGCTCAACCTTTGGTGGTATTTGTCAGGTGTCATGGACCTTTAAAAATTTTTTTTTTATTATTTTTGAGACAGGATCTCTCTCTGGTCTGGGGCTTACCAAGTACTCTGAGCTGCGAGCCCCAGGGAGCTTCCTGTCTTTGCTTCTGCAGTACTGGGATTACAAGCCGGGGCCACCATGTTTGATTTTTTTCTTTCTTTTTTTTAACATGGTTTCCCGGCATTGAACTCAGCTCTGCATGCTGATATAGCTAGCTTTTTGCTGACTGAGTCATCTCTCTTATTTCTTTAACAGATTTTCTTTATGAAATTTTGAATTCATACGTTCAAATTTATAAGATGTCAGGATGCTTCATTTTGACCGAGTGGACCTTTAGTGAGCATAAAATGATACTGTAAAATTTAATATCCTTTTTGGGCTATAAATCCTATCACATTAGATTAGCATCATCAAACGGGCTTTCTTTCTCATTTCCTTCCTGTTGCTGTATCGAGACAGTTTCTGCTGTGCTGTAATAACACAGAGACCTTTGTTTTCTCTTCATACAGCAAAGTTCCATTTCTTCTTATTCATGTACCCGTGGAGGGACTTGGGCTAACAAACGTTCTGATGAGGACAAGGGCGGAAGCTGAAGGATCACCTAGGCCATAGGTGGTTCTCAGCCTTCCTACTGGTCAACCCTTTAACACAGTTCCTCATGCTGTGGTGATCCCAACCAGAACATTACTTTGTTGCTACTTCATAACTGTAATTCTGCTCCTGTTAGGAATTGTAGTGTAAATACCTGACATGCAGGTGTCTGATAGATGACCCCAAGGGGAGCCTTTGGCCTAGGGATCTTTTTCAGTGCTCCAGGCTGGACGAGACCTCTGTCTCTCACACTCTTGAGAGTTCGTCCTCCCTGTACAGAAGAAGCACAAAGATGAACAGGATCTAGTGGACAAATGCCTGGGCTTGGACTCATGTTTCAGGTTGCACTGTTTGAAGTCAAAGAGAATACACCATCACAAAACCGTATCCTTATTTTGGCCCTAAGAGATGGTTTATTATTTAAACCAAGCTTATTTATGTAACTCCCCAATCATCTCTCCTGTCTTCCTGCTTCAGAGTAAGGGTTTATTTGGTTTACACTTCTGCCCTTAGGTGACCTTGCTGCAGAACTCAGCAATTCTTCTAATTGAAAAAAAATCTTTACAACAGACTTGCGAGCTAGGTTTGACCATCCTCATTCTGGAGCCTGGGGGCCACAGACTAGGTCACAAAGCAAACAGGTAGGAGGACTGGGATGGTCTCCTGGGGACACTGATCCTGACTTGGTTTTAGACGCCCCCATTCAGCTTTCTAAAGAATGAAGACTTTTTTCCCCACGATCGCTAGAGTCCCTCTCGCCCCAAAGCTCTTTGCTGCCCTCTCTCTACTGCTTTCTGGAGTTGCGACCGTGTGAAAAGTCAACTCACACTTTCTGCTTTAATACTTTCTGGGTTTAATACTCTCTGTTTTAAGATTCAAAGTGGGTCCACACTTGGTGTTTTACAGACTCACTGGGCACATAGTAGGAACTAGAAAACATTCTCATGGATTAACGTGTGAGTAGCAGCTCTGATGGGAACCTTTAGAGCAGTCTAAGCAGCCGCTGAAGCAGGCCTTTCCGTGTGTCTCTGGAATCCCACGGTGGCTCAGAACAGCTCCTGGAAACTGCTGCTTCACCTCCCTCACAGTTAGGAGACTTGAAGCGCAGGTGGAACAGAGTGGTAGCTTTCCTGATCCACATTCTGTGAAGACTCATTCCAGGCGAACACCATGCTAGATGCTGAGGCGGAGTTCACGAAGGTCTGCACTTAACAAGAGGATGTGTATCTGAGACTTGTCATATCTTCTTTAAAAACATTTTCATAACATTTAAAAAATATTGTTTGCATTTGAGCTTGTGTGTGTGTGTGTGTGTGTGTGTGTGTGTGTGTGAGAGAGAGAGAGAGAGAGAGAGAGAGAGAGAGAGAGAGAGAGAACGTGGAGGGCAGAGAACAGCTTGCAGGAGCTGGCTCTTTCCTTCCACCTTGGCTTGCCTTCCTCAGACATTCCGGTCACTGCTTTGCTGAAGTTCTTCCTGGTTCTGCCTTCCTCCCTCCCCTTGCAGACACTAAAGCACAATCAAAGTCTTGGTTTCTGGAAGCCTCTACAGTTACAACAGCAAAATTGGGTGCTCTGGCTTGTGATAGTTTCCTGGGAGACTACCCTTCCTGATTTCGCCGGTGGACTGCAGAAATCACCTCCTCCTGGGGTCCCTGCAAACATCATGGCTGGCAGGAAAACTGTATGATTAAAACCTCTGGTTCCGTGGTTTCTTAGCCCTGGAATTGTAGAGGCTGGGGACGCTGCCTTATTTTTCTGGGTGCATTTGGTCGATTCAAGATTTAGAGGATGCCTAAGCAGCTGTACATTGACTCCCATTTCACCTTGATCTTAGACCCTGCTATGGGTTCCAAAATCTCCATTCCAAGGTACACACACCCTCAGTCTTGCTACAGACTAATCTACAAAGCTCTGTGAGATAGACCTCATACCTAGTTCATTTCTTCAACTCTTAGTCCAAATGTGGTTTCAATGTACATGGGATAAATGGTCATTTCTGGGCCAGAGTCTTTCAATTTCTAATACCCGAAACCATTTAAATACTTCCACAAGACAGAATGCCATCATGGTTCAAGGCCCCTTCCCATATAACGCAGGCCTTGGCTTACAGTCACACTCAAGGCCAGAATGCCCTCCACTTTGGCTGATGACCTAGGCTCACCTTGGAGTAAGTAACCACTTGGCTTGTGGCCACCTTGGCTGATGATCTATGTGGCTTGCTGCTATGTTGGCTGTTGAAGATAACTGTTAAAGATAACGAAGATATATAAGTTAATCATCAGTCACGCTGAGTACAAATGCAATTTATATGAAAGGAAGCTTGAAGGGACACATGAAAGCAACACAGTGTTGGGACCATTTGGAGTCCTGGCCTCCAGCTGCTCTTGCCTGCTAGAGATCTTTACTTTCCTTCTGATTTGAGTTACTGAAAGCTGTGTCAAAGTTGTTTACCAGTTCTGCTTCACGAGCACGTTGTTGCCTTGGCCTTGAGGATCAGAGGATAAGGTTTTCACCTGTTGGCCCACCTGACTGTTGGGTATATAAGCCTCCGTGGTGCTATTGAATAAAGGGCTTCTTACAAGTGACTAGAGAGACGTCTCTGTCTCTCTGTCTGTCTGTCTGTCTGTGTGTGTTTGTGTGTTTCAACCTCCAGCTCGCGAACTGTATGATAGCGCATAGAGCGCAGACAGGCGTTGTGCGCTGTAACACAGTCCAGGAAATTGTTGACAACTAAGATTCTACTTGATCAACAAATAGTCCACAGAAGCTCTATTTTGTAAAATAAACCGTGGCTCTCACTTGACCATCTCTTGATTAAATTCTGCTAGTGTTTTTGCTAGAATACTAGTAGTTTTAGTAAACAGAGGAGTCATTTTTGAGACCTCTCTTTGTAGTTCAGTAATTATTCCTGGGACTTGTTATAAGAAAGCATAAAAACAATCCTCATCCCGGCAAGGATTGTCTTTATGGTGACATCTCCTACCCCAGGTGTGCCTTGTATACCTGCTCCACCTCCGACCACATGTAGTGCAGTCAGTAAGCATAGCATCGTTTTGGGTCAGTTGTGCTAGGAACTTTGTTGCCTCCTCAAGTCACTGACTGATTCTTCCTTGGATATCTCTTCTTGATTGGCTTTTCAGCTATCTTCAGATGTTATAGTTGACCAATGGTCTGCAGGACGCTGCCCTGGGCAGATCTATCAGAGTGGGAGCCATCTGGGACTTTGTTCATGTTCTGGGAAGACATAGCATAACCTTGAGAAAAACATCTGGTACTTTCCATTGGTTAATTTTTAGATTTTTTTCATTCAACATATACTTTAGGCTGTGACTCCTTTAGGGCAACATCTTTCAGAGGGAGGAAGCTTAAGGTTAGCATAACTAAATAGCAAAGTACGTGGGGATTTAGGTAGGTGTGTGTGCCCCCTTTTTATTAAAAAATTGCCATCTAAGTGTTTGATGGTGTTTCCATGATAGTGTGGCCCTGCAGATTGTAAGGGATTCCTGTAACATGATAATATTTCCTGAGTTGTAAAATTCCTTAAAGCATTTGCTTGTCTATGCAGGACCCCTATCAGATTTTAGTTGTAATGAGCATCCTAGAAAGAAGAAGGTGCGCGATAAATGATTAATGGCATCCGAGGTTGATTCACCCCTGTGAACAGAAGCAACAAAGTGTCAGAGAAAGCATCAACTGTTACATGGATATATTCGAACAGCCAAAGTCTGAGAGATACCTGTTTGCCAAATGGCAATAGCCTTTAACTCTCGAGGATCAATTAAGGAATTCCACCAGCAGGTGGCAGTGCTGTAAAAGAAGAGCTTGCTGGTGAAGGGTGTTGAGATCTCTGAGCAGCCCCAAAAGAAAGCTTGAGGAGCAAGGAGGAGGCCGGCTCATGTCCTCGGCTTGAACACTGGCTGATTGGAATGAGCACGAATATGGGCTATACAGAAAGATTGGGCTCATTGTCCGATAGACGTCTCAAGGGAGGGGACTCGCTGTGAGACGACGTTAGTAGTGGGGGTGTAAGTCTTGCAGCTTCTAAAAGAGAAGCAGTTTGAGCACAGCTTGCAGTTAAAATATCCAGTGACCGAGAGACATCTGATAAGAGCTGATTGATCACAGGGAGTTCAGTTAAAATATCCAGTGACTGAGAGACATCTGATAAGAGCTGATTGATCACGGGGAGTTCAGACTGTTGCGTGGACAACTGGGCGTGGGTACAATCTTTTTTATGGCTGATGTAGCATTTGTATATAAGACATATGCTCCTAGTCCTTTGAAGAACGATCTGTAAAACACTAATAAGCATTGTTTATGGGGTTTTTAGATGTGTAATTCCAGGTAATGTGCATGGGGAAACTTCAAAAGTAATCTTTGGGGGCTGGAGAGATGGCTCAGCGGTTAAGAGCATTGCCTGCTCTTCCAAAGGTCCTGAGTTCAATTCCCAGCAACCACATGGTGGCTCACAACCATCTGTAATGAGGTCTGGTGCCCTCTTCTGGCCTGCAGGCATACACACAGACAGAACACTGTATACATAATAAGTAAATAAATAAATATTTTTAAAAAAAGTAATCTTTGGGATAATGATTATCTATAGGTCCCGAGTAACATGCCCATGCCACCTGCCAATTATCATCAGTGTGGAACAAATAATAAACCTGCATCTTATTTAACGGCACAATAATTTCGATAGGCTCTTTACCAGCAAGTTAGTTAATATGTGTCCTTTCCATCATTATCAGTTTCTTATAAATAAGGAGTTACGGACCGATGTGGAGAATTAAGGCATCCATACATTTCTGTACTGTTGATGTGTAATCCCAGTGGGTGATGGGGAGGAAGGAAGGCCGAGTCACTGATAAGGAAGTAAGGGGTTAGTTCTACATGCCACTGTTTTAGCAGCAGCAGTGTTTAATCAACTAATAACTCGCTCCATTACAGGTGTTAGTTGCATTAGCTGACTGCTTTTACAGGGCTCCCAGGTGCTTGCTTCCTGTGCAGGAGTCTGATGTAACAAATGACTGATTACGGTTACCTTGTTACCTTATTCTTCCACGGATCTGGTGCATGGTCCATCCACTAGTACCATTGCATTTAACCTGATGTTAAATGTCAATTCGTGTTAATCTTGATGTAAAAGTTGTCCTCGTGTAACTAACTTTGTCTAAATGTCCCCCATAAACTTGCACCATTGTTACTTCCTGCCACGTTCTGGATCTTTGCTAACTATTTAAGTTTTAACACAGCTGCTTGGATGGACCCTCTTCTGAGGCATACTAACTGCTGTACCCCTCTTTGCCCTTCTGTCAGCCTAGAAGCAGTTATTGAGATGCCCCCAAACCCTAAAAGCAGTTTGGGTGACCTCTCTAAGGGGACTAAGGGGCCACGGGCCATCCAACTCATCTTTCTTCTTGTCACACTGAACATTGCTTTGGGGACTCAGAGGTAAAGCAGCTGAACTGAAGCCTCCTTTGCATCCATCAGTTAATCCCTGTCTCCGATGGTTAGCATCCATCAGGACCAGCTCAGCTCTTTGACTGCTGCCGTACTCCACAATTATAAAGGACCTGATCTGACCGCTGGGATGGATTTGTGTTCTCTGTGAATAGGATGCTTCCAGGCTAACACATCCTAAGTGGTTGGAGATGGAGCTTAGAGACAGGGACCAGAAAAAAAATTCTACAACAAGCCTCCTGTGTATGGCTTCCGGTTCGCTCTGTTCTGGCTCTCCCTTGGATAACTGCTTTCCTCTTTATTATCCTCACACTTATGTTTTTACTCTGCCTTTATAATGTTTTGCTTACTGAACTTCACCCTCTACCCAAACAGAACGTCCCATCTAAGCTCTCTCAGTACCCTCACCCTGTAACAGAACAGTTTCATTCATTCCTGATTCATTTGCTAAGAGACCCTGTAGACGCTGTGGAGAAACTCTGGCTAAAAGTGAATCTTTATCCCTTCCCTCCCATGTCAGATACAAGTCTTTACATCAGTCTTCTATCTTTTCCTCTTCTCCTCCTTGGATGCTCTGTAGCCCCCTGCTAGTTCTGCTAGCTCATTCAGGTGCAACAGCTCTGGCAATAGGACCAGTCACTGTGACCCCGAGTCAACTGTCTGTCCACTTTCTCTCACTGGCCCCTCTGCTTTTCCTTCCTCAACCTTCCAGAAAACCCCTCAGTTTACTCTGTAAACAAAACAATCTGTTTACAACCTTCTAATAATAATTAGTAATACTTCTTCAAGTCTCTTCAGTAATGCAGGATGACAATTTCATGGTCCCTTGCAGCTGATCAAATTAAGACTCCCCTTGCCGTGCGACCAGAAGACCCCCTTTTCAATGAGCCTCGAACCACCCACTCCAACAAAAACCTTCCTCAGCAGAAAACAGTTATGACTCCCCTGCCCTTAATTTTTAAATATCCTCTCAGAGTTAGCAATGATAGTTTCCTGCTCAAAGACTACACTTCCCAGCTTCCCTTGTGGACTACGGAAGTCATTTCCGCCCCTGTAAGGGGCCGCATCCCATCTTCTTCTGGTCATTTTGGTCATCTGCACACGTGAGTGATAAAGAGCTTCCTCGCGGTGAATAAACATGGTCTTACCTAAGGTCAGACTGAGCCTCTCTCTCTCTCCTCCGCCTGCCTCTCTACAGCTGCCTTACACAATCTAACACCATCTAACAGCTTGCATGCGCTTTGAGCATTGAGTTCTGAGCCTGTTTTCAAAGGTTCATGGCTTTAATTCTTGTATACGAGGAGATGCAGTAGGGAAAGTGCTGGCGTGATGGCTCCATGATACGGTTAAGCTTTTTATTGTAGACAACGAGAGTGAGAACAGCCAGAGACATCTGGAGGAGTCCAGAGCACAGAGAAAAAGATGTAGAAAGACCATGGCCAGCAGACTGGATGTGGTCAGGGCCAGGGAAGCGGGAGAGGAGGAGAGAAGAACAGGGAGGGAGGGAGAGAGAGAGAGAGAGAGAGAACATAGTGGGGGTATAGGAATAAGAGCTAGTCAGTGATAACCAGAAAGAGAATAGTCAGAATCTGACGATGTAAAGAGAGTGGGTAGCTGGGAAGCGAGGCCAGGAGAGTGGTGTGGGGCCTTTGAAATGTATAACAAGCACTTATGAATAGGGATTGAGAAAGCCCGGAGGCTGGCATGGCTTTGATATGCAGCCACGTATGGCTCAATGGAGCCATATGTCTCTTCTGCCAGAGGTAAGAGAAAAGACAACTTTGGCAGACGGGAACTGGTTTCCAAAGTTCCTGAGGAATGCTGTCTTTTATCTAGTCTCCAGAAAGCCCCCTCTAGTCCAGCTTGAGCTCATTTCTGTCTATTTGGACAGCTGTGAGAACTCATGGTCCAGCCTTTTGTTGATGATAAGGAGTGATGTAGTGTCTCTCTTCTGAAGCTGCTTCTTAGCTGGGGAGGGTTGCCGTGGCAGTCCAGGAAGGCCGGAATTTGAGTCAAAGGCCAGGATGGGGTGGGGGTGGGGGTGGTGGCAGGATCTGGTTTAGCTGAGGGGGAGCCTGAAGAGAGAGACACAGGGAGCAATCACATTGGTTTAACAATGAATGGCAAGGGATCCCAGAGTAGGTGACCTATCACTGACGACCCTCTGATGGTTACGTGAATTGTTTTAAGTTTACAAAAAGAGATAAGAGCTTTAGGTGTTAGCAGGACCACTCTCTGTAATCTACGCTGAAGTACTCACTGTTGGGAAAGCAGTTAACATAGTGGTGGGAGTAGACGCACATCTCTGGACCACAGCAAAGCAAACTTGAAAAGTGACCGGCATAATAAGAGCATGAACATTTATTTATCTGTAATAAGACAGATATTTCTTGGATATTTCTTGGCAGGGAATGAGAAGCACTTTTAAGTCTATATTTAGGAAACAACCACAGGAAATTAAAAATTTTCAGCCTGTGACTATGATGATTTTTTTTAAAAAAAGGTTTGGTAGCCAGTGTTTTATCAAGGCTGGGTTAACGTATCAGGACTCCACCGAGTGATCTGTGACGTCTCAGCACCGTGTGTCGTCTTTAAGATTCATCTCACATGCCTTCAATCCCTTCCTCAGACCTTTACAACGTGCATAAGCTTTAAACGTTTTCTTCTCTTCTTCCTTCCTATTTTTCTTTCTTCATTCCTTTCTTTTTTTTTTTTTTTTTTTTGAGACAGGATTTCTCTGTGTAGCCCTGTCTCCCTCTGTAGACCTAATACCTTTTCTTTTTATCTGGAAAGATCTAATCATTTACCATGAGACACAGGTACTTGCTTACTGAGAAAAGTCACCCAAAAACCAGTTCTTCTCAAATAAGGGACGGTAACAATCAAATTTTCAGTAAGAGCAACAGAATAGCTTGAGTTTGTTTTTTTTTTTTCCACTGAAGTCTGTTTTGTGAGTTTATCTTTCTCAGCATGAAGCCTGTCAGTGGGGGTAAACCTGTGTGTGAATTCCCCTTCCCAGCCAGAGACCCGAACTCTAGAAAAGGCAAGGCCTGATTTTAAGTAGGAAATGGTCTTGAGGGAGGAGCTGGCTCGGGTCAGCTTGCTGCTCCCCAACCGATAGAGCTAGGGTTTGGGCATCCATCAAAACACCAAGATCTGAGGAGGATAAATTTCAACAGGAAGTGTAAACCAAATGGCCTCTACATCAATTTAGGGATGAGAGAGAGAGTTACCTGCCACCAGGACAGTATGGTAGCGTCACTGGCTTTGCTGGTTGCCAGTGGTTGGCAGCCACACAGGGCAGTGTTAAGTCTTCAGTTGCCACCCAGGGAAATGTCACAGCAGCCTTCAGCCACCAGACCCAGAAGGTCAAAGAGACTTTCCTGTGGAGGAGGGACTTAGAAAAATTATCTTGGCGAGGCAGAGAGGGCAGTCAACCCAACAGTTGCCATAGTTTCCGCAGGGCCTTGGCGGCAGGGGAGGCACGGGGACAAGTCTTCTTCGCTACACTCACAGCAAGCTCTAGGTGTAGGTGTTGCTGCTCTTCTCCGCTTTTTTTTTTTTTTTTTTTTTTACCAGAACTGGTACTTTTGTCTGTCAGGGTGAGCGATCAGGAATTAACTTCCCGGTAGGCAGACAGATTGGGAGAAGAGTCACCACCAGGTAGGAAAGGTGGCCAGTTTCTTTCTCAGCCTCCTAGCTTGAGCCTCAAGCCTCAAGCCTCAAGCTACGAATCCCCGCTGAGGAACTGGCCCAAGTTCAAGGCCTGAGGAGGACAGGTCACACATCTTTTCAGACCAATCAGCCATCCTATCTGTCTTCAAACTGATCAGCCCTGAAGTTGGGGGAGGAAGGCTCTTCTGAGCCTTTAAAACCCCAGGCCTTCAGAGGAGACCGGGTTTCCGGCTGCTGGAGTACTCTCTCTGCTTAGACTGGGTTTTCCGCGGCCGGGGTACTCTCTCTGCTTAGCAGAGGGTCTTTTTCTCGGCGTGGCTGCTGCGTGCCTGTTTCTTCACCCTCACAGACGCCTTCCTTCAACTGCCGTGTCTGTCAAAAAATCTGTTGCATTTCAGATTTTTTTCTGCCTTTTATTTCTTTAACTGGCAGGAAAACTGAACCCAATCAAGACCTCCTAAGCCGTATTATTTCTAGACTGTGTCATTTTGGGGGCTGGCCTCCGGATTTCTTCTGAAGACGGTATAATTTTGAAACCTCATCCCTGGATCTGTTTTGAGGACCATCGACTCACCAAGGTAAGGAATCCAGGAGGGGGGTGCGTGCTGGTCAGTCTGGCTGGCCCACGCACAAAGTGTCCAGGTGCCTTTCGCTGTCTCCGTGTCGCGGTCTCTAACGCCCCTAGGCAACGCTCGCTGGTTTCAGAGACCACGGAAACAGGAACCGGTCCTCTGCATTGGCATTCCTGGCCTCTAGCAAGCACGTTCTCAGAACAGCCGATTTACCGGCCCAGCCTCACTGGTTCCTAGCCCGTGTTCTCAGCGCAACCGCAGAGAGAGAAGATAGGCCAGACGCAGTGGTACACCTAATTCTAGCCCCCGAGAAACAGATTGGAAGATCGCTGCCAGGTGATAACAGCCTGATATATAGTGAGCCCAGCCAACTGTTGTGAAGTGATGCTGTGGTTCAGATAGCTGCCCCGCGCCATTGGTTTCTAAGTTTTCGTTTATTTATAAAATATGCCGACTATTTCAGATAACTTATGAGTTCTTTCATCTCTAGCAGCACGTACTGAATAACGTTACCTTCATTGAAGTTTTTAATCTTCTTAACGATCTTCGTTTGTCCATGCTATTTTGTCATAACATTAGAATATTCTTTTTCTGCCTGCTATTGTTATTCCTTTCCCATGAGATTATTTCTAGTTTTCCTTATTTTGGGGCAGGAGTTGAGACAGGGTTTCTCTGTGTAGCCCTAAATGTCCTGGAACTCAACTCTGTAGACTAGGCTGGCCACAAACTCAGAGATCTGCCTGCCTCTGCCTCTTGAGTGCCAGGATTAAAGGTGTGCACCACCACAGACCAGGTCATTTTTGCTTTTTATATTATTATGAATAAGAAGTTAGAGTCATACAGTCTAAAGATTTTAGCATCTTTATTTCAAGAGAATTTTTTGTTTTATGAAACCATTTGTGTCAACTACTTTAAATGTCAGTGAAATGAATCTATTACATCATCAGGAAGTTTTATATTGAGCAATTTCTGGGAAAATTACAGCTCCCTGTAACTAGAGTCAAATCCAAAAGGAGTTGCGCTATTGGATTGGCCAATCTTTCAGTAAATTGATTACTCAGAGCCAGGGACTACTTTGGGAGGGTTGTGTGTGTGTGTATTTGTGAGTTTTCATTTCTGTTTGTGTTAAATCACTCCATGTTCTAATAGTCACTCCTCAGGTCCAAAATGGTTTGTTTCATTACTCCCCGTATTTAAGTTTTGGTCTGGGGAATCTTTAAAAATATGATCGCCTTACGGGGTTAGTTTCTCCTCCCACCTTTGCATAAGTGCAGAGATAAAATTAGATTGCAGTGTCTGTGCAACAAGTGCCTTTATCTTCTGTGCCACATCCCTGGCTCGAACACCACAAAAGAAAATAGGATGCTCTCTGGGCTTTGTGAACTATATGGTATTAATTGTCTCCTCACCTTAAATATCTTCCGACTAAAATAGCTTGTTCACGACACACAAGCAGCAGTTGCCAGGTTGTATTGTGTTCCCCAAAGGAAAACAACCGCACCAGACACAAGCTTAAGTCCATGAGGCTAGCGATTAGCCCTTACTTAGCGCCTCCAACACAGAGGTGGGGTATTTCAAGAGTGGCCACATCAGTGTGAATTCAGGCTCCTTCCCGAGCATCCCCACCATTTACAGCGAACCAGTATAGGTAGAGCCATCTTCATATCTTAGGACAGCTGTGGAGTCACACGGGCGACATCTGTGGAACCAGGCAAAGGTGACTTCGGCTGGACCTTCTCGGACAGGGCACTTAGAGGAAGGGTAATTTTAAAAAGCACCCAAATCTTCAACCCAACAAGATAAAACACACACTCATAGATCCCACCCCTTCCCAACCAGGGGTTCTCAGCCTGTGGGTCGAGACCCCTTGGGGGGGTCACAGATCAGATTTTTACATGACGATTTATAACAGGAACAAAGTTACAGTTATGAAGTCGCAATGAAATGGTTTTCTGGTTGGGGGTCATCAAAGCAGGAGGAGCATAAAGGGTGACAGCGTCAGGCAGGTTGAGGAGCCCCGCCCTAGCAGAGAGTATCGTGGGCTGTCATCTAAATCCATCACAGATCACCATGATGAGCACAGAGTAAGGATTTGTTCTTTCAGTAGACATAAGCTAGTCTCTGTCGGGTGATCTTCATAGGATGTAGCATTTAGTGAGTAAAAGGGGTCGCTGTATTTAGTAATGGTTACAAGCTTGAAAATCAACATGGCTTAATTACGTGAGTGTATATTTAGATGTTTTTGTAACATTTAGTTCTTTGTATAATTTTGGTATTTTTGAAGAGTTGTAGGTATTTCTGAACAACAAACCTTCATGTGTAGGATAACGTATGACTTATTGATTACGTCGTAAACCATCTATGTGTTCTCTCCTATCCAACACTTCCCGAAGGCCTGCCTCTTTTGTCTTGAGTCGCTATTCAGTTGATAAAATTCAGCTGTGAGTCTAATTCAAGTGGCTAATGGGAAGGATGACTGAAATTTAAAGACGAACATTACCACGAATTGATTGGTTGGGTTCACAACAGCCCAGAAACCATTTAAAGTGGAGTTGTTAAAGCCTCATCTTAAGAAGAGAAAACATCAGACCTTCACAGTTTTAAAAGTTCAGGACTACTTACTTGCCAGTTTGAAAAGTCAACTCTCATCTCCCCCACCCTTCCTCTTTCTTTTCTAGAGATAAAATGGTAGCACAAATTTTTGTAGTTTCATACAATTATATAATGTTTTTTCCTCTTCTCTTCTTTTCTTTTCTTTCTGTCTCTCTCTTTTATCAAATCAATCCCCCCTCTCTTCTACAAACCTTCCCATAAATCATTGAGTCTAGTTACGGTTACCAGTATGCACAAGGATGTTCCTCTACTAGAGGTTGGGCATCCTACTGTGGGTCTATCACAGTCTGACTCAAGGTTTTTTTTTTTTTTTAAGTTTTTTTTTTTTTTAAATGTAAAAAGATACTGGTAAAGATCAGACCAAAGAGAGTTCTCTAGGTAAGGCCCCAACTAAGGATTATAAAGGCAAAAGCCATAAAGTTATAATTTTGGGGGGCTAAATTAACTCATATCTTGGCTGGTGCAGGCAAGCCCAACAGGTACCTCAGTCATTTGAGTAAACAAAGGTTTCAAACAAAACCAGAATGTAGCAGTTAGCCTGTCTCCTCATGTGACCCATCACCTTGTAGGAACAGCTGAGGCAGTGAGATATTTTGCAATAATCATCAATTTTTTAAGAATAGCCCAACTACAACAGGAAGTGATCCATCTTGGGCCAGTTGATGGTACATTCAAGGTAAAAGCAACTTCCTTATGGCTTATACAAGCTAAAAACGATTGTGTGTTTACAAGCTGAGCACAGGAAATTTATCCTCTAAACATAAAGGTCACCATTATGCTACCATGAGCCATACTCAACAAAAGAGATTTTCCCATCTCCAGCAACTGTCAATTATCAAGACCTTTCAAGTGGGGCCTCCTGAGTCCTGTTCTTACCCAGGCCAGAATGTCCACGTGTTTGATCTTGTACAGGTCTTGTGCGTGCAGTCACAGTGACTGGCAGTTTTGAGAGCCAAGTCCAGAAGACAGTATTTCCCAGCACTCTTCCTCTGGTTTTACTATCTTTAGTTCTGTCTGAACGTGGGGGAACGTTACGATATAGACATCTCATTTAAAAATGAATACTCCATAGTCAATTATTTTCTGTGCTTTACCAGTTGGGCTCTTTTTTTTTTTTTTTTTTTTTTTTTTTTTTTTTTTTTAATTTTTCGAGACAGGGTTTCTCCGTAGCTTTTGGTTCCTGTCCTGGAACTAGCTCTTGTAGACCAGGCTGGCCTCGAACTCACAGAGATCCGCCTGCCTCTGCCTCCCGAGTGCTGGGATTAAAGGCGTGCGCCACCACCGCCCGGCAGTTGGGCTCTTTTAATAGCAGCACAAAGAAGCTGCTCTGTTGGGTTTGGGGGTGAAAGCTGTACGAATAATCTATGTTTGTAAGAATAAGTATTAAAACGTGGTTTGATACTTAGCAAAACAATAGTAGTGGGTTCTCCCCAGAGCCTATGACCTCCTCAGCCATGTGTTCTGGGAAAGAATTATAGTACCAGGCCTGAATTTCTTCTTGTGGAATGAGCCTTAAAAAAAATCCATTTAGAAAGCTGTTGGTCACCCCCGTAACTCGTGCCTCTGTTGTACAAATAGGCACACATTGCCCAGCTGGTCACTGTTGCGTCTCACAAAGCAGCTGGGTAAGGCTGCTGGTGACTTTTCTCCCTCAGCAGCCTGCAGAAGGACAGAAGAGCTAGTTCAGCAGGTAGAGCACTTGCTACATAAGTAAAATGTTTGAATCTCCTATACCCTTCTAAAAGCTGGGTGGTCATGGAGCTCTGCCTGTAATAAAATACTGTAGGAGGCAGATCAGGGAATCAGCAAGTTGGTGAGACAAACTAGTTCAACAGTGAGCTCTGGGTGCAGTGAGGACCCTTCCTGGACCTCAAAGGTGGAGAGTGGTTGAGGAAACATCCACCATTAACCTCAGGCTTCTCCACACATGGTCTTATAACCCCCCACGTGGGCACTCACACATATACACACATGCATGAAAAACATACAGATATACACGTGGAGCTATTTGTCTTCTGTGTTCAAACTTCTCTCAGAAGGCAACGTTTGAGGAGAAATTTGGCCATGAAGCTCTATCTCTACCGTGCTCATGAGATTAAGTCGGAACTGGATTCCAGGAATGCTGAGGTCATAAGACCCAGGCAGGGGAAATTGATCAAAAGTTCTTTTTTATTTTAGCTGGAAATATCTCTTTAGGAAATATATAGGTATCTACTAAAAAGAAAGAGAAGGGACAGGGAGATGAAATGGGATGATAATGTAGGCAAACTAGAGAGGGATGATACCATTTACACCTGTGATTTCTACATCTTCGTAGTCATGTAATAAACTTTGGTTTCATAGTGCAGGAATAATCAGAACTTGGAAAAAGAACTGGTTTGAGAAAAATAGACTCTGTGTCTGGTGATGTATCCGTGGCTCCAGACCACCACAGATCCCTGCTATAGACTGACCTATGCTCTCCCCAGAGCTGCATGCTGGAGCCTGGTCTCAAGTGTGAGGATATTTGAGGAGTTGTGTTTTAGGAGGTAATTATAGTTCAATAGAAGGCAGGTTGTGTTTCTCATCCACTGGGGTTGATGGCCTTGTGGTAAGATGAAGGTGCACACACAGAGAAGACGCCAAATGAAGATGTAAGAGAGCAGCCCTTTGCAAGCCAGAGAGAGCCCTCTCCAGGAACCAGACTGACCGGCATTAGTCCAGGACACAGCAGTCTACAGTGGGAAACGTCCCTGCTGTGTAAGCTGCTCTCTGTGTGGGACTGTGTTATGACAGCCTAGAGTACTGGACAGCATCTGTGGCTTCAGCCATAGAACCCCTTTGTTGTTACCAGTGAAGATGAGTCTCAAGCTAGGTCGTCTGGTCTGGAACGACAGCAAAGGAAAGCCACCCTCAACTGGCCCAGTTCCCGTTCTTCCCAGACCGCTTACTTGCATTTGTACCTCCTCGTCGGGACCAGCAGCCCGCAAATTAATGACTTTCCTTCTCTTCTTAGATTTTTATTTCACACTTTCACTAAAACAAATCCAATAATTTGCAAACATACCTACAAGAATATTTAAAGTCTCCTACACTGTTAGATTCAAGGAAATATTTGACAATCCATTCCCTTATTTTGAACCAGGATTTGTTTCCTGTATAAAACAGCGATGAGATGGTTTTCTTTTTCCTTACCAAGAGTGCAGGATAGAAATGAGAGTGTCAAGGGGACGCTAAGCGCTCAGTAGCGGGAGCTGCTGTCTGCCTCACCACTGTTCTGATTTAATTGACAAGCGGTGGCTCCCGCACCTCCAGCTTCCATCAAAAAGAGCTCAGCACAACCGCACAAAGCAAAAGCTGGTGACGGGGAGGGGCTTAGAAGAGGCTCAGACACGTTAGGATTCGCTCTTTCCATTTTTTCTTCTCTTTAGCTGATTCTTTAATGTGTGAATTTACGGTTCCTGTTACCCCCGAAGTTTAGGGAACAAGGGAAATAGGATCCGTGGCACACTTTCAAAGACATTCTTTTTATCTGGCTCAGTCTCATCTGTTTATTCGGATTTTATCATTGGGCAAACTTCTAACAGCATTTCTACGTGGAAGATGCAAATTTCAGATTTCTTTCTTTCTTTTTTTTTTTTATTAATATGGTTAGTTTAGAACTGGGCTGAAACTTGAATTTCTGTGTATATGTGGATAGAGTGATGGGAAATACCTTTCATTAATAAATATAATTGCTAATAAAATAGAGTTTAACTGAGAAGAATAAAACATTTGAGCAATATTCAGTATTACAGATGATGACAATAACCGCTATATAATTTATGTAATTTAATAAATTTTACTTATAGGATTAGCATAGCGTAGAAAGCTGGTTTTATCCTGTTGTAGCAGAGACTGCCTAAGTCTCTTTCGCAAGAGGCAGTTAAGATAATGCTTCAATAGAAGTAAATAGAGATCTAAATAATGCGTTTGTTAGTTTTCTATTTTCCTGTTAAAATTTGATGCCCATTCCATACATGTTAGTGCTTTTTTTTTTTTTTTTTTTTTAAGATTTACTTATTTATTATGTACACAGTGTTCAGCTTCTATGTCTGCCTGCAGGCCAGAAGAGGGCACCAGATCTCATTACAGATGGTTGTGAGCCACCATGTGGTTGCTGGGAATTGAACTCAGGACCTCTGGAAGAGCAGCCAGTGCTCTTAACCTCTGAGCCTTCTCTCCAGCCCCATGTTAGTTCTTTTAAGAATGTTGCAGGCAAATGGGGCGGCAAATGCGGTCCAGGACCCCCTCTGCTTCTGTCACTTCCTAGTCACCTAGGCGTTAGATATTAGAAAGGAAATGATGCTTAGCAAACATAATTCAGTAAGCCTGCCCAGGTGGTTGCATAGTGTTATCGTCAAACAACCTGGCAGGTAGGAAATCTCTCTGAAAACGTTAAATCATTACAAAAATGTACAATCTTTTATAGTTACACGTCTTTGCGCTTCTAATACCATTTTTGAAATTAACGTTTACCCATATCTTATATCCAGAGTCCTGTTCTAGCTTTGTTTAAATTTTAGTCATAAAGGAGCCCGGTGCTCACATCTTGCTTACAGCCCCTGCGCACGAGGAATGTGGCTCCCAGGGAAGTTAGCAAGGAGATAAGCGAGGGCTGTGTGGACGCACCAGTCTGTGGTATGCTGTAAACGTGTGGCTTCTCAGCCATGCTTTCCCCTGGAGATTCACCCAAACATTTGCATTCCTACAATGTATATTTTCAGAAAATACTCTTCCTGAGATGGCAAATCTGGTTCACAAACTTCTTCCTGAGACCGAGCCGTTCCTCCTCCACTAGAGAATGTGACTTGATAGTCTCATAAAAAAAAGCTTTAAACAACAATTTATTTTCAGCACCTAGTTATTATAGATGTGTTAGAGTTTCCGCTTGAGAATACTGCTTACATACAGTTAAATTCAAAACATGGAAAAGACTGGCCAAGCGATCCTGTCTCCAACCACAGCAGCAGCAACAACAGAAGACAAAACCAAAACCCCCAAATCCTGAAAATATAGAAAAAAATGAACCATTTATGAGAATGGCTTTATAACTTGTCTCTCTCCACATGGTGTAGTTTTATACTGTTTTTTCCTGTCTTTATTTTCCGTGGCCTTAGGGTGCTGCTAACTCACCCAAATCGAGATACCACAAATAAAAAGGCATATGGCTTGATAAAGTAGCCTGCTGTGGTTTGGCGGGCATGACCCTGGGCTCAGCCGAGTTGTGCAGGCAGATGTAAGGAACACAGAGAGCAAACAGCATTAGCTACACTGCTAAGAGAACCTTACATGAAGGCGGACGATGTTTCCTCAGAATGTTTCTGCCTTCCTAGCCGTCAGGTTTATCCCTCATGCCTTCATTGGTGGACCATAAATGAAGAATCAGCTGGAGTAAAATTTCTGTTCCTTTAGACATAGGAAAGTGTTCACTAGATTATATATTCATCATAAACCTTTTTTTGTTTGTTTGTTTGTTTGTTTGATTACTGTGTAATCTGGCTGTTCTGGAACTCACTATGTAGACTAGGCTGGCTATAGAGATCTGCCTGCCTCTACCTCTTGAGTGCTAGGATTAAAGGTGTGCGCCACCATGTCTGTCTACCCCATAAAACTTCTTAAAAGATCAACAAAGGGGGAAAAGTAAAGAAAATATGCACCAGGAAGCTCAAAGTTACTAGCATCAAACTGTAATACATGTGCAGTTTTTTTTTGAGACAGGGTTTTTCTGTGTAACAGTCCTGGATGTCCTGGAACTCACTTTGTAGATCAGGCTGGTCTCAAACTCACATAAGACCCCCCTGCTTTTGCCTGCCTCTGCCTCCTGGGTGCTGGGGTTAAAGACATGTGCTACCGTGCCTGGCTCATGTGCAAAATTAGTACATGAGTTTCTTAGGTAATTTACACACGACAAAATAATGTGTGCACTGCAGAAAGGCTGGACTACACCCATGAATGTCTACTGGTTGTAGCATGCCTTCTCATGAATAACATATTAAAAAGCTAGCATTCTTCAAATCTCCCCTCCCACTTCCTTGGTCTCTATGGGTCACAATACAGCTATCTCATTTAGAGCTATTCTTATTCTCCATACCAGTTATGGGTGCCTGTATCAATCATCATCTTCTGAAAAAAGAAGCTTCTCTTATGAGGACTGAGAGATGCTCAGATCCCTGCATACAGCGAGAAGCCATTAGGAGTTGGTTTAATATTATATCCATTTAGCCAGTATTAGCTTCACCTCCAAGGCCTATGACCTTGCTGGGGTTTTGGGCTCAGCTAACAGTAACAGGCAAAAAATACTATGTCCTGTAAGCCAGCCAAAACCCCATCATGAATGGGCAAAGGGCACGTGAAAATTCCATTGGCTACTTGTAAGTCCTGTGTCTGATAAATGCTTTGCAAGTATTTCCTATTACTCTGTAGGCTTTGCATTTTTCTTCCCTGACTATTTTGTAGGAGATGCTTCTAATGTTAACTGTATGAATTTACTTTCTTCTCATTTGTTCTTTTTGCTTTTGATGTCATTTCTAAGAGATTTTTTGCCCAATATAAGATCCCAAATTTTTTGTCATATTGCAAAGCATAACAAGTTTTAGTTCTTCCACTTAGGTCATTGGCCTATTTTTGGTGTAATTTTGTTTACGATGCAAGGGTAGGGTCTAGTCTCATTGTGTTGAAACACAGCTATCCATACATGCCAGCATCTTCAGGTGAAAAGATAAATATTTCCCTACTGAATGGTCTTAAAATCCTTGACATTGTCAGTTGATTGTAGACATTGATCCGTTTAATGATTCTCAGTTCTCCGTGAATCCATACGGCTGCCAACATATATCGATTACTGTAGCTTTGAGTTGTTTTCAGTTTTTCCATATGATTGGTTCACACTAAGTACACAAACGAGTGGAATTTTCTCTGTCATTTTCATATACACGTGTCAGAATTCACCGTCCAAATTCACCTTTGTCAATCCTTCTGCTTTGAGACTGTGTTGTTATTTTCTCTTCATTCGTTTGGCTCTGTGGACTTAACGTGGCGGGTTTCGTTTGTACCCAGTGTTTTGGGACTAAATTGATTTCGTCCTTCTTTGTGGACACATGCTTGCAGCTCCATTATGCATGCGTCACACTCTTTATGTGCTCAAATGGCAAAGGCATCCACCTATATCACAAAGTGTGAGTCCTCCAGCCTTGCTCTTTCATGTGATTGCTTTAGTTATGGTAACAGCCAGAGTCTCCACATGGATTTTAGGATTTCCCTGTCAATGTTGACAAAAGAAAATTCTGCTGGGGCGTGCCCAGAAGTTACAGGAGATATATAGATTACATCAAGTAATATTGTGATGACAATATTAACAGTAAATATTAATAGTAAATCTTTCCTTTTGGGAAAGATGGGTATATTTTAGCCAATTTAGGTCTTAAATTTCTATATATCTTTTACTAGATTAAATATATATCCTGTATAATAAATAAGATACCTGCTGGTATCCCTCTACAGACATAGATGCATGTGTGCTACAGACATAGATGCATGTGTGCACTACAGACATAGATGCATGTGTGCACTACAGACATAGATGCATGTGTGCACTACAGACATAGATGCACGTGTGCACTACAGACATAGATGCATGTGTGCACTACAGACATAGATGCATGTGTGCACTGCAGACACATAGATGCATGTGTGCACTACAGACATAGATGCATGTGTGCACTACAGACATAGATGCATGTGTGCACTACAGACATAGATGCATGTGTGCACTGCAGACATAGATGCATATGTGCACTGCAGACATAGATACATGTGTGCACTACAGACATATAGATGCATATGTGCACTGCAGACATAGATGCATGTGTGCACTACAGACATAGATGCATGTGTGCACTGCAGACATATAGATGCATATGTACACATAAAATAGATCAGCCATGCTGTATATTGCCTTGCTCACTCCAGATCCCTTCTAGCTTTCACATCTTTTGAATCAAGTTTGGGAAATTTGTAATCCATTTGGGTTCCCCGAATGTGCCATCTTAAAGGTCCTACTCTGAAAGGTTTTCTTTCACAAACTGGAATCGCCAGGGTTATTTACTAGCTGTTTGGACCTGGTGTGTAAAGAAACGTTATGGCCCAGTGTCCAGGAATGGTGAGGGCTACATTCCATGCTGCAGATGGGGCAGGGACTGAGAGGAGCTGGACGGAGACAGAGAATAAAGCAGTTAGAGACTCCTGATGGTGCTCAGTTCTCGGGATCGAGTTGTCTCTGAGATGAACGTAAATTGGCCCTTCTAGGCTTAGGTAGTTCTACATTTTTCTGGAATGTGGCTAATGACATTTTGACCTAATTCGTCTAAGCTTTTAGCTTTGGCTACTTGCAACCAAACCAAGACAAAATGACTAAATATAAGCAATATTTTAAGCTGCAGCTTTGAAATATGACAACGTGATTGATTGAGAGTCTCTATTCTTGAGTGTTTAGCAGGCATCCAACCCAAGCCTGTACTCTGAACCACCCAGACAAAAGTCCCACTTCATGTTATATTCAAAATACAGCTGCCATGACTTTTCATGGAATCAAATAGAATTTAAGAGTCTCTGAAAGGACCCTGGTGTTGGTGGCGCACGCCTTTATTTAGTCCTGGCACTCTGGAGGCAGAGACAGGTGGATCTCTGTGAGTTCCAGGCCAGCCTGCCTGTTATACTGAAAAACCCCATCTTGAAAAACCAAAAAAAAAAAAAAAAAAAAAAAAAGAAGGTTCTGAAAGTGTCTGAAAAGTAAACGCAAACCTAGAAGTTTAGCAGAAAGGCTCTCTGTAATCACATGTGCGTATCAGAATCTCGTAACAACATGTGGTCTGTTGTATGAGCTACAAATATCTTACATTGCTGCTGACTGACATTCAGACATGCTTTAGCGTTTCCAGTGTGTCGCGAGGAACAAGACTGTAGTTTGTCAGTGATTTTAATGATGCAGAAAGTAAAATGGCACTTGTTACTTTACTACTAACGTATTCCAAGGCCATTCATGTAATTGTATTTATTTTTTTCTACTCAACAGTATCCCGATTTGGCACTTTCCAAATTCCAGAATTATGACAGAAATCTCTAAATTTTAAAGTCTCTAGACCTTAAAAATTATGCCGTCTTAGGCATCTTTCTATAACTGTAAAAGTTGACAAAAGCAATTTCGTATACAATAAAAACCGTGATGAAGGTGTATCTGTAGATCGCACGTTTGCTCCTGACTCTAAAGCATCAACATCCCGTGGTCCTCGTTTCCTTTCACCTTTGAGGGCAAAGAGGAAGTCATATTTTTTTAAGCTACGTGTTTTTCAACTTCTTTTCCTTTTTAGATCTAGATCTTTAAATCAGTTTGAAACAGGAAATGTCTCACTTCCTGCAGGAATTCATTTCCCTCAGGGTGCAAAAGTGTTGGCTCCTGGCTTCTCCGTAAGCTGGGGAAAGGTGAACCGAGGGGTTGAAGAAGGGAGTGGCTGGGATGAGGGGCACGTCTGTGACTGCCTGCTTACCTCACAGAAAACCTGGCTAAGACGTGGGCTATAAAACAAAAACCACAAGAACCAAGAGGGAGAACCGTGAAAATGCTTCCTTTCCCAAAGGGGGACCAAAGCAGACGGAAAGGGTAATAAAAAATGGGAAGCTATCTGAAGAGTGTTAACCAAACCAAAAAAAAAAAAAAAAAATTACTGGAAGAATTAGTTCTGACAAAGAAAGAAAGAAAAGCAGCTGAGTGGCGAGGAAAGTGTAACCTGTTTAGACTGAAATCATGTTTTTATTAATTCATCTTAGGCTGCGTTTAAAACACATTATTCTGCCATGTCCTCCCTGACCTGTATGTAAGTCTCGATTACACACGTGAGAGGCCGCACCAATCCCTTAAACATCTACGCGTTTTCCCTTTAGCTTGTATTTTCAAGGCTAAAAGATGGCTCCCCGTCGAATATTAGTAAATGCACCCTGCACAGATGTGACTGTATCTCTAAATAGTTCAAGGACGTGTTTCAAAGGTGAACCTCAGAATGTGTATTCAGTTCCCTCGGAGCAGTGTGCGAGAGTCCCACTGGTCCACAGACACATCCACATGGGTTCCTTAGTAAGCATGTTTGTGTTCTGTATTTCAGAAATGACTTATATGATGAAGAAAGAACGTGCCTTCTGGGCATCTGTGTGTCTGTTGCTTAGCGTCACCCCTGGGCTTCTCAATGCTCTGCCTGAGGAAGTTGATGAACATTCAGAAACCACAGGTAAATGCTGCAAAGTTGATCTGGTTTTTTGTTTGTTTGTTTGTCAAAACTCTCAATTTCGTATAAAGTTTATATTTTTCATCATGTTGGAAATTTTACCTCTTAATTTTTATTTTACTATTTTATGTGTATATGTGTTTTGCCTATTTGTGTGTATGTGTACCGTGTGTGTGCAGTGTCCTCAAAAACCCAGAAGACAGCATTAGGTCTCTTGGAACTGGAGTTATAGGCAGTTGTAAGCCACCATGGGTGTGCTGGGAACCAAACCCTCATCAACTTGAAGAGCAGCAAGTGCTCTTAACTGCTGAGCCATCATTCCAGCTCCCTGAGGGTTTTTTTTGTAAAACAAAGTAGTATTTTCCTTAACATAATTCTTGTATTATTAAGTGGGTTACGTTTTAGACTATACAAAACCAAGTCACTTCAGCAAGAGAGACTTTTGTTTGTTTTTTTTGGAGGCAGGGTTTCTCCCTGTAGCTCTGGCTATCCTGGAACTCACTCTGTAGATCAGGCTGGCCTCGAACTCACGGAGCTCCACCTGCCTCTGCCTCCTGAGTACTGGGATCACAAGTGTGTACCAGCACAGCCTGGCTCTGAAGGAGATTCTTACCGATAAGATTTTAGCTTTGAGCTAGGAAAAAGAACTGTCTCCACAAGCTTCAACCATCCTCTCCTTCTTACCGGTATTTTCAAAATAATATCTGAGATGAAACTCACATTGGAGTCAAGTTGAGCTGCACATCAAAGGAACTAGTGTGGAAGTGAGGTTCAACTCCATAAACTGTCTCAAAAATAAAAACATTAGTAATTAAAAAAGGAAAAACTTGAGCAGGTGTCATAGAAATTTATATATTTCTCCCAAAGTAACATTTTGTATAAAATTATTGATAGGTTACTGGTAATGGAAAATATTAACAATGTGATAGTCTCCAAATTTATCTTATTTCTGACATATATATATAGAGTTCCATATATACATTCTCATCTCTAGTGAATTGGTTTCGTGTATTCCCCTTAACAAAGGTTGGGTAAGTATATTTTCTGACCTGAAACTGTAGTTGATGGGAGGGAATAGTGGTGAGTGAAAGTCTTAAATTCTCACAGCTTTGTAGAGTGTTCTCACTGCATAGCTCAGGTTGACCTTACACTTACGAGCTTTTGCTTCTCCTCACAGGGCTAGGATTGCAGGCAGGGGTCCCTCACCTGGCAATAGCTTGACTTTATTGTAGATGGGACATAGTGGCATTTCATTTGCATTTTAATAAATAAAGCTTACCTAAGGACCACACTGGCCAGCATTAGAGACCAAGCAACAATGACACACACCTTCAATCTAGTAGCTACACTAGTTTACCATAGAAACCAAAGGCGGTGGTGGTACACATCCTTAATCCCAGAACTAGACAGGATTATAAAATGGGAGGAGACAACTCTCAGTCACTGTCTCATTCTGAGGTTTCCTGGAGGCAGGATCACAATTTTCACACTGAGGCTGAGGTAAGAGCCAGTGGCTGGCTGCTTTGCTTTTCTGGTCCTCAGGTTGAACCTCAATAATTGTCTTTGAATTTTTATTAACCATACTTCAACTTGAAGCTCTCTTGATCAATGAGTTGCACAGTCTTCTCTAGGTTTGTTTTGTTTTCATTTGGATTTTTATTATTTTTGCAACACCCAGAGGCACGAGCATGTAGACCCTTAGACAGTAAGCAACCCACAGGCTCTAAATTCACAAACAGTCTCCAGGAAAGTAAAATCCTAGCATCAGGGCGTCCCATAACCCTGAGCGCCCCATAGTCTACTGAGACATTTTTTTTTTTTTTTGACATCCAAAGACACAGGAAAGGGAACTAGGATTCAGTACCAGATTTTCATAGGAAAATGATTTGCAACTTTATAAACCAGAGTCTTAGAATGCTATTGAGTGGAAATCACATTATTAAATCTAATTTTTTAACCCAAATGCCAACGGAGGCATTTCGGTCATACAGGTTTGTGACAATATTATTCTTATTAAGATTGCGGCAACCACATGGTGGCTCACAACCATCTGTAATGAGGTCTGGTGCCCTCTTCTGGCCTGCAGACATACACACAGACAGAATATTGTATACATAACAAATAAATAAATAAATATTAAAAAAAAAAGATTGCGTAGTATACCTGTTATAACAACATGTGATGGTCAATTCTGTTTTTTCTGGTATAAATAAGAGCAACTTAGTTAATTTCTGCAGTTTTTTTTTTTTTTTTTGGTTGTAAGATGAAGATAACACTCACATGACAAAATGGTGATCATTAGCTAATTTTATAACAAAGTTCTGGGAAATTAATTACTCAGAAAAAAATCCCGGTATTACTATAACTACATAAACAACTTTGAAACAACAAAGAAACTCTTTTGTGGTACACTCTCACCCTCTTGTGGCAGAACTATTAAACAACGGGCCGCACTTGGGCTCTGTGTTTTCCTGAACAGACACACACACACACACACACACACACTTGAGCTTATAAACAAGAGCTTATGTAAAACAGTAAAGGAGAAAAAAGACAAAGTCTGTGCCCAGTTCAGATTTCCCTTCCCTTCCACGGTCTAATCCCAGCCCAGAGAGTGGGAGCCAAGTACAGGGTCCTCCCGGTCAGTCACCCCACCCATACCCCAGACCCGCTCAGAAACCATCTCCAGGTGACTCTTGATTCTGCCAGTTGACAGTTAACCCCAACTACCGCAGTCTACATGTAATTTTATTAATCCTATAAGTGTCTGGGCTGGGGAGATTATAATGTGTTTGTCTCGCAAGACCAGGACCTGAGTTTTATTCTAGAATCTATGTAGAAAATGCTGCACCTTGCTGGTGCACGTGTGTAAGCCTGGTGGGGGGAAGCCGAGAAAGGCAGATTCCTGGAGACCACTGTCAGAGAGCAAGCCAGCCAGCCTCGCCTACCTTTTGAGTTCCTGGCTAGTGAGAGGTAGAGAGTAGTGGAAGAAAGACAGTCAGGGTGCATGTGTGCCTTCCACAAATATGCACACATAAATAAGTAAACAAATAAACAGATAAATGAGAACATACCAATTTGTTAGAATCTTAATATTATTAAAATATGGCTAGAAAATATTTAATATATATAACTATAATAATAAAGTACAAATGGAAGAAGATACTTGAAAGTAACCTAAATCAAATTTATATGAATATTTTCCAAAAGTTTGTTTTAAAATTGCAAGGAATTAAAAAAAATCAATTTATTACTAGAGTAGCACAGTATACAAATTTATGCTTTGCTTTAAAATATTTTTATATGAAAGCAATGAAGTGATGTCCACTCATGTTTTAGTATTTTAAAATAATTTTATAGTTGGGTATTTGTGCGGATGGATTTTACTCTAGCAGAGCACAGCTGCCCTCTAGAGGACTAATTAGCTCATGTCATTTAAAGCTTCAGTCATCTTTAAGAATTGTGAACAAATTATGAAAGGCGTGGAACATATATGCACACTCAGCTTGCGACTGTCACGGAACTCATAATAATTTTACTTTTCTGTTCTAACTTCTTATTTAAAAATCGAGAGTGAAAAATTATGTATTTGACAAGGTGACAACAAGGACACTGTCGTGGTGTTGGCAGAGAATTAAGCGTGATGTTGTTACTCTACCTTGTAGATTCTGCGCCGCTGCCAATGAAACCGAAGCAAACATTTTGTGCAATGAAGGTAGAGGATGGGCCGTGCAAGGCGATGATAAGGAGTTATTTCTTCAATATTCTTACTCAACAATGTGAAGAATTTATATATGGGGGATGCAGAGGAAACGAGAACCGATTTGAGACCGTGGAAGAGTGTAAGGCAGCGTGCCTACCAGGTAGGTTTCCAGGAAGCCTTTGACACCGAAGCCTGCCTGGATACCAGGCCTAAATGGAAATTTAGCAGTGCTAGAAAACCAGTACCGTTTCGCAAGAAACCCCATTGTTTTCTGTAGTTGGAATTTTCTTTGGGCCACTAACCAGCTCCAAAATAGAGACACAGAGACTTATTATTAATTATGAATCCTTGGCTTTAGCTTAGGTCTGTCCCACTAGCTCTTCCAACCAGTTGTAACCTGTTTCCAGTCATCTGCGTTTTGTCTCCGGGCCTTTTGCCTTTTCTTTCATTCAGTATGACCTACTTTCTGCTTCCTCTGTATATTGTTGGCTGGCCCCTGGTGTCTCTCTGTGGTCTCTTTTTCTTTCTTTCCCGGAGCCTAAATTCCTCCTCCAACTTACTCTTTCTACCCGGAAGTCTTGCCTCTACCTCTCCCCTTGCTATGGGCCATTCAGCTTTCGATTAGAACAATCAGGTGCCTTAGACAGGCAAGGTAAAACAGCGGCACATCTTTGCATAGTTAGACAAATGCAGAACATCTTTGCATAGTTAGGCAAATATTCTGCGACAGTTGACATTTCTAGATTTCTCAGTCAGCTGTTGTTTTTTAGTTTTTTCTTGTCAGTCATCCTAAAATTTGAAGCCTCATTTATCATCTCGGAGTCTACTCCACGGTGGAAAGGGAAGGGAGCCTGAAGTTCACAGAGAATTTCTTAGGTTCATTGACATGAGGTGCAGCTGACTTAGCTGGGAGCTGGGTTGGCAGGAAAAGCATTGTTTCCATACACACTTGGCTGCACCTGTCTTATGAACAGGACACTCGGCAAGCGCTCTCCTTGGAAGATAATCAGAGAACTGACTGTTAGGCTCCGAAGATAAATATATTAACACATATACATTTCTACCACGTGAGTCAGCTTAGCACTTCTAAGTCTGAGATTGACCTAGAAACATCTCATTCTTCTTCTTCTTTTTTTTCTTTTTTGGTTTTTCAAGACAGAGTTTCTCTGTAGCTTTGGAGTCTGTCCTGGAAACTAGCTCTGTAGACCAGGCTGGCCTTGAACTCACAGAGATCTGCCTGCCTCTGCTCCAGTGTGCTGAGATTAAAGGTGTGCACCACTACTGCCTGGCTGAAATGTGTCATTCTTATTGGAATTTTAATACTACAAAAAAATTCCAAATTTCATGTATGCTGTGCAAACTTTACCAAACCTAGCTTTGGTGTTGATTTTACTGATGTAGGACTATAAAACACATGATAATGTATTATCAAACTGGAGATTTTTACTTTGTAGTTGCATCATAATTTCATAACATTTTAACAGTGTTCACACATTTTATCATTGGTAGTTTTGCCTGATCCTGATGCATAGCAGGGGAGCTACAGGCAGCAAGATATTACACCTTCCAAAAGCTGTATGGAAGAGTTTAAAAGGCTTCAATAAAAAGGATTGATATATATTTGAGGGGATAGACATATTTAGCCTCACCTCAACATTACTTAACAATACCCAGGTATTGAAATGTGACATAACACCCATCACTATGTATAAGTTTACGTTTTTATCTATCAGTTAAAATCATTCCCAAAAGAGGATGTGTGAGCTGGAGGTTTAATCCAGTGGTGGAGTTTTTGCACAGCATTTGTAAAATGCTGTGTTTGATAGACACTACGAGAAGAAATAACAACAGGACTATAAAGCAAGCAAACAAAAATGACTGGCTGCAGGCAGCAGTGGTGGCGGGGGCGGCCTGTCCTGTCCTGTCCTGGCCTGTCCTGTCCTGTCCTGTCCGGGCACTGTTCCTACAGTTGGGTGGAGGAGATGCCCCTGGCCGTCAGTTCCCCAAAGACTTTGGTTATGGTGAGGAGGAGGAAAAGGAGAAGGCAGAGGTGGGCGGCTGTGGTGAGGAAAAAATGACTATAATCATCTATAAATAAAAATAAACGAGTAGCACCCGATTTTGTGTTACACCCTCATCACTCAATTTCTTACCTGCTGGCCAGCCTTCCCGAGGGTGACCTCTCAGGGATCCCTACTTCCCGATCTCGCAGATGGGTCTAGTTGCCGATGATCACCCCAGCGGTGCCTCCAATTGTAACACCCGATTTTGTGTTACACCCTCGGTACAGTTTGCCCGCCACCGTACCGTACGCGAGTCGGGCAAGAGCCTGGAGATTGAAAAGAACACACACACAGAGACTGGGGTCATTCAAAAGAAGATCAGCGGAATGCCAGTTTATTCAGAATTGGGGGAGTCCTTATCTACCTAACTGCTGTACAAGGATCTCCGCCCAGGCAGGTGGGAAATTACCATATTAACAATGGAGACAATGCCCTGCAGCTAATCACCAGGCGGGGCAGGGAGAGCACAGAAACACACAGAAAGCTTAGTTAGCTGACCATAAACTGTCCCCGCAAATGCACCCCAAAAATAAGGGCAGACCAGGGCCCTACAATTAAGACATTCTGTGTGAGGATAATATTAATGGGATTATGTAATTGTTCTCGTTTAAGGTCAAGTTCATAATATCGTATTCTAAGTGATGGCCTCTAATTGACACACTTTCTTTACAGGTTATAAAAAGACGCCCGTGAAGACAATATCCGCAAGAGGTACATTTTCTTTATGTAAAAATTAGTAGCATTTATCTAAGACAGCTGGATATTCCGTTTTTATAGACCGCTGTTGTGTGTTGACTTTGAATCTGTGCGGCATCAGAGACAATGTTTCCTCTGGTGGATGCAATGAAAACTTAGACATTGCAGACACTGTTCAGTAGGCTCCACGGGCTGAGTTTGGCATCACAGGCTCTCTAGACCATTTCTTCTCAACCCAATGGGTGGGGACTCCCCTGTGGGAGGTCGAACAACCCTTGCACAGGGGTGGTATATCAGATATCCTGCGCATCAGATGTCTGCATTACAATTTGTAACAATAGCAAAATTGCAGTTATGACGTAACAACAAGATAATTTTACGGTTGGGGGTCACCACAACTGGCCGAGAGGTATTAAAGGGTCGCAGCAGGGAGATTGAGAACCACTGGTCTAGAGCCACACAGGCTGTTTTAACAACATGCAGACAGTGAGTTAGCTCTTGATTGTCTCATTTTAGTTCTCCAGTCCACTGGGGATTTTTTTTTTTTTTTTTTTTTTTTGAGACAGGGTTTCTCTGTGTAGCTTTGGAGCCTGTCCTGGAACTCACTCTGTAGACCAAGCTGGCCTCGAACTCACAGAGATCTGTCTGCCTTGAAAGAACAAAACAAACAAGCAAACAAATGAAATAAACTCAATCACAATTTGTATAACAAATAAAAGTGATTATTTATAATTTAAAAACATATCCCTTCAAATATTGAATTGATATTGGTAACAATGTCCAGTAGTCAAGTTAAGTAAGATCGTAGTTATTGTTAGCACTTAAGAAAACAGTATATTTATAAAATGAGTTTGTCTACAAGTGAAAGAAGATTTAATTTTTTAATTTTTTTATATTTTACATACCAACCCCAGTTTCCCTTCCCTCCTCTTTTCCCACACCCTCCTCTCATCCCCCACCACCCGCCCAATCCACTCCTCAAACTGGGTAAGGCCTCCCTTGGGGAGTCAACAAAGTCTGGTATACCAATTCGAGGTAGCACCAAGCCTCTACCCCCTATATCAAGGCTGAGCAAAGTATCCCACCATAGGGAATGGGCTCCAAAAAGCCAGTTCATATACCTGGGAAAAGTGCTAGCTCCACTGCCAGCCCTGCCCCCTACAAGATTAAGCCACACAACTGTCCCCCACATTCAGAGGGCCTAGTTCAGTCCCATGCAGGTTCCCCGGCTGTCAGTCTAGAGTTTGTGAGCTCCCACTAGCTCAGGTCAGCTGTCTCTGTGGTTTTCCCCACCATGATCTTGACCCCGTTGTTCATATGATCCTTCCTCCCTCCCTTCAACTGGACTCCAGAAGCTCAGCCTCTGCATCTGCTTCCATCAGTTACTGGATGTAGGTTCTATGATGACAATTAGGGCTGTCAATAATCTGATTACAGGGGAAGGCCAGTCCAGGCACCCTCTCTACTATTGCTAGGAGTTTTAGCTGGGGTCATTTGTGCGGATTCCCAGGAATTTCCCTAGCACCAAGTTTCTCCCTAACCCCATAATGGTTCCCTGTATCGATTTTTTTTTTTTTTTTGGTGAGCAGAAGTAGCAATGTTGAAATACTAAGATTTCTTTTAAAACCTAGAATTAGAGAAAAATTAAATGCCAGGAAATGTTTACTGTATGAGCAGAATGCAAAAATAGATTTTGGAATTCAAGAAACAGTCACTTTAAGTATTAAATATGAAAAAAAATTAGCGCTGTGAACATAGGAATGTTAGAACTGTTTTATTGCTACAGTTACTCTCTAGCAAAAGTCCCATCAAACTGAAGTTGATATGCTTCCTAGCACTGAAGCAGGACAAATCAATTCCCAGGTTTAATGATAATGACACTATTAGAAGATATCAAAAGAAAATCAAAAGGTAATGAAGATTCAGGCCAGTCCCTCAGGAGCGAAGCTTAGTTGTAAGCAATCTATGGTGTATGGGCGTGCAGAGACCTTGGCATTATATTTCTGCGGCTTAGGAAAGATGCTGCATGGCTTACGTCAATATTCTTACTCAGCCATAACTGAGGACCTTTTACCACAGAGTGCAGTTCCAGGAATATGGAGAATTATTTTATTTATAATCCTGTTTTATTTTTAATTTGTAGACCTAGGGATTATTTTACATGTGTACGTTCTCAACTTTCGCCTAAAATAAATTCATGTAGTTTGATGGGGGTCTCACAAAAAAAGCTTCCATATAGAATTTATTAATAATGATCATTAGATTAAATTATATTATAATTTTTGCTTTTAATATGCGACATATCTCATTCATTAATTCATTTTATGCATAAAATTTGTATACTTAAGATTACTTAAAATTTCACAAAAAGTTATATCCTAAAATTAATCAAAATGAAAATTGAATATATGTGTTTTTCCCTTTAAAACATTAAAATTTACCAAAGCCGTTTTTCCTGTTTTGTGTACATGACACAATTACATATCACAGTGAGGACAGGAATATGATAGGAAATGATTACACAACACTAATCATCGAAGAAACAAATCCAGACTCAAATGGGCTGTCATTTCATTGCTGTTAAATCCAAACAGCAACCAGAGAAAACAGCATGGATACTCCTCATCACAATTTTAAGTTAGGAATAGAGATACTGTTTCATCTAGCGATCAGCCCCACCACTCAGTTTGTATCGAGGAGAAGGCACTCATAGGTTGCACCTCCCATTCACTGAAGTCATATTCTGCGAGAATTATATGGAATGAACTGAAGGTTCAGTCTGCAGATAAAGGGAGTGTCATATTCCACACGGTGTGGAATTAAAGAAGGAAATCTTGTAACTTGCAACAATATGGGTGGACTTGGTGAGCATCATGCCGAAGGCAATACACAGCATGGAGCCTTGGAAGGGTGATCTAAGAGTAGACGTGGCATTGTTATTGCCAAGACTGTGAGGGGGAGAGATGACCACACAGAGTCACTGCATGGGAGGGAACATCTAAATGATCTACCGTATAGCATGGACTACAGTTAACAGTCATCTGTTTAACTCTCGTGACAGCTGAGAGAGTGCATGTTCCTTGTGTTCTCAGTCTAAACATGTTACGGCCATGTGGAGTGAGCCATTAATTATCCAGATTTAATCACTCCATAATATATATGCGTGAAGCTATAATTTTGTACACAAAAAATCCACTTAAATTTGAAAAAGAAAACAACATAAAAATTTCTTTTTTTACTGTTTTTATTGAGCTATACATTTTTCTTTGCTCCCCTCCCTTTCTCCCCTCTCCCCTTCTGCCCTCTCCTGTAACCCCCACACTCCCAATTTACTCAGAAGATCTTGCCTTTTTTCTCCTTCCTAAGTACATCCATGTATGTCTCTCTTAGTGTCCTCTTTGTTGTCTAGGTTCTCTGGGGTTGAGGACTGTAGGTTGGTTTGATATGGGATGTGCTCTATATGTGTTGTTTTTGTTGGATAATGAATAAAGCTGTTTGGCCAATGGCTTAGCAGAGTAAAGTCAGGTGGGAAATCCTAATAGATATCTCTCTCTCTCTCTCTCTCTATATATATATATATATATAGAGAGAGAGAGAGAGAGAGAAGGCAAAGTTAAGGAGATGCCATGTAGCTGCCAAAGGAGGCAGATGCCATGTAGTTGCCCAAAAAGCAAGAGGTAACAGACCACGAGTCTTGTAGTAAAATGTAAAACAACAGAAATGGGTTAATTTAAGATATAAGAACTAGGTAGGAACACGCCTAAGCTGTCAGCCAGTGTTGTATTAATATAGTTTCTGCATGATTATTTGGGTCTGGGTGGCCAGGAAATGAATGATCAGTCTCTGTTTACACTGGTTTTCTTTGCTTTATATCTAAAAGCCACTTATGAGTGAGTATATGATATTTGTCTTTCTGGATCTGGACTACCTCACTCAATATGTTTTTTTCTAGATCCAATCATTTGCCTGGAAATTTCAAGATGTTATTATTATTTTTTTTACTGCTGAGTAGTACTCTGTTGTATAAATGTACCACATTTTTTATCCATTGTTTGGTTGAGGGACATCTAGTTGTTTCCAGGTTCTGGCTATGACAAATAATGCTGCTATGAACATAGTTGAGCACATATCCTTGTGGTATGATTGGGCATCCTTTGGGTATATACCCAAAAGTGGTATTTCTGGATTTTGAGGTAGATTGTTTCCTAATTTTCTGAGGAATTGCATACTGATATCCAAAGTGGCTGCATAAGTTTGCACTCCCACCAGCAATGTAGGGAGTGTTCCATTTACCCCACATCCTCTTCAGCATAAACTGTCATCATTGCTTTTGATCTTGGCCATTCTTACATGTGTAAGATGGAATCTCAGAGTTGTTTTGATTTGCATTTGATAGCTGAAGATGTTGACCATTTCCTTAAGTGTCTTTCAGCCATTTGAGATCCGACCCCTTTTATTGGATTATTTGTTCTTTTGTTGTCAAGTTTCTTGAGTTCTTTGTCTATTTTGGAGATCAGACCTCTGTCTGATGTGGGATTAGTGAAGATCTTTTCCCAATCTATAGGCTGTCGTTTTGTCTTGTTGACTATGTCCTTTGCTTTACAGAAACTTCTCAGTTTCAGGAAGTCCCATTTATTAATTGTTTCTCTTAGTGTCTGCGCTGCTGGGGTTATATTTAGGAAGTGGTCTCCTGTGCCAATGTGTTCAAGTGTACTTCCCACTTTCTCTTCTATGAGGTTCAGTATGGTTGGTTTCATACAACATAAGAATTTCACCGACATTTACTTTAAGAGACAACAAGAAACCAAGTTAACTTCCAATTTACAAGTTGAGAAGTTATAGAAAACAGATATTTTAATAAGAACTTTTAAATTGGGGATTCTTCTCCAGCTCTCCACTGCTGTGGCTCTCGCTAACATTAATGAGTGCATGCTCTTGTTTTATTTCTTCTATTTATTGAGATTATAATATAACCACACCTTTACCTCCTTCCAAACCTTCCCATGTAGCCTTCCTTGGTCTGCCTCAAATTCATGGCTGTTGCTTTCATTAAGTGCTGATATATACATATATCAGTCATGTTGGTGAGACTTTGCGTATAGCCTTCTGTCTTTCCTATGAGGCACAATCTCATAGCAAACTCTAGCAATCACACACACACACACACACACACACACATATATATATATATATATACACATACATATATATGTGTGTGTTCCTAAACATATAATATATGGTTCCAAATACATAATATATATTCATAAATGCATAAGTACAATCTGATCAATTTGTATAATGTAACACACATATGTATGTACATATATACATATGTATACATGCATATGTTTCCAGGGCCTGCCGTTTGGCACTGGATAACTATTCAGTGTGCTCTTTCCTGGAGTCTGTTTCTCACACTTTCAGTTTTCTATAGTTCTTTGTGTAGGGATGAGCACTCATGGCCCTCCCCCAGATCATATTTAGCACGACTGTTTAGCTCATGTTGGTGAGAGTTTATCAGTATGGCTTTCCTAGGAGACACAATCTTGTAGCAAACTCTCTCTTTCCTTGGGTCTTACATTCATTCTGTCCACCCTTCCACAGTGATCCCTTAGCCTTAGGTGTAGGAATTGTGTTGTAGGTGTGTCAGTAGAGATTGATCTTCATAAACACATATTTAGATTAGGTGTGGTTTTCTGTGATGTTCTCCTGCTGCAAAGAGACGTTTCCTTGACCCAGGGTGAGGATGACACTTATCTGGGAATAGTGAGAATGTAGTTGGGGATTATGCTGACTTAGTACAGTGGTGGTGGTTATAGGTTCTCTAGACCCATGACTTCATTATCCCTGGGTAGCTGGCTAGGTCTCTGGAATCAGGCATGGTTTCTCTTTGTTTAGGGGGCTCTGGAGTATCTTAAAGTTATAGAGCTGTTGGTCACTGTCAAGATATGTGTTTCTCTATTGCCCTCTTAGGGTCACTGTGTCACTCCGGTCATTTTTGTTTATAGGTATTATAGCTGGGTAGGATTGTTGATCACCTCCCTCCCTTGAAGCTTGAACTAGCCCTCAGGGAGGAGACTTTCAGGCCACTTCCAGCTTAGGGGACTCTGGGCTCTGTGCCTGAAGTACACGGAATACACACTCTTTAGATAGTAGAGCACTTGTGAGCACCGACTTCCTGATATAAAAAAAGACATGGAAGGGTATCATAGTTCATTTTATTACCACAGAAATATATTTATAGGAGAAATTGGAGGAACTGGAACCTTGTCCAAAATATTCAAGTGCAGTAAGACTTTTGAGCATAATACATTGGAAAACGAACTCGATTCTCTTCACAGTATGCATGTAGACAGAGATTGTAATGTAGGTCACAATATTGCAGCTTTTGTGACAGCTGTGTCTAGCCTGTTTTGGAGCATGATCAAAGGAAGGCTGTTAGACTTTGCAAAAGTCCTTCTAATCCCTGAACATGTATTTCCTTTCTGCCTCTACATTGTTGGTCCAGCCCAATGCTTGGAAGAAGAAGAAAAGAGAGAGTGAGGAGGGAGGGAGAGACCCAACAGTGGAGGGTGACATACTGAGCACAGATATTAATTCCAGCATAAGAATTCAGGAACTTCCAAGAATAGCCAGGTCAACTTCTGTAGCCCTAATATCCTTTCTAATGTTTAAAGCCTCTATAGCAGTCTTAAAGAACTAACACAGTACTCCATCCACAGAGATTCCCAACACTTCAATCGACTTTTCTTTAATATCAGTGCATTAAACTTAATAGAAATTATTAAAGCAAAACTTACCATAATATTTTGTACTTCTAAAGCAAGGTCAGCATGTATCAACCCACCATCCTTTATTTTATTGGTTCATGAAAATGTTGATAATAATTCTTTGTAATCTGATAAAAGAAATTTAGAACTGAAATACCAGATAAAAAATATAAAAAAAATAGTTTAATCTTCCTTATTCCAAGTACCCAAAGGGTTAGATAATGATTCAGTTTTAAATTAAGTCATTTTATTATTTTTAATGAGATAACCATTACCTTCTGGTTTAACCTTTAACCTTTTAAAATTGGTTCTAAATTTATCTTCTAAATATGTTGATTATAAATTTCACTAAAATAGCTAAATGATAATAACAAAAGAAAGATACTTCTTCCTGACGTATTTTGTCGATTCTAGGGAAGCCAGATTTCTGCTTCTTGGAAGAGGATCCTGGAATCTGCCGAGGCCTCATTACTAGGTATTTTTACAACAACCAATCAAAGCAGTGCGAACGGTTCAAGTACGGTGGGTGCCTGGGCAACCAGAACAACTTTGAGACCTTGGACGCATGCCGGAGCACCTGTGAGGACACAGGTGAGCTCGCTTCTCGTCTCGGTTGGGGCCGTCTACAGGGGTCATCTGAGATGAGGACTCCGTGAGCATGTACCTGGATTCTGGCTAAGCTGCGCGAACAGAAACTAGCTCTGAAAGAGATTCCCAACTGTGTTAAAACATAAATACAGATAATTAAGGCATCTCTACAGTTCCCCTAAACCCCATAACGTTCTCAGATATGGTGGCTCAATGTTTTTCCTCAGAGGACTGCAGGCAGCACAATGGCAAGACTACTGAGATCTCTTATTCTTATGAAATATGAGGTTAATAATTACTCATACAATGATAAAGGGAAACCTTGTACATGGACTGTTGCAGGATTTTGGTCTCTTGTTACAAATTTACTAGTGCATTTGTGTTTAAAATTCCTCGTTTGCTAATTTGGAATCGCAGGGGGACCAAATTGCAACAAGTCTGCTGTTCTTTTTATTTTATTTTTTTTAAAAGAAAACAAACCATCTTTTATCATTTTACATACCAACCCCAGTTCCCACTCCCTCCCCTTGCCACTCCTCACCCCTCATCCACTCTTCAGAGAGAATAAGGCACATTGCTTTGGGGAAGGTCCAAGGCCCTACGTACTATATCCAGGCTGAGCAAGGTATCCTATATCCAGGCTGAGCAAGGTATCCATCTAGGGAACGGGTTCCCAAAAAGCCAGTACAAGCAGTAGGGATAAATCCTGGTGCCACTGCCAGTGGCCCCACAGTCTGCTCCAGCCATACAACGGTCACCCACATTCAGAGGGACTAGTTTGATCATATTCTGGTTCCTTCTCTGTCCGGCTGGAGTTGGTGAGCTCCCACTAACTCAGGTAAACTGTTTCAGTGGATGTCCCCATCATGGTCTTGACCTCTTTGCTCATATTCTTACGCCTCCCACTCTTCAACTAGACTTTGGGAGCTCAGCCCAGTGCTCCGCTGCGGGTCTCTGCCTCTGTTTCCATCAGTTGCTGGATGAAAGTTCTATGATGACATTTAAGATATTTAGCAATCTGACTACAGGGCAAAGCCATTTTGGACACTTTCTGGTACTAGAGAAGTTCCCAGAAATCCATAAGGATGATCCCAGCTAAGACCCTAAGCAATAGAAGTCTGCTGTTCTTAAGCCAACAGTTGCATTTGCTTGTACATAAAGATACAAAATTGTTTTCAGATTGTAATTTCTGTGTTGTTTTTTTCCCAGTGAATGAGTTACCGATGGGCAACCATGTACCCGAGCGAAATACTGTAAATAACACTTTGATTACCCAATCTACCAAATCGCCCAATGGTTGGGGTAAGAATCTTTATTATTATTATCATTACTATTGTTATTATTTTTGGTTTTTCGAGACAGGGTTTCTCTGTCTAACAGTCCTGACTCCTGGAATTCACTTTGTAGACCAGGCTGGCCTTGAACTCACTGAGATTCACCTCCCTCTGCCTTCTGAGTGCTGGGATTAAAGGTGTGTGCCACCACTGCCCTGCTTTTATTATTATTTTATGAATATATTATGGTAACAATAGAAGTGGATGCGTGTTAGCATTATCTTTTAAAAAATAATGATTTTATTATTTGAGAGTATGTTAAAATATAGATATTTGGTGAATTTAAGGCACTTAATCTCGTAAAGGTAATCATTTCCTTAAACTCTTTTAAAATGTGCTTTGAAGTTGGGCTTCTGTGTATTAACATGTAAAAATGTGTATATGATGCATTCTTTGCTTGTTTTAATTTGGCCTCATTACTTCATTTGAATTTGTCAGCGTTTTCTGTTAGCTTTTTGCCTATCCTATATTTTTAACAAACTGGCTTTTAAATACAAGACTTTCTGCCCATTGCAATTATTCTCAATCACAAGTTATCTATGTTCATTCCACGGAATAGTCTATGCATTTTTCCCCAACCAATATTCATTGGCCTGCTCATCTTCTTGTCTATGGACTCACTCCTGGAGAGAAGCCTCCCTCCTCTGCTTTGACTCTGGCTACCCAGTCTGATCCATTCAGTGTATCTATCACTTGAGGTGCACTCTCTGCTCAAGTTACTGTGCCACAAGGTTTTGAGTACGGTCATTTATTGCCTGCCTCTGTTCCAGCATTTGCCTCAATGGTAAGCATATGATAGGCGACTTACATGTTTTATTTATTAATCTTGTGATCCACAGTTACAAAAGAAGGAACCAATGGTGGTTGGAAGAACGCTGATTGTACTTACCAAGTCTTTCTGAACATCTTCTGCCTTCATGTACTCACATTTCTTAGTTTTAGGGTTAGATAGCATTTTATGTATATCCTATTATGCATCACCTTTGGATTTGCTTAATATGTAGATAGTATACTTGATGTTTTTATACTCGTAATTAATAAAGTTTTGATATTAGCATTCACAACATAGTCTTTTTACTATGTCTAGCTTTAAACTTCTAACTAGGAAAGACTAATCATATTGGTTCTGGGTCTTTGGGGGTAGACTTGGCTGTTCCTGGAAAAAAATTATTTTCCAAATTCTCACAGCCCACTTTGCCTCTGTACATCATCTCTTAACAGTGGCCTTGGGACTCCATCACCTTTATGATATTTTGAAAAAACTCATCTTTGGGTAGACTTCAAAAGCCTACTGCTAATCAATCTCCAGCACTTAATCTCTGAATGAGAAAACAAGCACCCAAGTACTGATCCAGGGCTATACTGCTTCATGCCAGCCTCCAGGTCAAGGGAGAATGACTAGATGTAAGAAAGAAGACCCTGTGGCCACTTGAAACTCTCTCCTGACTCTAGCATATGACCTGGAGTCAAGCTCCACATACGTAGAAAATGGTGGAAAAGAAATAAATACATATATAATTATATTTATACATGCACATACATATGTATATATATATCATTGTCATTGGCCTTCTGGAAGAGGAATAATGTTGACAGAGAAGCTATTCGATAATCAAAGTGTCACCGCTGACGTGTTTATGTTAGAGATCCGCAATAGAATATTTTCACTTCTATGTTCTCTTAGAAGATACTGATCACACGCAGAGGAATATTGCAGTCATGTAAAATTTCTGGAAAAACGTCCCCCTACCAACTAGAGAATTACACATTTAAATGCATACCCCATGAATGCATACATCATGAGCTCTGTGGACAGTGCTGTAAGCTTTATTTCATCAACAAGCACACACAGTTTGAAGCAAGTGTGGTGGCCTTCAAATGTACGCTCACCGAGAAGCCTAGAGTATATCTCATCCTATGTATTCCTGCATAGTAAATCTGGTGGCTTGTGCGGACACCCCGGCGAGCTGGTTTTCCAGAAATAGACAGCGTTAGCAGAGCTCACACCGGGCCTTCTACTTCCTGACAGGAGCGCTGGCACGGAGCAAGAATGTGGCGCTTCCTCTGCCAGAGTCGCAGCTGTCATCCTGCCTACCTGGCAGATCTCTTCACAGACAGTTCTGAGCCTAATCAAAGACCACGGCTGTCCCAGACAGCACAGCCCTCCAGAGTGGTGTTTCTCAAACGTCAACAGAGACTCTTACTAGAAACGAAACGGACAGCTTCACTGGGTCAACCAAATTAGTTTAAATGACATTTGTACTAAACAAATCATAGAAATTTAAGTTTGTGACAATCGTAAGGTTACACCCAAAATGTAGTTGCATATTAATGCCGACCAGACTACTAACCAGTGCTACTAATTTGTCAAGATTTCTTGTTCTTAAAACAGTAGGAAAATCTATATTGGAATACAAATTTTGTATTGACAGCCAACAGATAGACGAGGATTAAGAATTAGTTTAGAAAAATCTGTGCTACTCCGTCTTAATTCTCCGAGTGTGGCCTTTCTCTGTCAAGATTGGATCATCTCTGCAGAGATGAAGCGAGAAGCATCATTAAAGAGCCACAAGTCTACCTTTCGCAACACCACAGGGCCATGCTCCCAGTTTTCAGCCACTGGTATGCATCTGATCACGGAGACATAAAGGCCTGGCTGTGGTCTGTGATTTCCAGAAAGAGGCCAGGTGGAATATGCCAACCTAATGATTCCTGCCGCCTTCAGGTGCTGGAGAGCTGTTTGGCTCCGAACTGCTGCCCAGGGCCAGTTTCCAGCCGCCTTATTAGGGTTTTCTGTTTCAGCTCGGCACCTTTCCCTGTTCAGACTTGCTGAACACCAGTTCACACACGTGATGGTGCACCAACACATTTGGGTCTCTTTGATTGGCAGTTGATGGGAAGAAGGGATTTGGGGGTTAGAAATAATGAAGCTTCACCAACTTTATCTGATCACATTGCTGAAATATTTGCTCAGTAAGTCTAGAAGTATTTTCTACTTAGCTTTGGAGTGCTGTCTCAGGGTGGGCAAGGACACGTACTTTATGAGTGGAATTTGAGCTTAATTTTAGTTCTGTAATTTCCCGACTTGTTTTGTATCCTTGGAAAAAAAAAGCAGGCAGCTTCTCCAAGCCTCCAGCTCTTTCTCAGCTACGTGTGGAATGCAGTAAGTCATAAAGTATTTAAAATCCTGCAGTATTTGTAAAACTCTTCATCCTGTGTTATCATTAACAAGAATATTGATTTTTAAGACTATCTTGGTGATGACAACACTGACCCATATTCACCTAAGATATATAAGAAGGAGCTCAAAGATACTGGCTAGCGAATCTTTTATTATAGTTTTAGTGCAACTAAGTTTGTAACCTTGAACTGAAGAATCTTAACTCATTATAGTTATCCGAATTAATACACAGTACTTATAAAATCAAAGCATACTTAACTAAATAAAATTTCATGTTTTGTGTCTCTGGATTTGATTTGCGATCACTGGAGGTATTAAATATCTGTCTGTCCACCTTTATGACCCAAGGTACAGATTTGCGTGTTTTCTAGTTTAAGTGAAATTTATAAATTCGACTGCCTGGCTGATGGGAATTGTAATAGAACCTGGAAACGGAAGAATGAAAACATGATGGTGCTTTTGTTCTTTGGAGATGTAACTGGCAGGTAGGGAAAGGCTTCAGTGATAAGATCTTACGGGGTATGGCAGGAGAGGCTGAAATTTAAAACATGGATACGGTGACATGTTTCACAGGGTAAGCATGCTTGCTGCCAAGACCTCCCTGGGGAAGACTGCCTTTCTCCCTTCCAGACTTCTTCAGTTGCCTGTAGTTCTCTGTGCATACCCTAAATCTGCTTTTCCAGTTTTACTCTCTACCATCCTGTTGTGTTCTGTTCTTTAGTTATTCCAGACTCTTCCAGATAGACTAGAAATATTCTCGTTTGTGTGCTCTCACCCATATTCTACTGTTTCTCTGATTGTTAAAATCCCATTCTTCTATTAAAGCTAACCAGCGTATTAAAAAAAAAAAACAACAGAGGATAATAAACCATCAGCCTCACAGACAAAGGTCTATGACACACGTTTTGGGTCAGCAATCATGATCTATATCTTTTCCTAAAATTTATTCTTATTGTGTGTGTATGGGAGTTTTGGATGCATGCATGCATGTCTTTGTATCATGTGTGCATTGCCTGAGGCAGCCAGTATCAGTTCCTGGATTGGAAGCGCAGATAAATGGCCCAGTGGGTCCTCTGTAAGAGCTGCAGGTACTCTCAACTGCTGAGCCATCTCTGCAAAATATTTTTTTTTTAAATATTTATTTATTTATTATATATACAATATTCTGTCTGTGTGTATGTCTGCAGGCCAGAAGAGGACACCAGACCTCATTACAGATGGTTGTGAGCCACCATGTGGTTGCTGGGAATTGAACTCAGGACCTTTGGAAGAGCAGGCAGTGCTCTTAACCACTGAGCCATCTCTCCAGCCCCCTCTGCAAAATATTTTAAGATGAAAATACTAACCCTCATATGGTGGTACTAATTGTAAGTAATTTTTTCCAAACATACATTTCTTAATAAAATACCTAATTGAAAAAAATATGTTCCTGAAAATTTCATAATTGTTATCGTATAAAGCCTTTTTGCTTTCTGGATTGCTAAGAAAAGTTCTTGAGTATAGATACCTTAATCAACTCTGAGTATGGATTAGCCAACCTCTGGATGAAAGCAAACAAATACCTACTTAGTTTCTCTCTTTTTTAATCTGCATAGGCTTTCCTGTCCAGGAAAGATTTCTTACAGTCTGTTCCTATGACCTTTCAGTCTCAAGTTTCCTGGCTGCACAACCTCTACATTTCACTCTCTACTAAGTGGCCTGTGCACACAGGGAAAGAAAAACAACCCTCAAGGGAATTGCTCGGCAGCCCTTGCCTGTTTTCCAATGCTGAAGGAAGTATCAGTTTCTGCTGGGTCAGTGACTGCCCGTGTGGTGAAGGGCTGTGTGCTTTCTCCAAGGCAGAGGAGATGGTGGCCGTTCTGCCCATCACCAGCCAGAGCAGGTTCCAGTCTGCAGCGTTTTATTTCCCTGCTGAGGGAAGTGAATGAACTCTAGTCAACTATTTTTATTGTGTAGCTTGAGCATTACAATTTAGGAATATTAAACACTGAAAGCAGAGCAACAGAAAAAGTTGGCCATAGTCACATCATACAGGAAAAGACATCCACGTCAACTTGTCAATAAATATTATTCAACTTGTAAAAAAAATCATCACGGAGCAAATGACTAAATGATTGTAAGTATCTGCTGGAGGAGTCCAGAAATATATAATAACCATAACACAAACTTTTCTCTGTAGAACTTTAGCTTAGCAAACTTCCGAGCTTACATCCCCAGAAAGCTATTTATGTAATCACTTATCACATACCTTTATGTGTTTAGTACATAACTTAGTACTTTGCCTGACAAATAATATATGTAATTTTTATTTTTACTTATATATGTATGTGTGCATGAATTTGGAATCTTGGCGTGTAATACAAATTAGCATATTTTACTCAATTTAAGTTACGCATTTTTCAACATCTTAACATGATTGTAATTATGAAGAATCCTATCACCAGTAGTAAACAATAATAGAGTCAGGTTTTCCATATTAGTAGTACATAAAATAGTGCATGTGAAAGTCATAGTAGATTCTATGCAAGTGATGTTTAGTAAAATAGATGAACTATTATGCATATATTTAAAAGGATATATAATGGTATAAAATATAAATATGAATTCACATGTTACTCAGAATAGTAATAATTTGATGAGTAGAATATGAATATATGTATATACAAATGGTTTTGGAAAAAAACATTTACCAAATCATTGGTAGTAATTTAATTGGGGGAGGGCATTATGCAGATGCTTTGTTTCATATCTTTTATGTTTTGGTATTATTTAAATTTTAACAAACATTGTAATGAAATTGTTTCTCTTTACTACGACTTATAGGGAAAAAAAGGAATGACTTATTATTCAAACCCCCAACCCCAAAACCTCAGAAGAAAGCAAGTTCATAGGCCATGAAGTAGTTCATAAATACTAGTTTGCTTAATACAATGAGAACCTACACAGGAAAGTATTGTGGGAATGAGACATTTCAATAACATTTCCATGCATTAAGTTAAAAATTCGCTCTATGAATTTCAAAGTAAATTTACGTAAAACATTTTCCTTGGGAAACGAACCCTGTGCCGTCACCTTGTACTTTGGCAGCCCCACTGGTAATAATAAGAGAGACAAGGGAGATGGGTATGTTGTGAAACCTTTCAGAAAGTCCTTGAGATGAAATCCACTCGACTTGCTATTGATGGCGGGATCAAGACAGAACGGACGCATCTTGCTACTGATGTCCCTTTGGAACACGAGCGGAAACCAGCCTGGTTAGTGTCTTTTTATCCTATCGTAATTTTTTTTTCTCCAATCATAATCTAGACAAAAGAAATCACATTGTGCAACTACTTCAAAATGTATCTTCTTTTATTGTAGATCTCAGTGTCTGGAATTGAAATAGGTGAGTGCCTACCTATTGTCTAGAATATGTTTGTTAATTGAGCATAGGCAAACTTATTTTTCATGAGGTACAAAACTATTCCATTTTCTCACTTCTGGAAATGGAGATGCCAGTCAAGGACTCCAAACATTCTGCAGAAACTGTCTGCTTTATTTTACCTGTGATTTATGATAAAGCAAATGGTAGTCAGTATTAACATAATCTTAAAAATAATGAGTTAACTTCATTATTGCCTGCAACTTATGTTCTGGGAAAACTTATGTTCTTGTAAAAAAAAAACCTTCCAAAATGAAAAGTGTTTTGATTTTTTTTTTTTTTTTTGGTTTTTTCGAGACAGGGTTTCTCTGTGGTTTTGGAGCCTGTCCTGGAACTAGCTCTTGTAGACCAGGCTGGTCTCGAACTCACAGAGATCTGCCTGCCTCTGCCTCCCGAGTGCTGGGATTAAAGGCGTGCGCCACCACCGCCCGGCCGTGTTTTGATTTTTTTAATACTTCACTATGCATAGTACAAAGTACTCTGAGATGAATTTCAAATTGAACTCCTGTCTGAAAATAGCATTCTTTTAGGATCAGGAACATGCTTGCTGCTGTGGTCAAAGGTCGATTGTATTGGATCTGTCTAGACAGGGTCTGGTATCAGGCCTAATCAAGTGAGATAAGTAAATAGCGGCCACTGTTCGTTCCTGGGCAGATGCCTTCGAGGGGAGCGAGTGTGTGATAGCAGAGGCGTGTGGTGTGTGCATCTGCACGCTGACCTCCGCTCCCAGAGCTGTGCTAGACACTGATGCAGACGTCACTGTGCACAGGCAGCAGGAATGTGAAGTCTTGCATGGTTAAAGCGGCAATGATGCTTTTTCTGATGCACCCGCACTCCTAACTGCCTGCTTTCGTACGACCCCCGCCTTCTGCTGCATTAAACCTGTTTCCACTGGTTTCTGAGTTCATTGGCCATTAGTAAATATTTCTGCATTATTAGATGTTCAAAGGCAGAGAGAGGCTAGAGCCCATGTGCCCATTATACCATTATACCTGTGTTATGTATACTATGATTTGTGTTCCTCTAGAAATGCCTGTTCTGGTTCTAGTTTTCACCTAGGATGCAGGGCTTTTGGCTTATGGTAACATTCTTCCTTCTTACCTCCAGTCTAGGGGCAATAGTCAAATTAGCTTTTCTTCACCTTGAAATATGTTTGATTTTGATTATGAAGCTAAACTTTTATCAGGCCATAAGTGGAAAAGGAGTTACTCTCAGAGAATGAAAATTTCTCTCTGTCCTGACATAAGGGGCCTTAGAGTGGGCATTGCTATTAAAACACAGTCATTAACATTTGTAAAGAAATGTGCAGTTATAAATATGGGTACATTAACAGGCATTATTGCAACTTACTGTGGACTGACGTATCTTGTAGAGAACACATAAAAGTGAAAGTAATTTATGCTTTACATATCCTCTCTATATAATTTGTTATAAAAATACGTGGTGCCTCCTGGGAGAAACCATAAAACAAGTAGCAAATTCCCGTTTCTCAGTTTCATTCAATTGCTTCCAGTCTGCCACTGTTTCTGAGCCTGGTTGGTGGCTTTGGAAGTTAAGGAGACAGAGGAGGTGAGGTTGCTGACTATTCACATCTAAACATGGGAGTAATGAAACAACACAGGAGACCCACTGGAGTTACTAGACAATAGGAGGACCCCCCCTTGCAATATGTCTCTCCCACCTTTAAAATTACCGTCTTAAACAGAAAGAGCTAGCATGCGATGGAACCTTTACAGCCCATTCCTGGCACATGATCTTAGCTCAGGTTCATCATGGGGCATGCTCATGTTCAAAGATGCAGGTATAACAGATAAGATAATAGTCTAGACACTATGAACGCTACTTTAAAGATGCTAAGAGTTTTTTCAAAAGCAGCGTTTATATGTTTAGCCAAAGACCTAAATGATACTAAATATTCTTTATGTGAGATCTTACATTTTGCACGTTACCTTTGTAAATTCTTCCTTATATATTATTCCATCATCCCCAGTGCCTCTCTGATTTCCCAGGTTCTTACTCGGTATGCCAGTGATGTCCAGACATTCTGATTTCCACTCATGTCTAGAAGGCAGGAGATGATAAAAATGTGTTTCTCGAATGAAGCTGTTTCTGATGGGTTGCGTCATTTCAGCTGTCTTCTTCCCTGAACTTTCCATCCAGGGTTTGTGTGCCAAAAGATTGCTGCTTGCTTTCTGCACAACCCGCTTGCCTCTGTCGGCCCCTGGACTCTTCACAGCTGCATCTTCTGCCCACAAACATTGATCAAGTCTTCCCCTGTATGTGCTGTATGACACCCACCATCTGCTGAAGCCACTCAAGTTCTCCTCCACAGCCCATCGCCATCCAATACCTCGCTTGCAGCCTTCACTTTACGACCGCCAGACATGGTTGGACAGTTGAGAAGTACCAGCTTGCCCTGCTTGAAAGAAATCACCAAAGAATTTTTAAAAATGTTACTAGGCTCCAATTATTTTTCACACTAGAGTTATTATTATCACTCTTATTGTCATTTTTACCCTAGTTGCCTGTTCTTGGTTTTTGAATTTTTGCTGGTCCTATTGACAGATGATAAGTATCTACTCCAAACCAGTGACTTACTTTACTATGTAAATATGGAAAAGTTATTTGATGTATACTAATTTAAATGCATTTGTAAATATATAGCTAAGGTTTCAGAAGGTAAATCATTGAGTAGAACTTGTTTTGATTGTGTATAAGTAATTTGTTCATATAAACACTAACCGTAAGCCTTCATTTTTTCAAATGCGCTCTGTTTTTTTCATTGGAGAAAGACCATGGTATTATGGACATCTCAATTTGTTTAAGCATATTTCTGTCATTGAAACTCTTGGGCTTTGCTGTGCCTTCATCTTTGTCAGATCCTGCTTTATTCAGAAGACATGCCGTAAAACTGATCTGCAAGGGATACTTAATAAGAAGACCCAGATTCACGATGCAGAGAGCTTACCAAATTTTCTTGATTCTTAAAATTTCAATTTTAAGATTTAAATTTAAAGTTAAACTTGCAATTGTTTATTCATTTATCCATTCATTCATTTATCTATTCTTCTATCCATCTGTTTATTTCTAGAATATCACGGCCCTTCATGGTGTCTTAGTCCAGCAGACAGTGGATCATGTAAAGCCAGTGAGAAGAGATTCTACTATAATTCAGTCCTTGGGAAATGTCGCCAATTTAAGTACACCGGATGCGGGGGAAATAACAATAATTTTTTTACCAAGAAAGAATGTGTGAGGGCCTGTAAAAAAGGTATGAAAGACATTCTTCCCATTAAATGGCTAATATTTGGAATGATAATTATGCTGAAATTATGAAATGCTTTGCCTTACAAAATAACAAATATTTTCTTATAAGGAGTAATATAATTTCTTAGCCAATATTTGCTCTCCTACCAACTAAACTTAGATAATCCTAGTAGGTATGGTAGCTATAATTATTCTCCATATGTATTACAGGTCAATTATCAATTTCAAATAGATTGAAATTTTTAAGTTTTTATTTTTAAAAGATTTTTATTTATATATATATATATATATGTGTGTGTGTGTGTGTGTGTGTGTGTGTGTGCGCGCGCATCTGGATATGGGAATGCTACTGTGTGTGCAGGTGTTTGCAGAGTCTAAACAGAACGTCAGATTCTGAGAACTAAAGGTGTGGGTGTCTAAAGTAGTATTGGGAATTGAAGCCAGTCCCATGCAAGAACAGGGCACACTATTAATGTGGAAGCCACTTCGCAGCCCGGTTTTCTTCCGTAAATATTTAAGAGCCAAGATCTTATTTTTTAAGAAATATGTTAAAATTCTTGCAAGCTCTCTTTTAATACACCAAACTTTTAACATTTTTATTACTTTTCCCTTGAATATAATGATACAATATGAAGAACACAAAGAATTTATAAAAAAACATAGAAATTAAATAAAATAACATGTTAGTCTAATAACCATATATTTACCACATACCTACCTTTTAATAAAAATAAGCATGTATTTTCAAACAAATTGTAGCATACTTACCCAGTTTTGGTGACTCTCACAGGCAAAATGACTTTCTTAGAATTAGATTATTTCACAAAAATACGGAGACAAATGAAAGACTTTGAGAAAATTTGAGATAAGTTCATATGTGCTCTCTTTTCACTATTATTATCATTTACTGTTCTTATTACAGGTTTCATCAAAAGAGTAACAAAAGGAGGAAAAATTAACACCCAAAAAGGAAAGGAGCCTACAGTGAAAATAGTGTATGCAGCCATGGACTAGTGTTGAGATATAAACACACTATTGTTACTCTAATTATACTAAATATTTCCACAAGGTATTTGTACTATGATGTCTATTCTTCTACTACAATAATTTTGATGAATATATAAAAGTTAATTTCCCAGGCCACTGTGTCCATTAAGGATGGGCTTTCCTTAGCCACTCCACTTTTGTAAAGCAGCAACTTATCAAACGGCTACTGTGAATTTCATCTCGCTCCCTTTCAAGCCACTTCCTGTTCAATTGCAAGGTCTCCTACTGCTCAGCACAGGAACCAGTTTTCTCTTTTCCATCGCGACCATCTACCGGAAGAGATACTTTCATTTGTTATGATCATGAACAATGTGTACCCTTGATAGTCTAAGCCTTCCCACATGATTTCAATTTTAGCAGTGTAAGAAGTAAAACACTATAGCCTGAACAATAAACCTGACTGTTACCCACTGGTGTTTACTAAAGAACTTCTGAGATACAGAGCTGTGAAACCAAATAAAAAAATCATTGTCCCTGCTTCACTTTGCACGCGCTCTCTTCTTTAGAACTCGATAATCTCCTTCCGTTATTAAAGTGCACACACACACATCATGATTTCTTATTTGTCAAAGAAGATAGCACACAATGCCTCAAGGATCCATGGAAGGACAGAAAAGATGAATGAGTAGCTAGGAGTAGGTACCACTCTCCTACAAGCCATGAGCTCACTTCCCAGCACTTCTGTTGGAGAGATGACTAACAGCCCCAAGCATTCTCCTCCAGCCCCTTCTGGTCTCCACAGGCATCACACACAGATGTGTCTCACACACACAGATACACATTTACACATACACTAAAAAAAAAAAAAACTTTAAAAAGCTCACGTAAGCTTTTTATGTTTGTATTTCCATCAATGATTACATCGATTATTGCATAAAGCTAAACATTCTTAAATAAAAATTATATAACTATACATTATATAAGTCCTTCCAGTTCAAACTATTTTAATACACTGGGTTCGCCCCACATCAGGAGAAAGAAGAAAGCGTTGCACGATTCGTCAGTTATTCAGAGGGCTTTGATTTCTCTGTCAGCAGTTCTTACTTTATCTTATTCGAACACAGAGACCATAATTATGCTTTTGACATGCTTTGTGCAACGTAAAACTCCCCTGCTCTCTCAGTCCCTCAGGTCCAGCTCTTGAATTCCTCCAGCCACGCCGTTAGTTTCTCAGAGAACGTTACTCAGAACATTGGAAAAAGAGGGCCGAGCAGAGGGGGGGTCACAGGAATTTATAATACAAAATAATATATAGGGAGGAGAGGGGGAGATGGACAAGAAAGTGAAAGTAAAGGGAGGAGGGAGGATTTTTACCAAATAATAGTTCACATTTGATTATTACTTTGTATAGTGAAAAAATAAACATAAAAACGAAGTTCAGTATCAGTTTCAATAAATGAATGATTTTTTTTAAATGAAACTCAACATTTTTCCCTGAATAACCTGCAGCAAAATAGAGGTCGGATAGTCTGATGATAACATGTACCAAAATTGTCAGTAACATGAAGCATAGTGATCAAGTTTTGAAAACATTCTGTTAAAGTGATCAATAGAGCCTAAATGCTCCCAGTTGCTTCTTTACTTAACATATACTAACAGCCTTAGTTTTATAGTAAATATAAAAAGACAAGATACAGAAATTAGCTGGGAATAGTATACTATGTCAAACTCTTTACATATGCTTATCATAAATAAATAAAAAAATCCAAGAAAGGTCCATGGTCAGGAAGAATGTTTATTAAACCTGGCAACTCTGATCTCCAGTATACATGAATATAATGCTCTATTTTCTCACATTTTGAGCCATTTTGATTCCCAGACAAATAGAAACACTATAATGCTCTTTGAAAGATGATCAGTTATTGACCATATGAAAAAAGCCCTAGAGAGATGATGACTAGATATTGAAATAGTTCTTCAACATACCCTCAGACTTTTTGTGTACTTTGGTCTCAAATGCTCATACACCAGGGGAAAACTTTGCCATTCCCCTAGGCCTGCCCTGGGAACTGCTTTGTCTTTCCAGTGGGTCTGAAGCATCGGGGTCTTGGACCTGGTCATGTCTATGTCAACAATACACATCAACTCAGGAATTCATCCACTCCCCATACACCCAACATCTCACCTGCCTGTTGGCCAAAAGCTTGTGAATCACATCATCAATGAAGAGAAGTGGAAAAAAATGTAGTAAGTCAGATACTGGAGAAGCCCCATGAAATGCTGTCCTCTGCTCACAACAGCTGTGGTCACCTGTGCGGGCTCAAGCCAGTCACACGTGACAGCATGGAGGAGGGAAAGGACTCCAACCTCTACTCTAACTGAGTTATTGCTGAGAGCTGACAGCTGCGGAAGAGAGAAAGTCACTGTCTTTACAGTGAAGACACTGATGAATTCCCACAGCCCAGAGGATGTCCTTACACACGCATATGCACAAGGACACTGATGAATTCCCACAGCCCAGAGGATGTCCTTACACACGTGTGTGCACGAGGACACTGATGAATTCCCACAGCCTAGAGGATGTCCTTACACACGTATATGCATGAGCAGCACTAACTAGACCTAGTGAGTTATTAAAAGAGAGAGAAGGAAAGGGGGAGCCAGGAAGTAATGAGGGTCGAGATGTGTTGGGGGCCTCAAGTTGGACAAATGGAGTGAGGTGGATATGATCCAATTTAAATTGTATATATGTATAAAAAATTCAAAGCTTTCAAACAATAAAAATGTTCACTGCAAACTCTCAAGAGCAGAGAATGTCCTATTGGCAAATTTTGTATTCTGGTTGCTACCTGAATGTTTAATATGGTGAACTGATTGGTGCTCAGTGGATGACTACTCAGAGACTTCTTTCTGATGATCAAAAGGTTGAAGAGCTAGATCTTGAAAATAAGAATATACACAAAGTATGGCGTTTATGAAAGGTCAGCCAAATTTTGGCTGGAGCAATTTTATAACCTATTAGTGATTAAGATTTTGGCCAGATAGCTTTGAACAAATACTTACCAAACTTAAGCTTGCTTATCAAAATGTGGGAGGCATTTACCATGTTAGGAGTGGTAGAAAGTTCGATTTACACTCCTGATCAGCTGTTTAGGGGTCCATCTTCACTGACGTATTCATAGATTTCAGAGCATTGATGTGTGTGTGTGTGTGTGTGTGTGTGTGAGAGAGAGAGAGAGAGAGAGAGAGAGAGAGAGAGAGAGGGAGAGAGAGAGAGAGAGGGAGAGAGAGAGGGAGAGAGAGAGGCAGGGAGGACATCATATCTTTTCTAGATTTGTTTCGTTAGTGAAAAGGAAATAGGATTTAGCTTTTACTCCTGCCAAGAAGCCCCGTTTTATAATCTGAGAACACTAGGCGGCAGGATGAGACTGCAGATCCCCAATTCCTCACCGACCAAACATTGGCTGCTTTTTTCAGGTCTCCAGAGTTCCTACTAAAAGTGTGACTCTTTAACTTCTGCATTATGTGTATTACAAATCTCTTAACACTTGTAAATACCTATATTCTAGAGAACACGGTTGTGGGAATTTATCTTGATGAATGAAAATTTGAAAATAATAGAATAAATTACAAATTGCTAAAAACTTTCACAAGTTATATTAATGACAAGAGTTGAATAATAATGTCTTCTAGTATAGGAAAAGTTTAAAACTGTCAGCTTTGAATTTAATGGTTAGTTTGTTTGAAAATATAAAGTCGGCCATTTAAAAAATGAACTATGGGTCAAGATGTCAAATACAAATTTAAATACAACTTTCATTTTCCACAGTGAAGATTAGTATTCAAAAATGTGAAGCATTTCACAACGCGTCCAGCATAAATTGATACCATTAGAGGAGAAAGCATCGTTTTCACTGTGATCTGACTCTGCTCCAGAAATAGAATGAATTATTTTAAACCTTTCGGGGAAAGGAGAATTTTGAGCCTCCAACGAACTGCTCATACTTCAACTCTTGTTCTTCATTTACTGCTTGTCCATATAGACAGAGCTATGGAACAAGAGCGACCACATGTAATTTCTCACCCAAACGGGAGCACTCCTGACCCTGAAAGGGGTTCTGCCCTCGGAACTGAGAAATAAAACACTCAGCCGAAGACTGCTTGCAGCCAGGGTGCTCACTTCACCTTACTTAAACCAGGAATGTCTAAGTTTTCAGGTCTAAAATCCATTCTACTTATTTTATCTCACGCTTCATCCGCCTGTACTCTTTCTTTCTCGAGTAGACTCTCACGAATACCACCAATCAGACAACAGTAAGAACCACGAACATTCAAATCTACCAAGGGATATCAAGAAAGAGGCTTTTGAATAGGTAAATATCTGGTTGACTCTGATGTAAGTGGACGCTCTTAGGGAACGCGTCATGAAATGTTGTAAGAAACACTACAGGCTCCTGAAATTTCTGTCGTTATGTGGATGACATGCATGGATTGCTCACTTTAAATTCAGCTTTTGCACTTGTGAAAATTTTATGCACAGGAAGCCTTATTAATGCATTATTGCTTACCTTTAATACATAATTTGTATAAACGTGATAAAAATTGGTTCTTTGGTTTTGGTCACAGCGTACGCACTCTCTGTGGATGTGGTGTTGGGTGGAAACTGTTTTACCAAATGCAATTAATTATCCTTTGCTTTCAAAAAAGTCTTAACAGTAGCTGCTAAGTAAAGTAGTAAATGCTGAAGCCAACTTGTTATCTTAATAAACTTTCTTTTGATATAAGTGTGTAAAACTTATGAGTTTCTCAAATAGTGAATTCTTCTAAGGGATGAAGCAATTAAACTTTTAATTGCATCAATGATTTAAAGATAATGAATTTTGCATGATTAGAAACACAAAACATTGCTAATTTAGAATATAATATCCGACAGCATCCACAAACTATTTTTAAATGCCTTCTTTGACAGCCCTTGCACGTTCTCTGGGAATGGTCTAGCTATAGCATGCTCCATGTAAAAGGGTTTTGTTTCAGTTGTTCTTAAAGAACCACGTTTCAAGGCAGTAGCAACAGAAACTCAAGCAGTCACTTAAGTCCACAGAACCCCAAGTTTTTCACTCACGATTTTCGTTCTAACTGGTTTAACTTGTGGCTGTAAGAGCTTGTTTTAGATCCTCCTGATTAATTGCCTTGTGAGGCAAGGGCCGTTTTGTAGGGGAGCCATTTGCCTTATTTAGAGACGTTGGTACTTCTGAGTCCCATAAAGGACCAAAATGGAAGACGTAAGTCCTGCAGTAAAATTTTGAAGTGGACAAACTTGGCCGTTCCTCAAAATGCCTTTCATTTGTGTAGCATTCTTCACTAGACAGAAAAGTGGACTGGAAGCCCTCTGCATGGTGCCTGCCACTATGCGGCTCTACTGGCAGCATCATCTGCGAATGACAGATAATGTTATATTATGTTATATTATTATGTAGACAGCGTTCTGTTGCATGCTGCCCGCAGGCCAGAAGAGGGCACCAGATCTCATTACAGATGGTTGTGAGCCACCATGTGGTTGCTGGAGTTGAACTCAGGACTTCTGGAAGGGCAGCCAGAGTTCTTAGCCTCTGAGCCATCTCTCCAGCCCCCGAGAATGTGGTTTCTTGAATGCTTTTCACTGTCTTTTACATGACAAAAGAGAAGACACTTCTTAGTTGTTCTTTATTTCCTAAAGCAGAGTCATTTTGAGTGCTTATCTGAAACTACAAACTTGATCACGACTTATCAAATGATTAAACAGCTTCACTGTGTTCTGGGAAAGGTCACAAATGAGACACACGTGGGGTCTCTATGACCGGATGGCTGCATTAGCAAAACCCCACTGGCTCAGAATTGCCTCGCCGATTTCTGGAAATGGTATAATTTCGTTTTACTGTAGGTATCCAAACATTTGTTGTCATGTTTAAAGCATACATGTGAGAGGTTTCACTCAGTCTTTTCACTTTTCCCTACATATCTCAGGTTCGCTAGCCTCCCAGAAGCTTTTATAGCATCTATGAATATAGCATGTATTAATACAGCATGTGTCCATCTGATTATTGGAATGTATGTTTACTACTCTAAGACACATATATGATACTAACAAGATTTATCCTAAATCTCTATGCCACAGCCATAAACCTGTGTGCCCAACCAATAATCTATTCTAAATACTACAAGTTGTCTTACATTCTGCATTTGTAACAGCTCCTTGTACACCTGTCATACAGGAGAATGGTCACTGGGTTGTGAGTCTCCAGGCATCATCTCAGAGAAAGAATTCCTTTCCTTACGAAGACTCTGTTTCGTTTGAGCAAATCCAATGAATGAATTAAAAGATGTTAATGCCTTAGCATTTACGGAAATGTGTGTAGCTTTCTACACGCCAGTCTGTCTGGCCAAACATTCTTAGAATGGGATTTATGGGCATGGACTGCGATCATTTGGAAGTTAAAATCTAGTATTCATTTTTCTCTGGGCTTTACGTTGTAAACACCCTACCTAGAAGTTCTGTCAAGATCACCCCAGCAAGCGTGAGGACCTGCATGGGTCGTAGCTACTCTATTTCTTCACTCCTTGTTCCCTGTGCGCTTGGGACTCCACATCAGAGCTCTGCCTAGGCACCCAGGAATGTCTTTGTTGTTCTTCTGATTAATGGTTATTATTTAAGGAGTCAGCTGTGATTCACAGAGTTGATTTTTCTTCTTAAGAGCGGAAGGAAACAGCACAACAAAAATGTAATATAACAGTTCCCTAAAGAAAGCAAAACTAAAATTCTATACAAAGTAACTTCCCAATGTACCTCACCGGGTTACTTTGTGTCATTTCAGCTTTTTATATAGCTCTTGCTATATGGGTGATTGATTGAGATTGTCAATTATGTCTCTTACATATATATATATATATCCTATTATATATATACATAAAATTAAAGATTTTGTAATGAATTTCTTCCACAGATCTAGATTGCAAAAGTTTAGAAAGACCACAGCCACATGCTATTCTTAGATTCTGTAGCCTCTGTCTTCACTTCCGTTACTAATCTGCAGGGACTCCGGGCTCCTCAGTTTGATACTACTAGTCTGTGCCTTCGAGCTCAGTCCTGTGAGATTTTCATGCTCAGAAGAGTAGCTTACAACTTTCTAAATGTTATAAAATACGTTGATTCAAAGTTTAAAAGATATAAAGAATTCTGGATGTTATTTCATCCTTTGTTTCCGGTTTGCAGGTGAGAAATTTGGTGCCAAGGTCATGTGACTTTTAGTATTGTCTGGTTTCAGGAGTTATGATTATTGCCAAATCTCATAATTTATCATATTATCATATTAGATAAAACGAACTAACAATATATTTCAGGTTTACAGTTTTTTCCCTACTAATACTCAATGTTTTCTTAAAATACTTATGATACAATTATGTTTAGAGATAAAACGTTTAGAAAAAAATTAACGTTTTTACTATATAAAATTATTTCAGTGTATCATGTTACAAAATAGCCACAAAACGTTTTTTTTTAAGTTTATTTTGAGATAAATATAATGTTTAGGTTATATACAGTGATATAATTACATCAAATTTTAAAAGTATGTACAATGATTTTTACATTCTGTACCCAAATTGACTTTATAATACATACACATATACTTATGTCATGAATGAGTAAAAGGAGTTTTTAGAAAGAGCAGGCCAAAGCTGCTTCATCTCCTTGTGCAAAATTGACTGTGGAACTGGATCACATATCAGTGCTCTGAATTATTGAGTCTGAAGTAATTCTGATGCTCACAACTCCATGTGCATTTCAGAGAAAGATGTGACAGATAGCACTGGCTCCATTTGTTCTGGGAACTCTAATTCAACACACACACCCCTACACTTAGACTGCCTTCAAATCACGGTCAGCAAGTTCCGACAACTCAGTCTAGGTGAAAGCCAGCCAGCTTTGGCTGGTAACAATGTGTTCATACAGCAAAGGATCTCTGTCTGTTCAGGCTGCTTCTTGCTCTTGTCAGAGGGAGAAGCGAGCTGTAGCTGCTTTCCTGGGGTAAGCTATTTGAGAAAGAAAGTAACCTAACACTAACTGCAGGCGGGGCGGGGTGATGTAACAGGAAGCGGTGATGTTTCCCTTCTGTGACTGATCACTTACAATCTGACAACACTCCCCATCTCCTCAGAGCAAGCCCTCTCTCTCCAGCGGCGCAGTCCTGCCTTGACTCAGGCTCCGCTGCTTGGAGCTCGCCCGCCTGCAGGACCATATTGCAAGGCTGAGACTCCCGCACCTCGTCGCCTGGGAACTCTCTCCTGTGGAATCTCAGAAACTCAAATCCCTCCTGTGACTATTACACACAGAATTTCCTTAGAAGCTGTGCTTGGTAAGTGTATTACTCAAAATATGTATTCTTAGCAAAATTCTCAGGTAGTTTGGCAATGTTTCTAGTGGCATTGAAATAATGTTGAGACCGCCTTTTTTTTTTTTTTAATTCTACACAGGGAAACTAGAGAGTGTTACTCCAGAGTGCATACCAGATCTATTACTAGTCTATAAGAGTGTTTACAGCGGTGTTTAGAAAATAAAATTACCAACTAATAACAACGAGAATGGGCTGAAAGGCAAATTTCTGGACCAATTTTTGAATCCGGAAACAATACCATTTAAAACTAGTTCTGCTATTAGCTAAATTCAGCTCTGACAGCTGGAAAACATCTGCCTCTCAGGAAGGGTCTTTAAATTTTCCACATAATCAGTATTCTAAGGAAGGGGTAGCAGAAGACTCACCGGGTCCAAGAGTCTTCCTGTGTGACGGAACACAGACAAAGCAGGACTTGTGTTCGCGGTTCACTCCTGTTCACACTCAGAACTACCGAATGGAGGGGATTCTCATTGTTCTTTGTTGCCTAATCTGTGTAAATACCTTTACTTTTGTTTTGCGTTGTTCTTTGCTGTTGCTTGTTTGTTTTCTTGGTGGGGGTGTTCCTGAACTGTTTCCACTGTATTTAGATCATGTTTTACAAGTAAGGTAAGGAAAAACAAAAAACCAAAACCAAAAACAAAAGCTACCTAACTTAAACAAAACAAAACAAAAAACCCGAACTGCCCAGTGTTGTTAAAAAAAAAAAAAAGTAGTGGTCTCTGCATTACTTCACGGTTTTTAAACTCTGAAGCCCAAGAGCTGTGTTACTTCAACTGCCCTTCTGCAAACTTTCAGGGAGGAATATGATAGGAGCTCTCTATAGATAGAAAAACAAGGTGCTATGACAAGCGAGTGTATTAACTCCTTAAACCGAGGAATTCGGTTAGGTATTCAGAGAAGCATCGCTGGAACGATGCTGAGATGAACCATCTGTAGTCCCCTCTCCCACAGTACAGACCGTCCTGAGAACTTCAGAAACTAGTGTCCAGTTAGAAGTGGTTGTTATGGAAGCATTGCAAATTATCGCCAGGGGATGTCAGACATCAGATTTGGATCCAAGTGGTGTTTATTAGCATAGTTAATGAGTTCTATGTTTTCTTGTTTAAATGAAATTGTACACTGCGAGATGCCTTTCCATGCTAGCTGCCCTTCTGACCACAGCCACTCGTGGTCTGGCAAACAGTGTCTTACAGATTCATCCTGAGTAACTCCTCAATGATTCTTGGCTCTGTGTCCATTCATGTTTTTCAATGTAATGGAAACATTAATTCATATACTTGCAATTTTTAAAAACATTGCAGCTGATTTATGTTTTCAGGTTTATTATTATTATTATTTTATTATTATACCACTGGGTTCTCAGCTGTGCAGACATGGGTAAGGTGTTTTTAAGATATGACATCTTACAAATGCTCATTAAGTAATTAGAGAAAGAATCAACACATTAAATAACCTAATGCTCTATAGTAACAGAAATTGAAAAGCTTTATTCTAAGATGGATTATTCTCTGAAATTAGGTATTATACTAATAAAATATTGTAAATTAGTAACTTCACGAACTCTTCTGATTTTTGTTGAATTAATGCTCCCAAACACAATCATTTATCTTGTATAATTAAATATCCTCACCTGTATTAATAGCATTATTTAAAATAATCTTTATTACCAAAAACCGTAACAGAAAAATGCCAGACAGTGAATATTGATGGTCTTTAGGCATAGACATGACTTGAGTTAATAACCGGGAGATTAAAATAAGAATTCATATCGTTCTAGAATAAATGTGGCTTTTAAAATAAATAAACGTCTGAAAATGAAGCTATGTTTTTTTTTTTTATCTTAGTTTAACTCTACAGGAGATATGCCTTTTAGCATCCTGAAATCAGTGCCTATAGTCTGAGACAAGTCCTAAGCATGTCAAATAAAGTACAGAATTCAGAAACGTCACATCTCCTGTGATCTGAGCTAGGTTTCCCCTAGATTGTTCTGTTTGTAGCGCAGCATGTTTAGATGGCTGTTTGCAGCCAGTCCAGCAACTGCAAGTGTTACCAGTCGGCTTACATTTTGATAGCCACTATTTATTTAGAGTTGCTTTCAAATTTTGCAGATAAATTAATGCAATTACCCTTAACGAACTGAAATAGGTATTCACTAAGCAAAATGTATTTCATGCTTCATACGTGACTTTGAGTGAACCTAGTGAGTCTAATTCTTCTTCTAGAGGTACAATGATGTTACCTTTCCAGAATTCAGATCAAGTCCAAGCATCCAATTCCCTGTTTTTGTTTGGGATTTAGGGAAGCTACTAAAGCACTAATGTAAGTCGTATCTTATGGCAGACAGGGGTCACGTCTCAAATTAAGTTGTGGTACAGCTCAGCTCCTGACTCATTCAGAGTTCTCTCACAGTGAGGGTGAGTGACCAGCTTACAAACCATGAGAGAACAAACATTTCTCTGGGCCCAGCTGTGAGGATCAGTTTGTGGATGAACTCTAAACATGTATTTATTTTCGAATGTAGTCTTTTTCTACAAAGAACTATACTACAATATTAAATTATTTTAAAAATCTCATTTAATTTGTAAGAGTATCCCAATGCAACGGCATAGAGACAAAACTTTGCAAAACTCCAAATAAGACCTGCGTCCCAACCAGGCATGCCAGTCTTCCCCCCCTTTGCTTGTATGGAAGTTCTCTTCCTGCCACGAGCATTCACTAATGGCAGCTGCACAAACTCTAAGGATCTGAAGTTTACCCACTTTAATTTTTAGGTGACTAGAGAAAGAAGTGGAAACAACACATTAAATAACTCAATGTTTTTATTACTTTTAAATTCGTGTGTAACTTTGAATTGTATCATATTAAGTGGAACAGTAGGTAGAATACTTGCAAAATTTGAAGAATAAATAAGAAATTATCATGCCTAAGGAAAAATGAAAAACTTGTGAATTATATGCCATAATCATATTATAATATTCACTTGACAAAAAGAAATACATTTTAATATTCTGTTGCAATTCTCTGGAAAGTGGAAATTCCTCAATAAATCCAGGTGATTATTTTTTCATGTGTAATTAGTATTATATTTGTCAGTCAATTAGTTTAAGACAACTAATCTCAAAACTTTTTAAATTAATTCAGTTTTTAAGTTAATAAGTTATTTTAGAAAAAAGAAAAAAGTTTAATTTTTACAGGCACATTAAATGTTTTATTCCCAGCCAGGCTGTGGTGGCGCACTCCTTTATCCCAGCACTAGGGAGGCAGAGACAGGTGGATCTCTGAGTTTGAGGCCAGCCTGGTTTACATAGAGAGTCCCAGGACAGCCAGGCTGTACAGAGAAACCCTGTCTCAAAGAACCAAACCCAAACCAAACCAAACCAAAAAAAAACCCCATGCACCACACCACCACCAGCAGCCCTCCACCACCACCACCAGCAGCCCTCCCCACAAACTCAACAACAACTACAAAATCATTTTACTCTCCAATACTATTAAATAAATTTACCATTGGCTGTGAACTGAATTAGGGTCTCTTAGTTTGGTAGAATTATTATCACATGATAAATTTTATTTTTACAGAACACATTCCTTTATTTTTTTCTTCAGTTAGCTTCTTTCTGTAACACTATATTATGTAACATGAACACATTAATGTACTGTTTGCAAATATGGTCAAAATAGGGTATTAAGGTTTTTAAAAGTAAAGGAGTTTAATCCATACGTGGTTTTAATAAATAGTGACATTTTTCTACCTCCTAGTCAATTAAAAGGACAAAATATCAAATTCACCTAAAGCAACATGAGTCAAAGAAATGGAACAACAAATAACCAATTACTTAATAATCCTATGATATTTGAGTTATAACTTTCTCTTTTATTACTGTCTTTGGGTGGAACCTGTTTCTAAGAGAACTCTTGCTCCTGTTAGGAGTGTGCCATTTTTTTTTTAAATTAGAAGAAACCGCCTTTGTAGAGCACACACTGTTGTAAAGACGTTGTCATCGTTGTAGAGCACACACTGTTGTAAAGACGTTGTCATCGTTGTAGAGCACACACTGTTGTAAAGACGTTGTCATCGTTGTAGAGCACACACTGTTGTAAAGACGTTGTCATCGTTGTCTTCAAGCCTCACCTGAGTTAATTGTGTTTAACCTGAGTGCAGTTAGAATAAGCAGCAGGTTGGTTTGCAAGAGTGTTCTTACACCCCAGATCCCTGGAAGGCCCTTCACGTGCTCTTGAGTAGATAAGGCTGGCTTCAGCAATGAGAACTAGTATAAATTTGTCTTACAGCCAAACACCAACCTGAGACTGATAATTATGCGGTTTTCTTGTGTATATCTAACTCAGTCTAGCCTACTAAGTAGAATTGGAAGGGAAAATTGAGACTTTGGTCAGAGTGTCAGGAAAGGATGAATGCATTGCATTTTTAATGAAATGATAAAGCTGTGGAAAATAATTTCATATATAAAAATTGTTATTAAGAATTCTGCAGCTATTTTTATTATGAGAGTCCAAAGAGAGACCTGCTTCGTAAATGGAAACCCAATATTAGAATAGCAGGTTTAGTATTTTATGGAACAGGCTGCCTATGTGTGCTCCTTCAAGAAATTTACTTAATTTCAGTAAAGTTATATTTTAAAGACCTTTGTAAGAACATTCCGATATGCTTTATTGGCTAAGTCAAGAACAACTTGTATAGTTTGCCTTAGACATTCAGATATATGTCCACACACGTGGCCTAGTAGACTCCAGCCCTTCAACACCCACGCGCTAGCCTCCAGCTCACCCCTTGTTCCTCCATCATCTATAAGCTGCGAGTGAGACTCATGGCTTTGTAAGGTCCAGTGTGATGTGGGGGAATACATGGGATGCGCTTAGCAGAATGTTTTTATCTGAGTAGGTGCTCAATATGTCTCACAAACCATCAGATCTTTCTGGAATGCAATTGGAGCTGTAATGTGTATCTGCACAAAGGTTTGTTTTTAAAACCTGCATTTAGACCATGAAAACACAGTCTGCTTATGTGATTGGGCCCGAGCAAGTGTAACTTACAACTTTAGTATTCAAAGGATTGTCCTTTTGTCCCCATGTAGCATGTGGGCTTGTATGTGTAATCCGAGCCCTTACAAGGCAGAGGCAGGAGGATTACCCCTGTGTAGAGGTTGGCTTAGGCTACTAATAAGCCCTAGGAGAGCATGGGCTGCAGAGTGAGAAGCTGTCTGAAGTAAGTAAATAAACAAATAGCTGTCAAGATGTTAGGGAAATTTTAGTGATAAATACTATAACATCCAGAGACGCTTAAAACAAAAAGGATATCGAGAATGACCCAACAAGCTCAATTTATGTGATTGAAAGTCTTCTTGGTTATTTGGGTTTTTAGGCTGTCTTGTAGTAGATATTTCTAATCACTTTCTAATGGTAAACACATGTTTTCTTATATATTAAAATCTCTCAAGAATACCCATGCAAGAAGATGGGAAAACACATTTAGGTTATGAAAGGGTTGAAGGCAATTTATTGTAAGAGTTTGCTTTTGAGTATTTGTGGATTATGACCTTCTTGAGAGTGTAGTAAAAATTGAAAACACGTTCTGTGGAGACAATCAGCATGCAAACAAGCTTCACTCACAGAGAGACATTGTTAACGTCATTGCACGGATTCACCGGACTTCCTGTCTGATGGAGCTTGCTTTCCTGACTCTCATCCACAGAGGGGTTTCACATTTGCTTTGTCCAGACTACACTCTGCTGCTGTGGTGGTGGTGGACTCTGAGGAAGAAATTGTTTTTTTTTTTTTGTTTTTTGCATCATGGTTTAATCCCACAGGGAAGACCTCTATTTTAACTCAGTTGACTACGTAATTATTTCTATTAAGAAAATACTAGGACTGAACTGCGTTGGCAGAGGGATTAAAGGAAAGGAATTCTTACTGCTAAAGTATGAAAGGTTAAAGCTGTTTTAGAATCCCCCAGCAGAGATGCCTATGTGTGGATGGTTCACAATTCATTAGCTCACTCTTTATTTCAGAGTGATCAGCTTCTAATCCATAACCCTCAGCTATCCACATTAACATGTGGATGCAGAAAACATCTGACTTATCAAGTTCTGATACTTCAGACAAGGCCACACTTAACAACTGACCACTGTTCTTGGGGCAAATGAAGAAAGTAGAATACTAACAACACCACATTGAGTTCACACCTCTACCTGAGCTACTTGGCTGCTGCCCAAAACAGAGGCCCTGTTCCATGCATCTTTAAAAACCCATATAGGGGGCTAAAGAGATGGCTCAGTGGGTAAGTGCACCAACTGCTCTTCCAGAGGACCTGAGTTCAGTTCCCTGCACCCACATGGTAGCTCATAAATGTCTGTAACTTCAGTTCCAGGGGATCTGACATCAATGCACATAAAATAAATAAAATTATTAAACAAACAAACAAAAGCCTCAATATAGGGTTTTCGTGATGAGAGTTTGTTACGTCAAAACAATTTTGACAACTCTTTGTTGTTAATTTTGATATATTTTATTAGGATGGAATTTTGTTCTTTAAAGACTAACATGTACTAACTATGATTAAACAATGTATCACTGTATTATGATCATTTAAAGACTTAAAACATGGGATATAGCATAGTAAAATCATTTATAAAATGTATAGCTAGGGAAAATATATGAAAAATTGAATTAATTAAAAATAAGAGAAACATTAAGAAAATTAAGGTTCCAACACTGTCAACTGGGTTGTTGAGATCTTACTATTTGATCAAATCTCATTTGAAAGTCCTCCTCTTCAAATGATTGAAGTCAGTTTTCAAAGTTTTATTCTTAAGGAATTTGTTCTTAAAACTCACATTTCCCCAACCTAGTCCTAGAACTATATGCATTAGTTCACAATGCATATAAGAAAATTAAGCGGGTTTATATATGAGTTTGGTGATTTTTTAGGAATACTCACTAAGGGTACAGTTTTCAGAATGACAGTAAAAGTCACGTGTGTTCACCAAGTTCTGAATGTCAACATTTGAAGGTCCCTTTTACATGAATCTTCTGTAGTTGCAGACCTGAACACATTTTAAAAACCTACTTTAATGGATTCTTCCTAATTCAGAGATAGGAAACACCCTCCCAATGCTGCTTGTCATTGGAGGACTTTGTTATTCTAGAGATAGTCTGTGCTTTGAGGAAGAGAAGCTAGCCTGCACCCTCAGACAACAGTCAGCTTGCCCTGGTTTGACATCAAGCATTGTTCCACCTCTGAATGGATATTTCCAGAAACCTGACAGCATCACAATCTTAGAAGGGAAAAACACCACTTAAAAGTGTAACATATGAGCTTATCTATCTGGACATAGGTCACAATGTATCCATTCCAAATTGAAAAACTATTTCAACTAAAATTAAATCATCTTGTACAACATTATGGCTAGACGTTTGTGGCAGAGCTCGGTGAGGGAGGTCTTGCTGGAGTAACGCCATAGGGCAAGAACCTTTGCTGTGGGTCACAGATGCATTGCTGCGGCCTCTGACTGAAAACTGACCTCACTCCTCATTATTCCTGGGTTCAGGGTTCTTAGGAAACCGGGCTTGAAGTGTCTTCTTGCCTTTGTGGAGCTCCTTAGCTCTAGAAAATGGGTTTCATGATCGAGCTTTTAATATAAACCATCATTAAAGGGAGATAAGTATGCCATCTAACTTTCTGTATGTTTTCTGTATGTTTCTCATGTTCTCCTAGACAGCACCAGCCAAAGTTGCCCTCTTCCCTGTACTGTGACTCATTATAGCCATTTCGTGTGAGCTCTGCCCAATTCACTACTTACAGCCAACCTATGCCTCCCCGCTCCTGTCCTCTCTCCTGCTTTTCACCTATGTAGTACGGCGTGTGTTCTTCCTATACTGTTAAGCATCTTGCAACAAACATTCTACTGTAATTTACATAATTGTTATATATTTTTTACATTTTGTCTATTCCTCTAACATGTTCCTTTCTCACGTATGAAGACATTTTACCAACTTTCTAAATTTTCCTATGAGTGTTTGAATGTCATAGGTGCTTAAAGTTGCTGAATAAATGGTTAAATGAGGGGACTTTATGTACTGGTCTCTACGCCACAGAAAACTGCCCATTGACCTCGTGGCTTTAGATGCTGGAGCTTCAGTTCTGAATGTGTTAGAATCTCTGCACACGTCCAAAGAGAAGATGTCCGAAAACCAATGACTATTTTATTATTCTCGGTTAATCTAATGTTTATCCCTAACTGCCTTGGTGTGGGAAAATGAACTGAAAGATGCTTTCTGTGATGAGCTTGGTATTCGGGTTTCACTGAGCTCCAAGCAATGGCCTGTCCAGCTAGTGTAAACAAGAATAGAGCCCAGGACCTTGATACCAAGTGTTGAAGCCTTTCCACAAGAGGCCCAACAATGGCCTAAACTGGCAGAATTATTGTTGAAACTGGCAGACTTGCCAACCGTTGGCTCCTGATAGAGTCTTACTCCATTGCTTGCTGCCTTTCTGGACAATGGAGCCAGGTCATCTGCAAGAGCAAAACGCTGGGTAGTGGAGATGAAAGAAAGTAAGTCAAGTATTTAAAAAGATCGCCTATGGGGAAACACAGATTTGGTTCCACTGGGGAGAAAAAAGTTTAGGAGGCCTTGAGTTACATCCCCGTCCTCTGTGAGTCATTAAACTCGTTAATGCCAATCAGCAAGTATTTAATAAAGACTCCAAAAAGAATGCTCTCAATGTCCTTCACGTGTTTTATAGGTTTATTAAACTTAAAGCAAAATCAGTATTTTATAAACTCATATGTATATATATTATACAGAAACAGAAACAGATTCTGATACACACACACACACACACACACACACACACGAGTGAGTCATGATTAAATAGAATCTTCATCTGTCACAATGCTCAATGTTTGACTTCCACCAAACGTATCTTTTTGAGTTGCTATAATTCACAAGTTATAAAATTAACAACCAATCTTTTGTTTGACATTGGATTTGACATTTGCTTGACAATCATAGAGCCAACCATTCATTCATGAATACCACAGAGACATTCACTCTGAGTCCAGGTATTTATATAATTCAGAAATATAATTTTGGGAAGGATAAAGAGTGATATCCATTATATTTGATATATACAGTGTGTATTCAGACATAATGAATGAAATAAGCATCCTAGTTCCTATTTTACCTCATCCTCTAGTAGCGAGGTGATGAAATTTTTAGACCATAGCTGCAGATTGCACTGTACTCATTCTGCTCTAAGCGGCTGAAGCGCTGCTAAAAACCAAAATTCAAAGGATTTCATGTTGCCCTTCTTTTCTGTCATTTAATTCTCAAACTTTCTGACTTCATTTGAAGCGGTCATTATTGGGTACTGTATTTATGATTAGATTATCATAAAGCATAGAGAGAGTCATGCCCTAACTTTTAAAATTTAATCCTCATTTAGTGTATTCCTAGAATGCAGAAATTTCTGCTTGATTTTATTTTGTAGGTTTTATAAATAATGTGCCTCAAGAACGTACATGCTGAAGCGTATGATAAGCAAGACAGTGCAATACTGTGCAGTGTGTTTTCTGCATTCCAAGTAGCATACACCAGGAAATAAAAAACAACGTGGTGCCAATAACATTAAAAAAAATAGCAATAATATCTAACAAGTGAATTTGATTAAATTGTGCAAAAGGCACTTAAAATAAATCACCCATAGGAAAATAAATACTTTAATGAAATTTCAAGTCAAGTACTTTTGAGTGCAAAAATGATTAATTTTTCAATTTGCAGAGTAATTTCACTTTCTCAAGCTAGCACTGATCCCTAGAGTGACAAGTGTATTCCTCTTCAGAAAAACAAGAATAATTGTGCCCAAATAATTATTCTTTTTCATCTAGATTCAGCAGAGGAAACAAATACTTTTGAGAGCCTCTAACAGAATACCTAAGAGGTTGAATATAGTCTATTTAAATATTTAATGCTAAATTACATCTGTGAAATTTGCTGTGCATTTTGAATAGTTCAATAATTACTGCAGTTTGCTCTTCATTGCATAGAGAAATTTTGGTACCGCATAGGGTGGATGGTAAATCATATGATACAGCATGTTTGACTCTTCTGTATGCTGGATCTCTTTACTCTGTGAAGCATTTCCCTGCAAGAGATTAACACCAATGACTAAATAACTACCTAGAAAGTGTTGTAATTTATGATGTCACCTATATACAATGTTAGTTATTATATTTGATAAGAGTCATTTCTACTAACTTCTGTTGAGAATTACTCACTTCAGAAAGTTTAGAAAAGTGTTTTTTTTTTTTTTTTTTTTTTTTTTTTTTTTGGAGACAGGGTTTCTCTGTACAACTTTGGCTGTCCAGGAACTCACTCTGTAGAGCAGGCTGGCCTCGAACTCATAGAGATCAACCTGTCTCTTTCTCTCCAATGCTAGGATTGAAGGTGTGCACCACCACTGCCCAGATTAGAATAGCATTTGTATCCATCATAGTTTGGTCAAATATTTAAAAAACATTTAACACAACCTAAAGTGTTTTACTTTTTCTTTGTTTGTTTTTTGAGACAGGGTTTCTCTGTAGCTTTGGAGCCTGTCCTGGAACTAGCTCTTGTAGAACAGGCTGGCCTCAAACTCACAGAGATCTTCCTGTCTCTGCCTCCCGAGTGCTGGGATTAAAGGTGTGTACCACCACCACCCAGCAAGTGTTTCACTTTTGAGGGAATCCAGTATATCACACTTGCTACAAGTAGCAAAATGAAATAAAAGCTTGGAGACCTGTGTAGAAATCGATGAATTAGAAATGAAAGGAACAAAATTAAAGAAGGAGGCACGAATCAGAACATCTCACCTAAATTAACAGTAATTATTAATGACTAAGTGAACAGTCTGATATAAAATCAAGTCAGAAATGAAATTTGAATTTTGAAAGTAAAAGGAACTATGAAAGACAAAGAAACACTAAATGAACTCAGCAGGCTGAATTTATATATTTAAATGTATTGTGTGTGTGTGTGTGTGTGTAAGAATACACAAAGAATGAGAAGCAGAGAATTTGAGAACGAATAGAGGGAAGTGTGGAAGGAGCTGTAGGGATAAAAGAGAGGGGGAATGGTGTAAATACTCATATATGAAATGCTCAAAGCCTAAATAAATTCATTTAAAAAGGAAGATAGAATGAAATGAGAATAAGCAAAATAACAGGATAAAACAATAGGCTAGACCAGAACAATAATAAGATAAAAGTCCACCCCCAAAGCATGTCATTTAGGGTGGGGAGACACTAGGATCATGACCATGGGTGATGTATGCTACAAAGTGTACTTCTTTAGTTAATAAGTAAATCTAGTTGTCTCGAGAAATAAAAACTTACTCTATGTTTTTGGGTACTTGGGGTTAATGGTTAAACCTAAGAGTTACTACCTAAGATAAGCTCTGAGAAGTGTCAAAAGTAAACAGATTTACTGTCTTCTTGGAACTCAAATGGCTAAGACAATGGTGCCACTTCTAGGTGGTGGTATATTAGAGTCTAAGCTGTTGACACATTCTGGTTTCTCAGAATGGCATCTGAACAGACAGTCATCACATTGGAAGGATCATGGCTATTTGGTAAAATTTAAGTGCTTTTTACCAAACCTATCAGGCAGTATGAGGTGGTTCAGCACAGCCATAAGTAATAGAAGTAATGCCTGTTTCCCAGTGTGCTCAGATGTTCTGAAAGTGATCTCTTTACCGCCCCGTAGCTCGTGAGAGCACGCTGTATTGATAGATTAGGTTCAAACTCCCAACAATAGCACAAGAGGGCAAACAAGCCATATGCTTAAATGAAGTGACCATCTTCTTCAGAAACTACCAAACTCTAAGCATTTACACTGACATTACCCCCCACCCCCTGCAAAAAAATATATATGTAAAACTTTCTGTTCTGAGCCTTAGCCCCAAATAAGCAGCATTGATATCAATTTTATTCAGAGGCACATTTCCCTCTGTGGATCACTATAACTAACAAGTATCAGAAACTTGTTATTGATTCAAATTACAACTTTTCTGCTTCCATTGGACTCAGGAGTAATTATTAATACACACATACACAGGTGCACACACACACAGACCTGCACACAATAGGACACACACGTGCATGCACACACACACACACACACACACATGCATGTGCACACACACACACATAAACACAGTTGAAAGCATATATTAACTCAAGGGTTTTTCTTTTTTTTTTTGCCATTTTACAAAACAAAAAAAGAAGTTAAAAACAAAAATAGTCACATCAAGATTGGACAAACCAACATAAGTAAAAAGCCCAAGAGAAGGCACAAGAGTCAGAGAGCCACGCCTTCATACTCAGGAGTCCCATAAAAACACTAGATGGAAAGCCATGACATGTATGCAGAGAACCCGGTGCAGAGGTGTGTCAGCCCTGTGCTTGCTGCTTCAGTCACTGAGTTCATCTGAGCCTTGCTTAGCTGATTTAATGCACCTTGTTATCCAGGTTTCCTCCATCCCCTCTGGCTCTTACACTCTTTCTGTTTCCTCTTCCACAGGATTCCCTGAGCTCTGAGGGGAGGGATTTGATGGGAGACATCTCATTCAGAACTGTGTGTTCCAAGGTCTCTCTCTCTCTCTTTCTGTGGAACGTCTGGCTGTGGCTCTCTGTTTTGTTCCCATCTGATGCAGGAGGAAGCTTCTCTGATGATGGCTGAGTAAAGCTCTGATCTATGGATGCAGCAGAATGTCACTAGGAGTCATTTTATTGTCACTTTTTTTGGGACCAGCAGCATTTGGTTTTACCCTAGGTCTCTGGGATTTCTTGTCTTTGGTTCTTTGTCATCAAGAAGTTTTGGGCATGGGTTCCATCTCGTGCAGTGGTCTTAAGTCAAACAGGGGCAATCAGACACTGGTCAGTGAGATTCAAGGATTTTTCATTACTGGTTACCTAAAAGTCCATCACTGGTTTCCTAGAAGATTCATAAAAAAGTACGACGTACATTTAAAAAACAAAATCAGATGGCTAGAATTCAGACAAATGAATCATACTCATTAAACTTCAAGTGCATAATATTTTCATATAACAATACTTGTGAACTCCCATGAATATTCTAATATGTTGACTGTAAACGAATGAAAAAAATTTCAAATTGGATTATACTGTGAGAGTCAAAGCTATCCCCCTATATTCTCGTCATACACTGGACATCTATGTTTTGACTTAAAGATTCAGAATTCACAGTTCTTGGCAGTCATACTGGGTTAATGCTCTGTAAAGTCCTCTCTAAGATTTGTGTCTCACTTGCAGGTTTTATCTGTCATCAATATCCTATCTAAGCAAACATTACTAGAACCTGGTTTGTCTGAGCATCAAGTTCTTGCCTAACGATTCACGCTTACAGCTCCACCAGTAAACTGTTACCCTGAACTAGGGTCTGGATATCTGCAGATCACTTTCCCCTGCTATGATATTATTTAGCCTTAATGTTTTGATTTTTACCTTAAGAAACTGCAATCATGTTTTCTGTGGCAATGGCCTCTTTCATGTAGTGTTGTGCCTTTTGAGGTCCATTACTCTTATAGGATGTTGTGTGCTATGTTATTTGACCCTACTGCAGTGTTCATTGCATGGATGTATCAGAATGCATCCACCCTTTCTCCTGCTGAGGAATGCAAGAATTGCTTCCATCATTCAACCTTTGCAAGCAAGGAAGTCATAAACAGTTCCCCTATGTAACCCCCACACCTGTCTCTATGAACTTCTTTAGAGAAAAGATTTATAAGACCTGTTTCCAAGCAATTCATAATGCTGACCCAATTTAAATTCCCAACAGTAAATGAGATTTTTATTGCACCATAGACTTTCCAAAACTGAATTGTTGTCTAATTTTGCCAGTCTGGAGGGTGTAATGCAATATCACATTGTGGTTTTGATTTACATCTCTCTGGTCATGAATCACGGTGAATTTGCATGTAAAAAGAATAAAGTTTCCCTTTCAAACATTTGGTTCAAATTAGGTAATTGAAGTAATAGATTTGGAGAAACTGTGACTAATTCACTTTTTGTGGATCATCTGTCTATCTATCCGTCTGTCTGTCTATCTATCTATCTATCTATCTATCTATCTATCTATCTATCTATCTGCCTGTCTTCATGCCTGTCGATCATCTTTCTACTATCTATCATTAGCCTGTATATCATCTATTTTATCTTTCTATACATTTAAATTCTATTAAATATTGAAAGTAAGTTATGGAGCTCACAAATCATGTGAAAATGATGTGTCCCTTTCCCCACTGTAATATTAATATAATGTTAAGACATTATAAAGGGCACCGGAGTTTGTGTCTTTCACACAAGGTATACATTATCCAACTACATAATTGTCTTTATAACTATAGATTGAATTCATCTTATTTATTTCTTCATGGCTTTCATTTCCACTTAGTACGGTTAGGTGTGGGTTTTTTTCTCTTTGGCTTAGTTATTGACTATGGCAACATTTCACGAAAAACGTTTATTTGCTTATGTGCTCATGCTCTATTTCTTTTCAATGTTCTCAAGATTCAGTTCATTTAAATGTCGTTGCCCAGTCAGTTTAGATGTCCTGCTACTGAACAAAACTAGTTGTTTCTTTCATTTTTGCCTAGATATCTTATATTTCCATGAGGTTTGTATAATTTTTATGCTTCTTATTGGATATTCATCTACTTTTACCACATTATTTGATACTATATGTATTAATGTCTGTCTTATACAATGAAACTACATGGCAACTCATACTCTACAATTTTGTTAATATATTCAAGGTGTTTATCAACTGAAAATAACTCCATATTTAATTTTGTGATAGCTGGTTAGTTGGTTTCATGACCTAATTACCCAAGGGCTTAAAATATTCTCCCATGGTCTCTTTGCCTGGGATAAAAAAATTGAAAACTTTTGAATTATTCTGAGTAAGAATACTGATGTCCCTCAGCTGTTTCTATTTCTAGTGGTATTTTCTAACAAGTTGGGAATATACTCAAAATAAACTTCAACTTTGAACCTGTGGAATTCTGTATGGGTGCCAATAAAGTCTGAGGCTGAAGAGATTTTATTTTTTTCAAAAGCATTTTTAGAAAAATCCCATTTCTAGGCTTAGGCAGCTTTGACTCACATCTAAATAAATCTATTTAATATAACCAGATCCTAATAATAGCAATATTACATTACAATTAAATATAGAAATTATGGAAGCAATACGTTTTTAATTGTAGAGTAATATTACGAGGTAATTAAAATGTTTGGTTCACAAAATACTTTATTGCTTTTAATAGTCTTTTATAAATATGAAAGTATGTTTGAATGCTCACATAAGCCTTTGTCTTGACTTCGTAGAAATCCTTAATAATGACTTAAATGACCATTAAGGCATAACAGACGATTAATAGACCATGAGGACAAAATCAGCAAAAGTTTCTCAGATCACAGTGGCCAAATTTGACATCTTTGAAGTTCAGTCCATGTTAATAGGGTGTGAATGCAAAGCAATGATAACTCTATTATGACTTCTTCTTCCTTTCAGCGTTCACTCAACCTGGAAAGATGTATACAGGCCATTCATTTAGTTTATTCAGTAGTAGTAGATCATTAGGACTCTGTGTAAAAAGAGTTCAACTTCCTTTTTGACCCGATAAGTTTCTGGTTCTTCCTTGACTAGGTCTATGACTCCCCCTTGCCTTTTCTATTTCCACTCTGGCAGCACTAACCCTCCACCCATCCCTGGAACCAGCCAGCTCATTCCCGTTCCAGAACTGTGGTTGACCAAGCCCTCACTCTAGGACTGGCCCTTCCCTAGGGCGGTCACAGCAGCCTCCCCTCCCCCTTACGAAGTCACTGCTTCTGTAGCAGCTCCTCAGAGAACTCTCATGGCTCTCTGTCTCCTCCTCAGCTTTCCTTTGTCAGCTGTGTATTTCTTCTTTTTTTAAAAAATTTATTTATTTATTAAAGATTTCTGTCTCTTCCCCGCCACTGCCTCCCATTTCCCTCCCCCTCCCCCAATCAAGTCCCCCTCCCTCGTCAGCCCAAAGAGCAATCAGGGTTCTCTGCCCTGTGGGAAGTCCAAGGACCACCCACCTCCATCCAGGTCTAGTTAGGTGAGCATCCAAACTGCCTAGGCTCCCACAAAGCCAGTACGTGCAGTAGGATCAAAACCCAGTGTCATTGTTCTTGAGTTCTCAGTAGTCCTCATTGTCCGCTATGTTCAGCGAGTCCGGTTTTATCCCAGGCTTTTTCAGACCCAGGCCAGCTGGCCTTGGTGAGTTCCCGATAGAACATCCCCATTGTCTCAGTGTGTGGGTGCACCCCTCGTGGTCCTGAGTTCCTTGCTCGTGCTCTCTCTCCTTCTGCTCTTGATTTGGACCTTGAGATTTCTGTCCGGTGCTCCAATGTGGGTCTCTGTCTCTGTCTCCTTTCATCGCCTGATGAAGGTTAATATTCAGGAGGATGCCTATATGTTTTTCTTTGGGTTCTCCTTCTTATTTTCAGCTGTGTATTTCTTTGTCGCTCTTACTAGCGCAGGGCCTTTGCATGTCTAATTATTGGTAAGCTTTTGCCTTATTAGCCCCAGAAGGCCAGGAACTGTAGTATCTTCATGTTACAGAGCAAAGCTACACTTACACAGACTCCACCTCCTTCTAAGTGCTGAGATCCCATGCTATAGGAAGCTCTGCCTTCATGCTTTGTCCCTCAACAACCCCGTTATAAAGTTATGTTGCCATGCTACAAAGCAAAGCTCATCTTTTTACTTCCAGGCTAGCTTAATGGTAACCTGAATGTGACGGACACATCTCCTCCAAACTTCCCTTTCCAACACACCATTTAAAATTGTAATTTTAGCAGAGACACACACGAGTCTATGTTTTCAATTAAGTTCTGTAAAATCTCACCATCTCCTCAGACTGCTGCCAAATTCACAGGAAGTCTTTTTGTCATCCAGGGCCCTACAATGATACAGTAACATCTTGTGCTACCAACTCTCAAAACTTTGGATGGTCTAACACTCAGATATTGCATATATTTCAACAAGATATTCAAAGTAACATCTTGGATTGCCAATAAAGTCAAGGCTATTAAGAATGCAGTAATTATAGAAACAGAAACTTCACAGAATAGTGTGTAGCTAACCTTTAAATAAAAAGAAACCTTCAGTGGCAACCCAATAAGGTACTAATACAGGTAGAATTCTGCACATATATCAATTCAAAATTATTTTCTCAAGACATGGAGGAGTAGAATTAATTGTGTTACTTTTGACCAGACGGGTAGGGATAGTAAGGTAATTTTGAAGGTCTCCCATCATGTAGTTTATTCTAGTGATTTAATGAGGTAAGCCATGCATATAAATGTATATCACATTACTCTAGAGATGGGTTTAACTGTCATGATATGGCCAGGTTGTTATTCATTTGTACTGTCTTCTCTGTTTTTTTTAACCCACAATCACTGTTACATTATATGCCTGTCACTGGGTGAGGTAAACGTTTCTTACAGTTAGAAAGCAGAGGGTACCTCACTTATAAAGAAAAGAACAAGAAGATAGTGGAATGGTTGTTTCTATATTTTGCATGATTCCAGATGCTATTTTTAGGGACCCCTAGGAAAAAGTGTGAATGTTACTCTGTCAAAGAACAGCAGGGGCCTTGGTGTTTCTAAAAGGACAGACATGTTCAGTCGTTATAGTGCTGTGGCACGTGAAACAATTGTGCATCCGTTGATACGTGTGATAGCCCCTCCCGGCAGTATCTCATTAGATTCCTTACCGTAACTTATGTTCGAGTCGAAAGAGTTTTAATAATTGAATAATGATTTTCCTGCTAAGGTATAGTAACGTGAATGAAAATAAACTGTCCTAAGCTGCGTTCTCTTCAACTCCAAGCTTCGTGAGAAGGTTCCTTTTGTCTGCTTTTAAGCTGTAGGTTTTTAAAAAGAGTCCCCAAGTTACGCCATCAGACCCCAAAATAGACTATCAGTAATAGCTCTTTGTCCTAGTGCCTGTCTTCGGGAACCCGTCATTGTTCCGTCCTTTAATGTGTCAGCTTCCTCTGCACACTTCGTTTCGGGTGACTCACGGCTCCTCGCGGGGAGGTTTCTCTACTTCAAATGCCTACATGTATGTGACAGCTGCCTCTTCTTCCTGGCGTGTTCCAAGTGAGGCTCTGCCAGATCACGTCTTACACCATCCACCTCGCTTCATATAGATAGGGAGGGAAGAATCTATAACAAAGGAATGTTTTTAATAGCAAAGAACTGGCTTTGGCTTGTCAATGTGTGCATCCATCTAATTTGATATTGAAGAGGATTATATAATATTTTAGAATATCATTCCAATGTGCAAGTTGTAGTGTGTACTTAGTAGTTTGGAAGAGCTGCAATGAAAAGGTCAGATTTAAACTGCTATCTCTTTAGTTGCTTTATCTCATAAGACTTATTGAGTGTGGATCAGACTCTCTCTCCTCTCTCTCTCTCTCTCTCTCTCTCTCTCTCTCTCTCTCTGTGTGTGTGTGTGTGTGTGTCTTTGTGTGAGGCTAATTGTGCCTTTGTAGTTATTTTTATTTCTAATAATTAAGTTTAAAGTAAAAATCCATTTAAATTCTAGCAAGAAATAGATTCACCAAATCTTTCCCATGGAGACGAAACGTGTATCTAGAAGTAGCAATAGCCCTCCATTACATCCCTTTGAATCAGTAGCGGTTTAGTTTGGCCTAGAGTTGAGCCAAGGAGAGATGATGTCTGTGCTCAGCTCAGGGTCACTGTTACAGACCATAGCACAATTCTCTAACTCCTCCTGGCTCCTGTGTTCTAAGTCTGTAAGTGAGCGGTTTCTGCTGTAAGGTTCTCAGGTCCACTCCAGCTCTGAGAGTCTGGAGTATCTGATTAGAATACTTTGACCTAGAGAGGACTATCAGAGCTACATCTCTCTCAGCTTTTCTTTGCTTTTAGTCAGTTTACTCAGTAGAGCCATCTTTGGGTGTTCAAAGATGATCTCATTTTTACCTACTCTCTCTCCTCAATTGTAGGTGCCTCTGGCATGTTGCATTAATGTGTAAAGTCCTACTCATGAACTTAGAAATATTGCTTGTATTTCCCCTGGTCAGTAAAGACACATTGACACTCTGTTTCTACTCAAATGAACAAGCCTGTACTTTAAACATTGGAGAAATGTCTAGAACCTCTGAAGAAACAAAGGGTGTATTTATAAAGGGGGCAGAGCGCTTGACTATGGCTTTACAGGAAGTTCCTGCTGTGGCCAAATGCTCTTTACTTTCTCATACTACTATAGATATCTCACAAAGGAAAATCAAGCGCAAATATTTGCAGCTTTTTATGTGCTGGGTCTAAAACCTTCCTGCCAGTGAAAAACAAACCTCGGATGTAAAGAAAAGTAAAGCTTTGGTCCCATCAGTCCGCGGATGGAACTGCCAAACTCTAGCTCCTGGTTTGCATTCCTAAAGGTTGTTTGGAAAGATCCATTTCTTTGCGATCAGAGTGTTTTTATATTCGATTCTATTATTATCATCTGCTCTTCTACCTCCTTTCCTTTTTCCTCTTGGTTTCTGTTTTTGGTTTTTTAGGGACTGGGTTTCTGTGTAGCTTTGGAGCCTGTCCCGGGACTTGCTCTGTAGGGCAGCCTGGTCTCGAACTCACAGAGATCCTCCCCCATCTGCCTCCCGAGTGCTGGGATTAAAGGCCTGCGCCGCCACTGCGCACCTGAATGCTGTTCCTTAAGAGGCTCCATCTTGCTTTATGAGACACAGGATCTTTCAGTAGCCTGAAGTTACCTCCCAAGGGTGATGCTTAGCTGGCCAGCGAACCTCCTTCCCTGGCATTCCAGGCCTATCTTTCTCATATAGGCTCTGGGGATCAAATTCGGGTTATCCTGCTTTGAAGACATGCACTGCACATGTCTACCTGAGCCATCTCCTAGTCCCCAAATGGGTCTTGTTTAAGAAAAAGAATACATATCATCTTTACTCAAGATATGTTTAGATAGATCAGAATTTGTCAAGTTAGCTGACTGAAGGACAGATCATAATCTCTTCATATGCAGACTTATGGCCAATAGCAGGTCTTTTTCAATGCATAAATGGAATTTAATAGAAAAATGAAAAGAACATTTCAAAATGTTCTTTTAGATTTCTTGGAGAATAATAGCTAGCTCTTAACCCCAAGTAGTTGATGAGTTATCACCCTATGAACGGCACATTGGGAAACTTGGCCTGCTAGAAATGTCAGAATCAAAACGTTAGACCAGCCCTAAAGAACAGTGGCTTTCGTTTATGACGTATCTGACCTTTCAGCCACACTCCTAGTTCCTCTTCACACTCCAACACTTTAGTTGTGATGGCCTCCCTTTCATATGCCATTATAACGGTGCTAACTAGATTTAATCAGGAAGAATTAGACTCTCATATATTTAATTGAGTTTATTACTAAGATACTACACAAATGAGAAATGCAGAGTCAGGTCTGGTGGTCCAGGCCTATAACCTTAGCTGCTCTGCTTGGGAGGATGAGGCAGGAGACTTGCAGGCTTAAGGCCCATGTGACTTATTGTGACTCCATCTCAGCATGAAGAAGGAGGAGGAAGAACTGGAGATGGAGTCCTGTGGGAAGACTTGCCCAATGCACACAGAGCCTTAGGTTTATCCCTAGTAAAATCATAACAATACTAGAAAATAGGAGACATTCTGTCTTTTATGTGGTCTAGCAGCTCTACGTCATTCAAAATCTGTAGACATTTGTAATTAGAAATGATTAGGATGGAAATGCTTTACATAGCCATTGTTTATAAGCTAACCATCATTAAATTTTATATCGCTGCTATTTTGTAAATTGACATATATATTTGTATGTATTTGGCATGTAAAATGTGATATCTTGAGGCACATATGCATGGTATAGGACAGCTAAATCCAGTCAATAAGCACGTGAATCCCTTTACATAGTTACCATTTTGTTTATTTTTTTGGTGGGAACACTGCTGGCATTTCTCAAGGATTCCTTATATTGCTGTTAACTACTAACTACGACCACCATGCTATACAAGCAGTGCATCTTTCAAGCTTACTCCTCATCTGTAACTGACTTTGTGCACTTTGACCAATATCTCCGCAATCACCAACTCCATCATCTCCATAAAATCTTTGGGGACCGCAATGTACTGTCCAGGTGTATAAGATCAACTATGTTAAGGTCCACAAGACTGAGGCCATGTGGTGTTTCTCATCCTGGGCCTGGCTTATTTCTCTCAGTATCATGTCCTCTGAGTTCATCAGTTTTTTTCCCCCCAAAAAATTGACTTACACATTTCCTCAGGCTCTCGCCAGATGAAGATGCTTAATTGGGTTCCGTATCCTGGTTATAGACACAGTTGCAGACTTCATGATCCTAAGATATGTGCAGAAGTGTTATAGCTGGGTTCCCCCCTCTTGTGTGTGTGTGTGTAAACATGGGAGTATTAAGATTGAAATCCTGTTTGCACGCCGAGCCTGTGTTCCACCATTGTACCCATTTCCCTTTGTATACATGCTTTATTTAGTGTTGTCTGGTTATTACATAATACCAAACTATTGTGGCTGAGTTTGTCTCAATTGTATTAAGAGTACCTGTGCTAGAGTCTTCTGGGGAGATAGCTCTCACTGGGTAGAAACACTGATGTTGTGCAGGCAAAAGACCCGGGTTCTAATCCCCAGCACCCATACAAAAAGCTAGGTATGTTACCTGAATATTAACCACCCCTTTGTCCAGCATATCATGTTACGTATGTTCTGGGCCACGGGGGCCCATGAGGAAGGAAATTTTCCCACTATGCTTTGAGCATGGCAAAGCTGTATAATTATAGTTGCTTACTGAAGTCAATTAATATTTTTTCTTGAATATGTCTTTATTTTTATTATTTATTTATTAAAAATTTCCACCTCCTTCCCTTCTCCCATTTCTCTCCTCCTCTCCCTCCCCCTCCCTCTTCAGTCCTAAGAGAAGTCAGGGTTTCCTGCCCTGTGGGAAGTCCAAGGCTCTCCCCCCTCCATCCAGGTCTAGGAAGGTGATCATCCAAACAGACTAGGCTCCCAAAAAGCCAGTACATGCAGTAGAATCATAACCCAGTGCCATTGTCATTGACTTCTCAGTCAGCCCTCATTGTCAGCCACATTCAGAGAGTCCGGTTTGATCACATGCTCCATCTGTCCCAGTCCAGCTGGCCTTGGTGAGCTCCCATCAGATCAGTCCCACCATCTCAGTGGGTGGGTGCACCCCTCGCTGTCCTGACTTCCTTGCTCATGTTCTCCCTCCTTCTGCTCTTCATCTGGGCTTTGGGAGCTCAGTCCAGTGCTCCAATGTAGGTCTCTGTCTCTATCTCAGTCCAGTGCTCCAATGTAGGTCTCTGTCTCTGTCTCTATCTCCATCCATCGCCAGATGAAGATTCTATGATGATATGCAAGATATTCATCAGTGTGGCTATGGGAGAAGGCAAGTTCAGGCTCCCTCTCCTCTGCTGCCCAAGGACCTAGCTGAGGACATCTCCTTGGACACCTGGGAACCCCTCTAGAGCCAAGTCTCTTGCCAACCCTAAAATGGCTCCCTTAATTAAGATATCTTCTTCCCTGCTCCCATATCTACCCTTCCTCTATCTAAACCATCCCATTCCCCCAAGCTCTCCCCAATCCTCCCCTTCTCCCTTCTCTCTCCTCCCTTCCCTTCCCCCTGCCCCCCCCCCACAATTAATATTTTTTTTACTAACAAGTTTTCTGGATTTCTTCATTAGTCAGCTGTTTTACATAACAGTCACTTTAAATCACAACAATCGTAATGTTGTTCTTCCCTCAGTCAGGAAACTTTATAATCTTAGCTAAAACGTGGTATTTGCCTCTGCGAGGACCCTTCTTGGTTTAGTCAAACCTTTATCCCACATCTCCAAGTCTTCCAACACCTCTATGCTTTCCATGAATCCCATCAGCTCCTTCTCTTCTTTTTCAATGACCATTGTTACAAAAGGAGGGAGCAGATGGGACGTGATTGCTTGTTTCTGTACACCAGAACTGCTACCCTGCCCTGCTCTGTCCCAGTTTTAAAAGCTGGTCAGCTCATCCTTCCCAGTGCTGCTTGGCATCCCCTTTCCTCCAGTCTTCGGAGAAATCAAAATGTCTTTTGTCTGGTCAAACTCTCTCATCCAAATACATCCTTGTTATTGCTGTAAAGCGTTGATGTCAGCTTTATCTAAAAATAAAACTGCACTCCACAGGTCTTCCCACACCTACCACTAAGCTTCTCCTTTTCAAAAGCCACTCCATCCGAAGGCTTCTTCATTCTTGTTTCCTTCCCTCACACAGGGCTCCCCTGCCTAAACCCAACTGTTTCTTCTTACCGGAAACAGATGTCTGCAGGTGTTGCAGAACACAGACCAGAGTCTTTGGCAAGTTACTGAAACCTGAGCTCAGTGTGTTCTTTAGGGCTCTACCTGCCTTCCAGGCCATCTCGCAGGTCCTCTCCTTTGCCCGCTGCCCCCATCCCCCTTCTGATCGAAGCTATTTGCTTTTGTGTTGCTCAGCTGCCCTTCAACTACAGATGTCTAGTGAAATACCACTTCCTCCGGGAAATCATCCCTCGAGCCACCGTATGAGGTCATCTCCTTCCTTCGTAGGACTTATCTTCATCGGCAACTTTAGATGTGTGCAAATGTTTAACTCCTGTCTCCGCAGAGTAACTTATAAGAAGCTTCATCTCATCTCTTTACTCATACCCAGTCCTCTCTCAGGTGCCCACTGGTACTTGTTGCGTGAATATAACCAAACGTCAGCGGAATATAGAGCCTCATGGGATAGCGTGTGCATTCTACACTGGAGCATTGCTGTGCTGCTGTCTGCAGCGTGCCGACAGTCACTCAAATTGTGTGACTTTAAAGTCAAATATTGCTGCCAAATCTCTTTTGCTTAAAGTTACTTAAGCTTCTTAGCACTTGTGACAAATGTCAAAAAAAAATATGTATTTTGTCATAGATGCTAGATCCCCGCATCTCCTTCGTTGGCCCAGAGAGACAACTTTACTCCCCAGCAAGGTTATTTCCCAAGTCAAAACAAGCAAGCCTTGGAAGCTGGCTCAAAGGAGGGAGGAAAAGAGTACTTATTTTGGAAACACTTTCCCAGGGAGATCAATTATTTGACAAACAGGGTCAGTTAAAGGCATTCACATGTAAAATATCTCTTCAGGAAACCACTCAGAGCCTGGTGACAGTCTGAGGAGAAAGAAAGCCCTGGGAGGAAGAGAAAAGACTTTGCACCTTTGAGCAGGAAGAGTTTCTGGCCTTTTCTGTGCTCTAAGTCACTTACTTACAAATCCTGTAAACGAGATTGCCACTTCTTTATAACAGATACATTCAATACTTCCACAAAACAGCTTTAATCACTATCTGGACTAGAGAAGAGAAAATGGGATAAAAATGATAAGAGAAAAACTGCTGTGTTTTTCCTTGGTCTTTGGAGTCTTCTGCTATTATAGGGATGTAATTATCTCCTTCAACTGTGTGGTGATTACATTACTTCATTTCTTTTACTAAAAGGTTACTGGTTGCTTTCTAAATGGCAAAAATTTATATATGCATGTCAATAACATAATAAAAAAACCTGGATTATTCCAAGAGTTAAAACGAAATCTGTTGTAGAAAGAAGCTTGCTTTGTTTTTCTGTACAGAAGAGAATTGTAGCTCGAGGTATATTCACTGCCCATGTTTATTACCGTGGTGAAAGTATGGTCTTCAGTGGTGATTTTTGGTGAGTGAGGGTAATGTTCTCTCCCTTTCTCTCTTTCCCTTTCTGTTGTATTTTTGATACACTTAAGAGTGCTCTAAGTAATCTTAAAATATAATGTCAGTGTTTTTCAAAGCATTTATTAAGGCACTGGGGAGATAAAATTAGTGGTAGCTATAAAACAAAATAAAAAAAATCAGTTATCTATCTATCTATCTATCTATCTATCATCTATCTACAAGCAGAGGATGTTATATATTAAATTGTAATTTTTCTCTCCTATAAACTCCAATGTAAATAACGATTAAAAATGTTCTTTGTTTTCAGTTTGAACTTTAATACTTAATGTATATGCATATACATAAACACTGCTTATAATAATGTGACTATTATTAGATTTTTACTTAGAACAATATAATTGAGAAGGGTTAATGATCATTAACAATCTGGTACCATAACATTATTTCAATTAAAGAGGAAAAAAATGAGTCCACCAGGTGAAAGATGGTGCCACACAGTGACTGTACAGTTGTCCACACACCGACTACACAGTTGTCTATACATTGACTACACAGTTGTCCACACACCGACTACACAGTTGTCCACACACACTGACTACACAGTTGTCTACACACACTGACTACACAGTTGTCTACACACCGACTACACAGTTGTCTACACACACTGACTACACAGTTGTCTACACACACTGACTACACAGTTGTCTACACACCGACTACACAGTTGTCTACACACACCGACTACACAGTTGTCTACACACCGACTACACAGTTGTCTACACACCGACTACACAGTTGTCTACACACCGACTACACAGTTGTCTACACACACTGACTACACAGTTGTCTACACATTGACTACACAGTTGTCTACACACACCGACTACACAGTTGTCTACACATTGACTACACAGTTGTCTACACACACTGACTACACAGTTGTCTACACATTGACTACACAGTTGTCTACACACACTGACTACACAGTTGTCTACACATTGACTACACAGTTGTCTACACACACTGACTACACAGTTGTCTACACACCGACTACACAGTTGTCTACACACACTGACTACACAGTTGTCTACACATTGACTACACAGTTGTCTACACACACCGACTACACAGTTGTCTACACATTGACTACACAGTTGTCCACACACCGACTACACAGTTGTCTACACACCGACTACACAGTTGTCTACACACACTGTCTATACATATGATGTTATTGTCCTGTAACAGAAGCTAAGACAGCACACAAAGATAGGATCTTTAGGAAATCATTTGTGCCCTGCTCAAAACGTCTTAGACCCACAGCTCTGTGTTCTAGACGCCATTCTGTCTCCACTGTCATCCCTGGGTTTGGTTAAAATTAGAACCTGGGTTTCTTCATATGCAATTTAATGTTTGTTTTAATTTCTTTGCTCACAACTTTTATGCTAACTTTTATGTGTTTATGCTAACTACAGCTGTACTGTCAAAGCCCCACATATTATACTCGACTTTATTTCAGATCTCAGTCCTTACTTGGTGCCCAATGATTAATTTTCTATTTTTTATTTTAAAATTGTATTTTCTGCTATAATATGAAGGTCGATATTAGTACAAGTGATAGTGAAAATGTACTACTAAAATTTGAATGTGCACTACAGGTGAATTAATAGAGATCACTCATTAAAATTTTCATCCCCTTCCCATTTGATAGCCATTATTTATTTAATTTTTATTTTTCTTTGTATTGAAAGTAGATTTTTTCTTGCATAATATATGGTTTCTCCTCCCTCTACTCCTCCCAGTTCCTCCCTACCTCCCTTCCCGTTTGGATCCACCCCCTTTCTGTCTCTCAGAAAACAAACATGTTTCCATGATTTATATGTCTATTAAGTTTTTATGTTCTTCAAAGTTATGAGAAAATAATTTCTTCAGCAAGTTTATTGATTTTCTTTTTTAATTTTAAAACATAAAAGTGAAACATTTTAGTAAGTTATGTATATGTGTAAAACACCCAGCAAATATACCATAAAAGTCAGCAAAGTGCATCCCTTTTCAAATAGTTTTTTCAAATAGTTTTTCTAGTTCCAATGGTAGCACAGCAATATTTACAGATTTGAAAACAGTAGATTGAAAACCGATAAATTAACTGTGAATAAAGCTTAGGTTCCCAGCGTTTCTTTGTGTTCCAGAGTTCTGCTTTTTCCTTCTCCTTGGTGGTTCCTTACATCTTCCAAAATCAGAACCCTCCAAGATTTTTCTTGACAGGACTTTCCCACAGATAATGTGTTTGAAACATGAATTGATTATTGTTTTATTATGTTTTCCTACACATTTTTTATAGATTAATCAAACATACACTATATATTATAGAACAAGAAAGTATCTGAAACATTCTGGGACTTAAAAAACCATTTAAAAGGACAGATGAAGGGATGGTTTTTCCTATCAACAGGTTCCCTCTGCCCTGTACATTAGTGGAGTCTGTGATAAGGTTTCACAAGACTCAAACGAGGTGACTAAATACTCTCTGCTTCACAGCCACTCAACGACACTAATTTCTAGGAGCACATAGAGCATCAGAATATGTAAAATGATGAAAACACGCACGCATACACATTCACACACACCACATGCTACACACACATACACGTTTCCCCGTGTACTGATACATGTAGACCTTAAATAGTACAAGTAAGAACATAAAAAACAAAAGGCCAAGTTATTCCCAAGTTCTCAACCTCAAAGGACATTCTTTTACACATAAGTGTTACAGCCCCCCCTTGAACCTTGCATCCAACTTGCGTCTCTTTCCGCCAGCCTCTCTGGAACTAAGAACCCCCTTCTTTGTTTGCAGACCACCACATCTGACACCCCCGGTTCACTGGTGCTCCTCTTTAACTAGGAACTGTTGAAACTAACAAAATAAGAGTTGATAGTGCAGACTCAGGGGCTCCTGTAAGCAAAGCGTGGAAGACGCCCTCTCCTTAATAATGCTATCCTCAGGCAGAAAGAGAGGTGAGACAGACAGACACATGGCATTGTTATTCATTACTGCTCTTAAAGGAGAGGAAAAACACATGACAAAGTCAGAAGCAGCAGGGTTATGCACACACAGCCAAGTCATTTGATTAGAAGCAAATGGCGGAGACACAATTCTCTTCCTCATTCATTCTTGAATGCCTTAAATCCCACTAGCGTCAGGAGCCCACAGCGTTTACTTTACAAAAAGCTGTGGAGAGTGGGCACTGTTAAATATTCATATATAATTTGACTCAAGTTTTGTAACGGTGACCAGTTACAGAGTGATCCCAGACGCGTCGTTTCAGCTCTGGGGAGAGACCACCACTGCGCAGGCAGCGTTTCCCCGGCACTGTGCTCAGTTGGTGATTGGGGATCTTAGCACCTGCGATCCCTCACGGGCCTTAGGAAGCACATGCTATTCCCATCTTACAACTGCAGACGCCTGGAGGAAGGCTCAGGACTGGCGGCTGCGGGTGTCCAGGACGCTAGGCCTTCTACAGGCAATCAGTACCCTCGGCCACCCGGAGGCTCATTTCTAGGGTTTGCCTCCTGTGGTCCACCCCCTGAAACTTCTAGTGTTATTTTTAAGTGTTTGTTTGTTTTTTTTTAAATGCCAAATTGCCATGCCGTTTGGATAATCATTTGGGCTCCTGCCCCCCAAACACCTCACCGAGTTTTCCAGCCGCGGGCACCACTAAAACATGGGTTAGATAGTGTTTATCTTTTGCTCCTTTCCATCTATTTCCTTTTGAGATTGCCATTGTTTTGTAGCGCAGATAGACTCCTGTCAAGGAAACCGTGTGCGAGGAAGACAGACACGTAGCTGGTGACGCGGGCTGCATCGCAGTCAGAGAAACGTGTCAACCGAGGCAGCAGGGTCATTTCGAAACAGCCGAGTCAGATTCAGTATATCCTGGCTGTTCACTCGCTGTTCAGAAACAACAAGAGACATTTAAAAAGGGAAAAGTGAAGGAGAGAGCCTTATCAGGGATGTCCAGAAGCACTCCGCACCTCAAAACCAATTCCGTAGATTTAGAGAAGATGTGTTTTCCAGACCGCTCTTTACCTGAGTGCCCGCTCAGACTTAAGGTACTGAGTTCATAAAGAGGGGCATCCTTTTCTTTTTCTTTTAGGATATATAAATGTTTACAAGCAAGTTTTATTTTCTGTTCTGTTTTTTTTTTTCCTCTTGTAGAACTCTGCTTGGGTGTGCAGACTTTCCCCCAGGTGGCTTGTCTGAAAGTGTGACTGTCGGGAAGGTGCGCGCCTTTCTTCGCGACAGTTTTTATTTTGTTTAGAACGCACCATGGGAAGATTCCCAGGGTGGGGGCGGGGAGGGGGGGCTGCGAGGTTAGGAAACATTTCTTTGTTGTTAAGGCTTATTAAAACCTGTCAAGTGTGACAGGGCTTTTTTTTTTTTTTTCCTTTAACACATCCTGGTCCACTTAGAGTTGAGAGTCAGAAAAAGTGCTTGGCACAACGATTTAGCAGGAAAGAAAGCTATTTTAAAAGTCTTTTGGGAACATGTTTGTGCAACAGGAAAAAACATACAATTGGGTTGATAATAGCAGCGCGTAAAGGTTAGAGCCGCTGGAATGGGTTTGCCATCTTTTTCACAGGGAACGCGTTGTCCTTCGGCGGCGGCTCACACTTAAGCCCGGCTTATTTCGGCAAGGAGCCCCTTCCTGCAGACTTCTTTTACACTGGAAAGTCTATTTTTAAATCACAACCCAGACACAGTCCCAAGAGTTGATAATTAAATTAAGCAGTGTTTGGGATATGCGAGATTACAGCTGCTCCCAGGGAAACCCTGCCCGCCCATGCCTGACCGTCACATGCAGGTGTCCACTGGTGAATTCCCCTGAGCCGCTCAAGTTCCTCACTGTCCCCTGTCTCCATCACATGGCCTGGCTCACTCCTGCATCCTTGCCTTTGTGTTTCTAGGTCTTCATCCCTAGAAAGCTGGGCTCTTCATCCTCCGCTCATATACATCCTCGATGACTTGAAATTCATTCGACACTAATGTTTGCTTGTTTTGGGGAACAGGGAGGTTGGTTTTTCGAGATAGGGTTTCTCTGTAGCTTTGGAGCATATCCTGGTACTCACTCTGTAGAACAGGCTGGCCTTGAACTCACAGAGATCCGCCGCTTCTGCCTCCAGAATGCTGGGATTAAAGGCGTGCGCCACCACCACCTTAGACACTAATGTTTGCAAAAGTGATCAAAACTAATTTGCACACACATTATCATAGTATATAGTTTTGTTCCTTCATACTAAAGACAGCTCATTCCAGACCAAATGTCTAGGACATGATGGGGTGTGTGTGTGTGCCCATTTCAAGGTTTTCTTTCACAGATCTCTACAGTCATGAAGACAAGGCTTCTGGAGTCATAAAATGTCTCAGCTGGGCTCAGGATCCCCCGTTCCCCAAACCAACACTTTTCTCAATTGTCCCTGAATCAGCCATTGATTCCTATCCCAAAACCCAATATCCATTTCTGGGAATGATCTATACTTTTAAGTTACTAAGTCCTCAGATCACCCAAAATGAAAGTTTTCTAATATCACAGGCATTTAAATATGTTTTTCTGTGTCTTGATCACAGTGAGCTGTTGAAACCAATCAACATGGGCTGAGTTCTAGAAGTCATGAAACTGAAACCTAGCTCCCTGTCTGGGTTATTAATGAAGATGCCCTCTCTGGTTATTCTCATATTATGTCATTGATGGCACGCAAAGTTCCAGCTGTGCATGTGTACACACATACATGTACACACAATGCACCCCCCTCCTTTTCCCCTTTGTAGTCAATCCCTTGGTGAGACTCTACTCTCACGGCTCCATCTAAACTTACCACCTCCAAATGTTCCATTTCCAAAAATGACCACTTTGAAAATTAGCATTGATGTGAACCCTGGGGTGGTGGAGAGAGGCATAAACCTTCTACCTGGACTTTCGTCTCTTTCCAATCCCATCTCGTTTGTTCACGTGATAGTTTACCCAGCTCACTTGCTTAGAGTGCTTTGCTGTAGACTTCCAATATGAATCATTCTCTTCAACAGTGTGCTTTTTTCTCTTTGAATTAATCCTTCTGATTTCCGGAAGGAAATTCTGTCATGCATTTTTAATTTTTTGAGAATTTCATATGTAAGTGCCATATTGACACCATTTCCAGCCTTTCATTTTTCACCAATACTTCCCTATGACCACCCCTCAAATTTATGACCTCTTCTTTATTTTTGGTAAACGCATCCCTCTCCCCTCACACTACTGATCCCATTTAGTGTCGCTTGTGTGTACATGTTTTTAAGACTGAACTGTTGGGACTAAATAAAACTAGATAATCCAGCAGAGGGCTCATTCTTGGAGGAAAGTGATTGACCCTCTCTCTCTGTCTCTGTCTCTGTCTCTGTCTCTCTCCCTGTCTCTGTCTCTGTCTCTCTGTCTCTCTCCCTGTCCCTGTCTCTGTCTCTGTCTCTCTCTCTCTCTTGTCATGATTGTTCTTCATCTAGGACTAGGCCATCACTCTTCAGATCCATTGAATTTAAGTGCTAGCTGTGTGACCCAAGCTAGTGGGAGTTCACTGATTCCAGACTGACAGCTGGGGGACCTGTATGGAACCTAACTAGGCCCTCTGAATGTGGGTGACAGTTGTGTGGCTTGGGCAGTTTGTGGGATATCCAGTATTTATTCCTAGTGAATGAACTGGCTCTTTGGAGCCCATTCCCTTGCTCTGCCTAGCTACTGTGGGGAGGGCCTTGGTCTTGCCTCAAGTGGTGGTGACAGACTTTGTTCACTCTCCATGGGAGGGCTCACCCTCTCTGAGGAGTGGGTGGGGGATGGGGTGGAGGGAAGAAGGGGGGAGCAGGAGGAGGGAAGGGAGAGGGAACTGGGATTGGTATGCAAAATAAAAAAGATTGTTAAAAAAATAAAAGTGTTAGCTATGAATTACTAGCAGGGCATAGAATATACTAGGCAGGGGATGATAAATTCTTAAATCTTTTTTTTTTTGTAGAAAATATTTACCTTTACTTTGGTAAAAGAAATCCTTAAGTATCTAGATCATGTGACTGGAAGACATGTTGTGTGCCATTTTGTAGGTATTTTGTGCTATTTCAACCACATGGTGAAGAGTGAAGCTTGCTTAGTCTAAAATTAGTGAACTTTCTCCTCTACAACTTTCCTCAAAGCATTTACAAACCAAACCAAAACTTAAAGTCAAAAGTGTGTGGTCACCCAATGAGGGATTTCAGAACTGTAACTGACGTTAAATATGGCTGGAGTCAAAGGCTCTGATGACGTCATTGACTTCTCGACAGTGGTAGGTTACACATGGTAAAAGGATGCATAAGAGAATACCTTGACATGGTACCCTACCTGCCCTTTAGCTACAGTAAGAAGATGTGCTCTTCCAACGACCCTTCCAGAAGGGAGGATCCTGACTCTATCTCCATGGCTCATTCAGCCTAAATCAGAGGGTTCGTTAGCCTGATCAGTGTTGAGTCACGTCTTACTTCTACTAATTCTTTCCACATTAGATGTAGAGAGAGTGCTGCATTTTTTTTTTTAAATGGCTCCCTCCCACCTTTTACTAATTGGGCTGATATTGGCCACTTGCCTTTTCAAATAAAAAGAGTGTGACCAAAATGACCGGAAAATGGCTAATTATGCCCACAATGGGGAAATTATCCCCATGAGTAAATACTCCAAAGTATAAAATGAAATCCCAAACACGATCACAAAGGAATCTCTCTTAATAGTTATTCAGCCATCCAGCCGGAATACTCATTAGATAAGCAAGTCAGCACAGAGCCGCTGAGCTTCTTTGGCGTGTATCCTAACAATGTTAGTGAAGGCCCTTCCACCGCCTTGAAGTCAGATTAGAAGGCTTCATGTAGCCATCTTTAAAAAAAAACTTAGAATGTTATTTTTTTTATGATGCCACAATATACAAAAATTTTGCTAGAGCTTTTGTTCCTACAAGCTCACTATTATTCATCCAAATGATTCATTTTCATTGTCAGAGTCAAACTCTTAGACTATTAGTAGTTGGAGACCCAAGGAAAATATTCCTAAGATAATAAAAACAGACCAGAAACAGTGTTAGGAGATTGGTGTTAAGATGTTAGGGTTGTAGGTCTTTAAAATGGTTTATTTACTTATCTTCTATTTATTTGCATGTATGTATGTCTGTGTGAGTATATGTTTGGGGAACAACATGGTACCTAAAAGGGGGGAGAGTGAGATATATTCACACACGTGTAGAGATATCAGTGATTGTATGAACAGAACCTGTGAAGCTGTGTTCACGGTAATCTAACAAATCGATATGGATGTCTTTGTGTCTTTGTGATGCCAGCAGGGCATAAGTCAGAGCTGCCAGGCTCTGTGGCTCATCAACTCACCAATCCCAGGAAACCTGAGAGCTCCCCAGCCCCAGACGAAACTTGTTACTTAGTGATGAATTTCACTTTGCTATCGTTTTACATTCCTTAACCAGGCATCCTAATACGTTATTATCACTGTGCTAAGAGCTCAGAAAACTACACGGACACGTACCTCTCTTTAATATAAATGCAGGTATCCCTCTTACCCCCCCCCCAGAAAATTGCTTTTTTCTGTTTCTTTAAATTGATTCTGGATGATAATTGAAGTTTCAGAAAACCATACCCATTGTTTTAAAATAGAATGATTGAAAGTACTTCTAAATCACATAAAAATATAAATATAGAGAAGTCTACTAAAGTTATAAATATCTTAGAAAAATATGTTAACAAACCAATGAAGAAAGAAAAATGTGAGTGCTAATATTCAAAGTCATTTTCTTTGTTTATTTGTTTTTATGAGACAGGGTCTCTCTGTATAGCTCTGCCTGGATTCAAATTCTCCTTGCTACTGTGGCTGGCCTTGAACTCACAGAAACCTGCCTGCCTCTGCCTCCAGAGTCCTGGGATTAAAGGTGTGCACCACCAGGCCTGGCAACATTTTTCTTGAAAATATAACCACTTTGAAAATTATTTGCTTGCAGTAAATATGTACATTTCTAGGCCAACTGTGTTCTTATTATATAATCTATTCTTTATATTGAAAATTACATTCAGGGACTAAGCTGTCCTATGGTAACTCAAACATAAGCAAAGAATCTAAATATCAGGATAAAGACTCTCCTTCCCAGTCTCATTTCTGTAGTTCATTAAAAATTAGAATAGCTTAAGAATATATAATTTTAGTAGAGGTATTACTTAGAAAATTTCAGTTTGTTATGGGAATAATTTTGTCTTGTTAGCATCATTACATTATGTTAAATCAATCCATATTTTAGGTCATGACCCTTGTAATTAAGAAGTTATTGAAGACAATGTCGAGTGTGGGCCAGGAGAAGATGTGATTAGAGTCTGGAGACGACCGTGTGTGTGAGTATTTGTAAATAAGGTTTTCCCCGGGCGAAATGCCACTAACAACTAGCAGCACACTAGTTACTAGACTGCAGAAACCTGGGTTCGTGTTTACAGTCTAGTGCCCTGTGTTTTAAGGCGTGAGAATCATACAGTCCTTCCTGATTTTCAGGTATACTCTTCAGATCTGAAAGAGCACGTCCAGGGTAGCTGATTGATAGAATAGAAACAATATTCAGAAGATTGCTTATGATTGAAAAAGAACAGCCACAGCTAGCTAGGTGAGTCAGCAGGGACAAATAGAGGAGCAAACTCAACCTGACAGCTGATGGAGTCTCAATCATGTCATAAGAAATCCCACACAACATGGCGTCATGTGGAAAAGGGATTCTAATTTTATTCTGAAAATGGTTATAGAATGAACGTCATGCCGTGTTTTCTAACAGAATTTAATCTAAAATTCAATGGCAAATATCTACTTATCTACTGAAGACTTTTTTTTTTTTTGAGGCAGGGTTTTTCTATGTAGCCTGGGAGCCTATCCTGGAACTTACTCTGGAGACCAGGCTGGCCTCGAACTCACAGAGATCCACCTGTCTCTGCCTCCCAAGTGCTGGGATTAAAGATGTGCACCATCACCACCTGGCAGTTTTTTATTTTCCGTGAGAAATCAACACTACATTTAAGTGTGTATTGTGTCTGGTGGCTGTCTCATGATAACCCAGATGTTTAAGATTAGTCTGTTAGAGTATATTACTAGGACGTCAGCTTTAGGAATTTCAGCCCAGCAGAGGCTGTCTCAGTATGCAGCTGGCAGATGATGTGTGAGAGGCCCTTTCACCAGCACAGAACACAATCAAGCATTAGAAATACAGTAATATTATTAATAATGCTCACCCCATAGCGTTATTTCAATGATGTAGATGGCTTTAAGAATATTCTTATATTCCTGACTTAAAAGAATTAATCGCTATATTTACCACTTTTCTTATTGTTTTAACAAAATATCTGTCAGGAAACAATATTAAAGGAAGAGGGTTAATTTTTGCCCATAATCGGAAGGTTTAGTCTATTTTGTCAAGGAAGCAATGACAGTAGGGGTTTGAACTCTGGTCGCTTTGTGTCCACAGCCAAGAAGCAGACAGCAGAGGATCCTCCCGTTTGGCCTGCAGACAGACAGCAGTGGATGCTCCCGTTTGGCCTGCTTGTCTTTTTGTATTTAGCTCATGATCCCAGGCCACAGAATTCTGCTCCCCACAGTTATTAACCCATCCAGTAGTTCCCCACAGTCATACGCACAGGCTGACTTAAAACAATTATTTATTTATTTTACATCCAGGCTGCAGTTTCCCCTCCCTCCTCTCTTCCCTGTCCTCCCCCCACATCCCCCCCACACTGTTTTTACTCCCAATCCACTCCTCCTCCATTTCCAGTTAGGAAAGGGTAGGTCTCCCATGAGTATCAACAGAACACGGGCACATCAAGTTGCAGTAAGACCAAGCACCTCCTTATGTATTAAGGCTGGGCAAGGAGACCCAGTATGAGGAGTAGGGTCCCCAAAGCCTGTATATGAGTCATGAAGGCCCTGTTCCCACTCTTAGGTTTCCCATCAGAGGACCAACCCACAAACTTGTGACCTCCATGCAGAGTGCCTAGGTCAGTCCCGACTTGTGCTTTAGTCCTCAGAGGCTAATTTAATGTGGATAATTCTTCACAGGTGTGCCTGGAGGATTGTCTTCCTGCGGATTCAAAACCTGTCCTTTGATAATTAGTATTAACATAAATTTAATCACAATTTTCTACAGTGAAAAATTAAGATTTGAAACCTTTCTTTTTTTCATCTCCTCCTCCTTTCTCTTCCTCCTCTTCCTCCTCCTCCTCCTGATAGAGTTTCTCTATGTAACAGTCCTGGCTGTCCTGGAACTCACTCTGAGATCCACCTGCCTCTGTATACCAAGTGAACCTTTTGGCTTGAAACTTCATTTTTATGTTGTTTGAATGTTAATTCTCAAGAAATTGGCCTGGGAATAATTTCCTTACTTAATTTAAAGTTAGGAAATTGCAGATAATGATGTATATATAATAAAATATAAAAGATAATTGTGTAAAGCTGATTCTGTTTGTAGTTAAATAATTTGTTTAAATTTTAGTAAAGGCAAGAAGCAAGATACTTTCCAATCACACAAAAATACTTCTACAAAATATTTTATTATTTGTAAATCAAATTAAACTAGAGTATATTTCACTAAACTCTGTTACACTTTAAGCCGTAATGTCCTCACTACTTGTATGACTACTAATCAAGTCCATAGGATTACTGTAGAATTATAACAGGTAATTTTCTTTTGAAGGAATTATTGATTGCATGAGTATTGAATTTTATATCTTTCATTTTTGTTACAGTTTGAACATACAGCACATTTCCTTTGGACTCTAAGGATGGAGAAGAAGCATATACTATATTTTGTGTTTCTCTTGCCTGTTAGTATGGTAAGCATTCATCCCCACATATTTACCTTACAATATAGCTCCAAACGATAAAAGTTAATAAATACAAGTTAAAGTAGTTATTAGATGAGTACATTGATTTCATTTTTATATTCAAGTAAAATATTCCACTTCTTCTTAGTATTTTTTATACTTTGAATTTTTATGACTAATATGAACTTTGGGGTCTTTGGAAGATTAGTGAATTCAAATGTGCAAAACTCCTGGTAAAATGGCAAAGTTAGAAAACAGTGGGATGACATTTCATGATAGTACAGTTACACACAGCACAGAAAATACACTTAGAGAGACACATGGGTTCTGTTATTTGTTGGAAGAGAAACCACATTCTCCTTTAACATTTTTTTTGTTCCACCAATTGATTGTCATCTAGGAGACATGTGCTGTATTTTGTATTCATTTACTCATTCATTCATGAAGTCGCTCATTCAAATAGCTCTTGGTGCTGAATTTGGGGCAAGCGTGTCTCCATTTGCATGTGTACATGCATGTGCATCTCGACATATGTGTGTTAGAGCTGTGAAGCCAGAAGAGGATTAGCAAAGCCAAAAGAATTGCATGCCTTCTGGTTTTGCTTCTTATTGATGTGTCTCTTCGTTTTGCCCTCTGCATCAAATTAAAGCAAGCCATGTTGCTCTTCTTTATATGAGCAAGAAACCCAGAGACCCATATAATCTCATCGGATTCTGTGACAGCAAAGACTTTTCCTCTGGTGTTTCCAATCAAAGCCCTCAAAAGTATTCAGACAAAGAAATTAAAAAAAAAAGTACTGAAAACTTCAATGAGCACACAAAGCAATATTATGTTTCTGTGAGTCCACACATTGGAAAATATCCTCAAGTCTAGAAGTAGTCTAGTGTCTGCACTTACGAGATGTTATCTTGAGTGGCTGACTAGACTTCAAAGGACAGACTGTTTCTTCCACTAACACCCTCAGTTAAGTGTGCCAACAAGCTACATGGGCCAACTTGAGTTCCCTGCAGGCAATATTGTCGATATTACCAATCAGCATAGTGTAATATAAAGAACTCGGACTCTTTCCCACAGACAGTGTGTAAATATATTTGAAATTATTATTACTTTTCTTGATTTCTACAAATGTTTTCAGAAAAATGGTTTTATGTGTTTTGTTTTTCTAATTCTGTCTTGGAATAGAATGTAGTTCAATCTACAGTGCTTGCTTAGCTTACCTGAGATGCTATGTTCAACCCCCAACACCGAAAAATAAAACCAAATGACTTAAAGTTGTCTGATGTTCTAGAATTTCATCGGTTACTCCCCAGGGTAACTCTAATCAGGAAACTCAAACCTGCAGAAAACAATTGTTAACCTTAGTGCTCATCAGGCAATATGATGCCATCCAGTGAGAAAATTATTACTTTAACGTTACAAGTGCACAAAACTTGATGATTTCCCATGTCATCGGTCCTCCCTGATATCTGGATGCTATTTTCTACTGTTTTACAATATGAAAGAGAGTCTTGCTAGTAGTGATGGATACCTTACCAACATTCACAGAGCAAGTAAAAACCCTGGGGGGCTATAGATATAGTTTTTGGCATTTCAGAACAAGTGTTCAGGTTGTGCTGGAGTCCACCAGCTACCATAGACGTGGGCGAGTCAATGGTGCTTCTCAGTGCTGGCGGTGGCATCGCCCTGAAGGCTGTTTGAAACTTGACACAGTAAAAGTTTAGACTACAGAAACTGGCAAATGCTACACACTGGGGGCTTTCCTCTTGAGAACCATTTAGCGATCAGGCGCCTCTCTGCTCTTACTGTTTTCCACCAGGTCTCTGATAAAGATTTCCACCATTCTAAAGCCATTGTTGTTTTCCTTCCTTAGACTCTCGTCGCGGCACAGGCAGAAGAAGAAGGCTTTAACCAAACGGGGCTGGGAGTCACTAGAAACAAGATCATGACTGCTCAATATGAATGCTACCAAAAGATTATGCAAGATCCTGTTCAACAGTCGGAAGGTAGACGCTGCTAATTCTAGATGCACTTAACACATATTTAAAAGAACTAGCTATGTGAGTTCTTTTCATCCAGTAATTAAAAGTTAACTAGTTACTTATTTTCTAGCTTATGTACAAGTTATGCATTTGTGAAGTGTGTTTATGACATGATTCAACTCACTCCTTTTATTGAAATTCAACAAAGTGCTTCTTACACAAAATTTTCCAGAATTATAAAAGGTGTAAAAATATAAAAAATATTAGTGGCATTAATATTAAAACAAGACAGTGCATTTTGGAATTTGAAAAGATACACTAAAAATAGCCGGGCGGTGGTGACACATGCCTTTAATTAATCCCAGCACTCAGCAGGCAGTGGCAGAGGCAGGGGACTCTCTAGGAGTTTGAGGCCAACCTGGTCGACCGAGTTCCAGGACAGCTTGAGCTGTTACACAGAGAAATCCTGTTTCGGGGGTGGAGTGGGGGGAAGAATGCATTTTCTAAAACATAATATACTTCACTTTTCCCTTAAAAAAATTAAGTACAGGGACACTAATTAATAACTGTCTCATGGTTAGAATAAAAGATAGCCTGATTTATAGAACAACAATTGCCTGGAAGAAATTGAATTGACCCTAATATTCATGCAGGGTCATTTCTAAATCTGGTTTGGATATTATTATTAATAATTCTTAATAGTTATTGTAATGCTTGCCTAGCGACAAAAATTCAGCAATTGTGGGTTTTGTGCATCTTCGTTTCCAGGAGACTTCTTTATACTGAGAAGCCTTCCTTAAGCTTGCTTTCGTGGTCAGCTGCAGAGACTTAGTGCCCTTTGTTTCCGTTTCCCCTCCAAGGCCTTTACTGCAACAGAACCTGGGACGGCTGGCTGTGCTGGAATGACGTCGCGGCAGGAACCGAGTCCATGCAGTATTGCCCTGACTACTTTCAGGACTTCGATCCTTCAGGTGGATGCTGGAATTTAGTCTCACATCTTATTGAAATCTGTTCAGTGAACATTGTGTTTATTAATGTATTTGGAGCCTATCGCAAAAGTAGTCTAGAAAGATTTGTAGTCTATAACTATCTTGATTTTAGCTTTCTATTTCTGAATTCATTTAACCAAAGAAAAAATTTGAATAGAAACTGTAGGTTTATTAAACTCTTTTTAAATTTTTTTCCTTTTTGTTATTAAAGAAAAGGTTACAAAGATCTGTGACCAAGATGGAAACTGGTTTAGACATCCGGATAGTAACAGAACATGGACAAATTACACTCTGTGTAACAACAGCACGCATGAAAAGGTGAAGGTATGTAGCAGCTGTGAGCTGAAGTCTGGTTCAGACTTTAAAACTGCTCCCTAAGCACTGGGGAAAGTAGTTGATGTTCCATTCCACACTAAAACCATTTCCTGGTATCATTTGAGAAGAACAATGGAAAAAAAAAATCTGTGGAAAAGCTGCTTTTATTTCAGACATTGTACCGGGGAAATAGTTCTGTTACGTAACCGTATATTTACAAGTCAATGGCTCAGTATAGGGGTTTCAGATTTTCCAGAGAAAATATAATTAAAAGTGTAATACAAGGGGAAACTTTAATTTCTAGTGGAATTCTAGAATTATTTCAGAAACTGTCCATAGGCAAACAGGATAAGCTTAGTGGGTTCTAAACCTCCACCTGCCCCTCAGTAGAAGGCACCCATACTAACTGGCTGTGCAAGACACTTTCATTCTTGTCCCTGCTATGACACTTAGAATTAAAGTCACAGTTAAGGACATTACTCACAGAGTAAAGCTTGACTGAAATACTTTCATGTAGTTTCAGTTTGTGTGTGTATGATTAAAAATGAGAACTTTGATATGAGCCTCCTGTTTTGGCACTTTGTCTGCCCCATGGCCATGGCAAGACACCCCTGGTGTGCTCACCAGGACAAGTGCACTTTCTTCAGTGGGTCTCGGAAGGCCCACTCAAAAACTTCATGGTGTCACTGTATTCATGTATCACGTATGCGCTGCCTATTCAGAGATGTTCCCAAACCCAAGCCAGCTGACCACCCACCCACCTACCCACAAAATCAACCACCCACCTACTCACCCACCCACCCACCCAGCCAACCAACCAATCAAACAACCATCCAAACAGCTAACCAACCAACCAACCAACCAACCAACCAACCAACCAACCAACCAAGTCAAACAACCACCCACCCACCTACCCACTCATCAAACCAACCAACCGACCGACCAACCAACCAACCAACCAACCAACCAACCAGTCAACCAACCAACCAACCAACCAACCAACCAACTAGTCAACCAACCAACCAACCAACCAACCAGTCAACCAACCTATCAGTCAACCAACCATCCTACTGACCAAACCTCTAAAAATATTAAAAGTAAATTGAAAAACAAAGAATGATCTTTCTATAGATCAAAGGATCTTTTAACTTTCCATAGTAAGATGTCTCTGAGCCTCAGATTCATGAGAAGAAACAGACACACTCAATAGGTAAAGAAAGCCTTATCAGGCATTTAATTCTGCACAAATTAAACCTTGAGTATCACTTGATTTTTAAATATAAAATGCAGATTTTGTGTACAGTATAAACTAGATAGGTAAATGCATTACCTCAAAGATTTAATATGTGACTTCTGATTTCTTAAAATGGAGCATGACTTATAAGTATTTGATAACTCACTTGGCATATATTTGAATAGATGTACTTCATTTACATGTTTTCAAGTATTTGTTGATTTTTCAAGCAAGTGATTATAAATCTAGCAACATGTTTTTTTTAAAATAAAATTTATTAAATTGTATCTTATCTAATACACAAGTAGATTTTAGATAAAGAATTAATTCTATTTTTTAAATCACACAATTATAGACTGCACTGAATTTATTCTACCTAACTATAATTGGACATGGATTATCTATTGCATCCCTGCTCATCTCTCTCATCATATTTTTTTATTTCAAGTAAGTATATTTAATTTTTAAAAAATTTTAAAACTGATAAATTAAGATTATGTATGTATTGAACTCATGTTCATGAGGAAGATTGGTCTGCAATTCTCTTTTTTAGTAATGTCTTTGTATGGTTTGAGTATCAGGGTAATTGTTGCCTTATAAAAAGAGTTTGACAATGTTCCTTCTATTTCTATTGTGTGGAACAATTTGAAGAATATTGGTATTAGTTCTTTCTTAAAAATATAGAATTCTGTGCTGAAAACATCTGGTCCAGGGTTGTTTTTTTTTTTTTTTTTTTTGGTTGGGAGACTTTTGATGACTGTTTCTATTTATTTAGCAGTTAGAGGTCTATTTAATTTGCTTATCTGGTCTTGATTTAATTTTGGTAAATGATATTTATCCAGAAAATTATCCATTTCCTTTAAGTTTTCCAATTTTGTGGAGTGTGAGTTTTTGAAGTATGACCTGATGATTCTCTGGATTTCCTCCATGTCTGTTGTTATGTCCCCCTTTTCTTTTCTGATTTTGTTAATTAGTCTCTCTGCCTTTTGGTTAGTTTTAATAACAGTTTGTAGTCAGAGACTATAGCATGAGGTTCTGCTTTTTGGGGTTTCTGTCCTGCTCAGTTCCCACAGCCGTTAAGACCCAAAGAAATCACATAGAGAAGTCTATATTAATAATAAACTGATTGACCCATTAGCTCAGGCTTCTTAACTCTGTAACTTATATTAACCCATTGTTCTTATCTTTGTTAGTGACATGGCTCAGTACCTTTTTTTAGCGGAGCAGGTCACATCCTGCTTCTTTGGTGTCTGGACAGGACTGGGGAGGAATGGGCTTCCTTTTTCCCGGAATTCTCCTGTTCTCTTTGACTTGCCTCTACTTGCTGTCTGATTGTCCTGCCTATACTTCCTGCCTGGCTTCTGACCAATCAGTGTTTATTTAAAACATTATTGACAGAATACATAATTGTCCCACACCAGGAGACTGCTCATTCATTTCCCAGTTGCCCAGACCCAAATAATAGCACAAAAACTATATTAATTACAATACTGTTTGGCCAATTGCTTAGGTTTCTTATGAACTAACTCTTATATCTTAAATTAACCCATAATTCTTGTCTGTGTTAGCCATGTGGCTTGGTAACTTTTATCAGTGAGGCATTCTCATCTTGCTTTTTCTGTGTCTGGGTGATGACTGCAGACTGAGCCTTTCCTCTTCCCAGAATTGTCCTATTCTGGTCACCCCATTTATACTTCCTGCATGCCTACTGGCCAGCCAACGTTTTATTAAACCACTGTGTAACCATTGCTGGCCTGAACCTGTGTGTGTAGACTAGACTACTTTCAAACTCACAGAGATCTGTCTACCTCTGCCTCCCAAGTGCTGGCATTAAAGGTGTGTGCCACCACTGCCTAGCTGCTATTCTAGCAGCTTTAAGATCAGCTTTCTTTATTTGCCTGAAGATAATCTTTAAAAATTTATATCAAGTACAGGCCTCACTTGTCATTCTCTGCTTAAAAATTTAGATTGCTTTTTGCTGCCCCTCATGTAAACACAAAACTATGAATGAGTCCTGCCTATCATCGTCTCTGCCTCTCTAGCTTGGTTAAATGTTTTATATCTGGGAACTGCACTTGATCATTTCTTCAGGAGACTCTCTCTGAATTCCTTACTGGAGCTGTAACCTATTTACAGTGGACACGATGTAAAAATTTGAAAGCATTTGAGAGACAACGATCTCTTTAAATTAAAAACCATCCCAGCTGAGACTCTTCAGATGAAACTGTCTCTTTTTTCATGTAATACGCCAAAACATCCCAGGACATTAAATTTCTGAAGGCGATAAAGTTAATGGCAATTACATTGCATTCCAAAACCAGCAGTAAGAAAGAAAACAATGGTCTCCTGGCATTTTACGTCATATGCCTTCATGCAATTCTGATTTAGCAAACATGTCAGTAAAATATCCACCAAGTGAGAATCAAAATTAATACTACTTCCTCATGTGAAAAAATCTAAGAGCTGATAAAATGCTCACTGGGCTTATGAGGCAAGTGGGGCTGCCAAGGCAAACAATACTGAAGCCAAACTGGACCAGGAAAAGTAGAGCATCGGTCTAAATCTCTGTCAGACTGCTCATTCATTCAGTTCTCAAAGGAGAAAACACTTTCATAATAAACGGGTTATCAAGGAGGTTGAGAAGTTAAAGCAAACAATATCTATTTTGATTATATCATTAAAGTACAAAGAACGTTAAGTCATAAAGGATTAAGATTCATAGCAATAGAAGCATAATAACCTCATGAGTATAAATAGCTATAATTAGGAATAGAGTTTGTACAGTAACGAAGAGGAGAGACTATGTGGCTTAATTTGAAAACCTCTTAATAGCTGAACGAAGTATAGTGAACATCTCTGGTTATCAATAGACCTCATTGTCACTCAAAGTTCTCAAAGAGAAATTGCTCACTAATCTATCAAGAATGTTGACATGGTTGGTCAGAGAAATGGTTCAGTCAGTAAGGTGCTCTGTCTGGAAGCATGAGGACTTGAGTTTGAATCTTCAGTACCCATGGACTAAGCTGGGAGCAGGAAACTACTGTCTGGAATTTCGTTGCTGGGAAGGTGGAGAAAGAAGGGCCCTATGGTCCTGCTGGTTAGCAAGCCTAGCCAACTTGGCAAACTCCATGTTCAGTGGATCATACTATTTTAAAAAAATAATTGAAAGAGTGGTTGAGGAAAATGTCTGGTGTCAACTGGTGGCCTCTACATGCATACACATGTGTGCATGTTTCCACACATGTACAACGAGCTGAACACTCTTATACACACAAAGGAATACTAGATAGTCAGCTGTTCTTGTTTTGGGTTTATAGGTGGGCTTGAAGGCTTATAATGTTCTTTCAAAGCCTAAGAATCTATGAATGGAGAAGTAATTTGAATTAGAATGAGTTATCTTTAGGTTAAAATATATAACATCAAAGAAACTGGTACTTTTGTGTGCAAAAGAAATTTACGTAGGTAAATAATCATTGACATAAATTTCTGGCTTAGTGTTTTGATGTCTCTACTTATGTATATTTTACTCTAAAAACAAAAGTCATTTGATGTGGGAGGTCCTTCTGTATATGTGTTGCTTTTACTGGTTAATGAATAAAGAATCTGCCTTGGTCTGTGATAGGGTAGAGTAGAGTTAGGTGGGGAAAACTAAACTGAATGTTGGGAGAAAGAAGGCCAAGTCGGAGATATCATGTAGCTCTGCCAGGGACAGATACCAGATGAAATCTTGCTGGCAAGCCACAGCCACATGGTGATACACAGATTAAAAGAAATGGGTTAAATTAATATGTAAGAGATAGCCAATAAGAAGCTAGAACTAATAGGCCAAGTAGTGATTTAAGTAATATAGCTTCTGTGTGATTATTTCAGTAGTCTGGGTGGCCGGGAAATGAACAAGCAGGCTTATACAATAATCATTCAACCAATATTTAAAGGTTAGGATTTAAAGCCTCCAAACTATCCATGGAAATCACTTTTTCAAAGATGAACTCATATATTTATTTGAAATATATTAGTTTCAAAGATATAATAGACAGATCCAAACCTCATTCCCCCCAAAGCCAGAAATTTCACGTTATCACAAATACTCCCGTATCTTGCACCTGGGCAGCAACATCAGCTGGGTCCTGCCCAGCTTATTCGTCCATGCTTGGAGGGAAGTGTGAGGATTAGGAAATGGCAGCTAGAAAAACACAGATACAAAAGAAAAGACAGACACAGGATAGAATCGGGAAGGCAACTAGTATAATTGAGATTCGCCCCTGCTGATTTCTCATAGGCTTTATCTACCCAACCCAAAGAGGAGGGGGAAGGCAAGAGGCTTTTTCACTAAGATGCAAAGAGCAAAGTAATCACCTTTCTCCATAGCCAAAGCATCAAGTAACCACACCCTAGGTCAGAATATTCTCCTAGCCATACCTTGGGTCAAACCTCCCTTCATAGAACCTGGATGGAGCAAAACCAGGTCTGAACTCTCTGATCTTTCGTCAATGTGAAATAGATTCGCTTCTGTGGGCTCCCACAGATGCTTTATATATAAACAGCCCATTATGTTATGTCGTAAAAAGATCAGGATATACAGTGTTAGAAATATGACCCCTCGAGTCCAAATAATTAGGAATAGAGTTTGAATAATAAGAAAGGAGAAGAAGCTAACAGTAGGTGGCACATGCCTTTTATCTCATGGGGGCAGACGTAGATCCTCTGAGTTTGAGGCCAGCCTAGTCTACAGAGAGAGTTCCAGGACAGCCAGGAGGGCTACACAGAGGAAACCTCTCATGGAAAAAATGATAAGAAATTATGTGGCTTAATTAAAAAAAATCTAGGAAAAAGAAATTAAAGAGCAATATATAATAAATACAAATATTTGTTATTTCCTAACATTTTTACTCTTAAAAATAATCATGTAGTGCCACACAAATGAAATATTCTAAAGCAGATGAATTGCTTGCCAATTTAAGAAATTTGGCTCTTGACCTCTACAAAAAATATTAAAAGACTGAAAATAGTTTCTTTGCATATACCTAATGTTTATACTAAAATTACAATGAGCTGTTTATTATACTGAACTTTATAAAAGAAAGCATCACACATTTTTTAATTGTGAGTTAGTATGACAGGCACACATTTGGATCTGAAAATAATTTTAACAAATGGGGCATATTTTAATCTTGATATCAATACTTATTCATAGTGTGTACTTCGCCTAATTCTGGCTATAAGCAAGCTCAATGTTTTCTTTTTCTAAAGTGAGCCGTCATGTTTTCAGTAGACTGTAGTATAATCACACACACATCTCCTCATCCTGGATTGGGATCCTTGACAAAGTACAGATGCCACAAGAGTCCAACTTGCTGAGACAATAAGTCTTTTTTGGGGTTACTTAGATGAAAATGGGGGAGGAGAAACTGGAGCAGCAATGACCCCTAGAGAGAAGCATCCCCAAGGCCCACCCAAGCTGGGAACCCGTAACACCTGGCACAGCCTGCAAGTTGCTCAACAGGCTGGAGATTTCCTTTCCAGCTGTCTCATTTGGTCTAAACATCTTCCGGGTTATTTGGGCTGGTTTCTGCTTTTCCCCGGCAGCTGGGGTGCTCCCAGAGCCCTCTTTTCTGCTCCTCTGTATTTGGACTTCAACTAGTCTGGGAGAAGCTCTCCACGTTTATTGCTTCCTCAGTCATGGAGGGACTTAGTGAATGTGGTCAGTTTCAGGGACTTCCTACTGCTGTTTTGAGTTGTTTATCTTTCTGCTTCAGGAGCTTCCCTCAGGATGGAATGTTTCAAGTCTTGCTGGAAATGTTTGCACATCATACACTCACACAGTATCTAGCATTTATGAACTTCTCAGAAAATGATGAGTTACCATTCATTTGGGAACACTGGCTAGCTACATGTGTGTAGTTACCCAGCATTATCCCCATGTCATAGTCAAACAGTTTTTAAAAGTATTAGTGTAGATCTCTAAAGAACGGTAGGGACATGAAGGAAGACTCATCTGACTCATGAGTCAAAGATTTGTGATATGATAGTGTCATTGAAAGGCTTTTTTTTGATTAACAAGAATTGCATTAGAAATTGTAGATAAGAAGCCATAAAGATACTATCTGGGCTAACTTTTAAACTTTCCTCATTTCCCAGTTAAAGAGCTAACTTTCCCAGGTCCTTCTCCATCTATAACCTTTCTGTTTGACTTAGCTCTTTTCTTTGACTTGAATATTCTTGAATTATAGATAGCTCGAACAGAAAGAAACAAAACCACAAACCATTTTTTTTTTGTTATTATCCAGGCCTGAAGTGAAATACAGCAGATGCTCACGGCAGAACTCGTGGCATTTCAAAGTACCTTTCTCTGTGTAAAAGGCCTGACTGTTCTAGAATTTGCTCTGTAGACCAGGCTGGTCTCAAACTCACAGAGATCCTCCTGCTTCTGCCTTTCAAGTGCTGTGATTAAAGGCGTGCGCCACTACCACCTGGCTTTCAAATACCTTTGATATATGTAGTCATCATTACAGAGATGTATCAGGGCGTGGTGCAATTCTCATGCTTGCTGTGCAGATGACATTACCACCTACACGGCCGCTTTGTGATTAGGGCTGTTAGAGTAGCAGTATTGTCACTGAGCTGCAGCGCTGAGCAGTCTCTTATTCAAATCAAATGTTTGCAGGTGTGGACTTTGCTCTCACTATTTCCGTTAAAAGTCCATTGAAAGTTCCCAGTTTTGCTACTTCTAGAAAATACACTATAAGGTCCTTAGAGTAAAAATTAAAAAGCAAAACTTTTAGTTTTATATGTACCATATCTGGAAGGAGATTGTCATAATGCCCATGTAAATGAAAACAAATATGGAATGAATAGTTTGGTGATATAATTATTTCAGAAAAAGTCTATGGATACAATTGTGTGAAACACGAGAAAGCATCCCCCCAATAAATAATGTCTAATAAAAATAATTTAAAAACATCAAAAATGAGTGTCAGGAGACTAAAAACCATTTCTGTTTTGTTCCTTCACACATCTTAAGCCTTAGAATAGTGTCTTGCATGAGATTAGCTCTAAATGGGCTTTTGAAGAATGAGTAAGTCCATAAAGGCCTTGTAGTTTTCATCCAGAACTGACTTGTCATAGTGTGCCTTGAAACGCAGCAAATTCCTTGAGGCTTTCCAGGCTTTATTGTTTCCATCAAGAAAGCGAGGAGATAGGTCAGGACTCTGAATTCTGACCCACAGAAGCATCCAAGTAAAATAAGATGGCAGACTGCAGCTAAGTCAAAGGAAGTCAGGCACCTCAGAAATCCCCGGATTTAAATACTGCATGAAGCCTGCACATGCACCGTCAGGGGTGATAGCAATGACAAATTTTGTGCCAAGTAAATTGGAAACAATTTCTAGAGGAGCTGATACTTCAGATAAAATCTCTCTGTGTGAAAATTCATCCACATATTCCTTCTGCTTCTTAACCCTGCTCCTCACGTGGCAGACTTCTCCAGTTAGTCTTTGGTAGAGGAAACTCTTTTCTCCCCACTTTGGTCATCAAGGGTCACTGGTCCACCCTCATAAAAACCAAGAACTACACAAAATGTTGATTCAGGGTACTGTTTGTTATTTTTTGCTTAGAAAGGGAAGACAAGGGTCTACGACTCATCCATGCTTTAAATTAGAAACAGAGAACATGGAATGCTGTTCACCAGATAGATTTGTTTTATATTAGAGCCAATTAAAGTAAGGAATCAGAGCAGGAGATTAAAAGAAAGAGCAGAAAGGGAGGGAGAGACAGAGCCATAACTTTGGGGTTTGCCAAGCCCTCAGAGGCAATGCCTTACTCATAATAATGCTTGGAAAAACAAAGCAGAACCCTTTAGATAAAAAATAAATAAACTTCACTCGGATTAGTTACAAATTATGTTTTAATTACTGTGCAAAACTGAAAGCGTAGCAGACGTGCATCTTACTTTCAGCTCAGATTAAAGGCTTCATCTGCTTGCTCATAAAAGGGATCACACAGCATCTATCTGACTTGTCAGTGAAAACGTGGTGCATTTTCATGTACACACAGACACACAGACACAGACACACACACAGACAGACAGACACACAGACACACATGACACACAGACACACACACAGACACACACACAGACACACACGACACACAGACACACAGACACACACACACACACACACACACACACACACACACACACACATATTAGATGCTACTCCCAACTTCTTTTAAAGCAAGTTGCATATTTTTGAGCATGTAGAAATTTTCTTTTTAGGTTATTGACCTGAGTTTCTAATAAAACACTGCAAGAAAAAGATCCCATTGGTGCGTCAAGTATTCTCGGCTTAGTGAAACAACCTTGTAGTTTGTCTGCATGCACTTTGTATTTACGTTTCAAGACAAATGACCCAAGCACTCACCTGTTCCCAGCTCGGATCTGAATATCTTTAATTATTGTTAGGAACATAGGTTTTATTTGTTTTCACGTTTCTCTTGAATTAAAGAAGGTCTATTTTTTTTCCTTACAGCTCTTATTTTCTTCAGAAATTATATATAATTTAGCCATGAAGGTAGCTGAGAGTCAAAGGAATCCTACCTTGAGTCTTGTTCTGCAAATCTGTCTCATAAACCAGGACAGTCACTGAAAAGTGGCTCGTTCAAACCCGGCTTTTGATCTTTCAAGAAGTTTGACAAGGCTGAGTTCGCAGTCAGCTAGAGTTGTCCAATGTCTGTCAAGACGCACCCACCACACCCTTGCTTTCCAAACTCTTGTGATCCATTTGTTTTCCTCAAGTTTTGTGTGCTTAGGTCCTGAAGTATATTGTGTCGTACACATTTGCCCCAGGCTTTCTCAGTTTACCACTGTATATAGTTTACTTAAATATGCTTTCCTTAGTCTTGTTTATCAAATCCCACTCAGCTTATCTCCAAGTTGTTCTTTAATCAGTGTATTGAAAACTGTGCTCTTCATACTGAAAGTGGTGTTAGTTAAACTCATTCCATTACATAATACGAGTTGTAGTTGGAAAAAAAATCTTAAAAGTGTATACCGACTTATGTCATAAAATTGCATTTCCACATTAGAGTGTCAGATTTGGGTAAGAGCAGCATAGGGCAAGAAGTAATAGATTTTGCTCAGTAAAAACCATTTCTACTCTAAGATAACTGTTCTTAGTGGCTTATTGAGGAGAGGCTCAGATATGGAAACAAAATAAATAACCCATTGCAAAATTGGGATTCTTTTAAGAAATAATTGCATCATTTGAAGCTACATATATATGTTAAAGATAAATGTTTACTGATGTTTTATAGATTTTAACTTCTTTATAAGCAGATTTTATGTAGTTTTTTGAAAAAGCTTAAACCAAAAGTGCTACTTAAATGTGTCTAAATTAAAATGATATAAACCAACACAAAATTACTTTAGCTGAGCTGGCAAACCATTGCTTGGCATAAAACTATACAGTCATTTAATTGCATTAAAACCTGCGATACAAAGAGAACACGCAGTAAGAGTCATTTTCCTCCAGAGGGGAATGTATTTTGTAATCTCATCTTATAGTCTTGCAGACATACATAATTTCTTGATCCACACACACAGATGTGACTATATATAAGAAACTCAAGGTAAATGCCTCTCAGAATTGTGCCATCATTTTAGTAGTTAGGAAATACGAAGCCATTGAGTGATTAGAAACTGTACTGCTACACTTGATGATGGGGCATTCAGATGTTAAAAACTGAGACCTTAAATAGGAGGAGGAGAATTAGACAAGTACATTGCACAACATATGTATATATGTACAATATATTTATATATTTTTCATATATATAAATAAAATACAAATAAAATAAAAAAGCAGAAAAATAAACACAACATTTGGCTGCAATCCCACAGAATGAAAAAATATTTTGCAAATTAGTCTCTAATTGATTTTCTTCGGCTGTAGAAAGGTGTAATATCACCTTACGCTGTCACCTCTGGTCTTCTTCCTTCTCAAGACACTTTAACTAAGGCCATCTTCTCTACCTAAAATCCATGTCCCTGTTGTCCCTTCCGGACTGAGTCTGTACTGAGTATGACTTCTACTCTGACTCCAGCCTTTGAATTTTTTCAAAAAGAGCCCAAGTGTTAAGAAGGACATCAATTCATGTGTCTGTTTGCTGTCCACTGTGATAAAATAATTATTCAGGTCTTGCTCTGAGCAGTTCACAACTCTTCCCCCAGAATTCAGAAACAGTGCCAGCAGATAACTCTAAACAGCAACTAGGAACTAACCGAGTAATAAACTAAACCCCCATTACTTCCTCGGGACCTTTCAATTCAGTAAGTCATCTGTTGGATGTATGACCTTGAATAACCTTCAGTTTTATTAAAAGATAATGATATAAGGGGATGTTAAGGCAATGACTGTAGCTTGCTTATGTTAGTGCCTGGTATATATTAAAAACCCAATAAATGGTGATTTTTTACCTCTGAAAGGGTTTTGTTTGTTTTCGGAGTGCAAGAAATGCAAACATCCAAAAGATTGTTTCCTCTTCTGACGGTTTCCTGCCCATTAGGAGGTGAGGGAAAGTCCTTGTAGCTCACAGATAGGAAGCGTTCAGCAGCCTTGTCTCACCTGTGACCTTGAAGAGTCAGCCCTGAAGGGCAAGGATGGGGAAGGAAGGACTTGATGGAAGAGGACCACTTCCTGGCAGGGATTTTTATTGCGCATTCTATGGAAATAAACACAAATCCTTTAATGTGTGTAGATAATCACAAGTAGCCTCAAAAAGAGCTGTCACCAGAGTTTTTTTCTTTTTTTAAATATTCCTGTCACAAATAATCAGATGTTCTTATTAGCACAAATCAGTTCAATGGACAAATGATGAAAATTTAGAGCCTCCTTTGGGTGTATTAATTGTTTTCTGCCTATTATTTCTGCTTGTACTAAGATTGGCACGAGGTGTCCTTTGAAATACGTAGCCAGTGACTTAATGGGAAGTGATCTGAGCACCCAGTGATTAAATTAGATAAACCAGAATAAGGAAGTAGTCCTCTATAGACGGGGGTACAGCCGTCTTCCATTCTTCTCTACTTTCTGCTGCTCGTCACTAATACCGAGAAAAGTAGCTTAAACATTTCTTTCCATGGAATGGAATTTTCAATGGAAAATTAAGGCAAGATCCTTGACCACATTATCTGCTGCAATAGCAGCAGAATATGGTCACCATGATAGTAAAGACAGTGGTTTGGAGATTTGTGTAGCCAGAATAGAAATCCTTGGGAAAGTAATTTAGGTTATTTGATCAACTGAAAATTCATTGTCCTGAAGTTATATCTTCTGAATGTTGAATTCCTGTGATTGTAACAAAAACATGATAGGTTTTTAATTCCTTTGTCGAGTTACATAAACCATGGTTATTTCACTACAGAAGCAGTTTAAAACCATTGAGATAGAATTTGATGCCATCTTACTATTGCGTCAGGAAACTGTTGACTGCGTAATTAAAATTAACTCTATGCTAAGGATGCTATAGGTAATAATTAGCATTGATAAGTGTTCCCCATGTCATGCTTTATCATACTCAACCTTCAAGGCAATCAATCATGTAATGATTCCTCTAGGACAGATAAGGACTCTGAGGATTAGAGATGTTAGGAACGTGTTCAAACGCATGCTGTAAGGAAGGGCTCATCTTCAGAAGCCCAGTCAGGACCATGTGTGCTGACTTGATGGTATCATCTGCTGTAAAACTGTTCCAGAAGATGCGGAAATGGCCAATCTTAGAATGGTGTCATTGGCATACTTGTACCAATTGCTTCTATAACCCTGCTTACCAGAAAGTGCATCTTGAAACAATTTTCTAAAATAATTATCAGAAAAGACTATGAAATGGAAACAATACAGACTCTTTAGCCACATTTTTTATTCTGTGGTTATGCTAAAATAGAAAGGGTAGTGATTAAAAAAAACAGCAAGTTTTTTTTTTGCAAAGTATTTCCAAGGATTATAATCGCTTTTAGTACTTGAGGAAAGTAATAATTTAGAGTAGGTAAAAAAATGGGACATAGATTAATAATTGATAAATTTCCCTAACTAGGCATGTCTAGACACACACCACTGTGCATGCCTCCTTTTCTTTCTTTCTTCTCTCATAAAATACATCCTGACCACAGCCTCCTCTCCCTCCTGTCCTTCCTCCCCTCTCCCCCAGATCCACTGCTTCATTTCCTTTCAGAAAAGAGTAGGCCTCCATGTGATATTAATTGGATGACTAATTCCAGCACTTTCGAGGCAGAGACAGAGGCATGGGGGTGTCTGTGGATTGGAGCCCATCCTGAGCTACATAGCAAGATTGAAGCCAGCTAGGACTACAAAGGGAGCCCTGGTCTCAAAAAAAAAAAAAAAAAGTCATTACCTGTGGATGAGAATTTGACCAGCATATACAAAGCCATGAGTTGCAGTCCCCAGGACAAATTTTATACGTATTTACCTTAAAATTTTTAGCATGTTTCAAGTAAATCATTTGTTTAATAATCATATTTAAAAATGTCACTTACAAGTTGATTTCTATCTGCACCAATCTTCTTACACGTGTTAATGAGCTTGCTTAGAAGGCAGCAATAGGAATCACTACAGTCCGAATCTGCGACCTTTCTATCATGAGACCTTGATGGAAGCCATATGTCAGATTGCATCTGTCTGCTTTGTTTAATCTGTGCAGGGCCTAGAGGCAGACATGGAGGAAAGGAAAGCAACAGGCCAATGTTTTAGACAGTGGGGTATGTTTTCACAACACAGAGGGAACGGATTTGGCAGCGATCTAGTTTATTCTAACAGTCTTGACAGCTCAGCTGAGTGTCAGGATTGCTACAGCCCAGGGCAGTGGCTTGAGTTAAGTAGGCTGATACTCAGTTACAGCTTCAGAAGACAGCGTGTAGCAGCTGCTCATCCCTAAGTTTACACCATTTAAGACAGATGGGGAAAGGGGCGATCACAGGAAAAGGAAGTTGCTAAGGGGAACAGATAGGTAAGCTAGTATAAGAAGGGGCAGGATGGTCACATGTACAAAGAGCAGTCTAAAAAGTTTTTAGCTATGGCTAACACTTCAATTTCTTCCGGTCTTTTCCCATGAGCATATCATACGTACATATCAACACTTAAAATAATCTTTTAAGATCATATTTATTGTTGAATTTTATACATGTATACCATGTTATCATAAATGTTGATACTATATCCCCCTGATCCTATCTTTCAACTTTCATTTGCTATTTCTTTCAAGTCTTGCCATATTTAATTTAATTTGAGTTGGCTCATCAGTGCTGGAGACCGAACCCCATGGCTGTGTGCATGTTAGGTGGGTGCTCTTTTTCCTAGTACAGTGATTTTTTAAATTCTACTTGAGATAAAATCTCACTAAGCTTTTAAACTTGGTCTGGAACCTTCCGTAGTCCAGGCAGCCTTGAACTATTAATCCTCCTACCATGACCTCCCAGATAGTTACGATTTCAGGCTTCTGTTACCAGGTGCATGTAATGCTCTTTTCATAAAAGACTTTAATGCATGCGATCAATTACTTTAAAATCCTTCAAATTTGTCCTTTAAGCAAAGTTTTCTAATCTTTAATCATAATTGGAAAATTATGTGTATTTTTAAAGACGGGCATAAGTTTTATTCAATGACTTAGATCAGAGAGGTGTTTAGCAGAAAATGGCAAACTAGTCACATTAAGGGAAATATTTTGTTGCTGACAGATTATTTACTTAAATTCTGTAACCCAAAGAAGTAAGTATGTGTATTACTAAGTAGTTGCTTCCCAAACAATGCTTGGCACTCCATACATAGAGTGGAAGCCCCCAGCAGACAGTTGGCGGTTAGGACTTTCATCGTAGGAGAGCGATATGGAGGAAAACCGCACGTTCTACTAGTTCCTGTCAGAAGAACATCTTTGTGTGGTCCCTCCCCTCTTCATCTGCTGCTGTGTCATTTGTTGGAAGCAGGCTGTCCTTCAGGGCTGAATTTCTTTAAATGACAAGAATCGTGCTACTCCTCAAAATTCTCGAAAATTGCTGTCTGCTGTAGGATATCTTCAACACTCTGTAGATCAGACTTTATTTGAGCGGTCCTCTCTTTGCTGCTGTGAAACCCAGCCAAGTTCACCGGCTCTAGTATGAATCCAGGAGCCGCAATTCTTTCTGTCTGATGGACTGCAGATGGTCGCAAGCACCTGCTGTCCAATGGCCATCTTGGCTACACTCAGTGGTTATTTAAGAACTGTTTCAAGCTTTTCTAAAGCTTTCCTGATAGCATCCAGTATGCATTGGCAACCTTTAAACATTAGTTTGGGTTACGTTGACATCCTCGTTCTTGGACACAGTAGAGCTATGTATGTAGACCCACAGAGCCACACGCATTTTGGAAGGAAAATATTCTCAACTTTGTGATTTCAAACGTGGAAAACATTGGTACCCATTCTAATTCCGAAGTTTGATGCATTCTGTTTTTTAATGTAAAGGGAGGTGGCAAAATGATACTAATTCTTTAATTTTCAAAGTAGAAGTCTTGGAATCGTGGAAGGTGGTTTCTCAAGGGAGATTATCTGAATTTTAGTAAAATCCTTATGAGGTTTTACTTTCTGCAAAGAAGTGGTCATCATGCATTCCTTCACACATGCTTAACTGTGTTTCATGTAGGTTTCATTTTCTTATTATTACCTGGAACCCCAAATAAAACTGTTCAATTTCTTCGTGAGGGAATCTGTACAGGAATTTTCCCTTGAACGTGGGCCAGCTAGTCATGTGCAAAAGAAAAATAATCAATCTAAGATTGACTGTGGATTACATCTAACAAGCTGCTTCACTCAACTGTGGTGACATCTCTTCTAAAATCTACCCTTTAAGAATGCCACAGGGCCAGTTCTTCTTGGTTTTATACAAATGATAAAAGGTCAACTTCTTTTTATAGCTTGAGGATACCTGGGTCAACCAGAGAAATAATCAGCAAAACTGAACAATCTTCCATGATTCCTAGTTTCTGTTTATAAAGCTAGTCTAAATACAATTATATTTCCCATGACGGGTCAGTATAAATACAGTCCTCACCACCCCAAGGAAACATACTTGTCTATGAGCACAGGGGACCGTGCAGTGTAGCCAGAGGCATTGTATCTGCTGAGAGTCTCAGATAGACTGAAGGACTCTAGTTCATTGTCAGTATGGTTTTGATTATGTAACTTCACTGAATTTCAATTTCTGCTTTTGCAGAATGAATTAAAATATTAATTGCGTTTGAATTAAACAGAAGAAATTAATGCAGAGGTTTTGTACAGACAAGTTTCCCACCCATATGTATGGGCTCCTCTACCAAGCCAACTCATTTCCATCTGGGCTTTTCCTCAATTAAAACTTTTATCAAGTAAAAATTATGGATAAGAAATATTTTTTTTTCAAAATTAGGGCAATCTTTATCAATTGAAATTGTACTTTATTTGAATTACATCTGATTACAATTGTAGAAACATTTTATGATATCAACACAGGGTTTTTTATTTTTATTTATTTGTTGATTTTGCCTTGTAGGAGCTTAAGCTGCCAGCGGATCACCTTGCATAAGAACCTGTTCTTTTCATTTATATGTAACTCGATTGTGACAATCATCCACCTCACTGCGGTGGCCAACAACCAGGCCTTGGTGGCCACAAATCCTGTAAGTAAAACCCTTGGAGAATTAGCAGGAAGATATATGGGATGGGGGTGGTTTCTGGTATGGAAAATGTATGTCCTTAAATTAATGCATATGTAAATGCTGGGTTTGACATGCAGGTTTATCTCAGTGATATTACCGTCTAGGGAGGTAAATTCCCTCAGTATTTCCACAGCCTCAGTTCGCGTCTGGCTATGGAGCCCATTTGCTCAATCCAATTTAAAAAGCAATAAAAGCGACTGAGTTGTTACACGAAAGAAAAACATATGTAATGAGAACCCTAAATTATATTTTGGCGTCAGGCTTGCATTAAAAATTAATAAAACCAGGAAGATAAGGACTTACATACTTTGTATGTAGAATAAAGTTAAAATCTGTTAAAATAAAATGTTCCAATGCTCTACCAATCATTGTCTCAATAGATACTGATGACATTTTCTTCCTAAAGCCATATTTAAAATGTATGCTAAAATTTTTATGTATGTAAACTCCCCATGATATTTATATGTAAGCTACATTTGGATTCAAATATATGTATATATAGCAGAAGTAGTCACACTTTTGGAAGCATCTAGTTTAATATCGCTGCAGATCTCCAATTTTGGATATGGATATGTGTGTGTGTGTGTGTGTCTGTATTTGTGTGGTGTTTCTGTGTGTTTGTATGATGTGTGTGCTGTATGTGTTTGTGTGGTGTGCATATATGTGTTATGTGTGCATGTGTGGTGTGTATGTGCGTGGTGTGTGTATGCGTGGTATGTGCATATGTGTGTGTGGTATGTGTGTGCATGTGTGCTGTGTGTATGTGGTGTGCATGTGTGTGTGTGTGTTTGGCATATGTATGTGCTGTGGGTTTGTGTGTGTGTGTGGCATATGTATGTGGTGTGTGTGTGCTCTTGGGAGCATCAAGCTGTGTTTTCTGGATTATATTATCTAGTTACTGAAATCAGAGAAGGGAAGGAGTTTGAAACAAATGGGTCAATAATAACATGGGTTTTATGTGTTTTTAGGGTAATTTACACAGCTCTGAAGTTTCGCCCATGGTTTGCACATGTGCATCCGGGTGATTTAATCTTTCTCGTGTTTCTCTCTAAAGTCACTGGGGCAGGAAACAGGCCAGGATATAATTAGCAATATAAAACATGAGCTGCCATTCTGCCATTTCAGAATGAGTTTCTCTACAAATGAGAGAATTCGTTGTGTAACCCAATGGGAGTTTCTAAATCCTACAATTATTTACAAGGGTATATATTTATTGAACAAAGTATAAGTTAAAGTACGGTGAATTTATTACTTAGAAAAGCATATTTTTGATTATAGTAACAGTGCTCTCTACAGAAATATTTATTGAAGTATAGTCTAAATGCTTTCTCCCATAATAATTTATATTAATTTTGTTTATTTTTTTGTTTTGTTTTTTGTTTTCTGTGTGGTTCTGACTGTCCTGGAACTTGCTCTGTAGACCAGGCTGGCCTCAAACTCAGATATCTGCCTGCCTCTGCCTCCCGAGTGCTGGGATTAAAGTGACATCAGAATCAAATTGAATTAGAAAAGAATGTAATACCTATATAACTATTAAAGGTTAAATACATCATAAATATACTCAAAATGTGCAGTTAAAATTATTTTATCTTTAAAAGACTTGGTTGTCATCTTGTAAAGCACATACCGCATTGTTTAAAATTTTGTAAAAGAGTTTTCCACACAGATGAGGAAATGACATTACAAATATCCTTAAGGAAGGTGTTATTTCATGTAATAATGAAAGTAAAATTATAGATTTTTTGTTTAGGATGCAGACCTGGTTAATATATGAATATTTTCAAATTATTTCACTTTTTTGCTACTAGTGTTTTTATCTGTACAATGTGTGGCCATTTTCAGTGCGTGCCTCACAGAAATATTCAAGAATTTGGTAACTGTGTATAAATGACAATTTTCCAGAGCCTTTAGGATGACATTCATGCACTTGCTATTTTCTCTAATCCGTGATTACTCTAAACGTCTTTCCAGTGCTTTAGCTTCATTAGAGAATTACTCAGTAAGTTTTATTTATTCCTGCGGAATGAAGGTTACCAAATTTTCCAAGTATTTGGACATGTTTAATTAAGTGCAGATAAGGCTATCAAAGTTTTTCTAACCGAAAGCCACTGCCACAATCAAAGAGATTGCAGTTGTGGACGATGGACAGTTTATGTTCGTTGTGCAATAATCGGAACACATTAGAAAAGCAGACACCCTCAAGCAAAGGGAGATTTTGGACTTTGCAGAACTGTTTGGAATACCACATGGTTCTTATGAACTGATAAAGTTCATGGTTAATAACTTTAGGGCCATCACGGGGTGGTGTTCAGAAGAGCACTGTGCGACCCAGACACCCTCGTGCGCACAGTTGTGTGGTGGGGAAAGAAGAATCCCATGGTTTCTGAAATAAACTTGGACAAACGCTTCTCATGGGGATTTCGTAGACTAAGAACCACTTTTTACCTTGTCACAGGTGAGCTGTAAAGTGTCTCAGTTCATCCATCTCTACCTGATGGGCTGTAACTACTTCTGGATGCTCTGTGAAGGCATTTACCTGCACACGCTCATCGTGGTGGCCGTGTTTGCAGAGAAGCAGCACTTGATGTGGTATTACTTTCTTGGCTGGGGTAGGTGCCACTGTCATGACCTTTGTAACCAACTGATTGAGAAGGCTTTCAGCTCTCAGGCAGTGTGACTTATTACCAATCACTCTTAACATGTAAACCGAGGCTTTCCTCGCTGTGATGGATTGAACTATGGAAAGCCAAGTGTCACAGACTCATGGTTTCTCTAGTCTCATTTTGATTAATAATACATCTTTTTAAACATTGATATTCCAGCAACAAGCTTATCTTAGTTGAATGACTAAACAATAGAATTAAAATTATGAATTAAGGATATGGTCTTCTGAATTTCCTTTGTCGCGTGTAAAAAGAGGTCGCTGGTGTTTTAAACTCCACCAAGAAACCTTTGAGATTGACTTCCCTCCCTCCCTGCCTTCCTCCTTCCCTCCCTCCCTCTTTCTTTCTTTCTTTCTTTCTTTCTTTCCTTTCCTTCTTTCCTTCTTTCTTTTTCTTTCTTCCCCCTCTTTTCCTTCCTTCCTTCCTTCCTTCCTTCCTTCCTTCTTCCTTCCTTTTCTTCTGTCTGTCTGTCTATTTGTTTTTGAGACCAGATTTTTTTGGCTTAGAACTTGCTATTAGATTAGGAAGGCTTTGAACTTGCAGAGAATCATCTGAGTGCCCTGTAAAGATCATAAACTGTCATTTTATAGTTAAACTAGGGGTTTCAATAATTAAATTAAAGTATGCAAAAGATCTACTTCTTTCACATAATCTCTTGGCATTGTGTGTGCTTCCTAAGGTCATTGGAATAAGATATAAGAACATAATATGTAGAAAATTGATTCATGTAGGACAAGTTTTCAGAGATAAAGCAATCATTTTACTTTTTAATTTTCTACCTAGATGGAGACGTAGATACTGAGATAGATTTAAAGACATATGCCTGTTCACATACCCAATTGTTAGCACATTCTTATTGTCTTTATCAAATAGTTCTTTACTTCAGTTTTTTCAAGATCTTATTTAGAAGCTTCAAAACACACAGAAATCTTGGTATAAGAAACATATCTTCTCTTTTTTTCCCTGCAAAACATGGATTACAGTAAAATCTGTCTTTTACAATAGAAATGATTATCAGTCCCAAAATTTCCAACATTGATATTACATATTAGCCAAGTTCATCCCACAGAAAGTAAATAAATACAGAAATTCTTTTAAGGATTGTGACTTAGCAGCATGCTATGGTTTTAATCTCTGGAATCTTACGGATTCGGAATGATGTATGTCTAGCCTGACAGTCTGTCACATTTACTGCTTGGCTATCACACAGCAGACGTAGGTGGCTCATTATTTTTGGCTCCTGAAGTGTCTCCAGATGTCATATTTGTGCCTTCTTTGAGAAGCCTCACCTGTAGGGAAAGACATCCATTCATCTGCGTCTGCTTCTTTGTAGGGTTTCCACTGCTCCCCGCCTGCATCCACGCCATGGCCAGAAGCATGTATTACAATGACAAGTAAGATGGCTTCCATTTGTGATTTCTATTAGAACCAAGCAAAACGAAAACCTTCTGTTTATACATTATTGTCTTTACTTAATCCCCTAGCTGCTGGATCAGCTCCGATACCCACCTCCTCTACATCATCCATGGACCGATTTGTGCTGCTCTACTGGTATGTAACTAAAATCCTCCGTTTCTCACTGTTGCTCTCCTGCTGTCGCTCTGAAGTCAGTGAGCTCCCACTAGCTCAGGTTAGCCATTTCTGTGAGTATCCCCATCATGGTCTTGACTTCTTTGCTCATATTATTGCTCTTCTCTCTCTTCGAATGGACTCTGGGAGCTCGGTCTAGTGCTTAGCTGTGGACCTCTACATCTGCTTCCATCAGTTGCTGGGCGAAGGGTCTAGGATGACAATTAAGGTAGTCACCAATCTGATTACAGGGGAAGGCCATCCTCTCCACTACTGCTTAGGGTCTTATCTGGGGTCATCCTTGTGGATTTCTGGGAATTTCCCTAGTGCCAGGTTTCTTGCTAGCCCCATAATGGCTCTCTCAATCAAATATTTCCTTGTTCTCCCTCTCTGTCTGACAGAGAACATGGATGAAAGGGATGGGAGGGTATAGATGAATTGAAATTAATGCTTCATAAGACAGGTTCTTAACTACTGAGTCAAATTCCATTTTCAGATTTCTATGAATCTCTTCAAAGACAATGCAAACCCTTTAGGAAAGTTGCTACAGGACAATAACTAGTAAATTATAGTTGTGGAAAGTCATTTACAATTATAGCAAGTCAAAACTTCATCGGCTAGGTTGAATGTCAGCTGGTTCAGTTGTATGATCATCTCTTCATAAGCATAAAGAAAATGACAGTCTTATTTCAAGTACTTGTCATAGAAATGTTTATATAAAAGGGTGTTGTGGCAATGATCATCAAAAAGGAAGAGAAACCAAATATGTACAGAATCATGATGGCATAGTATGCTTGGGGAGTCTACAGTACGGGCTCCAGTGGAAAGGCAATTCTTTCAAATTTAATGATTGTTGAGGCTAGAGAGTTGGCTTCATAGAGAAGAACACTTGCTGGTCTTCCAGACGACCTGTGTTCTGTTCCCAGCTGCATATTGGGCAGTTCACAGCTGCCTGTATTTCCAGTTCCAGGGATCTGACTTCTTCCTCTGGCCTTCATGGGAACACACACACACACACACACCAATACATCCTTAAAGCCTAACATTTCTTAAGGACAATTCTTTTTTCTAAAAGTGTTTATGATCTTGACTTGGAATCGTAGACAAGCCTTAATATTATATAGAAAATGTACTAAGAAAATGACCCAAATATTTCCTGGACGAATGTGCTCCATAGTGATTCTACCATAATTTTATTTTTCTAAAAGTTAATTTCACCAAAATTCATGTACCTGTAAACTGAAAAGCATTACTCTAGAAATACACACTATTAATACGTGTATTATTATGCAAAATGTGCCTTCAGTCCTTATACATGAAATAATCCAAGTTTTATAAAATCTTCTCATAAAACAGTTCTCATGAGGCATCTTAGCACTAAACATGAACTAACTTTTAGATGCTTTTTTACTTTTTTTAGGTCAATCTCTTTTTCCTATTAAATATTGTACGCGTTCTCATCACCAAGTTGAAAGTTACTCACCAAGCGGAGTCCAATCTTTACATGAAAGCCGTGAGAGCGACCCTCATCTTGGTCCCGCTCCTTGGCATTGAATTTGTGCTCTTTCCCTGGAGGCCTGAAGGAAAGGTTGCCGAGGAGGTGTATGACTATGTCATGCATATCCTGATGCACTATCAGGTAAGGGACTCCCGCCAATCAAGAGCCAGCTTGGCAAGTTTTGTGTTGAGTTTGCATGGAGGCCTGGTTTTCCTCCTGGCTGCTTCTGTAACAGTGGATTATTAATACAGGAACCCTTTTGATTCTCGTGCCTCCTCTTGGGCCCTTTTCCTTCTATTGGTTTGTCTTGTCTGACGTGGGTGTGATAGTGTTTGTTTTATTATATTTTATTTTGTTATATTTTTAAGAAATGAGTGAATGAATGGGTCAAAAACCTTACTGCAGGAGTAAAGATTGACAACTGAACTGTCAGGTATATCTGCTGGGAGGGCAAAAAATAAGTTTTCTTTAATGGAATGACACTGGGTATATCAACCACGCTAGACAGAACCAGGAGTAGTTGGCCAGCTTATAATTGACTTTCCCAGGCTTTGTGTGTGTGTGTGTGTGTGTGTGTGTGTGTGTGTGTGTGTGCGTGTGCACGCGCACGCACGCTTTTGTTTGGTTACAGTTTGGTGTTTTTAGTTTTCTTATTATTTGTTTATTTTTCCCTTTTGGTTTTATTTTGTTTTCTTGGTTTTAGGGGGTTTTGTTTTTTATTGAGTATTTGTTTTTTGATTTAGCTTAGAGTTGGGTCGGTAGGGTAAGGGAGAGGGGAAGATCTGGAAGGACTTGGTAGAGGGGAAGGATATGACCAAAATATCTTCAATTTAAAATTGTTTTAAATAATAAAGAATATAATAAAAATAGATCCAGATAATTCTGCTTTCTTTTTAAACAGGGTCTTCTGGTGTCTACAATTTTCTGCTTTTTTAATGGAGAGGTATGGTTATTGATTTTTAATACTTTTATAATTTAAACTTTTTTCTTTTAAAACAAGATGGAATTATAAACTCCTCCCAAAACAACTATTTTTTTTTTCTGAGACCGGGTTTCTCTGTGTAGCTCTGGCTGTCCTTGAACTTGCTCTGTAGACCTGGCTGGTATCAAACTCACATCTGCCTATTTTACCACCTAAATGCTGGAATTAAAGGTGTGGGCTACCACCACCCAAGCCCAAAACAACTATTTCAAGTACCGATTTTATCAGAGAAAAAAATAACATAAAATTATTTTTTTGTAGTCCCAAATTTTTATCTCAAAATTTAGGTAATATTAGAGTTGAGAAACAGGGAAAAGTTAGACTTACTTCAAAATACTCCAAGAACGAGTTAGCCCTTTGATCTATCATGAGAATGTACTAAGTCTGGATGCTGCTTTGGGGCCAGTGCTGGGCAATCTTTAGCTTCATAGAGCCCATACTGAGACAGAGTCTACTCATTTCCCCCTTTGTCCTTTTCAGTAGACTCAACTATGTAACCTTTTGATGGGTTTTACCATAGATACAGACGATTAAGACAAATTGACATTGGAGATTTATAGGTCTTACCTGAGGAATTCCTGCTTGAGAGGCTTTAGTAGCCTGTCCATCTGGATATTGTTACTGCTCAGTGGTTTGAACATTATTGACTTTGCTTTTTATTTGCTTCTGGTCTACTTGGCCAGTTTTCATTTGGAGCAAGCTAGCAAAACTGAGCACAGAAATCGAGACAGCAGCTCAGTGAGAAATAGGCGCTGGACAACCAAGAAACTCCTCAGGAAACCTCAGATGGGGAGCACACGGACCAGATGGCATAATTCATGAGGCTATTTCCTGTAAAACAAATAATTGGAAATTATACACATCTTATGAAAAACTATAAAGTCCTTTGTCCTTGTCTAAGTAAATTTTTACTTTTTCTCTTTGGATGTAATCACACAAATTGTTTGAAGTCAAAGTTAACATGTATGTAACTGAACCTAAAGCCGTTACATGATAATGACTTAGAACACCACGTCTAACAGTGGGGGAGAACAGCGCACTGTCATATGTGGCTGTCGAGTTGTTGTTAGTGCTGTGACTCTTCTATGTCATACATGACAGTGACCATTTCTCTCTAGCAACAAGAAAGAACCCATACACCATTTGTTTTGACAGGAAAACTCGACAGACTTTATTATGAGTCATACTGACTTTATTATGACACACTGACTTAGGTAATCCTGTATGTTGCTGATGTTGGCTATACCAATCAAATATTCATGAGAATGATATGAACACATGCCAAAGAGTATGTATGAAACAGGGAAGATGTGCTTTTTTTATCTGTAGACACAGATTAGTGTCTTTTAAATATTTAAATCGTAGTCACTAGTAAAGTAGGTGATGTGGTAGTGGACTAGGGTTGGAGGCGCTAAAGGACCAACATGGTGGTACCTTCCAACTCTGGAGACACTTCTTCCTAGCAGTTATAGTTTGTGAAATATTTGGAACCAAGGAAAGCATATTTGTCCTTAAAAATGGAAATAAAAGCAAGTTTTTTACACTAATGCTGAAAAGGTGAACTTGTAGAGGGAGGAATGCAATGAGTTTATACAATGCCTCCACCTCATCGCTTCCTTAGAATAGCATAGCTCCATCATTCTGTTGCTCAGATAACTCATTGTTTTAATGAAAAACCACGTAGAATTGAGAAATCTAATTTTCAAATTGGCGCTCTCCTTCCGAAACGGCGTCCAGGGAATATTGAAGTTAGTGCCTTGTATTTCTGTTGTCCTTTATCTGTCTAAACAAAAGAGACACAGTACCTTGTTCTGCTGCCATGCCTTAAATTGAGAAAATTTGGCCTTGAAAAACTTTAATAAGAAGAAAACCTTTGAACGAGGTTGTTGCCAGATCCCTCAGCTCATGACAACATCTGTAATATCTGTCCTCTTTCCTTCTGCTTGGGAGACACAACCCCTGCTGGAGCATGATTCATCCCTTGTCTGAAGAAATGCCTTCATCCCTCCCTTTCTGCCTCTCTGCCTCTTAGTTTCTTCCCACTCCTGTAGCATGAAGAAATAGCCACCAGATTAAGTCTGTGTGGTTCCAAGTATGTCATGTTTTTGTTAAAGTCAGTTGCTTGGTTTTAGTTTCCTTCTTGCCCTTCTCGTTAGGTCAAGTGACTTGCTTTTGCCTAATATCTGCGCTTCGCTTGACTCTCACTGCTGGCTTTTCGCAAACATCTATTGTCCTCTCAGTATTTCTTGCTCATTAAATGTAGTTTGACAAGTGGCCAGGCCATTTCAGCGCCATTCCACTCAAATAAAACTATGTCCTGGTAACATAAACAGGAGCTGTGGTCATCAGAAGTCATCGGAAACAACAGTGCATTATATGTATTTTCATCAACTAAACAAAAGAATTTGTTTAGAAGCCTTAACATTCTACAAAGAAAACTGGGTAGTTTTTCTTTATAACCTCTATCATAGTCTTCAAAATTGATTTAGGTTAAGGAGTATTATTGATCCTTATCGTGTGTTAGTGAGCTTATACTATCCTAAGCATTTGATTTAGCTGCCTGTATAAAGCTCATACACAAACCACTGAAATTATATCCATATCTTTAATAGAACCAGCCATTTTTCATTTTTCCCTTTTAAATTTATTGAATGTCTAATTTAATATTCTGCTAAGTAAGCATGATCTTGTATTAGAGAAAGCAGTTAAAAATGTAGCATTCTTTCTTTAAATTTTATTTTATTTAAGTAACATTTCTTAAATTTATCTTATATGCCAACCACAGTTTCCCCTCTTTTCTTTCCTCCTGTTCCCTCCCACCGACTTCCATCTCCCCCTCCCCATGCACTCCCCCTCTGTCTTCAAACTGTAACATTCATATCACACCGGTTTGCAAAGACTCTGGGTCTTTATTACATTCTTTAAAACAACTTTGAGAAATAGTAACCCACATTTCAGAATACTGTCCTTTCATGATTTAGGCATCAAGAAGAAATAAGTTGTTGGTTATAGTCATATATTCTTCAAGGACAAGCATCTAACAGTCAAACTCATTTTGACCGCTGGGATTTGGTTAGCTTTTCCTTGAAAACTATCCGTCCTAGGACCTCAAGATGGTATCTTCTTGTTGAGGTCTTTATAACAGTGTGGAATATTTTATGGGAAACTACATCCCATGACCATTTGATTGAGGCTATGCAGTTCCAGCATCTAATTCTTCTAGTATACATAATAAATGAAAAAGATATCTATAAACATGAGAACAAAATAACTCCCACCCAAAATAGTTACATAATTGTTCAAAAATACTGTTCACATCTCTGAATATTTACATAACACATTATAGCTATCATTTGCTTGCATTTTTGAAGCTATTATATACATAAATATTACTGCCACTTTAATTTAAATATCTTGTATGTTGATTTAGAATTAGTAAACCACATCTTCACAGTGCACAGGATTATCCCACGGCACATAAAAACTGGCCAAAAATTAGTTGACAGCTTGGGAAAATCTATCCAAGCAATGAGGACGCAGGCAAGCATAGGTCAGGCCAGAGCGGCAGGGTGAATGCTTCATGAACCGAGAGTGGTCAGTCTCTAAGCTCCGCTTTCCAGACCTGAGAGCGGAAAGGTGATGGATGGCGTCTGATATGGGGCTGAACATTCTTCTTTGTGTTTAGTGACTCGGTATGAAGAAAGTCTTTCTAGTGCTCTCAATTCAGTCAGAATCAGCGCCATTGTATCTGACATACTACTCAGAATCTCTCATTTCGCTCAGGAAAAAAAGGCATTAAAGTTCACGTCTGTTTTAAGAAAGAAAGATGCAGGAGAAGGACTAGGAGTTGAGAGCCCTTGCTGCTCATACAGAGGACCAGGTTCCTTCCTCAGTATCCACACAATGACTCAGAAATATCTGTAACTACAAATCTGGGTCCCTAATTCCCTCTTCTGGCCTCACTGGATACAGTTACAAACATTCAGACAAAACATTTGTAACATAAAGCAAAAGTAATAAATTAATTGAAAATATTAAAAAGGAAAGAGGCAAAATAGGAAGAAGCGACATTCTTAGACGTTTTCCACCGTAACTCTTGTCCAATCCAGTGCATTCCATGATTTCAGGAAGTGAGGTCTGTGAGGACAAAGGCTCTGGCGCTTTCAGAAAGTGGTACATTTTTAGCACATTCAATAAAAGCTACTGTTAGTAATGATGGCAGTGTAATTTCCCCTGTGCCCCGTGTTCCTTTTATCTGCATCATTCCCCAATTCATATACACTCTCATTTCATCAAGGTATTGATATAAAATCCATATATACATATTATGTTGGATACAAAAGGTATGGATGAATTGTGTTTGACAAAAATACACATAGCCCATTTGGATTATTATAGCTTTAAAGACTAGACACAGAATAAAAATATTAAAATATTAATTAAATAAAAAATACAGATTAATTGTAATCTGTTCCCTAGTATAAAAGTGTTTTACTTAAAATTTGTGTGTTATGTGTACTGGAGACCAAATTTAGGACATCAAACAGGCTAAGCAAACAGCTAATTCAGGAGCTAAAATCTCTCTCTCCCCCTTTCTTTTGGCTTTGACACAATGATATTCAGGCTGGCCTGCACTTACTCAACACTAGCATGCAGATATTGACCGTGTGGTTTTCCTGCGGAGGTTTCCTTAGTTGCTTAAAGTGTAGACTAGGATCATTTGGTCTTCCTCTTAAATTTAAAAAATAAGCCCTTTCTGCAAAAACATTTTTGCTGTGCTTCAAATAAGACGTTTCATCTCAACTAATGGGTTGTTCTCTCCGCTTCTGCTTCTTGTTGATTGATAGGTTCAAGCAATTCTGCGAAGAAATTGGAACCAATATAAAATTCAATTTGGAAACAGCTTTTCCCACTCCGAAGCTCTCCGCAGCGCATCCTACACGGTGTCTACCATCAGTGATGTCCAAGGCTACAGTCAAGACTGCCCCACTGAACACTTAAATGGAAAAAGCATTCAGGAGTTTGAAAATGTTGCCTTAAAGCCGGAAAAAATGTATGACCTAGTCATGTGATCGTAGAGAGCCCTCACCTGTTTCCTGCCACTCGAACCCATGATTTCATAATCAGAAGGTTTAACAGCGGATGGATTTCTTGAATGCCACCAAGAAAGCCCTCAAATGAAAAGAGACTTGTGTTGATAAGTGTCCAACCCTCTCTCTATGGGGGAAGAGCCTCAACTGATAGTGTTGGCCAGTAAATGCCCCCACTGGGCTGGTTTCGAGTTACCAACCTGTTAACTGTGGAACTGGAAAGAAGCTAAACACAATCACCTCTTGGGAGCTGCCAGGTTTTGGAACCCGCACAGCACTGCACGCACGCACAAATGGGTGACCGCACCTTCACACCCGCGCTGACCAGAGAGCTCTGCGCTTCTCACCTGAGGAGACCTTGCTCCATTTTACAGACATGAAAAGATTTGTGATTTATGTTGGTTATAAAACTTTCTGACCTATGGTTATCTGTTGGAAGTGAACGGTTTTCCAAGAGGATACTCCAGCCATCTTTATGACGTCTCTAATAAACTAGACGGAGTTTGTTATCTCTGTCATCTCATGTTCTTCTCTTTAAGGAAAGCAGCTGAGCAGAATGCCTATGGGTTTCTCAGTTGCTGCTACAGACAGTTCTATCCTGTGGCATATCCAATCTGACACTTGGTGAGCAAAATCTAGAATTTGCAGTCTTTTTCTGAATCACTAGGGAGACGTATTGGTGGAAGCTGCAAACCCCTGTCAGCCTACTTTTAAAAAAACCTTAGTGCAGGCCTCGGAGGAGATCAGTTTCCCTAATCTGTACATAGAAACCTTGGCCTTTCCAATTCTACTGTGTAGACAAGTGATCACTCATTTTACGTGAAGGGAATCAATGAAGGATTTCTTTTTATCTTCTAAATCTGAGAGAGAGAGAGAGAGAGAGAGAGAGAGATTGATTTCATGCAAATGAACCTGTAAATACTCATTTTATTTTATTGTTTTAATTCTAAACAGAACCTCGGTAACTTTGAAAGCAATTAGATAATGCAGCATTATATGCAACTTAGTATCTGATGCTGTATCTGGGCTGATTTTATGGTAGAGTCCTGAAGTCTATATTTGGTAAATATTTTAAGGACAACCAGATACCAGCATCAGAAGTCTGAGAACTAATAACAAACCCTAGAAATACCAGTGATTAAATATGAAATATTTATATAACAATGCAAAGCCATAACTTTACAAACACATTATCTTTGGTGTGCTGACATATTTCTTCAATTTTGATGACGACTCACTGAAATCAGGAAATTTATAACACCTACAGCATGAAAAACTAGTCTGCTACACATGCGGGCTTTAATTCACTAAAATATCCTTTACTGACTTTTACTAAACAAAGCTATCTAGTTTTGAAAAAGATCCAGGTTATTTTTTTTTAAATGAACCATAGAGGAATTTTATCTATATAATATGCACACTGTTTCAATATTTCAGACTTCTGTGGGTGATAATACAAGCCAGGGAAAGCCTTGAACTTAGCATGGAGGAGGAACTGTCAGGTGTTTAAATTAAATTAAATTAAGACAGAAGAAAGCCTTGTTCCTGAGATAAAGAGGCATCTAAATGGATTCAGTTCTTTTAATATTGTTTTGTTTTGGACTTTCTGTTAGTAAAAGTCAGTTTGGGGAAAGTCACGTATGTGTTTTTTGAAGTGTGTTAATCAGGTTACAATGGACGAATCAGAAGTAGTGATTTATGCTGCAATAGTTGTTTAGCATCATCAAGGAAAGTAATTCGGATTGTCAAGAACTGACACAGGTGATCTGGTATAAATATTTGTAATTTATCTGTACAGGCAAAGGTGTAACTAAGGTGGGTTCAGTTTTGTGGATTTCATAGCAAGCCATCATTAGGAGGGAATGCAGATGGTTCTGAACTCTCAGTTGCCAAAACTGTACAAAACTTCTTTTTACCACTCTCAGATTTTAGCTATTTATTATTCAGAGGTCTAGATTCCTATCCTTGCTGACAGTGTTCACGTGGCTCTGCATTCTCCCCAACTGTCAAGTATTAGCCGTAATGATAGTACAGAGTGCTGTTGCCAGAGAGCGTGTTTAAAAGGTGGTATACGTTTCCGTTGTATTATTCTTTTACTGTATTGAGTGTAGCTGAGATTTCCTTACTGCCAACCTCGTCTGCGGAGTGATCCTCAGCCGCACTGGTTTGAAATTCGTCAGCTTTAGTTTTGTGATGATAGTTGAAACTAGACTTGTAAAACTGAAGTGCCAATGAAAACTTTCTGTATTGCTTGTAGACAACAAAAACCTGACAGTTTTGAAGGGAAACTTCTCTGGTGCCTAAAAACTAATTTAGAGAATTTCTGGTATTTTAAAAGTTAGATCTATCGTTTTTCTACAGTTGTTTCTTATAGTCATGGCTGACCTTTTTAGAAGTGACTTTGTATTTTTTTATTGATAAGCCATTCATCCTGGAGTTTAACGTTTGTTCGAATATAACGAACTGTATAGAATTTAGCAGAACTCGCAGTGTTCCCACTGCTTAGATAGTTTAATGTGAATATTTTAATTTCCTTTGTGTTTTAATGTACTCACAGAAACATTACCTGTAAAACATATCCAAGATGTTCCAGTCACTTAAAAGAACGTATGTTTTATCTATTTAAAAATCTCTTGTTTAGATTTTATGAGAATATTAAAGCTAACATTGATGCTCACTCATCTCCTCTGGAGAACAAAATAACTAAATCTCTCACAAAGTTCTTGCCACAATTGAGATATTTTGCAAAATAAAAGATGATGTCTTCAGCCTTTTCTTTAAAGACTTCAATAAACTAGTAAGTGTATTTAATAAATTAAAAGATATGAATTTGTTTTCATGCTAAAACTATTACATGCACAGGTTTTTACACTGTAAGAAAAGGAAGATTCTCTTACAGAGGAACACGCTTAGGGAATCATCTTCCTTTCTGCACTGTATTTCAAAGTGTGGGTTTCTGTTAAATATTAGAAATAAGAAGAATGAAAGTTTTTCTCAAAAGAAAACACGGTCATAACCTCATACAAATAAAAACTTAAATGTGTCAAAGATTTTGTTTAACTCAATAACTGATGTTGGAACCAGTAATATGCCAAAGGAGAATTTAAAATACCATATATGCTTGAGAATATAAAAATACAAGTAAATATACAAATATTTGTATTTAAGAATACTAATCAAGTATACATATTGGTAAAAGTAGGCAAAATAGTCAATACAATTAGACTACACACCCAGGAGAGACAGACATTAAAATAATGTACTAATATTGATACAGAGTTAAAAAATAACATAAGGCTTACATAAGAACAAAGTGCTTACATTTAACAGAACTAATCCCTATGGTATTTTGAACTACTCAGTGGCAAAAGGCTAAAATACAATAGAGCCAACTAGACAGACCATATTACCTCTGAAATTAATCATTCATAAACAATAAGGCTCCGAGTGAGATCCTAATAACAAATGCTAATACACAAAGTGGAGTCAGCATTGTTACAGCTGAGGTTGTTATTACATTATGAAACAAACCTAAGTCTACCAAGCGTTCCAAGCATATACTACTCCAGAAGCACACTGGGAATGGTATAGTATGAAATGGAATTCCTCCAGATGGCGTTTACCATGGACACGGTTTCTGACAATCTGTTCCAGCTTACTTTTTAACTAAAGGATGTACCGAGCACACACAACGATAGGTTTAATTTTCAGATACAGTTGAATTCTCCTCCCCATACTCTTACCCACGTTCCCGCCCCACCCCACCCCCTGTGCTTTTCCGTCCCCCTTTCTGCATGTCACACCAATGCTATTGTCACCCTTCCTGGACATTTTTTGTCCTCTCCCGACCTTCTTGTTAAACAGACTTACACCCACGCTCACCTCTGTTTATGCACACACACGTAGGCATTAAAAGCTAAGGTGTGTGTATAGGAGAGATTCTGTGGTTTTGTCAATGAATCTGGGTTACTGACTCAGTGTAATGCATCTAGGTCCATCAGTTATTTCTGGGTTCATCAACCTCCTTTCGTTATTTTGCTTTTCTTTATTGCAGAATAAAATTCAGTTGTGCATATATCTTGGATTCTTTTTATTCATTTGTCTATCGATGAACATCTAGGTTGATTCCATTTCCTTGCTGTTACAAACAGTGCCTTAAGAAACACGGGTGTGTGAGTACCTCTGTAATAAGACACAGAGCCCTTTGGCTGTGTATCAGGAGCGGTATAGCTGGATCACGTGGACATTCGGTCTTTAGTGTTTGGAGAATATTCCCCTGATTTTCACAATGCCGTACCATGACAGTGCACTCTCACGACAGAAGGAGTTCCTGTAAACACGAGAATCTTTGCACAATGCTGCTTTGTTTTGAATCTATGACTGCGATTCAAACGTCGCAAATAAATTTACAACACAGTTTACAGCAGATGCAACTATTAAAAAAAAGTTGTTGAACTAAATCCGGTTTCATCTCTCTTATAATTACAAAATGAAATGGTTTATGTTCCAACTGGGGACCATTTCAAAAATCCCTCAGTTGACCCCAAAACAACCCTTCCCTTGAATCAAAATTGACACGCTAGTCTCTAAAAGTTCTGTAAACATTTACCTCAGCTTACAGTATGCAGGAGCAAAGGTTGGAAACACAGCACAGCTTACAGCATGCAGGAGCAAAGGGTGGAAACAGCACAGCTCACAGCATGCAGGAGCAAGGGTGGAAACACAGCACAGTTTACAGCATGCAGGAGCAAAAAATGGAAACATAACAGAAGTCAAAATGCATAGTCGTTTATGTCTCATTGTGTTCCATGTGGAATATGTGCACTACGTGTATTTGTGTGGTTCTGAGCCTTCCTCTGCTGAGTGCCAAGAGCATCACAAGCTGCCTGCTTCTGACTGCATGTATAGGTTTCAAAAGGAGCATACATTATACATTCCTAAACAGAGAATTCATTGCGGCCCAGGAACCCAGAGATGGCCTTCTTTTTCTTTGCTTTGTTTTGTTGTTTTTCTTTATTATTATTTATTATTATTATTAATTATTATTATCATTGTTACGAAATGCAGTGCCTGATGGTCCAGGTTTACATGCTCAGGTCAGTTTTTGTAGACGGCAGTTTGTGTGTGGCCTGTAATTAACACGTGCTCTCTGAATTCAGGGTAGCCATACATTCTAGTCTGTCTTAAGAATTTAGATGTGTTTTCTTACAGCTCTGGCATCAATCCTGGTTCAGCATTTGTAGTTCTAGGGTTAGATCCATGGGAAGAAAAATAGAAAGAGGCATTGGCCTCTGTTTCTTCACTTACTGTTCTCAACTTTGGGTTTGCTTTGCCTTGGTATTTCTTCCTGTCCTGACAAGTGATCAGAATCAAGGAAACGGATCTCCCTAGAACGTTAAGTCTGAGCTCGTGAGCGTACCCTAGACAACCAGCGTACTCTACACCACCAGCGTACCCTAGACCAACAGCGTACCCTAGACCACCAGCGTACCCTAGATCACCAGTGTACCCTAGACCACCAGCATACCCTATTCCAACCTAGTGGTGCTCATGGAGGTACCATGTGAAGTTTTAGATGCATTTTCCTTCCTGGAGTTGGGTTGTACATCTTCTGTGACCGCCCTTAGGTTTCAGGAATGATCTGGGAATGAGCAAAGGGACTTTCCAAAGGGCAGAGAGGGTAGTTTATTCCAGAAGCAGCATATTTATGTGCAAGTCTCCAGGGATTTTGAGTTTCCTAAGAAGCCTAAATTTGAAACTAATTTTCTAGTTTGTTAAAATTATTTGCAAAAGGGAAGTAGAAACTTATTGAATTACCTTGTAGTTTTATTTATATACTTGACATCTGTCTAATATGTAGGCTTACTATTAGACTCTTGCCTTAGATGTCAATACTAAGGAAGAGCCTGAATACATATGTTAGATAATAGCACCTTGGTTTTCATAAAGCATATGTATTCCCCACAAGTGCTTCTACTAATCCTTTCTTGTCCCAAGTTGAAAAGAATATCAAATAGTTAAACATTCTTTTATTTAAGCCATAGATTTTTCATACCTCTAATATATATTATAATAATATAACATTAATAATAAAACATTTATTATATTGATTATAGTAATATATTAAACCTCACACCTGTGGTCTCCAACAGGTCAAACATAATAATTCTTAGGGACAATATCAAACCAGCTACTAATTTACTATATTATCATTCCACTGTTCAAATATTACACCTGTGAATCTCAGTGAAGCCTTTAACTTTAAATAAAATTACAAGAGAGTCCCTGCAGAAATCATGAGCTTCAGCCGGGCGGTGGTGGCGCACGCCTTTAATCCCAGCACTCAGGAGGCGGAGGCAGGTGGATCTCTGTGAGTTCGAGGCCAGCCTGGTCTACAAGAGCTAGTTCCAGGACAGGAACCAAAAGCTACGGAGAAACCCTGTCTCGAAAAATCCAAAAAAAAAAAAAAAAAAAAAAAAAGAAAGAAATCATGAGCTTCTTCCATGGTCGCATTTTAAAGTCTAGCTACGCTGCTTTTTCAAAGATCATTTCAGATTCTTTTCTCACATTAAAACAATAAATATATCTTCCATTCTTAAACTTTAAATTAAAAGTCAGAGTTTACATGTCCAATTTTTTATTTAATTACTCGGAAGAATATTAGGCTTACCAAATCCTTCCCTCTCCTGTCCGGTAACTATGTGTGAGACCTGATCTCTGCCAGAGGTGGGTATCACATATGACTTACAAAAGCAGACGTAAAATTTCACACCTCTTCCTCTTTTGTCTATAAAAATGCATTCAGGTTTGTTACACATTAGACAGATTGCTTTGACTTCCATCTTTTTCAAATTGTCCATCACATAACTGCCTCCGGCAGCAAACACAGATGGAGAGCTCTCAGCATACTATGTAATGTAAACAAATGAGTTGATTCCTTAGAACTGATTTTGCGGACACTCAAAAGGTTCCCTGAGGTCAGTCTCCCGGTAGCACAGTCTGGTTGCTGTTCACCTCATCATGGTTGGTTTCCGTCCCCCTTCCAGCCAGCTGCATCATCTTCAAACACCAGCTCTTCTTTCCTGTATCCTCACCATTCTGTCCCTGGTATTACCTTTCCCCTTGGCTTACCCTGCTTGTCCCATTTGATGAGAACTTCACACATAGTAGGTCCTCAGTACATAACTGTTTCATTTTTCTTATCTAGCAAAGCTGTATCTGATCTGTAGAGGAATTGCAATCCTTCTATGGTAACTGAGAATGAGTTTTTGACAGCTTTAGCTCATGTTACATTGTTACCAGATTAGTAAGACGAGCTAGTGCCCATTTCTGGTTCTAATCGGCACATACAGACAAGAGACAAACTAGAAGATACAACAAAGCGCTCTCAAGGACTTCTTACTGCCCCCTTAATAACCAGTTTGAAGGAACTATCTGAAAAACAAGATCTGGAAGAATAAAAACGTGGTTTTAAAATAGTTTCTGGAAGAAGGAATTGACAAAAGCGGGAAAAGGCCCTACTGTACAAAGCCAGGGAGGATAGATAGGCACCTCCTTTCCTCATTGTCTCTTTGTTTTCGTATCCCTTTCTGCTCTGTTATTTCCTGTTGGAAGCGTCTGTCCACAGTAACTGCAATGGAAAGAAACCCTTTTCATTCATCTCACACCACCATTGAGCTATCACACACGGCAGTCGGGTCTGCTTGGCTTCTTGCCCCTTTGGAACCATAGCCAGCAAGGCCAGCGCATAGAACCAGGATCTGGAACAGGGTGGAAGCGATGGCCCTGAGCTGCCCTCCGACCTTCGCTTGTTTTTGTGGTTTTCAACTATCCATTTCCTCAGATGTGGGTGGGTCGCAGCAACAAAAGGATTGTCCTGCAATTCGCCGTTTCTGAGAGGTTCTAAGGGTTTCAGAGGTATTGATGGGAACGCTCAAACCAACAAGCAAAGATTTGCAAAGAACGCAGAAGGGGATTTAAACGTGGAATAAGACTTTGCATGCAGAGGCAGGAAACTGGAGGCCTTCTAATGATTTCAACGAAGTGCTTATCAGCTGTGATGTGACAGTAACGGATGCCTCCCAGTGAGTTAGGTGCCCCCTAGTGAGTCAGGTGCCCCCCAGTGAGTTAGGAGCCCCATACCGAGAATGGTGCCCCACTGCCAAGTAGCTGGCTCACACCGAGGTAGGTACTCCACAGTGAGGTAGGCACCCCGTAGTGAGGTAGGTACCCTGTTGCCAGGTAGGTGACCCAGGGTCAGGGAGAACAGTTTATTCTCTATCTTCCAGAAAACACTTGCTTGATTCACAAGTTGTATCATAGTGAGCCACATCTATCATTTATCAGATTGCAAGGGAAACATCTTTTTGGTTGTTGTTGTTGTTGTTGTTGTTGTCTGAGACAGGGTTTCTGTAGCTTTGAAGCCTGTCCTCAAACTTGCTCTTGTAGGCCAGGCTGGTCTCGAACTCACAGATGCGCCTGCCTCTGCCTCCCGAGTGCTGGGATTGAAGGTGTGCGCCACCACTGCCCAGCTGAAAACTATGTTTCTTGAGAGGGAAGCCCTACCCCTTAGGGACTAATAGATGGAAACCAGAGTCCATGAACTTGGATGCAAAGAGAACATCGTTGTTTTCCTTAACTGGCTAAAATTTAGGATTTCTTCCCACTGTATATAGGCATAAAGAGTTTCAGCTCAGAAGAGCAACGGTTAGCCAACAGGAGTGTGCCTTGGAATTTCCTAGACATCTTGGTGGGAAACTCTCTGCTGATTGTCAGTCTAGGCTCACTGAGAACTTGGAGTTAGAACGTCCTCAGACGCTGCTAGTGTGCCTGATCCAGGCACATCCTGAAGGCTGTTGCAGCAGCGTTGCTCAAAAGGATGAGCAGTTCTCACCACTGAGACCCGGAGCTGTTTAGTTGTTATTGTCGTGTAATCAAGGGTTAATGCGGCAAGATTTGGAGATCGTGCATCTACAGGGATGCTGCAATTGTTTACCACTGAGGCTCAGAGCTGTTTAGTTGTTATTGTAGTGCAATCAAGGGTTAATGCAGCAAGATTTGGATCGCACATCTACAGGAATGCTGGAATTGCTTACGTTTTCTAAAGAGGGTTAGATATTTGCTGAGGGGTCCATGCCTTGAAAGATTGGTCTCTTCTCATGATAACAATATAAACAAATACAAATAGTCGCAAATTTATCAAGAATAAACAAATTTTACATCTATCCAGGAGAGAAATACAGGAGTTAGGAAACTGTATTTAAGGACTCAACCCAGAGTAATGCATCACTGTCTATAAGTGTACCATGAAGTCTCCCGTCTGACTGATGGGCGATCCATTGTGACATCAGAAGTTCACTCTGTTCCTCTTGTTCTTATCCGGGACACTGTAGAATTCTAGCTAAGAAAAATCTTGAGTTCTGTTATGTAAATATTAGTGTAAACTGACGAATAAGGAAGGTATCTTTGCATCTATGCTCGATTTAAATTCCAAAGTTTGTTTTCCCACTCATAGTTCAGTTAGTTCTGCTTCAAATTAGATTAGTCTTTTTTTTTCCCCCTCTAGGGCTTATCTACTTTTTCCCAGCCCAAAGTTACAAAGTATATGAAAACATCTTGTGGTGATAAACTCTTGTCTCACAGTCTGTCTTCCTTCCAGTGACTGGAGTTTTAATTATCATTAGCTCCTGAATTAGGGTTCTGAATGGTAGTGGATTCGATTCTAAAATTATCAATATTTCCTAGGAAAATGGAAGAAACAAACCAGGCAGGTGAAAGTAAATAATTGGTATGACAGGGAATCACTATATATGATGTTCTCTACTTAATAATAACTGGTGTGGTAGGAATCACGATATATGATGTTCTCTACTGAAGCTCTAGAAGTTCATTGTTGGGGAAGGCTGATTGTTCATTTCCTGGCCTCCCAGACACCCAAAATAATTATACAAAACTGTATTAATTAAAAGACTGCTTGTCCAATAGCTTAAACGTATTGCTAGCTAGCTCTTATATTTTAAATTAACCCATTTCTATTATTTTATATTTTACCACGAGACTTGTGAACTACCTGCAAGTTTCCAGCTGGCAGCTTGCATCTTTCTCCTCTGGTGGCTCCATGGTTTTTCTCTGACTCTGCTCTCTCTCTCTCTCTCTCTCTCTCTCTCGCTACATTCTGTTAAGCCATTGGCTGAAAGCAGCTTCTTTATTAACCAATAACAGCAACACATATGCAGAAGGACTTCTCACATGAGTTCACATTGTGCTGAGAATTCTTACATCATTATGTCCTTTCCTATGAGTGTGTATTGCTTTGTGTAGCTATGCCATGCCGTTTAAGCTTAGCTACATAATCATGAGGAGGAAGCCAAGTGTGGTGGTGGAGATCTACAACCTAAGCACTCTGGAGGTCCACCAAGGTACTGTAGACGACATCTCAAAAGGGGATTATTTGTCTGAATATAGAGAGCCTTAAAATAAGAAAAACATGAGGAGAAAATTAATAATATTTTCAGGACACCAGGCAGCTGCTAGAGCAGAGGTTTTCAGCCTTCCTAATGCTGTGACCCTTTAATACAGTACCTCATGTTGTGATGACCCTCAACCATAAATTAATTTTGTTGCTTCTTCATAACTGTATTATAATTCAAATCACACTGTAAATTCCCGTTTTCTGATGGCTTTAGGTGACCTCTGTGAAAGGATCATTCATCCCCAAAGGGATTGCGACCCACAGGCTGAGAACCACTGTGCAAGAGGTCACTGTACAGCTACATTCATTACCAAATATTATAGGAAAATCAACAACCAAAATAGATTTAGAGAATTAGTTAAGTCCTGCCGAATTGAACTACAGACATTTAGAATTTGAGAATCTTGAATACAAAACCACTTTGATTTCTCAAGGAAAAATGCCCGAGCCCTCTCATGTTAAGCCCGTGATTTGATTTACTCAGGCATTTCTGAAGCAACAAAACCAGGAATAGGGAAAGGTTGAAGCGCAGTTCAGCTTGATGCTAAACTATGAAAGGGAAATGACGTTTTCATTTTCCTTGTGTCAAAATAAATAAAAAGCTTTTTATTAACATCCAAGCTCTCCAAGACACTCCAAGATTTATTTGAGTACAGCCAAAAAAAAAAAAAAATCTGGGAACTATGGGTGGAAGTTTTTCATCTCCGCTCTTTTCACAAATCCACGGGAGCGTATCAGCTACTAAGTGGTTCAATGATAGCACACAATCACTTCGTTCCTTTGTTTCATGTGAAAGGCCAGAAGAGGATAGTGTAGTTCTGAAGTCAACTTTACTAGTGCCTCGTTTAGTTATCACAGGTTTTCCCCCAATTTCCTGTCTTTTGGATTCACTTTTGGTAATGATTGTTTTCAGTTTTTGCTAAAAGAAATCTCAGCGTATCTGTCAGGATTGGAAAAAGCCTTTACTGAATATACCAAGTTATAACAAAGCAAATAGAAATCACGGGGAGCCCTGGGGAAGTCACAGGCTTGCATAGTACAGACCTCTGTGTGAAGCGGAGTAACAGGTTCAAAGTAACAGGTTCTTCAAGCAAACCTGTACTGAAGGAGTTCTCGAGAATCAGTTTGCTTATCTGGGGGCCTGGTAGCAATGAGAAATACAAAATACAAAGGACAAAAAGAAGGGATGGGATGCTTGAATCGTGCAGTGTTCAGTTGTACAGGGTTCTGAGGTGGTAAGTCAAGCAGGGTGGCCACAGGCCCATGGACAAGCAGAAACATTCCAAATGATGGATTTCACAGAACTGACCTAAGGCACTGGGAAAAGAGGACAGGTCAGACAGACATGAGTTGAGGGCAGACTTGTATTTAAGGTCAGATTTCAGGAATCCTTTCATCCACCCCTTTCCCTACTGCGGTTAATGGTGTATCTAGTAAATACTGAATGTGGAGACCATTGGGAAAGAAACAGCTGTATTTAGACATATTGACAGAAGATGATATTGGGATATCAGCTCAACTATCCTAACCTCTCTTTGTGTCTGTTCTCTGTCTCATTCTCTCTGTCCTTCCCTTTTTTCTTCCTCTCTCCTTCTTTTTCTTCTTTCTCTTTTTACCTACCAACCCCTTACTCTTTGCTGATTCAATAAAGGTTTGGTAGACAAGGCCCGTGAGACTGACGGGAACTGTTTGGAGATAGTAGAGGGTAATGTAGGGGGCAGTATTTGAGGGATTTGAGAGAGTGGTCATAGTTATGTGGCAAATAACTTGAATTTGAGGACAGTTGAGAGTGAAAACTCAGAAAAGTTGAAAGAAAACAAGGATCTCTGAAGTAGAAGCGGGAAAAAATGCAATGAAGTTTCAGGAAGTGAGGAGGAGAGCTTCAAGTCAAGCTAAACTTTGCAAGCCTGCAGATGCTGAAAAGCAGGAAAGCATTGGTAACCGTGGGAGGAGGGCAAGACTGGATGAGTGGATGAGTCTGTTCATTTATTCGCACACACGCATTACAAAAGGTGTAATTTGCTGTGTTCTCTGTTACAACACAAACACAGCAATGCATACTCTCAACTATGTCACATTGAAGGATATGGATGCTACATCTATTTGATAGTCTTCCAGCAAATACATGATGTGCAAGTTACGCCGGTCATGTTAAGGGCTTGCACTACCACCTTCTAAGAATTATATTTCTGTCAAACATGAATTTAATTACTCAGCATCTATCACTTTCTGCCCCACATCTTTATGTAGTGAATCAAAGACATTCCTCAACTGGTTCTTCAATAAAACAGTCACTCAGCTACGTTTGAGATGAATATCACTGAGAATTTTTTTTAATCGTCTCGAGTTTGTTTCCCACACTCACATGACCAACAACCACACATTATTACTTAAAACTTCTGGATAGAATAGGAATTGAGTAAATGATCATTAAAACTTCCAAGTTAGAAACACAAACATACACCTTTTAAGTATCAGTCTTTCAAAATAAATGACGTATCCAGTCATGATCGTTACACATACAAAAATACAGCTAGCTACAATCTGTTGTCTTTTTTCTAGTTGAAGTCATGAGACTCTCATTCAACTTAACTTCCTTTAAGCTGCAAATAACTAAAACAGAATTACACCTCTGCCTTGCAGGGTTAGGAATTAATTGTAAATAAATTTATATATAGTAAGTAGCTATGAAAGATTAGTATGTATAATTTTGATAATATTATTAATGTAATACATTAAGGAAAATTTATAATAGTTATTAATGGACCTAAAATTGAGACTCTGTTCACTGAAATATCCTTTATTTCTTAATCTTCTGCTAGGCACTATATACACCTAGATTAATTTAATTCAAAAGCTTGGTGTGATGGCTTATGCTACAGTGTTCAAGACAGACTATCCTGGCCACTATTGCAAGAAACAGTGATTAAAAAAAGCAGAAGAAACCCTAATAAATTATTACTACTGATTAAATGATGGGAAAACAATGAATTGAAACAACATTTTAAGCAAATTGGCTAAGGCAGAAAATTTCACAACCAAAATTTGCCTTTTAGTTTTCTAATGAATTATATTTTACATACTAAATCTATACATTTATTTAGCCACAATTTACACATTTCTGGTGTTTCCAAAAAACCTGTTTTATCTTCTTTTTTTTTCTAAAGTGTTTTGTTTCCATAGGTATTGTGTTTAGTTCTTAGGAATTTCACTTTTAGCTAGTGGAGCACTCTTTGCTTCCTGTGCCTGTGACCTTAAGTTCTGCTGACCGAGAAGTTTTGTTTCCAAGATGGTGGTGGTGGCACAAGCCAGGAGAAGCAACAGCATTCCATTGAACTGGAAGCTAAAACTTCCACCTGGCCTCTTTGGGCTTCTGATGCCCTTGAGCCAACAGGCTAAGAAAGGAAGAATAGTGTTAGGAGCTGATCGATCCAGGTTACTGAGGAGAAATTGGATTGCTTGTCCACAAGGAGGTAAGTAAGATTATGTCTGGAGCACAGAAGATCCTTCAGGGCATCTCTGGGTGCTGCCACGTCCTTGAGCAAAGTCAATGAGAAACTTAGAGCCTATTCCAGACAGGGTGACAAAGGGCACAGACCTGTCAGGAATGAAGGTATGGGTTTCTCCTCCTGTGGAGTCCAGACCTGCTGAAGGTGGAGGAAACACATTACGGCAGTGGAGGAAGGTAGTTATAAATACCTTCTGATTCAATATGTTCTGATCCATACATATAATTTTTGTGATGATCAAATTATCATCTTAATCTTTAGCTATTTCTGGTGAGTGCATTCAGCATGTTTTCTTCTAGCCATTTTGATATGTACAATGCATTCTTTTGCTTACTGTGAGGTGGTAAAATACCAGACCTCCTCCTTCTTGCTCACTTCAACCTTAGACCTGTGGATCAAACATCATCTCTAGCAGAACAGGCTACCTTTTATTCACACGATCTTTCTGCTGAGTTTTGTATGGCCTGAAGTTGTAATTTGTATTCTGTTCATCTGTTGCATTTACTATTGAGAGAAAATTAAGTTTAAAATCACACAATATGTATACACACACACACACACACACACTCACGAGCCCACACATATATGCAAACACATTCACATACGCGTTCCTTCACATAAGATATCGGATAGAGAGAAATTTGAAAGTGTTTCAAAAACATGAAGAAATTATGTATCAAATTTACTCTTGTCATCACCATCTTATTTTCATGAATCACTAGAAACAGTAATAGTCAATATAATTAACACTTACATAAAAATATTTTGAAAGTGTAGCTTTTTAATGGAGACCACGTACCAGGGTTTTGTGAGTTTATTTAATAAATTAATTGCAGCTCCTTTTTACTGAAGTCACTTCCTGATAAACAGCCAACATGAAAGAATAAATAAATACAAGGCAGCCTCTGACTTCCAGGCTTCTTGGCCAGTCGCAGCTGGCATGTTGTGCTCTTGGCTTGGTGACAATGGTTATAATTACCTTCTGCTAAGTGTGTGAACTCAGTCCAGCTCTGCACGTCACAGGTTTGTAGTTCTGTTGGGGTAAAAATTATGATCAGCGTTGAAGATGGAGCCAAGAGCAAATACATTTTCCAGCCCCTCCCCCCCCCTCGGTTTCTCATTTCTTCTGATTGGAATTACTTCCAACTTTAAAGAAATCACAGAATGAATTGCCCATTTCCAGCCACTGTTTGTCCAGCATGTCAAACACACACATCTGCAGCTATAAAATGTCTCGGCTGTATATGTGTGGTATTTTCTGTGTACTGAAATAGTGTGATGTTTTTGTGTGTGAACACTATGATGTTTACATCATTATAAATCTACATACACAAGCTAGTGAGCAGTCTCTGAGATGTACTTAAATCTTGTGATAATGATTATGTATTTTGAATTAGAAATTTTCCAAAAATCAAGTTGATTTTTGTATCACGTTCTTTCAGAAAAATATTAATTCAAATATATAAATTGAACTACAATAAATGATATTGCTGATGTAAGTGGCTGATAATCTATTTATTGAATTTATAAGGATTGGCATCAAAAGGAGAGAGTGCAGCGATGAAGAGAGAAGATGAGTGAGAGGCTGAGAAATTTGAGGCTCTCAACGATGAATTTCAAATTTCAAATACAGGAGAATCTGGAGATTGAGTGGAGGACGTTTTGTTTCAATCGAAGGGTGGGAAAAAAAAGCCACTTGGATAATGTGACTAATGCCTAGTCACCAGGGACTCGGCTACAATAGGACAGATAAGAGAAGACAAATGAAATCAATTTTCCTTCAAGAGAGTATGTTGCAAGAGTTTGATTATGAAAAGATCGAGAAAGGGAGGCGATGAGAAAGAATAGAATTTCATGCCCAAGGGCCTGGAAAGAAAATGGTTGAAGTCATACAAAGAAAGGGACAATCAGAGAACATTTAAAGGAAAACAGATGGCTGAAGTCTGAGTATTGATAACACTCACAAAAGAAGACTTATAATGCTCCTTTAAAATAAAACACATATGCATATGTATTTACAGTACAGCTTGTGTCAGTGACGTTTCCACGAGCTGTCTGCCTCTGACTCTACTTGGAAGGGGGGTGGCCGTTTAAGAGCAAGGAGGAAAACTTAAGAAAACAGTGTCAAATAGATTGACAGTTAGGAACCGATGGGTATCTTAATGTCACTCATTTAGTGTCTCTTAGAGTTTTATAGTATTTATTTATATTTTATAGTATAATTTATAGTCTAGGTGCAATATTAAGGTTTTTAAAAGCATATTTTTAATCTTCATCACACAATTTTAGGTACGCATAATGCTTCCACCTTGCAAATTAGAGAACTGAGACTCGCAGAACTTTTGTAACTCAGCCAAGTTGGTGACACTGAGCAAAAGTAGAATTAGTATTTGTCTCAGCTATGACCCAGTGGGGCCCTTAAGATGTTCTCTTCAGTAAAAGCTGAGAGACTGTTCTGCTTTAGCGGCAAAATTAGAATTACTCTTTTAGTTACACTTTTGAAAATCATAATTAAAATCACATTCCTTCAATTTATCCTGCCTGTTTCTCCCTCTATTTCCTCCTATGTTCCCTCCTCTCATATACTCTCAATTTCTTTCAAATTGATGGTCTCTTTTTCTTTGGTGTGTGTGTGTGTGTGTGTGTGTGTGTGTGTGTGTGTGTGTGTGTGTGTGTGTGTATACGCACGTGTGATACCCCTGGGCTGACAATGCTTCCCCAAAGAGCCATAAACTATTCAACAAAAAAATATTCCTGTTGCAGGCATGAGAAACCACCATTCTAATCGTTGGCTAGGAAAGACCAAGTGACTCCCAAAACAATATAGGGAATTGCTGATGTCTCTGATTGCCCCTCAGAGGTGGAAGGTAAGTTCCTATTGCTTCAGAGGCTTTGAATGCAGGACTCAGGAGATTCAAGCTGCAGTTAGGAAGGAAGTCTCCTTCCTGGAGGCTAACTTTGCTAGTACTGGAAGACGTCAAGCTGCCAAGGGAGGAAAACAACCAATAGTTCGATCAACCCTTGACTCAAATGAACCACGCAATGGCCAGCATGGCATGATATCCCCAAGCATACAATGATGTTCCTCATCTTGGTGGTACCTCAAAACTGTCTAATTCTATGGAAGACCCACTCAACAGTGGGGAAATAATGACTAGAAACCTAGCCAACTATCTGGGGCAAGGGAGGTCATAGATCTTAGTAGAGAACCTGCTACCACCACTGTATGAGGCCAGCACAATTTCTAAGTACATTCTAAACACTGGAATTTCTTGACAACTTATCTCTTAGTGCTATGCTGGGTTAAAATTAAAATAAATTTATTTATTAATAATAATTAATTAGCAAACTCTATAAACAAAATGGTAATGTATAGTGTACAGCTACCACGTACTTCCCTAAATACCTTTTTCAAGGCTTCTCTGAGAATATATTCATATTAGGCCTTGCCTTTTACATGTTGTTTAAGGGACTCTATTGTCTTCATAAAGTCTATTTTTTCCACTTCTTCTGTGTTAGGTTGTTCAAATACTTCTGTTGTAAGATCATTGGGTTCTGGTGTTTTCATGTTGTTTTTCAGATTATTGGGTGAATTCTTGCCTTGGCGCCTGCCCATTTCCTCCTATTGATCCTATCCAATGGGTCCTTTAAAAACCGGATCAGGTTTCCCTGCTGGCCAAGGGCTCCGCTTACAAAATGCCCTCACTCTCTTTCGTGGTTCCTGCTGCAGGCCAAGAACCCTCTCACCCCTCCGAAGGATCTTCAGGACAGGACCAGGCTCCCCTTGTGCCAGTGACCTGGCCAACCAAAGGCCTACCTCTTTGGTTCAATTGTAGTAGGGCGATCTGCTCTCCTTATTGCACGCCTGTCCCTGCCGCTTGGGTCTGCCGCTGCGCCGGTCCCCGAAGGCCTCTTCCTGTATGCGGTGTCGCTCCGCCGCGTCTGGCCGCCACCGCTCCGCCTCTGTGCGTCTCTAGGCCTTGCCTTTATATTAGCTAGAATTTCAAAATTTAGAGTCAGATATATATATATATTATTTTCCCTTCCGACATAGCAACATTAATAATAATAATAATAACTATAGTGAGTGGTACATCTGCATACCAGAACTGTTTGTAAGTACTTTGCCTGTATGAACTCTATCCATAATCACAATGACACCATGAAAACTGAAATATTATGATTATTTTTATCAGTAGTTAAAAGAAGATCATGTAGTAGGCAGCTTTCAGAAGTTGTATGCATTAAGAACGATACAGAATGCAACAGGGCAGTATTGCATCTCTGGAATTTGTGCAATTAGGCTTTCTGATATTGAGCAAGCCAAAGCTTATGGTACTCCACCCATCACGGCTTTAGTAGCTTACATAAATGTGGCTAGAAAAATGCTCACCATGTAAAATAAATTGAAATTATAAAAACACAAGGAACCACATTTCTGGTTGGACTTTACAAAACTTGACATGTACTTATATACTTACATTAAATGTGCCTATAGTCTTATACTTACATTTTATTTTTTTTGGGGGGGTATCGGCAAATAAGAGAGCTTGAGAACATGAAAACAAAGAGCAGTTATATTAAAAATACAGTAAACAACGTTTTTAGAGTTTTAGTTTTATTCGACTTTTTTTTCCTTTTTTTTCTTTTCTTTTTTAAAAAGGGAGCCTGCCTTGTTGTCTATATTGGTCTAGAATATCAGGTTCCAAAGATCCTGCAGTCCAAATTCTTATCGAGGTAGGCACACTCTGTCAGTCAGTGATATTTTGACAAACAGCACTGATATCCCATTACCATGTCAAGAACCACAATTCTTGAAAGTTAGAATAAAATGAACCATTCTTGAACTTTTAAAAATATTCTAAGGGTGATGAGATAGGGTTATGCTCCATTATAATTAATTTTATATGTTTTTGCCAATTGATGTTTATTCCTTATAACAATTACATAAAATTTTGAGTCGACCATTTTATGGATACGTAAGTAACCATATTAGGAAGTTCTATAGTTCTTACAAAGCTTCTTACATAAATACAAGCTGGTAGGAGAAAACCATGACAGACAGCATTTGGACTTTTGTCCATAGTTAATAGAGTACAAATATGTACTAGACAAAGTACCACATGGAAATCTGTGCAACTTTCCCGAGTCCAGTGTGACTGGCAAGTTCTATTGTCATTACTTCACAGACTCGGAATTATAATTCTCTCTCTCTCTCTCTCTCTCTCTTTTTTTAGTTACTAAAGTACATTAAAGTATACTGCCAGATAAGGAGAGATGGCTCAATGGTTAAGAACACTGGCTTGCCAGGGACGCAGCCCTGCCACCCTTATTACTACAGATTGGCGCCCACGTGGACAACTGAATCCACAGAAAGCCTGAAAAAGCTTGGGAAAGAGTAAAGCATGTTTTCTTGATAGTGACAATTTCTCGGATCTACTCTGCTTGCTAGAGGCAAGCGGGCGCCTCATCTGAGAGAGGCTTCCTGACTCAGCTTTAGCTGCAAAACCCTGCAGCTCATTAAGAGGTCCTGCCACAAAACACTTAAATGGTGTTGACGAAAAGCTGAATGCATGCTTTTCGGTTTTCAGCCGTAGCAGGAAAAAAGCTGTGCCGTTTAAAAATGCCAGCTTTCTGGGTTGTCCTGCCAGGGCAAACTCTGACTATTTGAGGCAGGAGGGCCGGCTACCGAGAGAGGACTTGAGTGTTGTCTGTTGTAGCTTGCTGGCTGGCAGGGACCTTGAAACGCCATAGAGTTGTGGCTATAAACATGGCTGCAGCCTGTATATCCGCCATGAGGCTGGAAAGCTAAGGAATGGGCTGGATCCAGCCATCAAAGCCACGGCTTTAGTCCTACTGAGATTGCTTGGTAAATTAAAGACTCATGTGGTCAGAAAAAGAGAGATATACAGTAAAGAGCGATTCAAAGACAGAGAAAATTTCTGAATGGTTTAAAGTGTGTTAAAAATATATGCAGACTAAAAGTTGAAGTTCTTAAAGTAAAAAACAAAAAAAAAAAAAAGGAAGAGAGTTGTTGTGTGTGGTAGTACACACCTTTAATCCCAACACTTGGAAGGCAGAGGGAGATTGACCTCTGTGACTTCAAGGTGTGGTAGCACACGCCTTTAATCCCAGTGCCTAGAAGGCAGAGACAAACAGATCTCTGTGAGTTCAAGGTGTAGTAGTGTATACCTTTAATCCCGAATGCCTGGGAGGCAGAGACAGGCAGATCTCTGAGAGTTCAAAGACAGCCTGGTCTACAGAGTTACTTCAGGTCAAAGATACTGAGAACCTGTCTCAAAAAGCAAAAAGTTAAAAGTAAAAATAAACAAAATAGAGGTTAAAACAAAGCTGTACAAAAATGGAAAATAGAGAATTTTGATACTGTATGCTATTATGCTCTCTTTGAATTGTTTAAATGCTGAGGAAGGAGAAACAGATGCTAAAAGATATTTGTTTATAAATGCTGCTGAACTAATCCAACATAGATATTTTGAATTTGGATCTAAGGATATGATACTTTGGAAAAGAGATTCTTCTTTTGTTTTCACGAGGATCAGACCTTGTGGATTGCATTTATCCCGATTTGGTATGATGGACCACGCCCTCCTGAAGGGTTGGTGTGAACACCTTCAGAAAATTGCTTTGCTCAACTGCCAACTGAGATGAAACTAGCACACAGGTTATACCATGAAAGACCTAATTAACGATGCCCCCATTCAGCAGGAAGCAGTTTGGAGAGAAATAACTGCGCCCATATTCCCAAAAATGTTTATAAATGTTCTTTTACATTTAAAGGGGGATATGATATAGATATGAATAATTTGCATTAGTATAGATTTTGCTTTATTGATAGAGATTTAAGGTCAATTTTGTTATATGTATAAGTGTTTCTCATTTTGATTAAGGTATCGTGATTGTGTAGTTCATTTAAATATGTACTGTATAATTAAGAAATATAGGTTGTTAATGGATAATCATCGATAATAGTAAAGCTTGTAGTCATGTTAGTTAGATTTTCTAGACATATAGAGATATATTTCAGATAGGCATTCTTCATATCTCTCAAAGGCTGCAGAATATGGCATTTAAAATATTTTAATAACTTAGGACTTTTCATGACAATGAGACACTCTGTTCCTGGCAGCACCAATCTACTTCAAGAGGAAGATGGGCATCGAAGAGGATCCTTATGGAGTTTGATAGCCATTTGGGCAAGAAACTGCTCTTGCCTGGACTATTGCATAAACTGGACACAGAGAACCCACAGAGAGAGGACTACTGAACTTGCCTAAAGGTGAGATGATCTTTCGGGGTTCCTGATTCATGAGAGAGTCTGCGAGACATTCTTCAGAACAAGCAGATAGTGACTGCCTTTGGAATTTCCTGCTTGATGAAAATGTCTGCTGGATACTATGGGCCTGAAGGCTGAAGATGGATGCCCCAACGGTACAAAAGAACTTTGGGTGACTGTCCAGGCAGCGAGATGTCTTTGTCATTTCTAGAGTTTCAAGTTTCTTAGTTCTTGTTTACTTAGGTAATATTATATCTTTCTGGAGTCTTTGATGGAGTTAAGAATAGTTAGTTATAGTTATAGTTTTCCTTAGTTATGATAAAGATTATTGTAATTTTTACTTAATAACTGTTTTGTTATATGTAATTTTGCTATGTTAAAGTTAAAGCCTTCTTTTTTTTTGCTTAAACAGAAAAAGGGGAAGTGATGTGGGAGTGTCATATATCAATCTGTTGATTTTATTGGTTAAGCAATAAAGAAACTGCTTGGCCCTGTGGGTGGAGTAAACAGAACAAAATACTGGGAGGAAGAGGAAGTGAGGTCAGACTCCACAGCTCTCCTCTCGGGAGCAGACGCCTCAGAGAGACGCCATGCCCCGCTCTCGGGCAGACACACGCCATGAAGCTCCGACCCAGGATGGACTAGGCTAGAATCTTCCCAGTAAGACCGGTTCTCACAGATTATTAGAGATGGGTTGATTGGGATATCAGAATTAGCCAGTAAGGGCTAGAGCTAATGGGCCAAGCAGTGATTAAAGGAATACAGGTTCCGTGTAATTATTTTGGGTAAAGCTAGCCGTGGGGGTGGCCGGGTGCCAGGGATGCAGCCCTGCCGCCCTTATTACTACACTGGCTGCTCTTCCAGAGGACCTCAGTTTCATTCCCAGCACCCACAGGATGGCTCACAACCAACTGTAACTTCAGTTCCAGAGAATTTGATAATCTCTTCTGGATCCACAGGCATCAGGAATGCAGGCGGTGCACAAACATACACAGAGGTAAAACACCCATTCACATAAAACACAAAACAAATCATATTTGCACAGCATTTCCATATCCTAGCCTTGGTGCATGCTCAATAAATTACAGAAGGTATAAAGGTATAGCATCCTATTGTAGCTGTCTCTGCTTTAAGGAAAAGTATTTCTCCACAGTGGACAATTGCACTTAAGTTTCCTCCCTCCTTCCCCTCCTTCCTTCCTTCCCCTCCCTCCTCCTTCTTCTTCCTCTCTCTCTCTCTCTCTCTCTCTCTCTCTCTCTCTTTCGTTTTTGGTTTTTTGAGACAGGGTTTCTCTGTGTAACAGTCCTGGCTGTCCTAGAACTCACTCGGTAGACCAGGCTGGCCTCAAACTCACAGAGATCCACCTACCTCTGCCTCCTGAGTGCTGGGATTAAAGGCATGTGCCACTACTGCCCTGCTAAATTGCTTTTCATGCAGTATATTTTGATCCCAACTTCACTAAGTTCTCACTCTTTCTGTAAAAAAACCAAACAAAGAAAAACAAAAATCACGACAAACAAAAACGAACAAGACCAGACCAAATCCAGCACTGAGAATGGCAAGAGGTCAGCTTTCTCCAATGAACGTGATGGGGTATACCAACCAGATGCCAGGACTCTCCCAGGAGTAGCTTGCCAGCACAAAATGGGTTCTATGTTTATGTATGTGCATGTAATTTTTGTTTTATTTTTGGCAAATGTATGGTTTATAACTATAAGGGTCCTATGTGAAAAATATCAGTCTGTGAGATAAATTGATGATTGATCACTACATGACTTTTAAGTAGTTAATAATTTTCTTTAATATCATGGGGAAAAAGTCTAAGATTTTTCTAGAGGCACTTCATTTGATTAACTAGGTCTCCAAGACCAAGAACAAACTGTTCCCTCTGTCTCTTAGCCTTTGTAGTTAGTAGAAGGCAAATGAAACCAATGCTTACTGTAACAATTACATCTTTCTCCCTTTCACTATTCTAAGACGACATTAGGCAAACTGAAAATCAGAAATGCCTAAGTGTGCATATTCCTTTAAATATATGAGGGGAGGCGCTTAAAGATTTATGACATTTATTTTATATCGTGACTTCTCAGTCCTTGATAGGCTGACAGAGTTTGGGAAAATAAATGCCCCATGTTTTGTCTTTTGGTTTGGTGTTTTCATTTGCTGTTGCATATATGATACCAGGAGTGGGGAGGGCGAAGTCTGAGTGGGCAAGCCAAGAGTGCAGAAATGGAGAGAGGCAAGTTCCCAGGATACAACAGCTTTTCTCCAGGGGAGCTCTCGGGTGGTTTGTATTTCTTCTGTTGTCTCAGGAAAGATGGAGGATTTTTCTCACCTAATTTATTGACTAACTCACCGTAATCTAGAACACATGCCATGCCTCAGAGCAATCTTTCAAACACTCCTTTTCCTTCCCTTCTTTTAGCATTTATCTAGATTCCTATCTACAACTAAAGGGAGATCAAATTAAAGATTAGTAGGATTATTTCTCTTTTCTGACACTGTAAGGTAAATTTCTGTAAAAACGTCAGAAAACCAAGGGTATTTTTAAATGCATGTGTTCCTTTAAGACTTGTAGAACCTTCATTTCTTTCCTGGAAATGCATTTGCTAGCTCCTTTCTTCATTCTTCATGATTCCCGTAAATAGGACCATTTTGTTTCCTTTGGGTTTGGAGAGCTAAGACACCTTGCAAAGATTCACAGCTGGCCCATTATTTTCCAGCTTCATGAATATTCATCACCATTTGAAAAGATAGGATGGCAAGGGAACCGCTCAGTTCTAATAAACAGCAGTGTTTGTCCCACTCCTAATAGCGGCTTTCCTGTTCTTAGACACTGATGCATCAGTAGGACACCAAAGAGAGAAAAACCCCCTCCAGAGGGGAGCAGGACTGGAGGAGCCTGAAAGGATCTGACTGAAGGGGTTGAGTCATCTAAAAACTTGACACATGAAACCTGGGCCCTGCAGAATCACAGGTAACACAGCACAGCTGGATGCTTTCAGAACGCCTTGCGTGGCTCTTACCCCACAGAGGGAATTCGGAAGTGGACTAACACACAATCCACAGTGGAGCTCAGCACATGAAGACACTGGGCTAGTGCATCCCTAATTCTTGACACTGGGATGTTTCTTTTCCAGCACCTCCACTCTTGTGTTGTTGTTGGCTCTTGTAAAGAATTTGCTTCTGGTAATTTATGACTACTGGTATGAAATAAGAAGTTTTTTTAAATCCCCATGCATATTTCACCTAACACCAGAAAAACTTTCTGTTGCCTCTATTGTTGAATTCAGAAAAGAAAAAAGAAAAAAAACCTTTTAATAAAAACTGTTCCTGCCATGCCAAACTAGGCACAGTGTCAGGTAAACCAGGCACTCACAAGCTCGCTCTTTCTTTCTTTCTTTCTTTCTCTCTTTCTCTCTCTCTCTCTCTCTCTCTCTCTCTCTCTCTCTCCCTCCCTCCCTACCCCCCTCTCTCTTTCTTTTTTTTCCTTTTTTCTTTTTCTTTTTTGCATTTAACATTTTGTTTGCCTGTTTGCTTTCCTTTTAACAAATTCCCCTCTAGACCTTGGCACACTCAGTCCTAAATGGGATGTCTTCATCAAATCGTCTCCTCAGGGCTCCTGGAACCCCATGATGGAGGAGGCACAAGGACTCTCCCCTGCATATATATTGTGAGTTCCAGGTTAGTGTTTTTATGGGATGGCTGAGAGTGCAAACAGGTGTGTTTCTGATTCTTGGGCTCTTTCCTTCTGTTTGCTTTGTCCAGTCCAGTGTGTTAGTTTTTGCTTTTTCTCTTGTATTATCTTATTACAAATTATTTTGGCTAGAATGTAGGTTCACCTAAAATATGCAAAGTGTAACACATAGTAAAAAAAGAAGCATGAAATTTTAGGTTTACCAAAAACATAAACATGCCATTAATGCTAAAATGAATTATACACACAAGAAAAAAAATGTTTCGTTATCAATAGAAACAATTGTTCTTTCACTTGGAAAGCCATTAGAGGTAAGATTCAATATTTTCTTTTATGTTCCTAACACATTTCTTCAAAGCAAAGTACACAATTATACAGTGGTTGTTTAGAGTCTATGGGGCTGCTGAGTATACACACACACACACACACACACACACACACTCACACGCACTTTTTAGACTTTCCTGAGTACTACAACAACAAACTATTTTTGTTCAGACACTTTATACTGGAGAGAGCTATTTTTACAGTGAATCACATCCTGGTCTTCAAAAACAATGGGATAAAACTGGGTCCTCAATCCAGGGGTGATATTTCCACTGTGAACAGGAAGTATGCATGTGTGTGTGTGTGTGTGTGTGTGTGTGTGTGTGCTCGACTTTGCTGAGTTCTTGTCTACAAAGCTCTCAAGGATTGATTGAGTTTACTAAGTATTTGTTGTGCATTTTATCACATGAATGTTTTGCTTTCATTTTAAATTAAGTTTTTAATTGTTCTCAAACATTTATAAATTATTAAGCTTTATTTGCTTTTTCTGGGTTCTTTGGTCAATAATCTATCTATTCACATTTGTATTTTTTTCTGAAATTTTAATCTTAATTAATTTAAGAATTAGTACACTGGCTGTAGTATTTTTACTCTTCCTTCTGATCTCCATAGAGATGGCTCTTCAGAGGTTAGCTAAGTGTGCCTTTACTGAAGGGGAATGACCTTGTGAATCAAATAGTCCTGGGCAGCTTGCAGACAGATGGAGACACCTGCTGTGCCTGAAATTTGGGCTCCGGAAGGGAGCAGAGCCAACAGCGAGCTCTTCATTTGTTTGTATTTTCTCTAGGTGGGATGGTGATGTTCAGGCACTTACTCTAAAGGGTTACCATTTAAAAAATATGAAGAAGTCTTGCCAGATCAAAGCCTCAAAAGTGATACTGAGTGTAGTTGATGACTTTAAACATCTGTAGGATTTCTCTCTTCTCTTTATCACTAACAAAAACAATTAAAAATAACTATGAACATTGTCCATGGGAAGAAAATTTCCTCTAACTAATGCATTTACTTCCATTAAAATGCATTTTGAAGTGATAACTATATGATTTGAATTTAAAAAAATGTTTCAGTTATATAAAAGCCTAGAAGTTTAAAATTTCCACCATAGCTAGACTATTTTTTCAATATTTAGCTCCTAGAAGAAGAAACTGCAAATGACATATAGAATACGCATGTTTACATACACATGTGGCCATGCACATACACACACACATATTCTTAATTCACTAATTAAATGGCAGGAATTTAAATTTAACCATTGTTAAACTTGAAAATCTTTTTCTGAAATAAAAGACAATTTTTGTTTTGATTTGAAAACTTCAAGAACATGGGCATTTTCAAGATAATTTTGAAATGGACTAGCAATATAGCTAAAATGAAAAGATAAGAAATAGATTTTGATATATAGTATTTATATTTATCCTTTTAACAATCTCAGAACTCTTTTTATAAAAGCCCCCCCCCCCAGGAATCTGATGCATCGCCTGGTTTCAGGATGCACTTTTGAAGTAGATCTGGGATGAGACAGTTGATTTTGAAGGTCTGCATTAGATAGTTAATTACTTAAAACGATATTTCTCAAGCCTTTCTACCATGACATGGCATATGGATCCTATTAGATTGAGTCAAATGAACCAAGAGCTGCAGGCAGCCTATCTTCAGTAATTAATTATCCTAATTGAGCCAATAAGTTGTTCACATGTTGTTTTTTATGGTACAATATACAGCAGTTAAATTTAAGACAGGGAAATAGAATCACGTTAATAATAATTAGACAACATAGATTGTGACTCAGATAATAAAGTAAATATCCAATATGTTTGCAACATAATTAGTTTGTGGGTTAAGAGGAAAACACTTTCACAAGTAAAAAAGAAAAAAGCTTTTCATTTGGTAGAGGTTTTCCAATAAAAGAGGGAGGGAGAGAATACCTGAAATATTACTTTGTGGCTTTAGGACTGGCCTAAGACCATGCGTACGGGGCAGAGATATTTGGGTCTATTCACTGCCAGCTTTTTCGACAGGCTAGGGGATAGAGGGTGCCTCTCAGCACCTACTTCCGCTAAGAATAAGACCCCAGCTCAGAAAAACTGTCTTCCATTCAGGAGAAAAAGATTTGCATGGATTTGTCTATAATGACCACTTTGGTCATAGTGGGCAGAGCAGTTTGATAGCAGAACTGTGATCTACAGTGGAGCTTGACACACACTGCACTTGCGTGGGCTAAGAGCTTACAGAGCAGTCAACGAAAAAGTCTCAAGAGCCTATTGTACTGTCCTAAACCTACATTCAGGTGGTTCAGGTATGTTAAAGGAAGACAGGAACCAAAAGAACAGTGCAAGGTCTTAACATGAAAACACACCCATGGGGAGAAGGATGAGGGCTAGAACTCTGAGACCATTCTCAACTTTAAAAACCACACTTATGACCTTGAGACGTAGAGACATCAAAAGCTGTGTCCCAGCAGGAGATTTCTCTAGCCGTGTGAGGTCTCACATTTCTGTGAACACAGCCACCTTTAACTGGGAGGGAGGGTATGGATGTATCAGAATTAGTTTCACAGTTCCGTCAAAAACTTGTGGTGCCTTTAGACTCGATTTGCCTTCCAGTTCTGCCCCCTGATGCTCTCATTTTACCTCGGATTTGTCCTTGGTCTTTTTCTTCGAGGATGCAGTCTTTGTGGTTTGGCCTCTTGTCAATCTGAGTTTCTTGTGTTTGTCTAGGCCAGGATATCAATGAGAACTCTTAGCTCTGTTTTCTTTCTTCTTTTTCTTTTTTCTAGTAGGTCCTTGGATGGACAATATTCAACTCAGGCAGAATCTAGTTGTGGGATAATGAGAACACACCATCATTCCTGCATTCTTTTATCTGATAGATTGGCTGTTGCCATGGGTACAAAGAAGATGGATGAGCATCTTCCAACCACATCTGTCTGCTGGCCCTGCAGTGCTCTGTCAATCAGATACACTCTTCCCGGGCCACTGTTAGTCTAGTTCTCTATCCTGGCTACACTTTGCTGCCCTGAGTTCTGAACCCGCCCTGCGGTGCTCTGTCAATCAGACACACCCTTCACGGGCTACTCTTAGTCTAGTTCTCTAGCCTGAGCTACACTTTGCTGCCCTCTTCTGACCCATGGCTCCTATGCTTTGTTTTGTTTTGTTAATCTACTTATTTAGTGTGTTGTGCATGTATGTGCTTGAATGCAGAAGCACATAGCTTAGGTGCATCTGTTTCTCTCTATGTGAATCCCAAAGGCGGGACTCAGGTTGCCAACTTTGGCCGCAAGTACTGGCTGAGCCACAGAGATGGTTCTTACAAAATGTTAACATTTATTTCATTATATTTTTTCCCCATATTTTCCCTTCTTTCACTTCCTTCCCTGGAGAAGAAAACTCTTGGGTTTTTTTATTGTATAGATATTAAAAACTATACCAACAACCATGGTTTGTCTAGGTGTTATAGGCTACAGTCAAGAGCAGGGAAACAGATCCTGCCCCCTCAAGTTTCATCCTGTTTAGGGGTTTGACATCTCAGCTCCACGAACAGTCTGGTTTATGTGCTGACAAGTTGTTTGTTTATTTGTTTGCTTGTGTTGGCCCGAATTCTCCGTATGCTGTTCAGGCTGCTGTTTAACTTATCATCTTTCTGCCTTAGCCCCCGAATATTGGGTTTACGTGTGTGTATCTCCACACCTGGCCTGGGGGGTAAATACTGATAGTGGGTGTTTGCTCTCAGAGGCTTTCTAGAACTAACACTAGTTTATAAAGTCACCCGACCTGCTGCTACCTTTAAGGAAAATGTCATTTGTTTTTGTTTATCTCTTCACTCTTTTTGTTAATTGTTTTGGGTGAGCAGCAAGGAGACATGTGACCTCTCCTTTCACATCACTACTTAGTAATGAGCAGAAACATGATTTCATTGGAGAAAAGTCAAGAGTGGTCTCAAAGAAACCAGGATACCTGCCCCCCGCCCCCCAATGGTGTAATGCAATAGAACAGCCAGTCTTTGGGTGCCTGATTCCTCTTCAGGTCCTAGATGCAGGCAGAGACCACGCTCCTCATGTCCTAGATGCTGGCAGAGACCATGGCTCCTCATGTTCTAGATGCTGGCAGAGACCACGGCTCCTCAGGTCCTAGATGCTGGCAGAGACCATGGCTCCTCATGTTCTAGATGCTGGCAGAGACCATGGCTCCTCAGGTCCTAGATGCTGGCAGAGACCACGCTCCTCAGTGATGGAGGAAGGTCATTGGCTAATAAAGGCACTACCCTGGCCCATTTTATTGGTTAGAGGATAGGTGGGAGGAGTAAACAGAACAAAATGCTGGGAGGAAGAGGAAGTGAGCTCAGAGTCTCCACAGCTCTCTCGGGAGCAGACGCCTCAGAGAGAGACGCCATGCCCCGCTCCCGGGATGAAGCTCCGACCCAGGATGGACTAGGCTAGAATCTCCCTGGTAAGCGCACCTTGGGGTGCTACACACAGATGATTATAAATGGGCTAAATTAATATGTGAGAATTAGCCTAGAAGAGAATGGGCCAAGCAGTGATTAAATGAATACAGTTTGTGTGTTGTTATTTCGGGGCATAAGCTAGCCGGGCAGGCGGCTGGGGTGTTGGGGACGCAGCCCCTCCGCCGCCCTTACTACTACACCTCAGGTCCTAGATGTTGGCAGAGATCACGGCTCCTCAGGTCCTAGATGCAGGCAGAGACCACGGCTCCTCAGGTCTAAATGCAGACAGAGACCATGGCTCCACAGGTCCTAGACGCTGGCAGAGACCACTGCTCCAAAGTACAGTACCAGGACAGGAGTAAGGAGGAGGTTTTGGTATTTCATTATAGTTTTAATCTGGTGTGAACCAATCAGCTTTCAGGATCTCTATAGAATTAACTCTTCTCAGGTTCCTGTTATTTCTATCATTCCTATTCCAGCCCATTAATAATAATTGCTGTTTTGTGATGTTTAAGAAGGTAGAGTTATATTGAACATGGAGAAGTTGAGCTGGTACCTACCTAGATAGAGTCTTCACCTCTGCTAACTAGTGTTCATGGTACTAGAAGGTACTCTGCATGCTACCATGTTACAGGAAAATGGTAAACATTGATCCAACTGCAGACATCAGTCTACAGTGATGGCCCGTCTGCAAGAGGTGCTACTGCAGTAGCGGCACAAAGCTTGCGGGAGTGACCAGCTGATGTCTGATCGGATTCAAGGCTCCCTCCCTGCGACAGAACACATCCCCTCCACTGCTGCAGTGGTCAAGAGCTAGAAACCAGACAGTCCAGGGACCTAGCGGAAAACAAAAATACGACTGCTCTGTTAAAGGAACATAACTGTAAAATGACCCCTAATAGTATTTTGCTATGCTCATAGATTAGGTTTTGCTCGGTTAAAACGCGATGGAGACCTGTAGATCTAACTGAAACAGAGATCCACATATATAACTAAATGAAACAGAGATCCATATATATAACTAAATGAGACAGAGATCCAAAATAAAAACATAGATGATTATGCTAATCCTAAAAATGCTTGTATTTATTATTTTGATGAGTTCACAAAAAACCTAAACTACTACAACTATATTTACATATTCATTAATTCAATCAGTATTTGTTTAGTCTATTAGTACTGTCTAATAAGTAGCAGAATGGATTATCCATATTGATTTGTGTTTATGGATGATTATTTTTATCTGGGATACGGCAGTCACTGAGTCATCAAATCTCTATGGTTTGGTGGAACAGATACATGTGCCCTCAAGTCTGTGGCCTTCAAACATCAGTGATCGGAGAATACACATAAACATTTTAGAGCATGTGCCCCTGAAAGGCAGAATAAGAAAAGTCTTCTGAGTACTGTCATAATCAGCCAATAAGAGTAGAGGATGGCCATAAATAAATAAAAAGACAGAAGCAAGCATTTAAGTGAGATAATGGTGAGCTGAAATACATGAGTACACAGCATAGAAAAAAATCCCACGATCACGTCACAGGAAAAAACCGACTAGGGTGGAAAGTAGGTTAGAAAGTGTGGAACAGATAATAAAGGTGCTTGAATTCCTGTATGCAAACCTATTAGCAATTTTGTGATGGGCAGTCACTAAGTCACTTTCAGTGGAGTAAGAACGTGTTCAAAAATGTCCTTCCATTTAACTCTCTAAGTCCTGCTGGACCGATGGACAGGAGGAGGATTTGGCGATGGTGACAGTTCAGTGTAGAGGGCAAGGAATTGAGAGAATTAAAAAGTACTTTAAGATTCAAAACCAGAAAATGCTAACACAACAGAAAGACAAGAAAGACTACAGCTTGACTATGGCATCACAGAATTACGTAAAAACAAGATGTTGAGCCAAAGACTCAAATCTCTTGGAAATATCCCACATTCAAACACACTCACATCTTCCATATTCCTAAGAAACACACAATCAAATTTTCTTTCAAATCAAAACATTTCAAATATTAAAAAATTCAACTAAAAAGTTCGAAACCTACGCAATACGAATCAGTGACTCAGGACAAAGCCTCATTGGCTTTTATCTGCTGAGAGGCAGGGCTGAGAGCCCCGGGTTCCTCTCTATCTGCTTCTCTCTCCTTATTCCTGACATCACCTGTGTCAGCCAGGGCGGTGTGATTTCCTCTTAAAATCAGTGTGTATGCTTGCTTCTCCCCTTCAATCTCCATTCAGTGAAGTTTGTAAGCTATCTTGGTTTTTGCTTTAATTCTTCAGTTATGCTTGTACATGCTCTATCCTTAGCAGCACATATACCTCATTTTCTTCTTTTCCTAACCCTTTATGTTCAGACTAAATTATATCTAAGACACAGCTCAAAGAACTTGCTGGGCTTTTTGTTTGTTTTGATTTTTCAAATCCATTTGAATTTCCTAGCATGCTTCTGTGCAAAGTAGTTCTCCAAAGCAACAACAAAATGAGGAAATGAACAGAGAAAAATGGAAAGAGACAAAGTTACTTTGTAATTCTAAATAATTCTGCAAAGTAGCACAAAAGGTTTAATTAAGAAACACACGTTTTTATTGGCAGGTTGGCAGGGAAGGCTTCATTAGCTAACTGCTTTCTGGCATATATGATCCCATATTTCATCTGGCTGTCTGAGCAGAGTGAATGGGATTCTCGTGAGTTACATAAGATCACCTTGGAAGCGAAAGCGTCGGATCCTGTGCGCCTTATGAAAACAACTATTCATAACAGACTCAACGAGAGCTCAATTGGAATCTGTGATGCTTCTGCCCTGATCTGCCCCTGGGCCTCCTTTGTTGAATGAACACAGAAGCTTTCTCACAAGAGAACGAGCATCTAGGACCCGAGGAGCCGTGATCTCTGCCTGCATCTAGGACCTGAGGAGCCATGGTCTCTGCCTGCATCTAGGACCTGAGGAGCCATGGTCTCTGCCTGCATCTAGGACATGAGGTGCCGTGATCTCTGCCTGCATCTAGGACATGAGGAGCTGTGGTCTCTGCCTGCATCTAGGATTGAGGGAGCCTTTATAGGGTTAGCAAGAAAACTGGCTCTAGAAAAATTCCCAGGAATTCACAAGGATGACCCCAGCTAAGACCCTAAGCAATGGAGGAGAGGAGGCCCGATCTTGACTTGCCTTGTAGTCAGGCTGATGAATATCTTAAATATCATCATAGAACCTTAATACAGCAACTGATGGAAACAGAGGCAGAGACCCAGAGTGGAGCACTGGACTGAGCTCCCAAAGTCCAGTTGAAGAGTAGAACGAATGAGAATATGAACAAAGGGGTCAAGACCATGATGGGTACACACACTGAAACAGTCTACCTGAGCTAATAGGAGCTCATCAACTCCAGCCGGACTGGGAAGGAACAAGCATAGGATCAAACTAGTCCCTCTGAATGTGGTTGGCAGTTGCATGGCTGGGGTAGACTGAGGGGCCACTGGCAGTGGCACTGGGATTTATCCACACTGCATGCACTGGCTTTTTGGGAACCTATTCTCTTTGGATGATACCTTGCTCAGCTTAGATACAGTAGGGAAGGCCTTGGACCTTCCCCAAAGCAATGTGTCTTACCCTCTCTGAGAATTGGATGGGTGTGGGGTGGGAGGGTGTGTGGAAGGAATGGGAGGAGGAAGAGAGTGGGAACTTGGATTGGTATATATAATGAAAAAAAGAATTTGTTTTCTTTTTTTAAAAAAAAAGAAAAAAAAGATGTGTGTCACCACTGCCTGATCTGTAAGGCGGAGCAGTGCAGCTGTTTTACTCTCTGATTTTCAGGCAAGCTTTATTTATTAAAATACAGATGAAATATCACTACAATCTCCTGTGACCAGATTGATGGCCTCGTCCAATTGTCACCAGAGAGTCTTCATCCAGCAACTGAGGAAACAGATGCAGACCCCCAGACAAGTTCTGGGAATGCTGCAGGGGAGAGGGAGGATGGAATGTAGGAGCCAGAGGGGTCAAGGACACCTGAACAAATCCCACAGAATCAACTAACCTGAGCCTAAAGGAGCTCATAGAGACTTATCCAACTATCAGGAAGCCTGCATGGGACCGACCTAGGCACTCTGCATATGTTACAGTTGTGTAGCTTGGTCCTCTTGCGGGTCTCCTAACTGTGTTAACAGGAAATGTCTCCAATTCTTTTATAGGCTTTTGGGACCCTACTCCTCACATTGTGCTGCCTTGCCCAGCCTTAGACAGCACATGGGGAGGTGCTTAGTCTTACTGAAACTTAATAAGCAAGGTTTTGTTGATACACATGGGAGACCTGTCCTTTCTTAAACCGAGGGGGAGTGGACTGGGAGGAGGGTGGGAAGAGAGGGGGTTGAGGGCAGGAACTGGGAGGAGAAGAGGGAGGGAAAACTGCAGCCAGGATGTGCCCCCCCCCCCCCCCCCCCCCCGTGTCTGCGCTCTGTGTGCTCTGTGCGCTGGCACCCAGTTACCAAGCTCTGGGCAAGGGGGCTGGAGGTTAAAATACACAGACACACACAGACAGAGTTACAGCGACACGGGTCATCCTTGATTTCCCCAAGGATGCCCCCTTTATTGTGTTCAGGGGCAGATTATATAGAGACAGCCACGCCCCAGCCAAACCCACCAGAAACCACTCTCCTGCCATCAGGAACTCCTGAAGGTCTCATGCTCAGAGCAGCTGTAGGCACTCAGATCACGGGATTACAAGAAATTCAGGATCTGGGGTCTCACTGCTCCCAACAAGGATGTAAAATAAGTAATTTAAAAAAAAAGGAGCCACATTCAAATTCAACAGAAAAAAAAAAAATACAAACTTTCAGCTCCAGTACCGTGCCTGTCTGCTTCCTGCCATGAAACTGTAAGCAATCCTCCAATGAAATGCTTTCTTGTAAGTGTTTCTGTGGTCATGCTGTATCATCACAGGGATTTAATAGTAAGATATCCTCATTCTTGCTGGGCTTCATCTTTCCGGCTTGTATGTAGAAAGTGCCATGAGTAGAAAACTCACAGTCTGGGCTATTTGCCACTCATTTATTTTAGATAGTGTAGTTTTTAGTTTAATAATTTTTTTTTGTTGAAAATTATCTCAAAAATGTTCTTTCTTGCACCTTTTCCTGATTTTTTTTTAAAACAGTGGATGGTGGGATGTTTATTCAGTCAGTGACTTTGTTATCTCTGGAAGCAGGAAGTTGTCATTATGGATTTGAAATGTTCAGAAAATACTCATCTATGGTACAGACCCAGTAGGTATGTGCACGCAGTGTTTGTTAAGCAGATGGTTGTGGAGTAATAATTTGCTATGTAATTAACAGCCGTGTTGCAATCTTGAATATATTTTTTCAAATGCTTTATTTCTATAGGTTTGTATGTTTAGTTTTGAGTATTTAAATTGCTTGTCAATACCTCACAGACAGGATTGTATAGGAGCTAAGTAGTGGTGACTGTCTTAGTTAGGGTTTCTATTGCTGTGAAGAAACACCACGGCCACGGCAACTCTTATAAAGGAAAACATTTAATTGGGGTGACTTATAGTTCAGAGGTTCAGCCCATTATCATCATGGTGGGGCATGGCAGTGAGCAGGTAGACATGGTGCTGGAGAAATAGCTGAGAGTCCTATATCGGGCAGGCAACAGGAAGTGGTCTGAATGCCACACTAAGCATGGCTTGAGCATATATAAGACCTCAAAGCCCACTCCACAGTGACACATTTCCTCCAGCAAGGCCGGACCTTTTAATAGTACCACTCCTCCAGGGGTCCATTGTCTTTTAAACCATCACAATAAAGTTTCCCCAAAATACGCTAAGGGCTCCTAAGATGAAGAATGTATAGGGCCTAGGGAGTTAGGGAGCATCTTCCTGTTTTCTAACATCGTTGGCAAGTTCGTCATTCACACACTTATTTTCTTCCGTGGTCTTCAATGCTGGCCAAACTACAGAAGCCATCTGGAAAGAAGAAAGGAAATTTCTCCACCCAGAGCTCCATGTGGACTTTAATATGACCAGCAGACACCATTAACAAATACCATCCATCTAACTTTGTACAACATTGAAGTTCTATATTTTTAAGTTTAAATTCTTACACTTGATGTTCAAGAGGGAAGGGGGTTTGGATTATTATTAACAACCTGATGCACAGAGCTACAATAATTACTTGGATTTGATTTATTTTGTGTCACTCACATATTTTTACTTACAAATTATTAAGATGTCATCCACTATGATATGGTATGGTATGGTATGATATAATAAGTAGGGACAATGTCTGAAGTTTAGGGAATAACACCTCAGATAGCACACCATTCAAAAACATTAAAGTTATATTAGGGAAGTCATATACCAAGTAAACCATAGGAAGTCTTTTATTAACTATAGCAGATTAATCCCATTTTCCCCACACTGTAAATCTGTAATAGTTTCAGGCTGCTCATAAGAGTCCCTTTGTCTATGAAGGAGTGGGCTGAGTCATTCAGTCATCTGGCTCTTCCTAGCTCATTATTCCACAGAGAGATGACTTCTGTTGAAAACAGTCTACGGGCATTAGTGCACACCCACTTACCCCTTGGCTCTCCTCAGTGAACACACACAAGTTCTGGGATTCCCTCAAGAAAATATGGCATAAAGTCTCTTTTTCTGTTAAATGAACTTTTCTCCTTGGGAAAGTAGTCAAATGGGAAAACAGCTAAGAGTTACATATAGTCCACTGAGGATTATATTAATGTAGCATATAATCTGAGAAAGGAAGTGTGTGTGTGTGTGTGTGTGTGTGTGTGTAAATGTCTACATAAAAATAAGTTTTAAAAACTAGCCATGTGAGAAAATACTTTGATCATGTTAAAATATTCAAATGTGAGGAGGTCAGTCATAATTAAGCTAAAAAGCAGAGAAACAGACTAACTTCAGCTAGACTATAAAGGGATATCTCAGCAAACTAAATTCCTAAATACCTTCCTAGTGATATTCAGGAAGCTAGGAGAAATAATCATGAGAATTAGAAAAAAAAAAGTACATATATAGCAACAAGACTGAATTTGCTCTGGTAGTGACAACTGGGTTTAGATATCATAATCTCATTTTATTTGTGATAAATAACTCTTTTCAAGAGTCCTCCACCTTTTCCACAAGCCAAGTTGAGTAAACATGAGACACTTAATCATTCAAGTTGTTAGGGATGGACATGATTTCTGGGCCACTATCTGGGAAAGCACATAATCTTTCTGCTATCCAGGACAGCATATACTCTTTCCGCTATTAGGGAAAGCATATAACCTTTGATCTATTCGTCACTCAAGGGTCATCATTTTGCTGTTTGTGTTTTACTTGCACTATATGGCTTCCACTCAAGGACCGGAAGTCCTGTAGGTGTTGTGTAAATGCTCTGTGCCTTCTGACAACTAATCACCGAAGGGAAAGCATCAACAAGTTGCATGCGTATACCAACTAGCTCAACTCTGAGATGGACTTCATCAAATCAAGCACTTACCTCATGTCATCAACCAATATTCTCTCTAACCTGAGCTCTCAACGGTTTAGATCTCCAACAATGAAGTCAAAGCCATTATTCTGTTAACCCTGTCTAATTCAGCGGTTCTCAACCTTCCTAATGCTGCAATCCCTTAATACAGTTCCTTATGTTGTGGTGACCTCAGCAATAAAATCATTTTTGTTGCTACTTCATAACTGTAATTCTTCTACTGTTATGAGTCATAATATAAATATCTGTGTTTCCCTTGAAAGGGTCATTTGACCCTTGAAGGAATCTTGACCCACAGGTTGAGAACCTCTGGACTAACACAGAGCAGTTCCAAAATCTAACCACAGTTTTCTTTGAGAAAAGGTCATTAAATATTAATAGAACTTATGTGTCGGGACTCATCTTAAGATGACCATTCTAACCTGAATCCATGGGATTCCATGTCTCTGAAGGGGCACATGAGTACAATTGCTATGTTCTTAAAGCTGAGCAAGAGCCTATATCTAAGTTAGAGATTCAACTCAAACATGAGATTTTTTTTTTTTTTTTTTTTTTTTTTTTTTTTTTTGGTTTTTCGAGACAGGGTTTCTCTGTGGCTTTGGAGCCTGTCCTGGAACTAGCTCTGTAGACCAGGCTGGTCTCGAACTCACAGAGATCCGCCTGCCTCTGCCTCCCAAGTGCTGGGATTAAAGGCGTGCGCCACCACCGCCCGGCTTAGACATGAGATTTTAAAAGCCAGTTCACCCACCATGTTTTTAATACTAGAAAGAGAATGATTTCCAAAGCTCTGGAAAAAATTGGTTTGATCGCCACACACCGTTTTTTCTCTGCTTGAAATAGTCATTCTCATCTCTTCCTTAGCAGTACAAAGTACTTAAGCACGGCTTTAAGTACTACTTAGTCTCTGTCACGCCTGCCATCTCGACCAACACGTTTTAAACTAGAATTTTTAAATCAAATTTTATAAAGAAATTTATGCAAAAACCTCTAAAATTTTTTTCATGTGTTACCAAAATGACATATTAATCCTGATATTCTCACTGTAAGTGTTTAGATACTTTCTTTCATGCATATGTAAAAGCAATATATAAAATAATAAATAAATAAATGTATATATATATAAATTTGAAATTATTCAAACTTTTTTGGTTAGATTTGATGCAAACATTGTGTTTTAATTCTTTGGGTCTAATATCCTTAGAAAATTTCTCACAAATATCTCCAATATTTATGCCAATAAAAGCCAAGGATTTCTTTAATTGCAGAAATTGGTACCATTTTAGCATTCAACTTTCATATAAAACTGGCAGTGGTTCCGAATGGCATAAGTTACACCAGGCAAGCCAAAGGGGGAAACAGCTTTCACCCAAGGAAGAAGCGTTTCCACCCGAGAGCTGAGCTGCCTGAGAGCTGTGATGCCCCCTGCTTCTCTCAGAGGACTGTTAACACTCTTCATCCTCTAAGGAAATTAGTGTCTCAGCAGGACATGTGGCCTCTGCACCCACTGATGCTGGGAACACTGGGGCAGCTTCACCCATAAGCTAAGGCCTCAGATTCTTAGTCATCGACTCATGCATCCAGATCTCCAGATACCTTAGTGAAAGTTGAAAGGAAATAGTTCCTTCTGTCTCATTCCACTCTCTAAACAATCATCAATGGTATACTAGTATGACGTAAGAGTCAGCCACGGGCATTATTTGGTCCTAATGACTGTGACAGAAGGAGATACAAGAGAGGCAAGAGATGGCTAAGCTCACAAAGCAGGAATAATGCCCCAGCAGTATTTCTAATGCAGCTAATGTTGTCCATGAACTGATAAGAGTCTCTAGGATGGTTGCTTCCACATTGCTTTTCTTTACAGGATCATATGGGTTTTTGTTTGTTTATTGTTTGTCTTTAGATATGACCAGAGGAATGATATTTTTCTCTATAAGGCAATTAAGCAACTTTACTTGTAACTGGAGAGAGGAAGAAGGTGGGAAGGGAATGTATCCCCAACTCCAGGCAAACAAAACTCAGACAAAAAGTCCAGTGTGGCAGTGCACATCTGTAACTCAAGCGCTGGGATGGGAAGTGGGTCCTGCTGGTCAACCGGTCTAGCCAAGATGGCAAGTTCTATGCTCAATGAGAGTTCCAATGTCAACAAAGGAAGAAACTCAGTATCGACCTCTGGTCTCTACATATATGCACACACATCCAGGTAAGCATATCATAGTCATGCAATAGAACACATGCGTATCATCCCACTATATAATCCCAGTACAATAACAATAAGAAATAGGGTTTTGAAAAGAGGTAATGTTTTTTTCATTTGTTTCTCTTTGTCCCAAGGTTTGGGTTATCTTAGGGAAGTGGCATGGAATCTTGAGCCTACACAAGATATCAAGTTTTTTTTTCAAAGGAAAACTCTAAATTTGGTTAAAATCTATAAGCTATGGCTTTTAGACAGCACATACTCACTGCTATTGCCAATGAACAAAAAACTTTCTGATATTTCTCCTTCATAATCATTGTGTATCTTGTCCATTCCAAGTAATTTTAACCTGTAACTTGCTTTTTATCTTACAAAAGAAGTAGACATAATGACACATTTACTAGGCTCTGACTATTTTATGTTAAAACAATGGAAATAGAATTTAGGCAGTACATTTCTAATTACATCATGGCCATCATCTCCTAAATTTATAAGGTATGTAGTTTTGTCCGTGAACTCAGTTAATCAATATTTTGGGGAAAGTGGGAAACATAAGAAAGAGGACTGAATGAGTCAAAATTTGGGTGTGTTTAATGGTCACACCCATTCCTGTGAAAGTAGGTCAGTCTGAAACTGTTGCAAGAAAATTCAGACCACCCAGATATCTGTGTGAAATTTCATTGAGTTGAACATAGCAAGATGGTAAGGAAGAAGAGAGTATGGAAACTTAGTTACTGGGGGATCTTATGTTATCCGGAGAAAAGAAAATTTATTTTGAAAAACAATAACTGGTGATTTTGTAGCTTTTTTCACCTTTGCTATTTATTTTAGAATGGTAAAAATTTCGGTGCTAAGGGAGAAAACTTTCTGTATGTCCTACTTTCCTGTTTCATCCAAGTCTGGCTGATCCTCCTGCCTCTATCTCCCAAGGCCTGAAGTTTTCAGTGTGTGACACCAGGCCTGGTTTTATGTAGTGTTGGGGGTTGAAGCGAGGACTTTGTGTATATTAGACACATACTCAATTCTCTGAGCCCATCCTCAACCTGTTGTGTGACATTTTGTTTGTTTGTTTGATTTTAAATATTATGTAATAGTTTGGGTCTATTTCACAAGACGAGCATTTGTCTTGGCTTGAATTTAAGCTCTCATATATTCTAAAGTTTGAATAGAAAAATTGTTTTCTTGCCTTTAACTTCTTGAGTTTATAGCAGACTTGAATCTCTCATTCACTGAAGTTCATATTCAAAGTCAGGAAAAACAAGAATATTAAACTGTTACAACTGATGTAAATATTATCATGGAACCTCAGGAAAGAAATCTCGGAGATATAAGTCTAGTGACAGGATCCACGTGCACTGTTTTTGCTGATACCCCCGCCCCCTGTTCCTCTACCCACTAATATGCCTCCACACTAGAAGAGAGAAGAATGGCTTTAGTGAGAAAAGGGCATTGTGGCCAGTTAGTGCAGGATCAAGAGGAACAGCCCTGCCCTATCACAAGGAAACAAATGTGAGAAAAGATAAGAAAATTCAATGAGGAGAAGTCAGAAGAAACAAAGCAGTCTAAGCATAGACTAGCACTTAAGTAAACATACTTCTTAGGAGGAAGCAGGCACGGCTCTTGAGAGGTGATTAATCAAATGAGAGGCCATCTAGATTCCAGGTTTGTAAAGGACCATTTGTAGAGTAAACACGAAGCAGAAGCAACGCTGAGGATGAGTTTATTCTCTCTTCCCATCACTGCACTCTCTTTAGTGCTGACCAACACTATGGACACTGCCTTTGAAGATTACTCCGTGCACAAAAGTGTTACCCAGAACACTTGAACTGAATCTCAGAGACAGTTTCTCTGAATATTCACGCTACGCCACACAGCATGTGTGAAAGCTGGAGAGGCTCCTTTGCTCTCTGAGCCACATTCAGCCAAGAGCACACTGGCACCTGCTGCTGTCTCTCAGTCTGTGTGCAGATATCCCCTCCCACATCATCTTAGACCCTGCTCCAGAAGCCACCTTCATCAGGAATTTTTTATCACCTTGCATGAACGGCATCAAGGCGAATGAAACCAAATACCTTCTTAGCCAAGCTGTCTTTGTACTTCCTTAGTTCTTCATACATTTCTATCTGGACTTTACCTATAAGAAGATCATTGTTGTGCTCAGCTATGTTCATAGCAGAATTGTTTTTAATAGCCAGCACCTGGAACAACCTAGATGCCCCTCAACTGAAGAAAGGATAAAGAAAATGTGGTACATTTACACAATGGCGTACTACACAGTGGTAAAAAATAATGACATTTTGAAATTAGCAGGCAAATGGATGAATATAGGAAAAAACGTATTGAGTGATCCAGAAAGACAAATATAATATGTACTTACTCATAAATGGCTTTTAGACATAAAGCAAAGAAAAAACAGCCTACAGTCCACAACCCCAGAGCCCCTAGACAACAAAGAGGACCCTAAGAGTGACATACATGGATCTACATAGGAAGGAGAGAAAGACAAGACCTCTTGAGTAAATTTGGAACATGGAGGGTGGTCACAGAAGAGGGTAGAAGGGGAGAGGTGAGGAAGGGAGGGGATTGGAGAAAAATGTATAGCTCAATAAAAACAATAAAAGAAAGAAATGAAAAAATCATTTTCACACAAATCACCAATGACTGCCGGGCTTCAAATGGCTGTATCCACATTTGCTCTCCATGCCTGCTCATTTCTCCATGCATCTTCCGTGGCTGTATCCACATTTGATCCCCTTGGTCTATTCACTTCTTTGTGCGTCCACAATCCCTTGATTTTTTTTTTATTTTTTCATTTTGTTGCTGTTGTTTTGTTCCATGATACACCTCTGGATTTATTTTCCCTGCCCAAGAATTCCTTGGAGACTCATGATTGTTTTCTCAGTCTTTTACCCATCTCTGTTACTTTTTATTCTCCCTAACTTTAACTAAAACCTGTATCCTCTGTTAGTGTCTCTCCAGGTGAGAAACCATGGTGTTTCTCTCATTGTGATATACTTTAGACAGCACTGTCTCTTCTGACTAGGTCGTGCTAAACTAGAAGGAACCATAATTCCCACAAAACAGAAAAAGGTTCACGGGTCATCACTGCCAGATCTCAGATACCATACACGGAGGAGTGGGGTCCTGTAGAAACGAAGGCCAACCAACTCAAGGCTCCTGAGTACGTAGAAGCAATGAAAAAGTCTGAGGTAGATGGTCTAGGTCTGAGGAACATCTCAGTATCTATGTGAATAATAATTGACTTTGATAACTTTGTTACATTTAGCCTCAATTCTCGCACTAGAAAAATATACCAACTCCAATTAATTCTCTTTTAACTGATAGTATGTATTATATATAGTCATTCTGAATTAATACCTACATAGGAAAACGTATATTAATAAAATGATGTATAATATTGCAGCATAGTTCTTGCATAGTGTTTAAGGCAAAATACCTTGAAGGTTGTTTGTTTTCCAGTGCCAGGAACCAAGCCTGCTTAGAGGGATGCTTTACAGGAGCATCTTATCCCTGAGCTGCATTGCTAGCCTCAAAATAGAAGTTGTTAGCTCAGATGCAGCCATTAGTACTCTTTCTAAGCTTGCTTTTCCTAAATGGAAAAAAAAATAAGATTTATTTTTATTTGTGTTATATGTGAATGGGTGTTTTGCCTATGTACTATGTGTGTGTAGTGTTCTCAGAGACCAGAATAAGAAATCAGATTCTCTTGGAACTGAAATTACAGACGGTTTTGAGTAGCTGTCCGAGTCCTAGGGTCTAACCCAGGTCCTCTAGATGCCGGAGACTATAATCTCCAGGCCCCACTGATGTAATTTTAATCCACATTTCTATACTGATGGTCAAGTTTCTGCCCCAGCATATTCCAAAAAAAAAAAAAAATGGCTGTAGGATTTAAGAGCATCTAACCTTAAGAAAGAACCATCATCTGTGCAGTGCATCTTTGTGGGGAAGCAACTGAATGGCCCTCAGGCTATGGGAGTGGGGTGGGAAGGTCTTTATTAACTGAAGCTGCTAAGACAATGAAAGCATAAGTTGCCAAAAACAACGAGAAAGAGGTAAATAATGGAATAAGAAAGTTGGGTCATCTAAGAGAGACATACACAGATCTAAATAGGAAGGAGAAAAAGGCAAGCATGAAAATTGGAAGCATGGGGGTCAAGGGAGAGGGTATAGAGGAAGAGAAGAGGAAGGAAGGGGTATAGAAAAAATGTATCGTGCAATAAAAACAATAAGAAAAAGAAAGCTGAATCATAACAAAAATGTTTGGAAATGTAAAATTGTGTTTTAACTAATCTAAAAATTTATGAGTTCAAAAGTCTATGCGTAACTTTCTTTGAAACAACAAACTCTTTTGTGTCTATTTTTCATAGACAATTTATATTCATATTTCCTGTAAGACTTTTTTCTCCCTAACTACCTCAAACTGAGCTTCTTCTAATGTGTCCACCATCATCTCCTAACAGAAAGGTAAAGGGCTTGTCTGTCACTGTCTGTTTACTCTTGGCATCAGTCCACAGTGATGCATGCTAGTGTTTTATTTGTATAATATTGAGTGAAATCCTAAGCTTTCTAAGAAACTGTAATATGGATTTCCACAAAATATGCTACCCATTGTCACTACATAACATTGTTCTGATGTGGGATTCCCCACTGTATGCTGTGGATACCATTGGTTAATAAAAAAACTGTCTTAGGCCTGTGATAGGGTAGAGTAGAGCTAGGCAGAGAAAACTAAACTGAATGCTGGGAGAAAGGAGGCAGAGTCAGGGAGAAGCCATGGAGCTGCTGCTGGAGACAGACGAGCCTCATGGTAAAATATAAAATAATGGAGATGGATTAAATTAAGATGTAAGAGTTAGCCAATAAGAATCTAGAGCTAATGGGCCAAGCAGTGATTTAATTAATATAGTTTCTATGTGGTTTTTCTGGGAGTCTGGGAGGCAAGGGAACAAGCATCCTCTAGCACGTTTCTTTAATTCAAAGAAGGAAGATGATAAAAGCAACTCACTACCATAGTTTCCTTTTCCAAAGCACCATGGAAGTCTGCACACCTGACCCTGATTGTATAAAGCACAAAGAAGGTACAGTCTGTTTTCTCTTTTCACTTGAGAAAAGAATTGAAATTCTTGATAAATTCAGGGAAAGCAAAACTCTGAAGACAGTTGAGCAGTAAGAATGCTGCTTTAAGGCTCTGGGAAAGCAGAGCTCAGTATGCACGACCAATGTTCTTTGGAAAGCTTTGCAGTCCTCACACTGGAATGAATAAAATTTCCAATTACAAATTGGCCTGATGTATCTTCCACCAGATTGAATCTTTCCTCTAATCTCTGTATACAGACTCAGATAGACATAATAAAATAATCAGAGATGCACATGTACTGTTTATATGCCTGATAATAAGGGAACACATGGTTCTTATATTGAATGCTAATTCTGTTGTATACATCTGTGATCGCCTGTTCCACAATACGACTGGGTGGGCCCAGCCAATGATACACTAGACTGTAATCATGTTATCTGGATGCCTGCGTTCACTGGGCCAGTGTTTTCCTTTTCCCACGAGAACCTTCTGTCCTCATAAAGCACCCGATAACTCATCTCTCCTGACTGAAAAGCAAGTCATCTAGAATGCAGGATTCAAGAAGATGGGGATCCAAAGCTTGCATCTCCCACAAATCAATCTCCCATGCTGTGCCCTGGAGCCTGCTCCGTGGCTCTTTGGCCATTTTGTTCTCCATGAATTACTGATATCCCCATAAATCTTTCTGAGGCATCATGCCTGAACATCCTAAAATGGACAGGGCAACCTCAGTGTCTAAAAGGAGTGTCTCCCCAACACAGTGTGTACCACCAGGCCCAACACAGTATAGATGCTCTGCCACAATGAGTTCCTCTTCCAGTTCCAGGATGCCAGGCTGGGCAAATGACTCGTTCCTTTCTTATTTACAGGCTTTCTCTATCTCAGGGAAAGCTGCTTCAAGCTTTTCTATGCTTTTAAAAGTTTCCTCTCCTTCTAAGCCTCTCCCTTTGGAAGTTCATTTCTACAGCATACAGGGTTCATTCTTACTCATTATCCGTGTAGCTTACAGATAAATCTATAAGGCAGAAGCCTGAGTCGTGCTATCTATATATTATTAGTATATCAATCCCTCAACCACTGCTCAAGGCAAATGCTCCCAACAAGTATTTGAGTATTTGTATATAAGAGAAATAGGGTAAATGGAGAATTTTATTTTTGTTTTCTCTAAGGGAAGAAATACTGTTTTGTCTCACGCATGGCAACTGTCAGCTGTACAGGTTAGGAATAATTCTGCATGTGGGTTAACTTCTGAAGCAAGATGTTTTGACAGTGATAGAAACCTCATTGAAAAAATAAATCTGTAAAACCAATAATGACCAGAAAACTAAAATTGCCAAACCTTCATAATGGTTTAAACATAGATGAGAGTAAAATAATTATAGGTAAAAGAGAAAAATTGGTATTCTAGTTTTACCATGAATTCAGAAGTTACTATTTCACATATATAGCTTGTTTGCAATGATATCTTACCAGCCATGTATTTTACAGTTGACACAATAATTATAGGCAAAATTTCAGATCCAACCATGTGGCTTTTAAATTTGCAGAAACTAAAGCAATGCGATCACCGGCAGTCAGTATGGTAGTTAGAAGGACTTGGAATTCTGTCTGTAACAGACAATATTCCAACCAAGGAACAGATGAAAGATATCAAAATGTCTGCCAGTGAATGCTTTAGTGATTTCAAATGTCCACGTAGATGGTAATCCTCAGAACACACTGGGATAACATAAATTTTGTACAAAATGTAAGATGGCGTGTCAAACACTACACCACGCTTAGTCACATGGTGACAGTAGTGGGCAGGAAAATGCAGGAGCTGGATAGGTGTTTGATGAAGCATGCCTTGATTAGCACAGATGGAAACATAATAAAGTGGAAAGATCACAGGCAAGCTACTATCACAATTGGGCTGTTGAGGTGACATTTTCTTCTTTGAAAAGTGTATTTGTCACTCAGCGGGATAATAATTTTTATTATTTAAATATATTAGTTTCATTCAATATGCTTTAATCATAGTATTTCCTTTTTCAACTCCTCTGAGATCCCTACTCACCTCCCTACCCACCGAACATCATGTTATTTTTCTGTCTCTTAAAAAAAAACAACAAAAAACCCCAAACCAAAACAAAAACCAAATGCAAAAAAAATCAAATCAAACAAGTAAAAATCAGTAAGACAAAAAATACAAACCAAATGAAAAGTACACACTCAAAACCATGGGGTCTATTTATTGTTGGTTGGTTACTCCTGGACATGGCATCTGCTCTGGAGGGAGCTTGAGATGCCCAGTGCCACTCCATTGGAGAAAGCTGACCTTCTCTTTCCCAGCAGAAAATATCAAACTGAAAATAGCTTCTTGGTTAGGAATAAGACTTTGTATTCTCTTTGCCTTCTCACTGCTAAGATTCTGTCTGGTTTGAACCTGTTTGGGTCTTGTGCATATTGTCACAGTCACTGTGAGTTCATATGTGTGTGGTATGTGTGCCTGCTTTGTTTCCATCTAGTAAACCACCATCTCTGGCTCTTACAATCCCCCCCCCCCCTTTCTACACATATCTCTTAATCCTGAGGAAGGATGTTTGATAGAAGCGTCCCATTTAAAACCGAAAGCTCTAGCATCTCACTTTCTCAATATTGTCTACTTGTGGGCTCTGTGCTAATTCTCATTTACTGCAAAAAGAAATTCTCTCTGATGAGGGTTGAGTGATGTGCTGATTTATGGGTCTATTAATATGTCAACAGCATTTATTTTAAAGCTATATTCTGTTATCAGAACCAGTAGCAGCCTTCCTCTGGGACCTACGACCCAAACTCTCTCGTAGTCTCAGGTTCAGAGTCAGGTATGGTTTCCCTCTCATGGGGTGGACCTTAAATCCAAGCTAAACACAGTGGGCTACTCCTTCAACATTCCTGCCACTTTTGCAGCAATATATCTTATAGGCAGGTCACTGTTGTAGGTCACAGGGTTTGCAGATGGTTGATATGATGATTGTCCTTTTCTTCCTCTAGCAGGCAAAGTACCTTCTATCAGCACGCATGGGATTCAGTTGGAGTGAAGCTTCTTGTTGGGCACCAGCTCAATTTCTTCATTTTTTGAAGGTAAAGGCATAAATTTAAAGCATCAAGTAAAACTAAAAATTGGTGAAAATGTAATAATTGGCATCACAGTAAGAGAGACAGAACTATTGGGCTGAGAGAATACATGTTACCTAGATTACAGTTTTAGGTGAGCCAGTCTAGGTGAAAGACCCCAGCTTAGCGACTGTAATGCCATTTTGCAAAGCCTTCACACAAACAAATGTAAGTTCAAGGTAAAGTCAGTACTCCTAGGCGGTCAAACAGGATATCTATGGTCAGACACCAGGCCTAGGAGGGGAACGAACAGTTCTGGGAAAAACTACATGTACCCTAGATAGGGCCGAGTCTGTTATTATTATCAGACCTTCATGTCCAGGGAACTTGTCCCCTAAATGAACCCATCGCCTCACTCGAACTGACCAATGAGATCCCTGTAACCATGCATTGCTTCTGTATGCCTGCTTTTGCTAACCTTTTCCTATAAAAAGACCTTCTTCCAGCCTGCAGGTGGGCAAGTCCTCCGAAAGGACTTTGCCACCCACAGGTACCTGTGCCCACCCAAAAAACCTCTTGCTAATTGCAGCCAGTGGTGTCGACTGTTCCTTGGGTTAGGGGTCTCCTCCTGAGGGAAGGACCACTCTGAGGGTCTTTCATAGGCTGTACCCAGCAGTTCTGGGTTAGCCAGTCTACACTATACCCAGCAGAGCCGGACTACTGTTCTGCCAAGGTTTCCTTAGTTCTGCTCTCTGATAAACCTCGGCTTAGCCTCCATTCAAACACCTTATACTGAAGCATCTCCTTGCAGCAGATGGTAACTTACACAGAGACCCACAACTAGGCAATGTGCAGAGAATGAGAGATTTTGGAACTCAGTTCTAAATGGGATGCCTTCATCAAAACCCTCTCCTTAAGATTCAGGGATCTACATGGAAGAAGAGAGAACTGAAGAGCCGGAGATGGTGGATGGCTACAAAGAAATAGCATTGTCTTGACATACATGACTGATACGTATATGAACATAGGGACTGTGATAGCATGTACACAACTTCACATGTTCTAACAGGCAAAATCACAGCACTGAGTAGACGGGATCCCATCTCTAGCCAAGAAGTTATTTGTAACTGATGCCTACTGGGAAAGGCAGAATCAGTTTTCTCCAGGAGTGTTACTGGTATATCAACCATACTCGAGTGCAGATTTGTGCCCAGGATGTAAAATAGACTTCATGGTTTTGTGTGCTTTTTGTTTTCCCTCTGTTGGATTTTGTCTGTTTGTCTGTTTTGATTCTGATATTTCAATTTTTTTTTTTTTACCCGAGAGAACATGAAGTTAACTGAATGTGGAGGTGAGAGGATCTGGGAAGAGTTGTGAGAGGGGAAAATATGATCAAAACATATTGTATAAAAATTTAAATAATAAAAGTACATTGATTAAAAACTCATACAAATAAACAAACAAAACATCTTATGTTTGGTGGCAATCATTTGAAATCTTCCGTGCCTGTCAGGCAAAGATAGGTGGAGCTGAGCAGAGCCCCTTGGCTCCCTGGACAGCCTGTCTGTCCTAGTCAGAAGTTCCAGGCCAGTGACAGATTTTTGTCTCAAAGAACAATATTTATTGTGTGCAAAGATGGATCACACCTGAGATTTTCTTCTGGACTGCACACACACACACACACACACACACACACAGAGAGAGAGAGAGAGAGAGAGAGAGAGAGAGAGAGAGAGAGAGAGGCGGCATGCACGCACCCCGACTCCTCGCAAAAACAAAAGAAAAAAATCAGATGAAGGGATAATCAGACTGTGGTCCATTGAGGCAAAGGAATATTACTCAGTAATATCAAAGCTTGTGCTAGCAAGCCACTAAAATATGGATGAACCTTGTCATTTGCTAAATGAAAGAAGCCACTATGATTAGGCAATAGACACTATGAATCTATATGTGAACCTCAGGAAAAGGCAGAACTACAGACCAGAAAGATCATAGGCAGTGGTTAGGTAGGAGAGGGGAGGGTAAGGTAGAACATACAGGGCATTTAGGACAATGAAACTAGTCTATAAATTACTGTAATGGTAACTACGGGGCATAACACAATTTTCAAAAAAAACCATAAAGCCATACAAGAGTAGACCCTAATAAAATTAATTAACTTTAGTTAATTCAATGTGTCAGTACTGGGCCATTAATTTCAAGCAACGTGACTCACTGTTAGCAATCAGGGAACTTGCAATCTGGGGAGAAAGGCAATACATGCAAACTCTGTATGATTCACTTAATTTCCTGCAACTCAAAACTAATCAAAGAATTTGTTAGCTAAAAAATGTTAATTAATGCAGTAATAACAGTTGTAACCAGGACCACTGAAAACTTATTATCTATAAGTAGTTCTCAATATAGAACAGGCCATGTTTAAAAAAACTGTATTTCAGTCTTAGCCGTGTGAATGGTTGCACGAAAGTCATTTTTGTAAGCAACAACCAAGGCTATTTTTGTAAGGAACAGAACAAAGAGAAATCTGTGACTCATTTAATAAGATATAAGCGACTATGTCAAAATGAACTCTGTCAGAAAGGCGCTGTATGCACAATGAGACAATTATACTAAAAGTCTGCGAATAGAGTGATTGCCAATCTGAAGGTATTGTTCAAAAGGTGCACCTGTTTGGAGACCCTGCGAATGGGCTGTCATTGTGCCGTGCTCCGGAGTTGACTGCAGTTGCACTGTGTGAGCTGATGACTGAAGTCTGAGGTCTGTTGCTGTCTCCTTATCTCTAATCCAAACCCTTGGGAAATCATATCAGAAAGGAAAACTTAGTCAAAAAGTTCACTAATTACTCCTTTCCTCAGAGGTAATAAGCAATAAAAGCTGTAATGATTAAATCCAGAGCATCTTTGTTTCCTATTTCTTTGAGGAGAAGAACTGAATTAAGGGAAATCGAAGAGCACACTATGAACTCATAACTCAAGAGAAATACATTAATTAGCTGCAACAGGAAAGCATGAGTTACACACTTTGAAAAGTGATATAACGCATATACAATTTCATTCTGGGACCGTGATTCATTCTCACTGTCCCTTCCATGGACGTAGTTAATGGGAACAATGGCTATTCAAGCACAGGTGGCAGCTATGTATGCTACGGCTGGTCCTTTGGGATCCTGGAATATGATTCAGGAGGGGGTGTGGTCACCTTGGGAGCAGAGCTGTGTGGGGGTGTGCTTCCTGCTCGGGTGTGTGGTCATGTGCTGACTTGTCCTAGTGAGTTTGTTTAGTGTAAAAGTTTCATGTCATCGTTGTGAGAATAACGGTCTCTCAGCGAGGTCCACTTTCTTGTCTCTGCACAGACATGGCAATAGAAAATTAAGGTTGTAGGTGACATTGTCCTGCTGATTATGTATCCTTGACATGAGGAGATTATTCTAGAGCACTCGGTCAGAGTTTATGAAGGCATGGATCCTTTAATATCAGAAAAGGAAGCAGAGTCAATGGAAAAATGACACAATGTAAAAAAGCTCAGATGCCACTGTTAGATTTCAAGACAGAAAGAGTCACAGTCCAAACCATGTGAACGGCTTCCAGCACTTGGAAAGGCGTGGTCAAATTCTCGCTAAGAAGTACCAGCACAATTCATGTGAACAACTTCCAGCACTTGGAAAGGCATGGAGAAATTCCCCCTAAGAACTACCAGGACAAATTCAGCAGCCCTGATTCCTTAATTCTAACCAGTGAGACTCGATCAGACTTCTGACCCCTTGGGTGGCAAGATAAGCCTATGCAGCTTTAACCTACTGATGTGGTGAACTGTGACAGAAACAATAGGAGGCCAGCAGCATTTCCTTTATCTCTATAATAAATACCTCCTTTAGAATATCTTTTATTCCATGTACATGGCACCAAGAATAAAATCTTAGGGGACAGAAGAGACCTTGTAGTGGGTAAAAGGGCTTGCTACAGAAGCTTGAGAACCTGAGTTGGGAATTTCAGTACCCATGTAAAATCTAGGCATAGCTACCTTTTCTTTTTACCCCCATGCTAGGCTGGGGCAGAGACTAAAGTATTTCAGGAACTTGCTGGCCAAGAAGTCTAGTACAAGCAATGGGCTCCATTGCTTAATAAAAAATCTTGTCTCAAAACATAAAGTTGAGAGCAATACAGGAAGAAACCTGATGTTGATCTTTGGTCTTCACATACACTTGCACACCCATGCATACCCTTGCGCATGTTTACACACACACACACAAAACACACATACAGATACGCACATACACTTTGGTCTTCACATACACCTGCACATTCTTGCATATGTCTACACACACACAAACACACTTTGGTCTTCACATGCACCTGCACACCCATACACATGTCTATACACACATACACATGCACATACACAAACACATTTTGGTCTTCACATGCACCTGCACACCCATACACATGTCTATACACACATACACATGCACATACACACACGCACACTTTGGTTTTCACATACATCTTTACACCCATGCACATGTCTACACACACACACACACACACACAATTTGGTCTTCACATATACCTACAAACCCATGCACATGTTCACACACACACACACACACACACACACACACACACACAATCTACTTAACTCTGTTCTATACCACGTTCCATGTTTAGTTATACAAAGCACTGAAGTACATTTTATCATACAGGACAATAGGTCTGTTGTCTGTTGTGGTGTTTTATCACAGATAATGGAATGGAGAATAAAGAAAAGACTCATATTGTTTTACAATAAAACCATCAGCCCAAGATGTGCCACACTTCACAGACACGAATCAGCTGTATTCGCTTCTAAGTCAACCATGATAAATGACTATCGTCTTGGCAGCTTAATATTGCAGAAGTTTTTGTCTTTTATAGTTCTGAAAATCAGAAATCCAAAATGAATGTGTTGGTAGGATTGCATTCCCTTTGCAAGCCCCTGCAGAGAATCCTTCCCCACTAGGGAGTTCCAAATGTTCTTGGCTTGAGGCTGCGAATTCCAGTCTCTGTGTTCACACGACTTCTGTGCGTACTGTGCCCTTCTCACGTCTTATAAATCACTTGCCTTGGCTTTAACGCCCACGATAGTACATGAAATATCATCTTGAGATTCTTCTGAATAAAATCCAAGTAGGCATTTCTGCAGTAAGACCACCATTCAATCTACTGCACCGCTTTACAATCTAAATACTATAAATCTGTAGGGTTTCATTCTACAGAAACAGAGAAAGTCTACCATCATTAATACAGTCTTTAGTTTTCATAAACTATTGGCTTGCACAAATGATAAATGAAGACAATAATTCATTTAGTGAGAATTTAGAATAGCTGACTTTCATAGGCTGTTGAATGAATTGTTAATTCATAAAAACCAATAGCAAGACACTTTCAGATATACATATTATATAAAAGAGCAACTCTATCCTAGGCCTGTAACTAAGAAAAACACTCAGGAAACAGTGTTCATACACAAGAATTCTCTCTTGTCCACCAAGTAAGTATTTGTACCAGAAACATTAACACATGAGCACTACATGAAGTTAAACACGTATACATGCTCAAAAAAATCTCATTTAGACCTTGAAACACAGCCATAATTAAGTAGCAAAATTATTAAAACCTTACTTCAAGAGAAAAAGTGTGCTTTCTGATTATGGAGCTATACACAGGTAATGTTCACAATGTTGCCAATACTTTAGAGGCTTGGGTGTGGTAACAGGTATCTCCTTTATATGCAGTCATTAAAACAGTTATATACATAAAGCACATTCATAGAATACTTGTGAAGATATATGCATAACATAAACACATAGTCTGTAATTCTTTATGAATTTTTAATTTTTTGGTGAAATCTTAATCTTACAATTACTGTAATAATGAATCAAATAAATTGAAAAGGAGATCAAACTCTCTGCTTAAAGTTTCTGAATATAACGGGGAGAAGGCAAGCAACAACAGAAAGGTCCCAAGGTTAGGGAAGTTTCTGTAGTCCAGAGTGTTTCTATAGCATCAATGGGAATGGAAATCATGCTTGATTTCAGCTATCATTCCACAATCTGTCTACGATGCTTGAAGAATCAAAACAAGAAATGCAATGGTGTCTAAGTGCTGTGTGCTACACACAGAGCAGCAGGGTTGGCGTCACCCTGAACAACCAGGGTATTATTGGAAGAAACAATACCCAGGCTGCTTCTTTCCTGCTTACCACAGATCCTGCCAGTCCAGTGACGTAGACTCCAACCTAGCACTAGCTAGGAAAAAATAATGCTGATGAAAAGCAGAGAGAAAGACTCACACATTATACGCTAGAGAAGAGAATCAAAGAGCCAGGACTTTTGCCATCAATGGACACAAAGGCTGGAGAAAGGGAAGCGCCATCTGAGGAAGAAGGCAGTTCTGAGGCCATATGGAAAGAGCAATGTTTATCAAATAAAAATGTAGAAACGGCTCCTGCCCTTTCCATGCTTACAAAATTAAAATCTGCTGTGGTCATCAGTCTGCCAGCAAGCTCTAACGACGTTAGGGGACCTTAATGCAATGCATTGGCTCACTTGGGGGCAGAGGTGTCAATTTGACTTTGGTGAATATCACAGAGGCGTTCATCTGTGATGGAAATGAGTATAAAATTAGTTTTAAGTTGATGTATAAATCCAGGCTCGGACAAATCGGGCCAGCGAACTTAATTATCCCCTGCAGAATTAAATATTCCAGCTTCCACAGTACTGGATGCACTGGCAGCAATCAGAATTCTTGCCTGCAGGTCTGACCCGGAAGAAGAGGAAAATCATACTTAAAATAGAGCCGTCTTAGGGAAAGAGAGGCTTCAAAATGTCTGGCCATGTATTTTGCTTACTGAAGTTTGTATTCTAATGTTTTTTCTCTCTGATACTATATTTCCACTACCGTTTAAAATACACAGTCTTTAATGAAAGCATCAATCAGTGAAATATATTTACATGATCAAGAAACATTCATTGGGCCCTAATTGCCTGGAATCTATCAAGATGCAAAACATTAAAAGGAAAATCAGGTAAGCCACCCTATGTGTGGCCTGGACGGTGTTCGGGGAAGAAAGGAACCGGACCTGAGGACCACTATTGTACCATCTCATGTCCTTCCTCTCTCTTTATTCTGCTTTCCCACAGGAAGCGTGCCAGCTACCTCCAGGAGACTAAAGCTGATCCCAGAGCCCCGACTCTCTCCTTTCTTTTTCCTTCCTTTCTCTAATTCCAGATCAGAGCCGCACGAGTGAGTACGGCTTATCCCTAAGGATTTGTTTTCTCTCACTGCCTCTGCATACTTCTGAAACCGCATTTATATAAAGGCCATAGGAACAAAATATAAGCTTTTCAGAGAGAAAAAGATTCTGTTTTTGGTCTCAATCTCAGAGGGAAAAGTCTCATGATATTTAAACTAGTTCAAAAAAATAAACTCTGGGACCTCAGGCCCCTCAATTAACTAAAAATGATATAACCAACATCAACAAGCTCCCAGAGAATGCAGACTTTCCAAAATCTTTATTTTTGTGAAATAATATCTTATTCCTTCAAACTTCTTGTACCTCAGCATGGTATCTTTGCTCATTCACCTCAAAATACCTCCCAGGTTCCCCCGACTGAATACTTTTCTTATGCTCTCCTTTACAAATTATACCTCAGGGCAAATTATCTCCTGCACTCACAGTCCTTCAGTGCTGTGTACAATCAAATTTGTTTGAACAGATGTGTTTGGAAAATGCCGTATGCGATTGAAAGTTCGCAGTGTGCATGGGTATTCTAAGAATCCTCAGCCCTTGACTCACAAGTAAATCACTCCTACCATTTAGATGTTTCTCTGGAAGAAAAAAGTTCCCCAGAGTGCAAGGAGAGGCAAAAATAACTCAGTCTATCAAAGATAATCTTAGAAAATGATGCTTCTGTCTGCCCTATAAGCTCACTAATATCCAGCCGCTATTATTGGTATATTCCCTAAATTTCATTGTGAGAGGTAACAGGAAAGGACTTCTACTGAGTCGGCTCTTTTTATAACCCCTACTGGAGTGTGGAAGAGACCAGTCGTTAGGAACAGAGGTCAGACCTTGTATTAATTTGCTATGTGGTACAGTTGACTTTACCACAGGGAAACAAACTGCCTTCCCTGCACCAAAACGATCCAACCAGGCAAGTTCTGAGAAAGGATGGACTCCTCTGGTGCCTTAAAGCACCAAAGAGGGCATTTGCTTGTCAAGGGGGAGGGCTGAGGTATGGGGACACACAAGAAGACCCCTTGGGCGCTCTCTGGCCATCCAGATTCGCCTAGCTGGCAGAGCCCCAGGTTCTGTGGAAGATGATGCGTCAGAAACCATCAAGAAAGGCGCTGCTCTCTGAATACAGAGGGGACTCCGCGGAAAATAATTTAAGCACCCTGCCCGGCCCCGCCCCTCCCGGCAGACAGTAAGCAGATGCAGCGTGCTCTTGGACATACCCGATTGTATTCTCACTGGCCACCCTCTGCTCTAAAACCTTTAGTGGCTTTTCACATCTCAAAACATTTTTTTTCTTTTTTTATTGAAAATAGTTTCTTTTCTCATATAATATAATCTGATTATAGTTTCCCTCCCTCCGTTGTGCTAAAAACCCTTTCACTAATATTCTGCCCAGCTCTTCACCCGGTTCCTATGACCCTTTCTTCCATGGGCTAATCTTACCGGTAATCTTCAGTCTCGGAATCATGGGTCTTCTGACCTCCTCTGTTATATTCAGTTGTTCGCTTCCACCCCCGTTTCCGGAGTCATGATTATTAGTCAGAGGGGAAGCGCTGTAAAATTACGTTCTCTGGGAAGTGTTTTTACCTTTACCCCCCATATCATGCCTTCCTTTACACATCAGAGCACACGCAACACAGTCTCTAGCAAATCATTTAAACAGGATTGTTTACAGGCAACTTTTCAGGCACTACCAAGCACACCCTTTACCTTCTCCTGTCTTCCTCCCACGCTCATCTGCTTCTCATCAAGTTCCATCCCTTTTCATGCCTTTGATTTTGTTATGTGACACTTTGGATTTGAACAGGGCCAGTAATGTGTGCATGGCTATGAAGCTACCTGCTGGGGCCCGAGTACTTCATTAGTGGTTACATCTCTGAAAATATTTACTATTTGTTCTTCGTGCTTGTATTTTTTGTGTTCTGTTTTGAAAGTCTTTTCCTGTGCAGAGAAGTCCAATCCCTCACATTCTCTTCTGTCTAGTTCACTGTATCTGATCTTAGATGGATCATCCATCTGGAGTTGAGTTTTGCACAGGGCAATAACTTTGGATCTATTTGGATTCTTCTACACGCAGCTGTCTGGTTTGACCAGAATCATTTGCTGGAGATGCTCTCTGTTTCCCAGTGTGTTTTTCTGGCTTCTTTATAAAAAATAAGGTGTCGCCGGGCGGTGGTGGCGCACGCCTGTAATCCCAGCACTCGGGAGGCAGGGGCAGGTGGATCTCTGTGAGTTCGAGGCCAGCTTGGTCTACAAAGGGAGTTCCAGGACAGGCTCCAAAGCTACAGAGAAACCCTGTCTCGAAAAACAAAAACAACAAAAAAAAAAATAAGGTGTCCATAGTGTGTGGCCTTATATTTGTCCTTCAGTTAGGTTACATTGATCAATGTGTCTTTTCCTATGCTGAGACCATGCTGTTTCTGCTTCCTCTAGCTCTGTAGTACAATTTGAAATGAAGGATGGTGATACTTCTAAGAGTTCTTTTCTTACTCAGGATTGTTTTAGTTATCCTGATTTTTGTGCTTCCATATGAAGCTGAAATTTTTCCTTTAAAGTTCTGTGAAGAATTGTATTGGAGTGTTGATTGGGATTACATTGAATCTGTGGATTGCTTTTGGCAGAATGGGCCATTTTTACTATATTAATACTACTGATCCTTGAGCATGGGAGATCGTTTCATCTTCTGATGTATTTTCCAGTTTCTTTCTTCAATGGCTTGAGGTTTTTTTTTTTTTTTAATCACACCAGTCTTTCACTTATTTGGTTAACTCAAGATATTTTTTGAGGTATTCCTGAAGGTATTGTTCTCCTGATTTCTTTCTCAGTACATTCTTTATCTGTATATAGAAAGGCTACTGTTTTTTTTTTTTTTTTTTTTTTTTGTGTGTGTGTGTGTGAGTTAATTTTGTATCCGGCTACTTTGCTGAAAATGCTTATCAGCCGTAAGAGTTTCCTGGTGGAATTTTTATGAGTTATGGATTTTATGTATCACTTACATACTCTATCATAACATTTGCAAATAAAGATACTCCGATTTCTTCCTTTCCAACTTGTATCTTCTCGATTTTCTTCAATTAGTTCATTGATCTAGCTGCAACGTCTAGATTTATATTGAATAGGATGAAGAAAGGGGGCAGCTTTGCTTTGTTCCTGATTTCAGTAGAAATGCTTAGAACCTGTCTCCACTGAGGTTGATATTGGTCGTGGGCTTGCTGTAAACTGCCTCTGGTGTTCTGATGTTCATTCCTTGTTTCCTTACTTTCTCCCGGGCTTTTATTATGAAGGGGTGTTGGATCCTGCCAAAGACTTTTTCTGCACTTAATGAAACAATCATGTAGTTTTTAATCATTCAATATCTTTATATGGTGAAATACATTTATCGATACATGTATGTTAAACTATCCCTGCATCTCTGGGATGAAGCCTACTTGATGATGGAGTCTGATCTTTTTTGATGTATCTTAGATTCAGTTTGCAAGTGTTTTATTGAGAGTTTTTGCATCTATATTCATAAGGGAAACAGGTCTGCAATTCTTCCTTTGTTGGGTCTTTATGTGGTTTAGGTATTGGGTAACTGTGGCCTTATAAACACGAATTGAGCAATGTTCCTTTTGTTTTTGTTCTGTGGAATAATTTGAGAAACATTGGCATCGATTCTTTGAAAGTTTGCTAGAATTCTGTGCTAAAACCACCTGACCCTGGGCCTTTTTTTTTTTTTTTTTTTTTCGAGACAGGGTTTTTCTGTGGTTTTGGAGCCTATCCTGGAACTAGCTCTTGTAGACCAGGCTGGTCTCGAACTCACAAAATCCACCTGCCTCTGCCTCCCGAGTGCTGGGATTAAAGGCGTGCGCCACCACCGCCCGGCGACCCTGGGCCTTTTAAAGCTAGGAGATTTTTAATTACTGCTGATATTTCACTAGGGGTTATAGGTGTGTTTAAAATGCTTATTGGATCTTGATTTAACTTTGGTGGGTGATAAATATCAAGAGAACTATTCATTCTTTTAGATTTTCCAATTTGATGAAGTACAGTATTTTACAGTATGTCATTATTATTCTCTGGGTTTTTCTCAATGCCTATTGTTATCTTCTCCTTTTTTCTCCGATCTTCTTTGTTTCAGTCTTCTCTCTGTCTTTTAGTTAATCTGGTTAAGGGTTTGTCAGTCTTCCTGATTTTCTCACTGAACTAATTATTTGTCTCATTGATTCTTTGTGTGGTTTTGGTTGTTGCTTGTTTCTATTTTACTGATTCTAGCTCTGAGTTTGATTACTTCTTCCTTCTATTCCTTTTGGTTATTATTTCTTCTTTTTTACTATTTTATTTTTTATGAGAATTTCCTTTAAAAAGGAAAAGTATTGATAAGTAAACAGCATAGTCAAATATCCCTGGAGTCCTGAGAGAACTAAGTCTCAATGCTGTATTAGAAAAATCACCAAAACCGTGCTGTGAAACTACTCTTGCCAGCAAGAATATCTGGAAGCATTCTCTTTATCTCATAAATTTAATAGAAGAGCAGAAACTTGTTTTAACTGAACATTTTAATTATAACCTGCAAGATATGTTACTAGGAGATGAACATGATAATCATTCTTTTCAAAAAATGAACAGTCTTCCTCGTGAGAATTCATTAGCAGGAAATAGCCATGGTTAAGTAATACCGAACATGAAATTATCTCCAGTCATGTATTCATCATGAATTCCCCTTCAGAAGTGTAATGAGTGGAAATCAATCATCAACAGCAATATAGCCCATAAAAAGATTTAAGCACAAAAAATAAAAAGTTTAAAATGCTGCAGATACACTGACAACAGCTTTATAAAAAGTGGTGAAAAATATTCAAGGCACTATGACACGGGATGGAATGATGGCATGGGAGCATCATGGCGGGCTAGCCACACAAGCACGAGAACCACTTGAATTTTCAGAACACACATCAAGACGGACACTGTAGTTTGGTCTGCAGTCCCCATGGTCCACCAGTGAGCTGGAGGCTGAGATGAGAGAAAGCCTGGAAGCTTGTGTATCAGGGAGCTGACATATCCCAGGGGCAGACGACAAAGGTGGAAGGTGAGGACCAACACCCGAGGTCATCCTTTGACCTGCACTCCAATGCTCTGGCACACGTGTGTCCTCACATACAGGACACTAAAACAGCCCCCAATACAGCACTAAATAAATTCTCCCCACACATTTTAAACCCACTCATAAATATTTTACTGCTGAATACAATTCTTCCATCTTACTTAAAAATGTAAGTCATGTACTTTGATCTGTTGGGGAATGTAGTAAAAACAGCATAATCCATACATGCTACAGATAATGAGACCAACGATTTAAATATTATAAATGATGATGTCAATAGGGCTTGCTTATATTGCTGTTACTATGTGATCAGTTCTGTGTAAGAAGCTTTTGTGTTTATTATTTCAGCAATACTCACGAGAAGAAGAGAGCATTGGTTATCTCCATATTTTTAGGGAGAGAAACCACAATTTTAAAGATGAAATAGCTTATCTAGTTGCATTGGTGTCAGAGGTTAGATAATTAAGATTTGAACAGCAAATAGCTTTAGTGCCTGGGTTTCTATGCTATGTAGTTCCTGGGCTGTGAGCAATCATTTTCAGTGTTTCACTTTGTCTTTTATTGCTGCTATAAGGTTGTTGTACTTATTTTTCTTCACAAAATGAGACAATAAAAAAATAGTAAGCCTAGTCTCTTATGTAGTGAATGAATACTGAGCACTACCTTTTGGACAGATAAAGAATAAGAAACTGGTTCAGTGGTTGGCTTTATGTTGAGTCTTTGATTCATTTGGACTTGAGTTTTGTGCATGTCATTAGATATGGGCCTATTTTTATTCTTCTCCATGCTGACATCCAGTTACACCAACACCATTTGTTGAACATGCTTTCTTTTTCCATTTTATATTTTTTGCTTCTTTTTATATTTTTTGCTTCATGTGTAGGTGTGTGGATTGATATCTGGGTCTTTGATTTGGTTCCATTGGCCCTCCTGTCTGTTTTTATGCCAACACCAGGCTTTTTTCCCTGTTATTTGTTTTAGTTCTTAATTTTGTCTAGTAATTGTACAAAGTCTGAGGTGACTTGAATAAAATGATCCCCCTTGGAACTATTAGGAGGTGTGGCCTTGTTGGAGGATGTCACTGGTTGCAGGCTTTGAGGTTTTACATGCTCAAGCTAGGCCCAGTATCTCAGTTCTCTCTGTTGTTGCAGATTCAGATATGGAACTCCCATCTCCCTGTCCAGCACCATGTCTGCCTGCATGCCACTGTGCTTCCCACCGTGGTGATCAGGGACTAACCTTCTGGACTGTGAGCCAGCCCCAGTTTTTTTCTAAGAGTTGCTGTGGTCATGGTGTCTCTCCACAGCAATAGAAACCCTGATTAAGACAAATTCTCATATGTAACCCAAATGCCTTCTTAAGTCAAAAAATGTACAGAAAAGTAGCATTGGAATCTTTGGTAGAACATGTGTCGAACAGAATAGGGAACATTAACCCTGGTCTGTCTGTCTGTCTGTCTCTCTCTCTCTCTCTCTCTTTACAAATTCTGTGTACACTTCCTTCCTCTATTCTATTCTTTAAAGTTAGGCAAAGAAGAATCGGAGGGGCAGAACTTTACCATAGACGGAATGTCAGCTCCGGCTGATTGACCTTCCTGACAACCCTCAATACAGAAGAAATCAAGACCTGTCAGCAGTGCGAATGACTTTTACCATGAGAAACCATAATTTAATATTTAGTGAAAATTTCCAGTTTCTCAGTTGCATCACTTGCAATTTACAAATATTTTTATTAGAAATGTTCCTCTTAGAATTGTTCAGAATGTCAAAGCACCTAGAACAACAGTATAACTATTGTTTCTGCGGCAGCTACTTCCTGACTCTAGGCAGATGTAGAAGATACCTTCCCAACGTCTTGGTTACTCCTCTCTCTTCCTGAAGCATGATGTCACAGTAAGTACAGAGGCCTGAACTTAGCAGCATTTCCTGTAAATACAGGAAGTACTGTTTCATCCCAAGTGCTTCTGAGTTAAGGCGTTGGAGAAATCTCTTTCTGAATCAATCAGCTGCAGCTTTGGGTGGCACCCTGCCAGTCCTTCCCTTTCTTCACCAGTCTCTCAGTGAAGGAGTTTGAGACCAGTGCCAACTTCATTACAGAGTGCTGGCCACAGAAACAAAGAAAGATGATATAAAAATGACACTTTAAATAAGTCTTCTTATTCCTCATATTCCCATACACTGAACAACAATGACACATATTAAAAATAAATCATATCTTAGCAGTGTTTTTAAGTTCAAATATTACTGTAGAAAACATTGTGATTCTTCAATGTCTACAACCTTGTCTCCCAAAGAAAAATAATTTGAAAACAAATTTATTTAAGTCATTTTAATATGATTGACTGAAATAGCTATTGATAACTAAAGCTCTCATTACAAAATATAATTTAATACATTTAAAATATAAAATATAAATCAGGTGGTGGTGCATTCCTTTAATCCCATCACTCAGGGAGGCAGAGGCAGGTGGATCTCTATGAGTTTGAATCTAGCCTGGTCTATAGAGAGAGTTCCAGGACAGCCAGAGATACAGAGAGAAACCCTGTCTTGAAAAAAAAAAACCCAAAAATTATATTTATAAAAAATAATTTAAAAGTAAGTTAAAAGTGTTATTTTTCCATTAAATTTCAAAGTATGTGACTTTTGACCAATTTTAAGATTTTATTTCAACATTTTAATAAGAATGAGCATGTCACTCATAGCATCTCTATGCTTTTTATTTTTATTAGTGTGTGTACATGTATGCATGCTTGCATGTGTATGTGTGTATCTATAGTATGATACATATGAGTGTAGACATGGACATGCAATGACTGGCTTGTGGTGGCCAAAGGACAGCTTTTAGGAACTAAGTTCTCTCCTTCTACCTTGGGTACCAGGAATCAAACTCAAATGGTTAAGCCTGCATGGCATGCACTTCTACGCACTGAGCAACCTTCCAAGTCAGGTGCATTTGTTTTTAAATGTGCTTTAAGTTGCATTTAAAATTTCCTTGCTTTTATATGACTCTGTCTCATTTGCATAAAAATGTATCTTAAACTTTAGAACAATTGTCAAGACAATATCAAGTACAAATAAGATAGAAGTATCAGAAACAATCTTAGGGCTTCCTAGGTATGTATGTATCAATATCTGCATTTACAGACAGAAAGAGTTGATTGTAGAATTTTATTTGCATAATAGGATGACTGGGGACTGGTGTTGCAGAACTGGAGAAGTGAGAAAGTCAGTGTCATAATGTGTAACTTTAGAAAATGTTCAAGACCTGCAGGGGAGAGGAACTGATTCCAAAAGGCAAGAGCAACTGAAAGCTCCATCTCAGACAAAGAGATCAAGTATGCTATTACACTCATAGATCAGTGTCTTGCTTGGCCATTGTCACAGAAACTTCCTCCTGCAGGAGATGGGAACAAATGCAGAGACACACATTTGGACAAGTGTGTAGATAGGGAAGGACCTTGAAATACTCAGCCCTAAATGGGGTGTTTCCATTTAATCCTTCCACTCAGCGCTCAGGGAACTCTCCAGTGGAGGAAACAGATCATAGGAAGCAATAGGGATGGGAGACTCCAAGGAAACAAAGTCTTCCTAACATAACAGGATCGACACACATAGGAACTCAGAGAGCATGCCCAGGGCCTGCACAGGTCTAAATTAGATAATCCCAGCTCTAAGAGGTGAAGCAGGCACATGCCTCCATCCCTAGCAAAACAGCGAAATTACTCAAATAGTCTGGAAGAGTTTCCCACAGATATTTCTTGGGGATGGAAACACCCAGGGAGCTGAAGGAGTTCCACAATTCTATCGTGGGGCAATGGTCAGAGAAGGGAACTGAGAAGACGCCTGATCAACCAGAAGAGGAGGAGGAACTAAAGACGAGAACTCCAAGGAAAGCAGGGAAGTTCAGGAGGACTAAGAAAGGAAGACTTGTTTCTGTCAAACTACCTTCCACCACTTTTTCAGTTTCTGTTAAGCTGATCCCGCCATGACCCGGACTTAGGAACGTCTTTATAATTCCCCTGTGGGGATGGGAGTGAAATAGAAGGAAGGCAGATCACCCTGTCACAGAGCAAGCATAGGGAGCGTGAAAGTCGTGTCGTCCAATTTTCTCACTCTGTCAATGAGACAAGCGAGGACAGGAATGACGCAGTCCTTGGCGCATGGAACCAGATTATTTCACCTTCTCGTAAACAAAACTCAGAGAGGGTCCACGTCCTTCAGTCCTAGAGTTCTTCCTTTGAGTCCTTTAAAAGACCTTAGACTAAATCAGATGATGTTTTCGGATTCAGATTTATTTCCCCTGTGAATGTATCACTAATATGCAGCCCCTGCTGAAAGCTGCCATTTAGAATGTGAATAGCGCCATGTTCTCACCGCTAGTAGAAAAAAGGACTCAATACCAGTACTCAACAGCGAGATTCTGATGTGACAGACTGTGAAGGCAGCTACACTGATACAATATTAATTAAAATTAAACTAGTACGCAGAATCAAATATATTTTACATTTGAGATAAAAGACTGTCTCACTCAAAGCAACATTCGTCATACGATTGAAGTGCATTGTTAATGATTTTCTTTTGTCTTCTAAAAACTTGGAGAAGAAAGGGGGGAATTCTCTTAGCTGTGCAAAAAACAAAGAACGGAGCAAAGAATGTCCTTAGATTATCTTACACAAACACTATCCAAGGGGAAACTCTGTAGAAATTTGAACCCCACAGGGGAGTCTCCAGCTGGGGTATTTCCTACTGTTGTCAACTCCTGAGTCGGATTGAACTGGTCAGCGTGTTGTGTTGACCTGCGTCCATTAGAACATGGTTCCAGGGACCTTCGTAGCACAGATCCCATTCACAACAAGTTTTCCCCAAGAAAATTTATTAGAAAAAGTTTGTGTTGTTTTCACCTTTTTTAATGTACAGGTTTTTGTTTGTTTTTACTCTGTATGTTCATTAGGAAACGAGAGATGTAGTTATTTTCTCAGTAACACCGGGAGAGAGAGTAATCTAGTTTCCACGAGCATGAATCTGTGAGATTGTTGGTTGACTGAAATGTACAAATTGACACAATCCTGCAGACAAATCCTCGTCAACACGAATAAACGAGAATCAGAGGACTAAGCTTTTGACTCCTGTTTTTCCTTCATCTACTTCTCAGTTCTTCCTTTGCCTTCTTATCATCGCTTTATCACATTTTCAATTAAAATACATTTAAAAGATCATTAGATCTTGTTTCCCAAAGCAAGGAGCATAAATTATGAATTTCCTTTGATTTACTATAAAACTTCCAAAGAATTTATTTCCTACAAAATGTGCTTGTTGCTGCTCTCCAAATGTCTTCCTTACTGGCTCTCTTTCTGGCAGTCTGAGCCCCACCTCACCTTACATGAGACTCCCCATTAATCTTTATACTTTAATTTTATATCTACAACATGGGCACTAGTGTAGACCTTGTATGACTATTCATATGATTTAGTCATTTATAAGAGCCTTTGATTCCATACAACTGATGGAATGTTCTGTACTTCTATTCAGTTACACTTAACGACAAAGTGGTCCTGCCCTGAATTCACAGTAGTTTAGAAACATCAGATCAAAGGCAATTATTGAAAACAAACATCCATGTAGGGGGTAGAAAGGTTTAGGTCAGGTGAGGCTAAAATGGCCAGAATTTTACATCCAGTGCAGACATTTTATAGCAGAGTTGCAATCAGAAGACAGCCCTGAAATCTGAGCGGAGGGGTATTTATTCTCAGGATTCAGAGAACTACCACCTTTTGAAGAACATATCATCCTAAATTATTTGTATTTTCCAAAAAGGAACTCAGCAGGTTTCTGCTTCGTTCTGTTTTAAAACACATTCCAATTATTTTTTATATGTTTTTATTGAGCTATACATTTTTATCCGCTACCTTCCCTTCCTCCTCTCTCCCCTTCTACCTTCCTCCCCTTCTACCCTCCCCTGCGAGAACTCCAAATAAGCTCTCAGGGTCCAATTCTTTTCATAATGGTTCAATTCTGACTTTGTATCTTGAATTTGACATTTGCCAGTACCAGTCAGTACCATCCTAATAACTCAACGCGTTTCACCAAGATCTGGCTAGCTTGTGAAAACGATTATGGCTTGAAAGGAGGGAAAGGGAAATTAAGAGAAAAGAAGACGGCAAAGGTTAGTATCAGTGTGTTCTCCAATAAGTAGCCTTACCTTTTAGGATACTTCCTTGGGATGTTTTTCAGAGCAATGCTCTGAAAAATTTTTAAGACCTGAATGACAACTGAGAAGGTATTTTCTGTTTGAAAGCTCGGATACCCCCTAACATCACAGTTAGGACTGAGACACTCGGGGCACTATGTATATTCCATCTTGCTGTATGGCTGATCCCACACGGGAGGATCACTTCAATCTGATAGCGGTCACTATTTTGGTATACCTACTTGTTATTCTAAATGTACAATTTAACAACAGGTTTTGCATCGCAAATTATTCTGACAATGTCTGTCGAGACAATCACGCCCCTGCTTCGTGTTTATATTCACTCCCATTAAAGCAGTCCTAGTGCCCACTGAGGACACAGTGAAATAAATTTGGCACTGCTATAGGCATTCTGACTTATGGGATTTCAAAATTCACCCTCATAAATTGGGCAACAAGAACAAGAAGTTAGGAATCATAGCAAGCTTGAAACATTGTATATAAATTGGAAATTAGACTCTCAAAATGAGGCTGTGATTCAAAGCCAAACCATAAATACATAATTCTGCTTACCAAAGGGGAATTAAAACGTCTGTTCTTGTTTTGAGGTCCATTGAAAAATCAATAGGGAGCCAGTGCACAGGCTCCTCTGGACAAATCAAATTTAACTTATTTCAGTTTGTTGTTTTGAATCTCGGGTTTCAGACATTTGTGTTTCATTTTTTTAAGAGCTTAGCTTTTAAATGTCTTATTCTAAAATATACAGAAAAAGTACAAGAGGCCAACCACTCCGTTATCTCTCCATACCATTCTAAGTCCTTAAAAAAAGTGCTGCCTTTCTCCTAGGTAAACATTATATGCTGCACACAGGCATGCACTTCAGTTATTTATACAGAGTGCACATGTGATCTTTGTGAACCTAGCAGATGTTATAAATATAAAGCATCATTACCGCTAAATATTTCATTGTGTATTTCCTAAAAGAAAGGAAACTTCTCACATAACCAGAACACATTACCAATGTGCCTTGTGGCTCTTTCCTCATGCTAATGAAGTGTGCTTGGTGGTTTCCCTGGGAACGAAAAATAAGAGACTGAGATTAGTAGAGTACCATCATCTACTCCTGCCTCATTTGGATAATAATCCCGATAAATTTATTGATCTCAAGCATTTTTTTCCACTATCTATGAGCCAAGACCTGATTGAAGACGACAGATTGCATTTCATTGTCCCACCTCCGTACTTGAAGTCTGGTGGAGTGTCCCTACAATCCTTGTTGTTTATAGCGCTGAAGTTAATGCATCGGTCAGGGATTTGGTGGAATTTAGAGTTTGTCAATGCTACCAGGATTAGATTCTACTTATTTCCTAAAACTGATGCCATGGTGGCGACATCCACTCCCGTTCAGCTGTAAGTTAGCTAGCATTTAGACCGTCCTCCTAGAGATTCTACAGAGGTCGAGAGCGTCATCCCACAGAGGTAGATGAGCGTGTTTACTCTGAATCAGAGGAGCTGTGTGAAGGGGTGTTTGCTCTCTGGATTCAGAGAACTACCAGCTTTTGAAGAATGTGTCATTCCAAATTATTTGTGTTTTCCCCAAAGGAGGTCAGCATGTGTCTGCTCTATTGTGTTTTAAATTATAATCCAATTCTTTTCATAAAGGTTCAGTTCTGACTTTGTATCTTGAATTTGACACGAAAAGAACAGTTTTCCGGTTGTAAGTGCCTAAAGGACAAGTTCTTTATTTAGGAAATTGAGTTGTTTCAGTATAATATTCTTTTTAAATTGTTTCTTTTATTTTTTGAGAATATAATATAATCATATCATTTCCCCTTTCCTTTCCTCCCTCTAAACTCTTCTATATTCCCTTCCTTGTGCTCTTTCAAACTCAGGGACTGTTTATTCATTAGTTGTGGCTACACATACATCTGTATATACATATGCATTCCGAAATACATAAATACAACCAGGTGAGTCTGTATATTGTTATTTGTATATATGTTTTCAAGGTTGACCATTTCATAACAAACAACCAATTCCTATGCTCTTCTCTAGAGAAGACTCTTTCTTCTACCCTCAGAATTCCTTACCTGCAGTTCTTTGTGTGGGGTTGAGGCTCGCAGGCTTTCCATTGTCCATTTCAGCATGTCTACTGCTGTTCTTGTTCAGCTCATCTTTAAGTAGTCATGTTGGTGAGACCTTATGGGTGTAGCTTCTGGCATTGCTAGGAGACAAAACTTCACAGCAGACTCCCTGGTCTTTTGGATTTATGCCCTCTTCCCCATCTTCCCCCTCTTTCTCATCTTCCCCCTGTTCCCTATTGACCCCTGAGCTTAGGTGAGGGAGTTGTTTTGTAGATGTTGTTTTTTGGGATTGGGCTCTGTAACTCTGCATTTTGATTGGTTGTGGTTTCCTGTAATGGTCTCCATGTGCTGTAAAGAGAAACATTTCCAGGTTTCTATTCATTCAGCCATTCATTCGTTCACTATTATGATGCGTTCTGTGTGCCTCTTAGCAGTGATGGTCAGCACCTGTATCCTAATAAGATGTAAGAGAGTGGGCCGAACCGACATCTCAAACAAGCCTCCAATAATCCTGTGACTCAGAGGATAACTTAACTTGGAGTACACACACAACAACCATTAAATGACAGCAACAACACTTTTCAAGTTACTTCCATGTATGCATGGTTAATACTCCCCCATCGCTTCCCTAAGTTGAGAACCACATCCCACCAACACTACGATCTGATTCGCAGTTACTCATTTTGTTGCTGTCTTATGCAGTCCACCTGAGTCTGCTTGTATTTTACCTCCTCTTCTCCCCCACTTATTTTGCACTGTTCTCAGGGGATGTCAGTCCTGAGAAACTCAGTGAGCTGTGTTTCTTTTCTTTTCTAAATAGCACTTTCTCAATTCTATTTTGCGACTCTGGCACCTGGCTCTTGCTTGAGTCTGATATTCATTTTCCTTGCCCTCTCGCCATCAATCCATCAATGCTTTTCGTTTGCTTTTTATTTTCATTTTCCCTTCTATTTTCAACTGTCTGCCAATACTCATCTCTCCTCATGCGTCCTGTCTGTGTGTGTTCCAGGACAATGCATTTGACACACCAGTGCCTTGCTGATTTCACATTCTGCCTACCATATGCATTCCCCACACAGAGACTCTGATCGCGTCTGTTTCAACTTTATTTCACTTTAATTATGTGAGGAGTGTATGTGTGTATGAGTATGTTCACTTGGACGTAGGGGCCCACAGAGGACTGAAAAGGGTCCCCTGTGGCCCAATAGCAGTCAGTGTGAGCTGCCCATTGTGGATGTGAGTCATAATTTGGAGAACCCAAAAAACCTTTATTTTGAAGATTTATTTGAGATGATCTGATGTGTAATTAACACAGTTTTAGCTAAGGTAGGCAGAAAATGAATTTCAATATAAATAGAGCTGTGCACAAAATATGAAGTCATGTTCATTCTTTCTTCTTCTTTCTGCCATGTTCATTCTTAATGAGCTCTCACCAGGGCTCTCTGCAACTTGAGAAGAACTTCATCCTTGACTGTAGTCATTTTTCTCTTTGGGGTTCTTAGATTCAGGGCAGAACTTTCTCTCGGGCTCACAGAGCTGGTGTTTCTTCCTTGCACTGGGAAAGTTATGTAACTAAAGTTCCCTATCGTCAAGCAATCTTGAAAGCCTTTTCTATCTTCTGAAAACCAACAGGGTATGTTCCTACAATGTTTCCAGGAGGCTGGCATGGAGAAGGGAGAAGTAGGAAGGATACTAATTGTCACTAACTCTGTGCAGTATAAAACACCTGTTGCAGAAGGTTTTTTTCCAACTGAGACTTTCCATCGCATGATCCAGGGTAGGTGCTCCTGGTTGCAGCTCATAGATTCAACGGATGAACACACCTGCATGTTCAAACACTGAAATATGAATGCAGATCCTGACCAGGCCTCAGATCTTCTTAAAGTCCTTGCTAACATCTTAAAGCACCAACGATGGTACTTACGTATGCTGTCATTAGAACCCAAACAACTGACACAGAAAATTCAAGGACCAAGTCCTGAAAATCTCTGAAGGGAAGTTTCATGCAGAGTCTTCGTTTACCTCAGTATGTCATTTTTGAGGTGTGCTGTGCCCACAACACAGACATTCTGTTACTGGTACAGACATTCACCCAAAAGCAATTCACCAGCTCATATTTCATTTGATTATCACCTATAGCCTCAGGGTTTTCTATTGGCAAGAGAATGATTTAATAAAACTCTCTAAACTACCACATTTCACGTTGATGTGCAGAAAAATAAACACAGACACCACAAAGTTACTGTAATACTATATATTTCTACTGGCTTTAGTTTAGAAATCTTAATATATCAGATTAAACTTCTATAGAAGGTACAACAATCTGGAAGGCTATAATACATGAGGAACAAAACATTAATGACATTTAAATGAACTTACGAAGGAAAGCATATTGAGTTGCCTTGAAAAATTGATGACTAGATGCATATTTATCAAGGTGAATGAAGAAAAACCTCTCAATTTTTAAAGAAATTTTTAAAAGTTGACCTCAAAAGATAGAATAAAATTGTTCTTTCATATAGTTGAAAAAGCACTAGCATTTATACATTATGTTTATAGCCACATGTAGAAAAATAAACTAGGTTCATAAAAAAATAGGTTTAGGATGTCTAATCTACATGCACACTCTAAAACTATAAAAAGCAAGGCCTGTGTAGGGCTTAATCTACTGTACAATCACAACTGTAGAGCAATGTGGGTTCTGTGCTCGACATACAATAATTCAGAAAAATACAACTCATTTGTAGGTCACATTGTTTCATTGTCAAAGAAAGTCTACTAAAATAGGTTGCAAAATTAGCCAGAGATAAATGTCAAGATTGCTGAGATTTAAAATTCTGATGATGTAACTTGTACCTATTTGATAACTTTACTTTGCGCCTCATGGTTTCTGCTCTTTTTCTTTCTTCAATTATTCTGGAAAGTTGCCAGTGTGGTGCCAAGCACAGTAGGAAAACATTAGTTACTATGCAACAACATAGAAATAGGCAACAACAACACAACTGATTAAAAGCTACACCCCACGATGGGGAATCTAGTATCTTCTAACATTTTCCTTTCGTTGAGCCTGTGAAAAATGACTACTATTCATAGAGATCACGAGCTACAAATCACAGAAATAGGAAATTCACCTTAAGACCATTAAAAAATATGGCTTTGCAAAAATCTTTTGAGAAGGAATGACCCAGAAAAATTCAATCATGGCAAACAACTGAAAACTTTAACCATCTGACATTGTCTTCATGCACAATCTCCAGGTAAGACTTCAGCAGGAAGCTTTGAGAAACGAAGACAGTCATCTCCTTACAGTGAGTCCCTCTGGTTCTCCAAAGACAGTGAGAAAACTGGCTACTGATGAATTCTAGGCAGGGCAGTGGCTATGCTCCTC